>NC_138497.1:69286545-70486545 GCF_964252035.2 Podarcis erhardii | reverse complement strand
ATCCAAGAAACAGGTAAAGAAACCAAAATCAAAGTATTTTTAGCATGTGTTAATTGTCTTATTAATGCTGGGGTGTTCAAGTAATCAAGAACTGTCTTCAGCATGTAATTATTCCTGACTGTACTTTTCTGCATTTTGTTTTCCTTTGACCTCACATTATACCATTTCTGTCTCCCCCCCAAAAAAACACACACACTCATATGAACATGCAACTAGGATAACAACATCAGTATAACATTTCATGTGTTTGAGTAAATGGGTTTTAGTTTACAACAACTTGAGCCATAATAGACATGTTAGTCTTTAAGGTTGCTATTTTTGCTGGAAAAGGTATTCCTTTGGAAATTGTCAAAGTCAAACTGATTGTACACTTTTGCACCCAGTATTGCATTAGGTCTTCGGGAGATTATTTTTTAAAAAAACAACAACAATGCAACATCAACAACTGTAATAGACTGTAATCAACTGGATGCTTTTTGAAGTATAACCAGCATCAGAGGCATATGAGCACCAAGGCCCTATTTAACCTCCATGTTCCTGATGGAGCACCAAAAACTGACTGTCCCCAAACAGCTTTCACTGTATTGATTTTATGTCATCAGGCTCACAAGGTTTTCCAGAGTATGATGACAGCATAGCAGATGCCCTACTTGCTCTGTGTTTCCATGACAACTGTTAGAAAAACAGCTCCCGTCCCCACTACCAGTGTCTTTATTACATCTCACAGCTGTACTCCGAGTGAGACTTTCATCTCCTGAAGGTGTTTCTTCTTCCAATTAATCACCAATGTTTTGTTGAAATGAAACACAATTGAAATGTCTATGGCTTTAAGTAACACAGTTACAAAAAGCAGCACGGTGTATATATCTAGAAGGCACACAGTATGACTAGGTCAGGACTAGGAGTACAAACACATTTAAGGGGAATGTAGATTGCTTCCTAAATCTGTGTTTTGAATGTTTCATTTATATGACAAAGAGGAGTCTGGAAGCAGATAATAAAGTACTAGCATTACATTGGCATGACCAAACTGAATAGAGGGGAAGCTGCCTGGGAACATCCGGATTCTGATTTTGTACAAGTTGAAGCCACTGCATGGCAGGAGGAGGGGGCAGTGTGTTCGACTATGCTCCCTGGCTCCTCACGATGTTGCACGTGTGACGTCACCCCCCAAAAAATATCATTTTCAGAAGATGGTGCCTCTGTGTCACCCCATTAACTAGTTTGCTGCCCTCAAGTGTACTGGGGAACACTGTCCCATTGCCAGGGTTGAAATAAGATTTAACCGCCAGTTTAGGCAGCTTCTATACATGGAATGTGTATGTTGTGTGTGTGTGTGCTATAATAGTGTCCTTTGCCTCAGGCAAGAAAAAGTCTTAAGCCAACCCTATGAATGACTGCTTAAAAGTTCTTGAATTGGCAGTGGCCAATTCATTAACTACAAATCCTGAAGTTTTGGATCCCCCCAAAACCGGTGCCAAAGTTTTGAAGTAGTTTTGTACACCCCCCCAAACTGAGTAATTGATACATCAGAGTGGGCCAGTTCGTAGTTAACACTCAGAAATCCAACGTTGTCTGATTCACTTCAAACTGATGCCCAAGTTTTGTAGTTGTTTTGTAGGGTTTTGTAATGAGAACTGTGCATTACACCTCCCAAACTGAGTAATTGATAGTCAAACTGTGGCTCATAGGTATCACCCAGAAATCCAACATGGTGGGATGTACAAAACATCCAAAGTTTTGAAGTCCTTTTGTAGGGTTTTGTTAATGAAGCTATAGCCAAACACTGCAGCCTCATCTTTTGTTAGGGAAATTTACAGGCAAATGGCCCAAGATGGTTAGGAAATAGGTAGGTCTTCCTTGAGTGTTTTGAATAGGAAAATCCATTAGAGTTTAGGAGTAGTGGCACATCTCATCCCCCACCTACAGTGGATTATATAAACAAGATCTGGTGAGTTTTAACAGAACAACAGAAAAGGGTTTTGGGATAGTGAGACAGAAATTGCAGCTTGAGAATGAAAGTGAGTTTTGAGCTCTGGAAGTTTAAAAGCATCTCAGAATGCTAGACTGCCTCTGGAGATCTGATGCAGGGCAGTGTAACTGCTGTTTTCAGGAGTTCTATGCTGTGTATCTCATCCAGTGCTCAGCTTGTAAGTAAAATCAAATATTACAAAACACCATAGGTCTCCAGTGGTATTTACTTTCTTTTTCTTTGGTGATCACTCATAGCCAAGTAAGATTGTCTTCCATGAATATGGCCTTAACGGTGTGTCCGTAAGTGATATTTACCTACTTTAAAAGGAGATGAAGCCTGGAATTCTGCCCCTGGAACGTCATACTGCTTAGGGAAACTATTTCATAAGAATTCAGAAATGTGTGAGCAGCACATGCTTATAGCTGGCCTCAATTATTGTTGCCTTGATGACCAAGTCATTCTACTCATTTCCCCCCCTCATTTGTATTATTTATTTATTTTTGCAGTTTTATTTCTTTTCTTTTCTGTTGACACATGGGTCTCTAATTATAGCTGTCAGTTTAGACCTCATCCTTTTTTTCCATGTGGCTCAACAAAACAAGATCCTCTCTCATGGCTGACTTAGATTGTAACCCACTGCACACAGATCTGAGCATATGCACCACTGAGGACAGTGGGCTTGCTTCCAAGTAAAGATACCGTACATAGGATTGTGCTGCGTGAATATTGACCTGTACTGTATCAGCTCATACCATGGGCTGCAAGATCTTCATGAAGCCTCATTTTAAAATGCCACAGGGCTCCTCAAGTTTGTAATTAACTCTAATTGGAACTCACAGAATGGGACAATTGCAAACAACTTATGACCTTATCTTGCAGAGAGAAGCCGGCAGGCTACAACAGTTCCCAAGCTTCCTTTGCAACAGTTCTTTAGCTCAGTGTGCGCAAAACTGCTATGAAAAAATAATGAAGTTGATATTGCAAATGCCAGATTAATTAGCTGATATGTCTATAGGTCATTTTATGTTGAAAAATGGATAATTATCTCTATTCCAAGGAGTAAACTAAAACTTCTGTGAGCAAGAAAGGAGCCCCAGCTGATGAAGCATCTAAGCCCCAGTGACAGAGCATTAAATTAACAAGCAAGTCATTCAAGAAGGTAAGTGTGTTCATTCATTCATTCTATTTATGTATTTATTTATTTCATCTGCTAAAATAGGCTACAGCAGAGGCATTGTGAGCTAGGAACTAAATTCCAGTGCAGGGCAGACTTGAGAGGCTGCAGTAAACAGCAACCAGAAATTTATATAATAATGGGCAAAACATAAGGGTAGGTCTCAATCCAAGTCAGACATTTAAGCATTAATTAAAAATTAGTTCAACTTAATAAACAGCATTCAGTTCACTTTGAAAAACAGTTCAAAACTAGAGTATGAATTACGACTTAAAACTAGAGGGTAAACTTACACTTGCAAAAAACTTCATTTCAAGCTCGTGTAAGCTTTGGTTAAACTTATCAACCAAAGAGTAAGGATAGGTCTCAGCCCAAGTTAAAAACTCTGATTTTGGTTCTGTTTCAAAATCAGTTAAAATCTAGAATATTTTTTAAACTCCCAATTTACATTTCATCTACTCACAGCCTCCCTTTAATCCCTGTTTAATCCAGCCATTGTCCATTCCCCGGACAAACATTCCCATTGCTAGGGAGCTAAACTGACCTACGTTTTCCATTCAGAGTTCTGCTCAGTGGAACTGAGTACAAACTCAGCCCAATAGCTGAGCCACACTTCCTTGTGTTTTTCAAAGGACCACCACCTGATCTAATTGAAGTAGCAGCTGAGGAAAGCTAGACAGGGCTATAAATTAAGGTAACTTACCAAGGGAGTCAAGGGACATGGGTGGCACTGTGGGTTAAACCACTGAGCCTCTTGAGCTTGCTGATCAGAAGGTTGGTGGTTCGAATCCCCACAACAGGGTGAGCTCCCGTTGCTCGCTCCCTGCTTCTGCCAACTTAGCAGTTCGAAAGCACAAAGTGCAAGTAGATAAATAGGTACTGCTCCGGCGAGAAGGTAAATGGCATTTCCGTGCACTGCTCTGGTTCATCAGAAGCAACTTAGTCATGCTGGCCACATGACCTGGAAGCTGTACACCGGCTCCCTCGGCCAGTAAAGCGAGATGAGCGTCGCAACCCCAGAGTTGTCCGTGACAGGACCTAACGTCAGGGGTCCCTTTACCCTTACCAAGGGAGCCTATTGTATAAGTAAAAGGTAAGCCCATACTCACTAGTTCTCAAAGATTGTAGAGCACCACACTGGTGTGACAGGAGAGGATGGCAAGTGTGGCCAGAAGATTCAAGGGCAATCAATATTATAATTTGGGAATGATTAATGTTCTTATCTATCTACATTGTTTTCTAATTTCTGGATGTCTCATGATCATATTATTAAAAAAAAACCAGTGGTGTTAGTTTATTGTATAGGAAAGGATACAGTCTTGTATTGTATGCTAGAGAAAAGATTCGTTCCTTCCCTCATTTATAATAAAAGTTCTTTTGACAAATGTGCTTGTGTAGGCTTCCAAACTTCCTTCCCAGAAAGCAAACTTGGAGCATGACCTTCCAACTGTCACAGAACCAGCTAGAGGGGCAGCAAAGCTGGACTTAATCTTAAGTGATGTCCAGGATTAGGAACAAGATGAATTTATTGTTGAACCAACTGGGGACGGTGACTACATTGCTATTAAATGCAACAGTTCTTGTTGCTGCTCCTTAAAAAGCAGCTGGAAAAGGTTCAGAAAGGGGAAATCCAAATTTTAATGGGGATGCTGGAGTAGATGGGCACTGTGTCTGATCCAGCAGGGCTCTTATGTAACCCTGCCTTCCTTTTGTCCACATAAAAATTGCATTTCTACTGACAATGTTGGTTGGAGTTGAGCAGAGAGGCTTCTGAAGGAGCTATTATCATGTGCTCCTGTAGTGGAGGGACAGGGTCTCTCACAAAGATTTTCTAATAGAGCAGTTATCTGACAGTGTTTCCTGTAATTGGGTTTCTAAATAGAGGCACCACTTTCCCAGCATGCCAGCCTGAAATAACCTGCAAAGCCCTGTGAAAAGAATACTTCCTCTTATGACAAAGAAGCCTGGTTCTTTTTTCAAATGGACACATGGACTTGGTAGAAACATTGGTTGCTAGGTGACACAGACACTGCTCATGGACCCCAGTAATTTTGACATGTTGTGTTAAACCAGAAATCTCGGGGGGGGGGACCCTCTTTCCCCAAAAGATCTCCATTTTGAGTCTTGTTAATAGAGTGGCTTCTGTCTTATCCAGATGATTTATTAGTGTTATGGACTTTCACGCCACCCACAATGAGAGGCAGGAGCATAATCTTAAGTTAAATATAGAAAACTTACCCTTTACTCCAAGTCAAGAACAGTTGCACTGAAGTTAGTGAAAGGTGCTCATTATTCCCAAGGCTGGTCCTGTAAACTCAATAAAGTCACTGCCTGAGGCAGTACCTAGGACTGGAAGCTCTTCAGTAAAGCTGCCTCAAATTGTCAAGCCTTTATGCAGATAAGTAGCCAGGGGTGATATATTGTGAGATCAGGAATTTTGAAACTGTTATCATGATCTGGACGTAAAACCATTTTTGCACAATGTACCAGTACGTCACCCAGGCCTACTGCTGGAGACCTTTGGATGATTCAGAACTCTGATCTTTCAAGGTTCTAAATTGTGCAGGGAACAAGATGGTGATGGGACAGAGCTCTCTACATTTACGTGTTGGCTTTATGAGTAGAATGACTGAAGGGAGCTTTTGCTGATTTTATGGTTGCTGGATCTCATGTTTGGATGGTACTGACAGGGGACTTGTTAGAACATGCACTAAGGTTGGGGGGAGGGCAGAGAAGTATATGTGTGTGAGAGAAATCATGTAAGATTAGACATGACTTGTTTTAGTTTTAACATGTACACAAGCAGCAGTTCTTGCTAATATATCGTGGGTGGAGGACCCAATCTACATACAGTATACTGGGTGTAAAAATCCTGCTGCTCCTTCAGGGTTCAGAGTGAGTCCTATGAATGAGAGCAAGGGCTGCCTTCCCTCCTCTAAAAGTCAATCTAAATGTTTGTATGAATTAATGTACTGTAAGCCCACAACTTAAGCACATTTAACTTGTGCGCATACAACTATATATGCTTGGCAGATTTAAAACAATAATAATTAAGGGCTAGAAAAGGGGTGGGTTTCTGGGGGAAATGACTTTGGCAATCCCACCTGCCATTGAACCCATTGGGTTTTGACTATATGCAGTGTTGGCTTCAGGCGTGATCCCCAGAACATAACCCTTGCATAAGTTGCAGGCTTACTGTATGCAGATTTGTACCCTGTGCCCTGAGTCCTTTAAATGCCTAGCAATAACCTTAGACAGATCTGTATTCCCTCCCCCCCCCCCCCGAGTTAAATAAACTTAAACGTGGTTGGCTAACTTGAGATATAAGAACCAGGTGTATGTGATATGGCTACAGCTGTCTCATTCTTGGAACTTGAGTTGTCAGAATATCTAAAAGGTGGTGTTTGTTGACTGGAAAAGTATTGACCAACTTCTTTCTGAAGTAAATGTCAGACTACTATGGTATCTACTTGGTTGTGAGGCATTGTGCCATGACTTTGTCATATTTAGTATCGACTGGCCTGGAATTAAGCCACTAAAATTCAGTTTTGCTTGAATTGTTCTCTCAGTAAAGCAAGTCCAGCAGAGACTTTCATTTGTAGCAGTTAAGCCTAGATCCTGTAAAGGCACAAATATATCTGACTGTATCATGTGAGAGAATCAATGTGAAAGCATTGTCAATATGCTGAATACCCATTAAAAAAGCCCGACCCTAAATGTAGAATATCTCCTCAGTATGGAAAAAGTGGATTCTGAAATGGCAGTAGACTTTCATGCTGATGAAAGGCCAATGCACCACTCATTACGCTGAAGAAGAAAGACAGAGGAACACAGGCAATGTACATTCTGCTTTCATCATGACGCCTTTTAAAATAAGGCAGCCAATTAGATGTTGACAAAAACATGAAATAAGGTGCCCTTGCTATGTTCAAATATCTGAGATCCATTAGTATACCAATGCCATAAATAAAAGCCAGGACAACATGCTCCCCTGAGAGCGTAATTAGGGAGGAAAGAAGTCTGCAAAAGTTCCCCTCATTTGTCTCCCGGAACTCAGCATCAAAATGTTTCATATAGAAAGATAACTATGTTCTGATATATAATGACCAGGAGATAAATTGCTAGTTATTAACAGCAGCAGCAGCAGCATATGTGGTTGTAGCCTATCATTACTGGGATGAAGTGGCTTTTAAGTATATAAAAGAAATAAATAACATTAGAATACTAACATTCAATACAAATGCCCAGTAATAGCATTTGCTTTCCCCTTGCATCATGCGCCTTGGATAACCTGATTGAGTCTCTGGGTATTTTGCTCTGCTCTATGTTTGTGGTCTGGTTTTCATGTTTGAGAGTTGGTGGTCCCACAGCATGAGGCCAGAAACTTGTTTATAAGAAATATGTATTATTTATTGCCTGCATAGGCCTGATGGAATAGAAAAGTATTCAGTGGCCATTTGAAAGTTGAAATAGAAGTTGCTTTCTGAATCTCGGTGGGAAGAGTATTTCACAATCCTGGACTGATGACCCTAAAAGCTTGGTTCCTTGTTAAATGAGCCTTGCCAACTCAGGAAACGGCCAATAATGCTCCAGCAGATTATTTCAGTGATTGAGCTGGAATATAAGGTTTCAGGCAGCCCTTGCAGTACCCTAGACTGAAGTTTTCTGGACCTTTGAAAATTAATACAAGGACCAGGAACCTGACTTGGTAGTAGATGAGCAGCCAGTTCAAATGCTTTAACAATGGGGTCACATGTTGTCGGCCAGATGTAACCAGAGGGGATCCAAATACCTTTATTAGTGCTGTTGGGGCACTAATAATTTCTGTTACTTGCTTTTTCCCCTCCAGTGACTTTTTGGACCCCCCTCCACATACATACATTTCCCATTCACTTTTATCTACTATACATTCTGCTATACGGGGTGCAATCTCTTCTAGAAGAATGAGAAGCCCCTGCACTTGCACTTGCAGAACTTGATCTCAGTCAAAGCCACCCTTTACACAGCAGCTCCATATTTTAGGGTGGCTTTACCAAAAAGAAAAAAGAGAGAACAAAAGATGATGCAGATTAATATAAATTTTACATATGCTAATTTATTTGTATATATTTAAATTTGAAGATAATTACTAAAATTTAAATAGAAATGCAATACATTTCACCATAGTGGGGAAGATGTGAGCAGGTTAGCTGTTCAGTCTGCTTCCCAGGTGCTAAAAGTTAAAGAGCAACTTAAAGGCTACAGCTTTCCCTTTTTATGGTTCTTTATCTTTTAACTGGGCTCAGACCAGACTGCCATTCAGATATACTATGGTATGAATTTTTGTCTTTTTATATTGTAAACTGCCCTGTGTTTCTTGGATGAAGGATGGTATTGAAATACTACTACTGCTACTAATCTAGGATTGCCCTTAGTAATGTAGGACACAAGGCCTACCATATTTGCACCAGAAAGCACTGAGGGTTCTGGATCAGGGTGTGTATTTGGCAAAACATACCATGAGAGAAGATAAAGCAGAAATTAAAACACCTTAATAGAAGTTTTACATTTTATTTATTTTCATAATGATCACAGTAATAAACACTAAAGTAGCCAAATGCCACATAAGCAGCATAGACAAATATATTTTATTTTTCAACTACATGTTGGCAGGTATACACACAGTGCAGTTCACCTCGCAAACACATAAAAGTTTTGTTTTGTAAATATAGATATATAAATATTGAGGGCAATGATGCACAGAAAGATAAAAATATATCCAAACACTTATACTTCAAATCTGTGAGCAACACCAGCGCTGTACATGGATGTTATCAAACCCATTGCAAAAAGCTAAACCACAAATTATTAAAATATATATACTAGTTTGGGAGTGCTAAAGATGTTGTAGCCATTGCATATTCTTTGTGGTCACTGCCAGAATGACCAAACCAGATCAAATATTGAAAACTAACGCTAGCCTAAAAGCGTTGGTTCTCTACCCCTTTTTATTCAATGCCAGTACTTATTTCCATTGAATTTAATTAGGGTTCTTCAAAATGTAAGTGCATATTCAGTACAAAGTCTACTAGATAAGTTTTAAAAGGGATCTGTTGTGTCTAAAGTGTGTATTGCATCCTGTTGGTTTGACAACACCCACCCACACCCAAGTCTACCAAAGCTTCTTTCCTGCAAAGCATTTAATTAACTGGTGTAATTAGAAGCACATCTGTGATGCTAATCATATAGTCGTATAGCTAACCATACAGCTCCATATATGGGAGCTTGGTATGGTGGCTTGAGGTGTACTATAGACAGAAGCTTAGAGAAAATAGCTTGAACAAGGAGCAAGGGAGAGGGGTGTCTATATACAAAACAGCTCCCCATGTTCTCAGGAAGGAAGAGCGTGCATGTGTGTAAGATCATTTTCCTGTATATATTGCTTGCTATTTTTGTTTATATGGATTGGTGCACAAGTATGACCACCCTAGCCTGTTGTGAATATGGGTTAAGCAGATATATGCAGACTTGAGCACATACTATATAAGTTTTACGATTGCTTGAGCACACTTCAGTTTGTAGCTCAACACATTTGTAACGTAGCTGCTAGTGCAAGTTGAACTGCATGTTGAAACAATCAGACAATTATGTGCTACACATGTTGTTAATCCACACTGCAGCCACAACACACTTATTTTTGAGTAAATTTGCACAACTAAACATATCACCCAGAACCAATTGAAGAATACCTATTGCTGGTAGCAAAAAGCTCAAGACCATTATAGAAAGCAATGCCAAGAAGTTATAGGACAGGAATTGTCTGTGGTATTATCAGCCTAATGGAGGAAACCAGATAGTTTGCTGAAGAGTGTGTCATAGAATACAGCATTATTGACTTATGAGACTCTAAGGCCGAGTAGTCCAACTTTTCATTCCAAGTGGGCTGCAAGAGTGATTCAACATGGAGCCCATGGGCTGCACACTGCCTTGTCACACATGTGCAGGGAGGGGGAGCCTGGCCAAAATCTGAGGCTCCCCCAGCCCTCACACTGCTTTCCCAAAGCTGGCTAAGTGAGGTGGACTTTGGGGAGGCACCATGAGGCTCTGAAAGGTACCTAGAGCCCTCCTAGCTCCTAGGCTTTGGGAAGGAGGCTGGGAGAGTCTTCATGCCTCTCTCCCCAAGCTCAGTGCCTTGCTTCGCCAGCTCTGCAAGGGCAGCGCAAGGGCTGAGGCGGGTCATCAAATATTGCTGAGAGCTGCCAAAAAAGGCTTCAAGGGTCACATACGGCCCCTGGGCCATGTGTTGGACTGCCCTGCTCTAAGGGAATAAAAGAAACAAGGTGCTGTCCCAGGAGCAGGGAGGAAGTGGTTCTGTCTTTCCCTGTGGCTCATCATATGATGTTTAGAACAGTGGAGAGCCTGCTTGAATATATATCATTACTGTAATATTGTCTCTGGTGGTAAGTGTTAAAATTCCCTGTTCGGTGGATAATATTGAGTGATAATTGCTCTTCTTGGGAATCAAGCAATCATGCCATTAGTGAGAATGACCCCAAAGGGAGTATGACAGGACACGGATATTCATTTTTTTTAGAGAAAATGGAAGGGGCTGCCATAGCAACATTGTTTCCCACAGTGTATTTTTATATACAGTACACTCATGCTCTCATTTCTCAATCTGGTTTTATACTATAAAACAATAACCATGCTGAAGAATCAGTCCAGAACTCAATGTTTTTAGATTATTTGGTGAGTTTGCTGCTTACAAGATAAAGGTAAATACACCTGAAATTCTAGTAATATATATATTGTAGAATGCCTTGGAGATACAAAGGCAACAAGTATCTGGGCATTAAGATGATGAATACATATTTAAACCAAGAATGAAATGTTTTTTTCCCCAAAATTATCTCATTACCAGCCTTAAGGAGTGATGAAAATGATTATGCCAAAATGTTGGTAACTATTTAGAGGTCTGTCCATATCTACTGATGAGTTATGGGCTAATAAAAGGCTCACAGATACAATTTAAAACAATCACAACTGAGAAAATTATGCAACAAAATTTGAAGAAAATAAACTAAAATATTAATGCGGAACAAGTAGACATTAAAATTCTTATGTATGCTACACTGTGGTTCTAGATACCGGTAATTTGTTTAAAATCTGGAAATCCAGTTACTTATGCTATTATGAAAAGCTGAGTATTATATAGATTTAAATTGTGCTCCACCTTCTTACTGTTGACATCAATATTTCATAATGAGAAATTAAGAACAACATTTTCTGAGATATTGAAATTTGGAAAATATCTAATAATACAAGCAACAATAGTTCCATCATACCACCTTCAGTACCCTTGAAAAAAATATATTCTCTTCAACTTACGTGAGCATTTGGATGAACTTATTTAATTGTAAATAAGCTCTGGTTTGAACCCAATCTTGTCCAATTATTAATCATTCTCTGTTTAAAAATAATTCTAAAAATCTGATTCTTACAGCCTCTCATTGCAGCTAAATACAATTAGTTCAAAAGTTATAAAAATTGTCTTTTTCAGTCTCACAAGAGGCAATTCATTTCAATAATCCATTCATAACAAAAAAGATGTAAAAGAAACATTTTCATATTTAGATGACCATAAAGAGGACATCATTTTTAAGAGTGGACTCAGATGTACTTTTAGAAGTCCACTGTCCACACTCTTGGCATGGTGAGTGAATGCCTGAAGTTGCCCTAGACTCCTTCCTTCATTTAGCTACAAGCTAGCTACAGTCTAGCAAGGTGGGGTTATCAGTATTGCCGACTCTCCTTTCAACCACAAAGCCTTATTCTCTGAAGCCAGCAGTGCATTCTCTTCAGGCCTCAGAAGTGCTGAAATGAGAAGCATAAACCAGTGTGACAAAAGAGCTGGCTCTGTTTTGGTTTTTTGCCAAGCTCGATCTCATTATAGCAAATACATATGCATATAGCGCTAACTTGGGGGCTGGATGTGCTCATGCAGTCGTTCAGCCCCACACTCCATAAGCACCAGGGGCTGCATGCAACCCATGCTGCTTCCCAGCCTGCCCACTCTGCTGACAGGGATGGCTATAAGACCAGCCTGGGCTGTGCCACCTTTATGGCCAGCACAGGATATCCTGGAGGAAAAAGGTACCTGCCTTTTCCAGGGACACTTCCCAGGCTTCCAGCTGTGTCCTACAGCTCTGAACCAGGAGCGCAGGTGGCTGCCATGAGGATGTGCCCTAGAAAATAACTGTTTAGCAAGCAAGGCACCTCATAACTGTGTGTAAAATATATTTCCTTACCTAAAACCTCTGGTTTCATAGATCCTATATAAATTATTTTTCAAACTCCTAATCAGCACTTAAATTGGGGAAAGGGGACACAAATGTACTTGGGGCAACTGAAAGCCTAATTTATTATATTATTGGTGTAAAAGAGCCTATTTTATCACCTTTGTAATACTATACCTATTTGGAAAAAAATATATCCAGAAATAAACCTCCCATGGTACAGTTAACACACATGCCCAGGAGCAATATGGTCCCCATCAACATTAAAAATGCTGAATGGTATACCATTGTCTCATTTTCTCTTTCTTTCTCCCTTTCTTGGAAACTTCCATGCTATTCCCTGACTAAAATGCAGGAGTGTGTCCTAAGCACTTACTGAAAGCAGGATAATCCCAGTGCAAACCCACCAAATGAAGCAGAAAATATATGCATTGCCTGTATGATAGGCTTTGGTAATCAGAACCAATGTTTTAAACCATATTCAGTCTGATTAGTGTTAAAAAAAAACTTAAAAAATATTCATATCTTCTTCACTCACATCTAGGGGCGAGTTCAATAATGTGGCAGTTTCACCGTTCAGTTCTCTACTTACAGCAGCTTTTTCATGCTGCACTAAACATACTTTGGATAGCACATGGTAAACTATCATGAAACCCTCAAATTAATGCCATCCCTAGTCAGGATCCATTTCTTCCACATATTCACTATGCCACTGATTTGACTGGATATTGTCACTCTAAATATATCTGTGCAGCTTTAGAGTTCAATACTCACTTCTCTTCGTGTGCAGAGGCATTAATGACAAAAGGAATTTCTACCCTGTCTGTCTTCCCCAAGATCAAGTGATACTTTTCAAGGTTTATCACACACTAAAATTAGAGGGAATATAAGAAAACAAATTAGACAACAGGTTAAGATCACCTCAGTAAAAGAAAATAGGGGATACGAAAAGTTGGGAGGGGAACAGAGTTTTACCTTCAAAGATTTCAGTGTCTGTAACCCCAGGGAGAAGTTTTTATCATTATCTTCTGGAAAGGGAGAGAAAAATGTTCAGATAGAGATAAAATGCTATGATGAATCAATCTAACACATACACAAGCTCATATTTCCATGAGATGTGTTAGGTCCCTTAGTGCGGTGAAGGGGTCACGGCCAACTCAATTTGTCTAAAGCAGCTGGAGAAGAACCTGCTCTTCCCTCAACTTTACCCTTCTTAATAGTTCAGTCACTATGTAAATCTAATCCTTTGCTTGGTCTGTGAAACCAAGTATTAATCAATAGTGCTGAAGGATGTATTAATTTCTTTTCTTTTCTGAATTTTCTTTTCATGCAAGTAACCTTTCTTTCTGTGACCAGTTCCTTATATCTAAGTCACTAATTGATTCCTCTGTAGAACAGTGATAAGAAATCATTGCTGATGGGAAAGAATTCTTAGTGGTCTCAGGGTAGTTTCTGTTGAGCCAAATTTAGAATTGTGAAGGCTGTCATTTATACATGAGAGGTGCCAGTACTGCCTGGAAATAGTACTCTATCATTATTAATTATTATTTATTTTAGGGTATAGTATTTCACTATGACAGTTAACAGTTAACAATTTCAATTCATATATACTCATATATACTTATTATCCAAATAAATATATAGATATTTCTAATACAGTTATATAAATTATACTCTGAGTTTGTAACCCTGCCGCTTAATCCCAGAACTTTGTAGTCTGATTGTCTTTACTTGATGGTGCGGGAAAGGGATATTGAGAGGTGCTTAATAACTTTAATACTTTCACTTGTTCTAAGAGAACATGATTCTGCATGCCCAAATTAAGCTAGGAAAAACAATGTACTAACTATAATCCCCTTCTTGGTCAGTCCCCAAAGCATTCCTGTCCAAAGCACAAGCTTAAATTCACATAGAAATGTGTGAAATTGAAATTATAAAGTAGCTGGCTGGAGACAGCTGAAAGATGGTTTTAAAAGGCAATTGGAAAAAGGAATTTCAACTTCTGCTATATGTACTTATCCTACTTTCATCTCTGGTAAATGGGTTTTGCAGGACTTCATATTGTTTCAGAAACCTACAAACTGTTTTTGACCAGAGGCAACACTGAGGCTAAATAGAGTTTTCTGAACTAGAGAAAAGGATCCTTGGATCCTTATAAACTTGAGAAAGTAGGGATTTAAGCTGTGTTCTTGTACATTCCAAGCATGTGTTCCATTACTGAGGATGGGTCCTTCCACTGTGAGTCACTTTAATCCAATAGGGTTGGGCCCAGAGTGAGTTAGTTGCACTTAGAGGATTGGAATTAATGTTAGTTAGTTCTCATTGGGGGGGACGCGGGTGGCGCTGTGGGTAAAACCTCAGCGCCTAGGACTTGCCCTCCAGAGGAAGAGAAAACATGTGGCAGCCCTTTAGATATTTGAAGATGGCTATCCTATCTCCTGTGGGTTAAACCACAGAGCCTAGGGCTTGCCGATCAGAAGGTTGGCGGTTCGAATCCCCGTGGCGGGGTGAGCTCCCGTCTTTCGGTCCCAGCTCCTGCCCACCTAGCAGTTCGAAAGCACCCTTAAGTGCAAGTAGATAAATAAGTACCGCTTTATAGCGGGAAGGTAAATGGTGTTCCGTGTGCTGCTCTGGTGCCAGTTCGCCAGAGCAGCTTCGTCACGCTGGCCACGTGACCCGGAAGTGTCTGCGGACGGCGCTGGCTCCCAGCCTCTAGAGTGAGATGAGCGCACAACCCTAGAGTCTGTCAAGACTGGCCCGTACGGGCAGGGGTACCTTTACCTTTACCTTTTGGTTCTCATTGAAATCAGTGGCAAGTAAGGCTTTTGCGTTTTCCTTTTACAAAGAGTTTATATCCTACCCTTCCTCTGAGGATCTCAGGGCAGCAACATGGTTCTTTATCCCATTTTATCCTCACAAGAACCCTGTTATGTTGCAAGGCAGTGATTGACCCTGGGCCATCCAGTTAACTTCATGGCTGAGTGGGTATTTGAACCTGTCTTCCCAGTCCTAGTCCAACATGCTTAACAGCTCTAATGGGAGTTGTAGTTCAAAACAGCTGGAGGGCACCAGGTTGGCTAAGACTGTTTTAGCCCACCTTCCCTAATCTGATGTCCTCCAGATGGTTCTAGACTGCAGCTTCCATCTGCCCTAACCTGCAAAGCCAGTAGTCATGGTGAAAGATATTCTAAAAGTATTCCACACTAACTCCCCTAAGCTCGATTAATTTAGTCTGGATCCAACCAAATAGATTTTTTTTTAAAAAAGGAAACTGATAGTGAATTGAGAGAGGTTTGGCTTTTCAGGGTACAACCACAACATATTTTTGTAATCTCAATCCAACAGATTTTAGAAACAAGTCAAAAGCCTCCCAAACCTGTTTACCAAATAAACTTAGAAATTGCACCATAATGTACAAAAATAGGTTTGACAAGTACTATACTTGTATGGCATCTAATCTGCCTGAACACTCACCTGCCACAATTGCTGAACAGTCCACGTGAATAGTCCCCATGGTAAGAACCAGGTGTTCTATGTGGCCAATCACTTTCATACTGTGTGGCAATGAAATCTTCTCACCTTCGGGCTTATAGGGTTTCATGTGCTCCTTTAATCTGCACAAGGAAAAGTCACTGGGTTTACGTCAGGAGTTTGTTCATTTTAGGATGCCAGTACTTGTGTTGTGTTGTATCCTGGAACTGAGCATAGTCATTCCTATTCTGTAATTAGTATCTGATACAGATAAATAATTATTTTTATACAGCTTTATATTATTTGCTGTTAACTATACACCTAGATACTTTACCTTTCTTTCAATCTTTAGTCCTGACACATCTTGTAATTTTTGTTCTCATCATTCATATTTTTTACCAAGATTTTAATTTGTCTTTATTAATCTTAAATCCTGCCACATCCCCCCTTTTTTTTAACTCTTGTAAGACTTTCGGGATTGACTCTGTTGGTTCTTCTACAGATATCACTGCATTGTCTGCAAATGCTTTTAATTTATATTGTCTCGGTCCCACTCTTATACTTTTAATTTCTTGGTTACATCTTATTCTTTGTGCCAATATGTCTAAAATTCATATGAACAACAAGGGTGACAATGGGCACTTTTACAGAAAGAAGAAAGCACGGATGTTTTTGCTCAGTGGCAGATTGTGCTAGCCTGACTTGTGGGAAAAAGGAACAAATTAGTAAGACATTAAAACCTGGCAAGCCTTTTGTCTTTCGCTAATACACAATGTTCTACTGCTCTGTCAAGTAACATTTGAGGATTATTTGGATTCTTTTCATTTCTTACATACCACCTCTTTACGCTAAACCAAGTCCACGTTTGGGGAGTGCTCAAGAAGAGTCTAGCGATTTTTCTGATCTACCAGAACTACCATTCAGCTAAAAATGAGAATTCTTCCCTCTGTTTCTTAGACTTGTTTTTTCTTAGGGCATTTTCATCACTGTGCTTATTTCAGCAATTGGAAGAGCTCGGATAGGATATCTAATCCCTGCGGATCAAACCCACTGGGGAGTTTAGTCTGTGCTAATTTCTTGCCCCATTACATAATTGACAAGGTCGGGATGATGCGTTCTGGACACCCACTTTCCTGCAGCATCTCTAGAGGTGTCATTGAATAATAAATCTCTTCCAGGGCTGCATCCCATCTTTCAGGCATGCTCTTACAGCATCCAAACAGGGTTATGGGCAACCACCATCCTAGGATGACCAGAGCAGAGCAGAATTCCTATAGGGAAAAGAAAAGCTGAGCATGATGGAATTAGGCAGGCGATTAGATGAGACAGAGAGAGCTGGGGAAATGTATACATCTCGGGGATCTTTTATAATTAGATGTTACATTTAAAATGTTGGTTATATAAACATTTAGTTATTTATTTTTAAAAGGTTTTTTTTAAAAAATCTTCTGATATCACAACATACTATTGGCTGGGCTCTTACAGAAACCTTCCTTTTCATTTTCTTTCAGTGGGGCCTACACAGGAGACAGTCTCTCAGTGGATTTGTGACATTCCATAGGGTCAAACCAAGTACTTCTGAGGGAACTCACAATTCCACAATGCTTGCTATTCTTTCCTCCTCACCCTTCGCTTTGTCCTAACAGTGTGCCTGTACGGGACTGACGGTTTTTTGTTTTTTTAAAAACAGTCTGTCCAACAGCTATAATTCCTTTCATTTTCCATGAGAACCTACTTTCATTTGTGCCTCCTTTGTGGTATTTTTCTACTGCACTGCTTTGCAATATGAGTCATCAGTGACTGATTTATGACCTATGCAGAGATGAGTCAATGCTAAAGGCACTTTGATACGGTTACTTTGAAGAACCCATTCTCCTATCTATTAAATGAGCTAGATGGATCAGAGCAAAAGACGAGAAAAATGCTCTATCCATTTCCTCAACTTTTTCTTCCTTTGATCTTCCAACAAGTTAAATATAGTACAGTGTATGACCAGTTCCAATAGCTAAGACGCCCAGTCCTTTATATAATTTGCCATCATTAAATATTCTGATTAACATGTTAATAATTTCTATAGCCCTTTTCTGCAAAGTACATTGCAGTTACTTAATGTGTATTTTGTGCTTGATAATTAAATTGTCTCCCACCCTCCATGCAAAGAATTCAGAACAGCAATCCTTTTACTTGGCAGGCAGTCTCTAAGATAACTAGTTTGGGCCCGATCTTCTATACTTCAGATTATTAATATCTGCTTATAGGAGATATGAATGCTTCTATGACATGGGCATTGATCGCAATGCACTCGTGCCTGCCTTTTAGTTAAACAAGTCAGTGTATGAACCCATGTTAATTTTTATTGCCTTGTCAAGGAAGATCTCATTTGGTTAGCTAAAGTTTAAACATTTATCAGTGTGTTGGCATGGAAGCATGCTCTGTGCTGCCCTGGTTGGTAGACAGTACTTCTGGCTGAGATACATGGCCAGAGAACAGATCACCATATGGCGAGTGCTACATTCAATGTTCCCTCTCCTTCCGTCCCTCCTCCCCAAGAAATATAGGCTCCAATTTTCCTGGCACAAGTTAAGATTGCACAGCCTGAGCCCACAAGGTTTTAAGATAATTTCAAAAATTAGAGAACACTGGGGTTCATCTCTCCCCACTGTGTCACAACAACTGAATATAAAAACTCTTCTGACAAAGGCCCACATTTATGTGCTGGGTTGTGGCAAGGCTTACACACTCCTTATATGCTCAGAGGCACTTCTTTCATTTGTATTTCACATGTTTCAAGATAGGACACTGATACTGAAAATGGCTCAGCTTAAGCGCAAGGGTTGAATAGAGGTGCAAATTAAGACTCAGTTAGGAGGAAGAGTGCATGACCTTCCGAGAATTCATCCTGTACCAATAACAAACTAATAATCTGCAGACAGCTCTTTATTTAGCCAAAATAGCACCATCCACACACAAGAGAGGCATCAGCAAGCTTGAAATAACTCCCAACATTTGCAAAAATACAGAAAAAGAAACAAGAGAAAAGCCTAAGGGAGGGCCCAATGCTCAGGGGCCATAGGATGTTGTGTTTGTTTTGATGGGAAGCAGAACAAGGGAGGTGGGGGATAAAATTGAGTATCTTGCCCCAAACCCTGAACAACAGTACTCCACACTGCAACACACTACTTTGCTCAGGTTTTTTTAAGGAAAAAAATCACGAAATGGTATGACATTATTTCAAGAGAGGAGGAGCCTTGGAAGTCTTTCTTAAATGACTAGGGTGGTCCCACCTCTGACTGGTGCACTGGAAGAGGACTTGAATTCGAAGGATGTTAAGATTAACAGTAAAACAGAATAAACCTTTTATCAGTTCAATCAACATCATGCTATGCAGCCAAAGGCTGTAACAATCAGAAAAAATAGACAATATCATATCTAAAAAGGAGGAATACAAGCTCACAGCTATAAATAATTAGCAAAGACATCTATCATCACCTCTGCAATTAGCAACATGGATTTTAGCTGCTGACATACCAAACAATGCATCTGAGTGGATTGCCAGCTGGCCGAGAAAAAGAAATGGGCCTGACCTGCTCTTGTCTCTTTCATAGCATCTTGAAAAGCAGGAATTAGCAAGTTTTTCACAAGATGGAAACACACATCATCATCTACTAATTTGCTGCAGATCAAACAGCTGTTAAGGCACCTTAGCAGGGGCCAGATCAAAAGCAGGCAACTCAGCCTCCTAGCAATTGGTTTTAGAGTGGCCAGGCAGGTGATATAGAGGGCAGATCTCCTGCACTTTTAATAGTTGTATAGAAGAGGGAATTTCTGCAGATACAGTTTATAATCTCATTTGCATCTGACTGCCCCCATTGTTTGATCAGTATTCCTGTAACAAGATGTTTATGAGAAACTTAACATGAGATACACTCCGAAAAGGAATTCCAACTACAAACATCAGACAACATTTCCCCTCTTTTGGACACAGTTGTAGAGAGGGTTCCAAAGCACCATAGCCACAGACAAAAAGTTATTCTCAAAGCAGAAGTGGGCAGAAGGTAGACTTAAGGTCAAAGTATAGTGATGATTTTCCTGGCTTGCTAATATTTTCATATCACTGCTGTTAAAACACAGTTACAGTAACCAGTTTGAAAAGCTGGCAATCCTACTTTCAAGTTGCAACACCCTAGGAAACTGCCTTATACCAAGCCCATCTAGTTCCTTGATCCATCTAGTTCAGTATTGTTACCACCTAGTTCAGAAGTGGGGAACCTGTGCCACCACCACCCCGACATTGTTGGACTGCAATTCCCATCAGCATCTGGGGTGGCACAAGTTCTGCATCCCTGGTCTGCACTAGCCGGAATAGGTGCCCAGAGTGCTATTGCACTTACATCATGTTGGTAAACCTCTCATTGCATAGTTGGTCATTGTGGGAAATGAATCCTGGACTTGATTGCTGGATAAGACCATAGACTGAAGTTTTTCTGATGTTCTTAGGGTTTCAGACAGGAGTCTTTCCTGCTTTCCTAAGACTCAAGGGCTCCTTTGCATGTAAAACATGTCTACCACTAAGCTACAGCCTTTCCCTGTTGAATGAGAACTCACTCTAGAACAAGCATAGGCAAACTCCGGCCCTCCAGAAGTTTGGGACTACAATTCCCATCATCCCTAGCTAACAGGACCAGTGGTCAGGGATGATGGGAGTTGTAGTCCCAAACATCTGGGGGGGGGGGGACAGAGTTTGCCTACGCCTGCTCTAGAACAAAATTGTCAACTTTTTGTCTGGCAGTCCTTTACCTTTAAAAGTTATGCAACAGATAGAAATTCAACAAGTACTCAGTTTCCTGGTGTGGGAAATAGCATCTCCAGTGAAATTTGTGTCTGCCCTCCAGCTCTTAAAGGTAAAGAAGCATGCTCGCCAAGTCAGCACAGTGCAAATGCATTAGTGAAGCAGATCTGGCACTCCCACTGGTGGATTTGCAATTCACTGACCTGCTCCCTTCCCCTGTCCATCTTGGTGTGCAGCAGTGAGGTCAGGTGAACACTGTCACATGCTTTTAACTAACAGTCTAGAAAACAAACTCCTTACCCTAGTCGCTCGAGACATGCAGATGATATGATATTGCTCTGACATCCAGTATCAACCACAACTTCCAGTTCCTTCCCAGCGCACTGTTGGGGCAAAACAGAGTATTTGAAAGAATCAACTGACAGCTTCAATTTTTATTTGTGCTGTAGTGTAGAATTCTGGAAACAAACACCATCCCCCCCCCCCCCATTGTGATCTATCTGTGGAACCCTTTTTTTGTATCACCAGTGGAGGGCTGATTTCTCAGTTACTAATTCTACTCTTGAAGAAATTCTTTCTCCAGCTTTACATGTGAACACTCATTCAAGTTCAGTATTCCATCAGCCAGGATATGCTTTTCATAATCTCATCAATTTTATCTGCCTATCTTACATATGGCTTGGTTCACACTCTGCATTTTTTCCTCCACATGATGGCTCCAGGAATGTATTCATCCAGCAAACATGAAATGTAACCTCACCACACACTGTGGAGACAGATGCAGCTACTAAGAATGATCCCCCATGGTCACAATGGATTCTTAAAAATGCTGCTGTGAGCACAGATATTGCCGCCACATAAAGCTTTGGCTGTCTTTGGGTTCAGCCACATAGGGAATTGGGTGCAGCATTCTCACTGTAGTGGAAGACTGGCTGAAATGTCAAATGTAGGCTCATGAAGCATACCTGGCAACACACCAGGATGAGGTCTTCTTGCTCTGTTTTCTTTGGGACATCCAGTTTCATTTGATTCAGTTTATTTGTCTGGAGTGAGAGTTCGTTCTTCTGAGAGCAGCTGCCCCGGTTGTGGCGCAACCTGGACATGTTTGTCTCCATCAACCGTCTCTGGAGGATGTTGTGTGGTTGCTTAAAAAAAGAAAAAGAAAATTAGGGTAGGGGGAAACATAGGTTGATTGAAACCAAACAGTTGAATAATGCTGTCCTTTAAATACATGCATTATTTATGCAACTCAAGAAAAAAATATTTTGGCAGCATTAAATATGTATGTTTGTATCTAAACACACACATACAGAGTGACAAAGTATGTGGCCCTTTGCTGTTGAAAAGTCAAAGAACAGGACTCAGCCTAAAATCTGTTTGATAACCAGCCTCCTATAACCAACAAGGTTAAGTCTAATTAAAGCATGAAGGGGTTAAGACCATAGTGTTAGCTGTCCTGGCAGGTGTAGCTCAGCTTGGGAGAGAGTAGGTAATCAAGACTTTGTTCTCCTTAGTCTATCTGAGAAGCTCAGCATGTGAAGAGTCTAAACTCATTACTTCAGTTTAGCTGAATGGCTCTTAAAAGCAACTCTTGAGTTCCCCTATCAATAATTTAGGAACTTGCACCACTGTAACTAAGTCAAGTTTCGTTGTCTGTGCAACTTTTTCTGAATGCTATATGGAAAAGCACATGAACCAGACCTTTGAAGAGTTTGTAAGTAACCTAATTTTTAACTTATCAAACATGTGGTATTTTCCTATATTGGAGAAGAGGAGCATTTTGCAACTCACATGAACATATTTTAAAGGTCTAATTGCCTATATTTCCATGCTTTACTTTGCTACATATTTTGTGTTTTTAAAACTCTGCTTGGGTTCTCTCACTGAAGAGTACTTTCCCCAAACCTGAATCTTGCCATCTAGGGAATTCTCCTTTTATACCTATTTTTTTTTCTTGCAGTCAACAAAGTCCTTATCCCAAAGGTTCTGCATGGAGAAAATGGCAGGCTGAAATTTATAAAGGAGTGGATAATTTCTGTTGTCATTCAGTATTTACAAATGGTGGTTCAAAGATATTTCAGGACATTTTGACATATTTAGTTGCTTGGATGAGGAAAACAGTTTCACATACAGGGGACAGGAGTGCAATTTGGAAAAAAGCATTATTCATTTTCTAAATGTGAGAATATTTATCTATAAAGAGCGAAGCAGCATGTAAAATTTAGTAAGTGGCATGTAAAATTTAGTAAATGTTGCTATTATTTTAATGTGTGCACAAACACGGTAGGCTAATGTCAGAGATATTGGGGGAATAATTTTTGAGGATGTGGTTTTGTGATGCCCATTCACTGTTTTCTCTGAATTAGAACAGCTCCAATCACAGGTATATCTGGGATTTTATGTGGAAAATTTAAAAAGTTCAGTTGAGTTCTGTGGACTTCCTGGGCAGATTTTTCATTTTGCCTTTGGCTCTGGGATGCTAAAGATATTTGCTCAGTTCTGAAGGCATGCAGACACTCGCAGCCTGGAAGCTTCTGAGTAAATATGTATTAGGTTGAACTGCATTTATTATTAGGGATGTCACATGCCTTTAACAACTTCATGACATTCAAATTCCAATTGTGTTGCTTTCCAACTGCTGCATTTCCATACCGGAAAAAGCCATAGCCATAGCTTCCCTGAACAAAAGTGAGGCTGCTCTAATTGTAATACTGTATATCCTACATAAGTAGTCTTATAGTACTGGAACAGGGACTATGAGTGCAAAAGCCAGACCAGGATGAAGATATACTATAAAGAATCAGGGGTCTAGTATTTCCATTTTCTGCTTGGTAGTACATGACAAGATGAACATTCTCTCAACCTTGGGACTCCCCATTTCTTGGGACTTGGAATACAATGGTTGCAATAATTCTAAATAAAGACTAAATGCAAAGTTCAGACAATGTTTATTTGATATATTTGAAAGTTCAGACAATGTTTATTTGATTTGGCCAAATAAATTACTGTTGAGTTTTCCCCAATCCCTTCCTTCTTCCTTGGACTCTCTTTTCATCCTCCTCCCTCTCTCCTTCTTTAGGATGAAGTTCCTCATTCTATCCACTTCTACTCTCTCCTTCTTCCATCTTCACTGTTGATTGTGTTATTTTGTCTTAAACTCTTATAGTAAATCAACCCATGTCAATCCAGTGGCTTTTAATGTTTATTTGTTGAGTTTTACTATACAAAACTCTCTAGCATTACAAACTTGATTTATTTTTAATCTCATGCATGACACCATTGTACAGTTTACCATAAATTCTGAGGGATTCTGAAACAGGTTGGCTGTCACAACATTCAGACAGTGTCATCACCATGGAAATAAGAGGAGGTTGGAAATACTGTTGATACTCTTTCCTTCAAAATACTCTGCTATATACCAAGGGTAGGATGATGAATATTATTGGAATAACAAAGCAGCAGCACTCGCAATCATCCAAATAATCTCACATACTTGTGCAGATCAAGTCTAGCCATGTTTACTTGGAAATAAGTTCTGCTTTGTTCAGTGGTGCTTAATCTCTAGTAAGTGCACATAGGATTGCAGCCATAAGCTTATCAGCTGCGAAGTAGTGATTCCAAAGTTGTATTCATTACACTTATATGAAAAACAGAATACTTAATGGGATCCAATTATATGTGCCTGTAGCAATGGGCTGCTGAACATACAGTTCCTGAAACTGCAGCACCACATTGTCTGATATGATGGCAGTGAAGATTTAAAAACCCAACCAACTAACCCCTCACTCCCAGAAGAGCTTTTGGTTTTCATATAACTTTTTTTGTCTTCATAAACCATTTTTTTAATAGTTTGAATTTTGGCGGGGGGGGGGGTGAGAGAAAGAGAGACATGCACCTTTAATAGATGCACAGAAGAGCAAATACAGCTTGTATGGCAGCTTGCACCTGTTGAAATTCAGTCTTCTATGCAACTGTTAAAGGTGCAGGAGCTTCCTTTCCTCTGTTTCACCTGACTGCCCAATCAAGGCACTTTCTTCCTGCCCCCCACCCCCATAGCACAGGAAGGGACTTTTGGGAATACTGTATTGGGCCGCTTCATCATGTGGTAAACACCCTCCATATAAGAACCAATTTTATGCAGTTTTAAGATCAGCCCATTGAACAATTTTCACATCCCTCATGTGGAAGAATGTGTTGTTAAACAGATTTGGGTGGTTTGAACCAGAATCAGCCTCATGAATGTTGCAGTGCATGTTCTAATTGACTGCAACTCACCACCTCCTGAAAGTAGAATCAAGTAAGGGGGTGTTGTGAATTATAAGATGGAACAAGGGAATATTCACCAGGCTGCTTTTGACACTGAAAAACACACATCAATAATCATTGTGAGAATCATAGAGAGTACTCTTTTAAATTCAATGAGCTTTTTTTTAAATTTTCCTCTATCCTGCTTTCTGTCCTTTCTTCACAAAGTAGAAGTGTTTAAATATCATGACGCTGACTTTTTATATATAAAAAACACACATTCCTAATTAATGCCCCTGCCCTTTCTGCATTCTGTGACATAGCACTGTTTTGAAGCCTTTGAATATTAACACCTGGGGTAGGGTTGTGGGTGTGAGCATGCCACGCTTATTACATCACAAGGGAAACAATTGAGAAAGAAATGACACAAGCAATCACATAAAGAACGTTAGCCGCTACATCATAAAGCAGTAAATTATACTTAAAGGGGTAAGCCAACATAACTACAGAGAGTGATAATAAAACAAACTTACTCTCTGAGCACTGTATGGAACACTACTAAAAAGCACACGGGAGTCTCTCTCACATCTCACGTCACTTAAAGATGTTAATAGGAAGGAAAATTGGGAAGTGGAATCAAACATATGCCCCAGAATCAAGGCAGCCTTCGCATTCACATAAAACACCAATTGAAGCCTCAGGTCTGAATACAATACATACTTTCTCCAATTTAAGGAAAACTGTATTTCTGTGAAGTTACTAACCATTTCCATAATGGAACCCTCAGGATCCTTGTCAGATTTGAAGTTCTTTGGAGGAAACCATGACAGTTAAGCTACTATGATAAGTTTACAGTATAGGATGGCTGTGCCTGCTGTGGTTCTCTCTGCTTCTGCTATTCCTAAATTTCCCATGGACCCTCCTGGTTCAAGCTATATTATCTAGCAAGATTCATTTTGTGTCTGCATCTAACATAAATATTCCACAAAGCATTCCCAGCACCAGCTTCTTTTTCTTTGCTATCCACTTCTGTGAGAACCACTGGTATCTTGCAGTTACTCTTGACAGAACTAGACTGCACATGCCTTCAGGCAAGACTGGGGAATTCTTTTGTGTTTCTGCAGGCATCAACAAACTAAGCACTCAGCAAATATACATTAGACGATGAAAGGACAGAGGGCAAAGCTATAAATAATATCATTACTCCCTAGTTGTACAATAGGAACGCACTATATCTATTTCAAACAACCACCTCTGCTGAGCTGGTGAAAGAGACTGGCCCATGCCTTGCTGGCTGGGGGTGATGGGAGTTGGAGTCCAACATTTGGATAGTCACATGTTCCCCATTCCTATTCTCCTTCTCACTGCCCTTTGCAGAGATATCTCAGAAATATTTCCAGTGGCTTTTACAGAGAACCTTTTACACAGCTCTGCTTATAGTTCTTTGGACCTGAAGGGGAATCATAGATACATAAGGTGGTAAAATACACATTTTTGCATATTTTCACTGACGCTTGCATCATTATGCATGACTTCCCCAATACACCTATTTTTGGTGACATATTTTTGAGTGGATAACTACATTGCAGCATTCGGAGAAGAGTGAATTTCAAAGAAAAGCTTTGTCCTAGTTTTGCATATTGTTTTGGGAAGTGTGAATTAGGTAGGTTTGCACTAAAATGTGAAGTAACCCATATTTCTTCCCCATCCTAAGCCCATGCATACACTTTTTTCCACAACAATGGGCATTTTCCTAATTATATAACTTATTCCTGAGTACTTCACTTTAGTGCAGGTTGGTAAGATGCAAAAGAGGACAATGTTCCTGGACCCTTAAAGGTTGTATGAGGACTGAAATTCAGTAGAGTAGCTTGTCATGCAACCATTAACTTTAGCATGACCTAGAAATAGATAGCAGAAGTATATAGGTGGAGAGCTGGAGCCTTTCAAATGAAATAAACTTCAGGGGGGAAATGCTGAAAAAGCCATGGAAGAAAAATGCAAGCAGCCAATATGTACTGTATATATTAGATTATGAGTCATGATAGACAAGTAACATGATATTTTAGTTAACTAGCAATCAGCATAATGAACAGGCAGTAATTGCTAAAAATTAGTATGTGTAATGTAACATTTAAAGCAATATTTCATACTGTCTTGCATATCTGCACTATCTTGTTTGACCTTTTAGTTATTCTAGACATAACCCATCTTTCCAGAAAGTTCTATGCTGCTAACACACACAAATAACTCTCTCTGTAGGAAATACAATTAGAAAATATGAGCAAGATACAAAAAAATTCAAACAAGAAGAAAGTGGGCAGTGAAAACCAGAAAGATATAAGAACAGCAGTAAAAAAAATCATCTAACAGAGGCTTCCTGAAAAGGAAGATTTGCACTTTGGAAAAGCTTAGAACTCCCTTTATCTGAATCTCCAGATTATATATGTATACATATGTTACACATACAACATGTTAATAACAGCAAATCTAAAACAGCAATACCATTTATCAAAATGTGTGATGTTTTAAATAAAAAGGGAATATCATGCATTAGTTTATGCATTCTGAATGTTCTACAGGAACGGACTATAAGAATGGAGAGGGTTGGATAGTAAATGAAGTGGATAAGATAATCTGGCGAGGAAACACAGTCCATCAGCGGGTTGTTTCCAAGGAAGTGATCTTTTTCCCTGGCAAAAACTAAGGGGTGAGACCATCTGTCTTTGCCTCAAATTTTTAGTTAAATTATACTTTGATATTTCTGCTAGCATCCCTTTACCAAACAGCCAGAATTTATAAAACATGGAATTTATATGCAGAAAAGGCCTTCCCAAATGATCTTTACAACCCTGGATTTTATTTTTAGCGCTATGTTAACTAGCTTCAATCCAACACTAGTTGTACATGTTACGATATGGATGCAATGCAGCTGCAAACTGCTAGCTTGAAAACATCACATGATGGAATGTTGGGACTGTTCCATGGGAAACAGAGGGACAGTCAGTTCACAGGGCAATGCACCGGAATGAGCTCAGAGTGTAATATGAGCTTTTCCTCTTGCGTATGTACAGGAAGTACAGGAAGTCTTTGTTACTTGACTGCTGGAGTTTGAAGAGTACAGACATGTTTTCTGTAATACTGCAAAGACAGAAATAAAGGCATGTAAATACATTTCTGCCTATCTCCTTCGCTGCCGGGGGAGCAGGAGGGAGGGGGGGTTTTCTTCCTGCATTTGGGAAGAATCGCCTATCGTGACCTAGCCTGGATCTTGCTGGGGAATGCAGCCAGGGAGGTCAACAGGAGACCAAGCCGGGTGCCTGGGAGAGTTGCCAGTTTCTCCCGATAAAGGCTTGATTTCCGACAGTACAATATCCCCTTTAGGTGTTTTTCATGGACAAAGGCTCTGGATGTAATTTTTCTTTATTTTAGTGAGGGCTTTGATAAAATCCCCCATGATATTCTTGTGCAGAAGCTAGTAAAATGTGGCTACAAGGAGTTACTGTTAGGTGGATTTGTAGCTGGTTGACTGACAAAACACAAGGAATGCTCACCAACAATTTTTGTCAGCCTGGAAAAAAGTGATAAGTGGTGTGCTTCAGGGTTGTGTCCTGGGCTCAGTGTTCATTCAACATCTTTATAAATTACTTGGATGAAATCAAATTTGTAGATGACACTAAACTGGGAGGGGTAGCTAATGTCCAGTTCTGGGTATCACAATTTAAGTATATTGAGAACCTGGAACGTGCGCAAAAGAGGCTAACCAAGATGATAAAGGGTCTGGAAACCAAGCTTTATGAGGATTGATGGAGGGAGCTGGGTTTGTTTAGCCTGAAGACGAAAAGACTGAGAGATGATAGGATAGCCATCTTCAAATATCTGAAGGACTGTCACATGGAAGATGGAGCAAGCTTGTTCTCTGCTTCTCCAGAGGGTGGAACCTGAACCAATGGATTCAAACACAAGAAAGGAGATTCCAATTAAACATTAGGAAGAAATTTGTGGTGTAATAGTAAGAAGGCTGATCGCCGAAGAATTGATGCTTTTGAATTATGGTGCTGGAGGAGACTCTTGAGAGTCCCATGGACTGCAAGAAGATCAAACCTATCCATTCTGAAGGAAATCAGCCCTGAGTGCTCACTGGAAGGACAGATCGTGAAGCTGAGGCTCCAATACTTTGGCCACCTCATGAGAAGAGAAGACTCCCTGGAAAAGACCTTGATGTTGGGAAAGATGGAGGGCACAAGGAGAAGGGGACGACAGAGGACGAGATGGTTGGGCAGTGTTCTCGAAGCTACAAACATGAGTCTGACCAAACTGCGGGAGGCAGTGGAAGACAGGAGTGCCTGGCGTGCTCTGGTCCATGGGGTCACGAAGAGTCGGACACGACTAAACGACTAAACAACAACAACAACAACAAAGTAAGGACTATTCAACACTGGATGGGATTACCTTGGGAGGTGGTGGACTCTCCTTCATTGGAGGATTTTAAGCAGAAGTTGGAGGGCCATCTGTTAGGGATTCTTTTGCTGTGATTCCTGTGTTGCAAGGGATTTGACCAGATTGCCCTTGGGGTCCCTTCCAAGTCTACAACTCTATGATTCTGTGTGTACAAAGTGGGAGGCCACATGCAAGAATTGTTGAATGCATAGACTACAAATTATTGTCTGCAGCTCCTTGCCTTGGGATCAAGCTGAATGATAGATAGGTGTGCTTCATTTTTCTCTTACATGGGGATAAGGGAATAGGTGTCAGGCAATAACTTCTCCCGAGTACCTCCGAGTACTTAGGTCTCTGTGAGAACAGGATGGGCCGTGGTTATTGGTTTAGGTAAAAAATAGGGGGTATGGTTCCCTCACATTTTTCTGGTGCCCCCCCTTCAGATTGCTACCAGTGGCTGCTGGGAATGACAACATAGGGACATGTGAAGTTGCCTTATATTGAGCCAGACGATTGGCTCATCAAGATCAGTATTGTCAACACTGACTGGTGGTGATTCTCCAGGTTTTTTGACAGGAGATGCCAGTTATTGAACCTGGGCAATAACTTTTGCATACAAAGCATGAGCTCTGCTTCAGAATTGTGCTAAGACCCATTTGACCTGAGCATTATAGTGCTCTCCTAGAAAGGCTGCCAATGTTGATAAGAAAGATGGAGAGGTCTGTCTGGTTAGTGATATTGTGGCAGGGAAAGTCAGGTGAGTTTCTGCAATCGACCGGATGTTCCACTAACATGGAATTATTAGTTCAGGGGCCCAAACCTCTTTCTTGCTGGAAATCCCGCCTGCCTGGCTGCCATTGGCCTTTTAAGAGCTCATTCTGGAATGGAAACATGTTTCAGATTGCAGCCCTGTAACTGCCTTTTTCTTTTTAAAAAGTAACAAATGTAAGCATTTTTTTAAAAAGAAATACCGGTAGATTATAATGTCACATGTATTTTAGCCTTAAACATGTTTTCTCTCTTTTGTTTAATGTGCCTATTATTATTTATATGTGGTTTGGAGATGTGTGCAAGTAGGTAGCTCTGGGTGGGAGGAGAGAAAGCAAACACCACAGCTTCATTTATATAAAGGAAATAAACCTTCTGATGCAGTAAATCACAATAAATGCTGTGACAAAACTGGGGGACATAATTTACATCAGGAGGCATAGATATGTGGCAAAAGTATCATTATTTGTGTACCTATAAATTGATTATTATATATTAAGAACCTGTGTTGAAGAATTGCAATATTGGATTTATATCAGTCAGAAACACTAATTCCAAAGATGTGTGCCGTTACAATTCTTTACAGCGGTTTGCTTTGTGCCAGTAGAGCTATATACCTGACTGTGCTGGATGTCGGCTGCAATCATAGAATCATAGAATCATATGCCTGGTTACTCCCATTTATTAAGAATGAAAATAGAGGGTGCTGTGATGTTTAAACAATTTATCCCCAGTCCTGTCTCTGCTCTGCCCCATCTCTGACCTCTTCTGTTTTTAACAGTTTTGCATAACACTGCCACACTTTTATTTACTGAAGCCAACCACTGCTGCTGTAGCAGGTGGGCTATTGCACTGTGTTAAATTGTGGCAGCATGCAGATTCCACAGGTGGTGATGTGGTTCTTTTGTGGCACAGTGGCAGCCATGTATTCCATCTTTCTCACTGGTAGTGAGTATGTTCTGTTACAAGAGAACCAATTGCAACTTCTTGCTGGAAACTTCATTTTAATACTGTGTTGTCAGTAGCAAGAACAAATCACAACCTTTCTTTTTTTAATCATAACATAGCAAGTGTTACTTTTGAGACATACAAAGAGGTTGCATATTGATAAAAGCTGAATCCTACAAATGTGTATAAATGCCCTGAGCTAGCTGGCCATGTCGAACAGGAGCTTCCATTTCCTTGGCTTTGAAAGCCTTCACTCGATCTTCTAGACTTGGAAAGGTGTTAAGATGGGGAGCAATTTTCCGAAATTGTGGCATGATCCACAGAGGATCTTTCTTTACTGGCATTTGATATTTCCTCAGCATGACAGCCCGTGTATCATATATCTTTCCTCGCCTTTTCTTATGCTTGTTTTCTTTAACATATACACAGTTTTTTCGGTTCTCCTCCACCCATTGGTCCCCAAACTTATGTTGAAAGACATCTATGAAGGGGGTAGAAGGCCGATAGGGCCTCCCATAGGTCATGGCATCGGGAAGACGAGGTGGATCCCTTGGGAACCTATCCCCATCAGCTCCTTTGCGGCGCACATCATGGTGTTGGCGATACAGGTAGTGTTCCTTTGCTGTGAAAAGACCAGCTTTTATTCCTCTATAGTTCATGACTATGTAGTCCTTTGGCTTCTCCTTCTTTTTGGTGACAGTGGGTGTCATTACCCGCCAGTTCCCTATTGCTTCAGGCATTCCTCCATCGGTCCCGCGTAGAGTTAATCCATACACAAAATCTGAACCAGGAATCTTTGCACACCTTCTGAGGGTCCTTCCTAGCTCTGGTTTTAGAATGAGGTGGTTCTGAAACATGGTGTCTCTCACCAGTCCAAGCCTGTCATTTTCTGTCCCTGGCTTGATATCATCCCTGGTCAGTGGTAGCAGTGGGGGTGGGCAAATGTCACTAACGCTGGCCCTCCTCTTCTGCTTATCAAGGTACCTTCTTACGAATGATTCCATTGCTGATCAATAAGTAGTAATCAAACACTTCATGCTCGCTCTCTCTCTCTCTCTCTCTCTCTCTCTCTCTCTTTCCAAACAAATATTTGATGCAGGCCTCTGTGGCCACTTGAGTGTAACCTGAAGCCTTGGGGTGACATCACAAACCATGCAAAATTTATTGTTGTGATTCACTGTGTCATCAAACCCTGATCTATTCATTCAGTAGATGTCAGTAAGTCACTCAATATGGTGTGTGTGTGTGTGTGTGTGTGTGTGTGTGTGTGTGGTTGGAGAGGAGGGAGGAGGGCATTTTCAAACGAAATGATGTTCGTTAAACAGGAGGATGGTTCTCTCAGGTGTTTGACTTCCGTTTTTAGGAAAGTTAACACTTAATTTCTAAAGCATAGGTGGCTAACACTTTTCAGGACAAGAACTACATTGACCCATAGCTAAGCTACTGGGTACTTTTTATCAAAGTGGGCAAGTGTAAATGTTAGCATGGACAAAGCAAGTGGCTAAAGTGTAAAAGTGAGCTCTATTAAATATAAAATTATTTAAGCTCATTTATTCTTCCTTATTAAATTCATGGAGCAATAAGCATTGCTCCCCTTTTAAACTGCCACATGCTCTCTAGTTTGTACTCTATCTGTCTGTCTTCTGGCTCTGAACTCTCACAACTACACAGGTGAAGCACTCTGTGCTTTCTATAGTTTCATAACTTCAGCTGCTCTTAAAAATGACGGTGAGAAGCCAGCTCTGTTTGGAAGCCATTAGTGTACAGGAAGTGCTGCTCACAAAGATTGCAAAGTACTGCAGAAGGGCCCTCTATAAAGAAATTTGGGGGCATTTTTGGGTGACCCATGGAGTAAAAACACAATGAACACATTTTTAGGACTTGCACAACACAACCATCAGTTCAAGAAATATTGTATTTCAGGTCAACAGAAGTATAGTGCCCTAATCAAGAGAAGTAAAAGCACTGCTCTATTCTGCCTTGGTCAGACCGCATCTGGCATACTATGTTTATTTCTGGGCAAAACAATTTAAAAAAGATATTGACAAGCTGGAACATGTGCAGAAGATGGCGACAGTTATGAGGAGTGGTTAAGGGAGCTGGGTATACTTAGGCTGGAAAAAAGAGACTAAGAGGAGATAGGATAAAGTAAAGGTAAAGGGACCCCTGACCATTAGGTCCAGTTGTGACCGACTCTGGGGTTGCGGTGCACATCTCGCTTTATTGGCCGAGGGAGCCGGCATACAGCTTCCGGGTCATGTGGCCAGCATGACTAAGCTGCTTCTGGCAAACCAGAGCAGCACACGGAAACGCCGTTTACCTTCCCGCCAGAGCGGTACCTATTTATCTACTTGCACTTTGACGTGCTTTCAAACTGCTAGGTTGGCAGGAGCAGGGACCAAGCAACTGGAGCTCACCCCGTCGTGGGGATTCAAACCGCCGACCTTCTGATCGGCAAGCCCTAGGCTCTGTGGTTTAACCCACAGGAGATAGGATAGCCATCTTCAAATATCTAAAGGGCTGCCACATGTTTTCTCTTGCTCTGGAGGGCAGGACCCGGACCAACAGATTCATGTTACAAGATAGGAGATTCCGACTAAACATCAGGAAGAACTTTCTGACAGTAAGAGCTGTTCAACAGTGGTATGGACTCCCTTGGAAGGTGGTGGGCTCTCCTTCACCGGAGATTTTAAGCAGAGGCTGGATGGCTACCTGTTGGCTGCTTTAGTTGAGATTCCTGCATTTCAGGGGCTGGGACTACATGATCCTTAGGGTCCCTTTCAATTCTATGATTCGGTGATCTGCAACCACCAAAATTTGGGAGGGGATCTCTGGAGGGGGCACAAAAATGTCTTCTGGATGCTGGATACAGCTACAGGCCATTGGTTTACCACCCCTGCTCTAGAAAATGCTAAAGAAGTCTTTACACCACTAAGTTGTAATCTTTGTACAGGGAGTTTTATGCAAAGCCATAGATACGGTATAGTATTAAATGCTCCATCCCTCTTCCTTTACTAGTTACAGTGGTGCCCCGCAAGACGAATGCCTCGCAAGACGAAAAACTCGCTAGACGAAAGAGTTTTCCGTTTTTTGAGGTGCTTCGCAAGATGAATTTCCCTATGGGCTTGCTTCGCAAGACAAAATGTCTTGCGAGTTCTTGCGAGTTTGTTTCCTTTTTCTTAAAGCCGCTAAGCCATTAATAGCCGCTAAGCCGCTAATAGCCGTGCTTCGCAAGACGAAAAAACCGCAAGACGAAGAGACTCGCGGAACAGATTAATTTCGTCTTGCGAGGCACCACTGTATATATTTCAAACACTGTTGTTCACCTCTGAGTATATTGTGATTACTACAGGGTGATTTGATGTGTAGGGCTCTAGCAAGTGCATTGTAAGACTTAACTTCAATGGGGTTGTGTCAAATGGCTACTAGTCCAACTCGGGGGGAATGGCATATCCTTGATGCAGTATTTACCCCAAATGATATGAGGAATGGACTGACAGTATATGGGGTGCAGTTTTCTCCTCTGTGGTGGTCAGACTATACGTTGTGAAGGTTGGACTGCAGTGGGAATTCTGGACTGGAGTTTTAAGTTGGAGCAGAAATCATAGTTTTGGTCAGTACTTGTTCTGAGGCTGAAGACTGGTATGGTTTTTAGAAACGCCTCCTATATATTAAGCAAAACACTGCCACTTTCCATTTTCACTGTTACACATCTGATCCTAAATTCTGGTGACATAAAAACTATACAAGGTTAAAGTTTTTTTGTTTTTTAAAAAGATTCACATTACTCATCTTATCGTCAAATGTTGTGAGTAGACAACATATAGAACTCGGGGTGGGGGGGATAAAAATCAGAATGGACACAACTTCCTGCTCAAATAGATTTTCATCCTGTTTTGTGTCTCTAATGTATGCTTTTATTTTCAAAAGCTAGAAAGCTTTGCAGATGTATGTTGTAGATCTCGAAGGAATGTAGCTTCCCCTTATGTGGGAGACAATAGACTTGACTGAGGGCCAAACAGATGAACATCATCAGGAACGCAGCCACAGTACTCCTCCCCTACCCCCCAAAAAATATTCTATCAAGGTCATGAAGCTAAGGGAATAATTTTAAAAACCCTCTCCCCAACACAGCTTTTACTGCTTAGTACCATTCTGAAACTGCTATCTGCAAAAGACAAGACAGGCAATGCAGCAATAAGGCCCCAAAGCTGCAGTTCTGAACACAGTTCCCTGGAAGGAAGTTTCACTGAAATCAACTGGAACCATGTTGAAGTAGCAGGACTGGAATTTACCTTAATAAAGAGAAGTTAAAGTACAAACTCAGGAAGTCATCACCTGTGTTTGATCTCCAGTTTTCTTATTACAAAACTACGCCTAATCTGATCAACTCACCAACTGACCAATTCACATATCTAACATTTGTACAGAATGCATTGAATTGGCTATATATCAATATGGCTGAATAAGGCCATCTTTTCTTTTCTTTTTAAAATCACAATGTAAAGGATGCTTGATTGCACTTGCAAGCATGGCTATATAAACGTTATGTCAGGGACAGGACTTTGGGATAGAAGTCCAGGGTCCTGCTCAACAGAATGAGCTGGGGTGGCTTATTACCACATTTTGAAGGATGTGTTTTAATTATACATTTCCATCTGAAAAACCAGCCATAAGACCATAAAGTCCAGAGTTCAGAATTACCTAGCTGCACCGCCAAATATAAACTATTTTTGATAACAAAAACAGAAAACATATCTCATGTAAAGCTCTTCCCCCCACCATTTCCTCAGTCTTTATCCTCCCTCTGCATCCCCAACAGCTTAATTAAAATGCTAATTTTCTATGGCTTCCAAAGGCTCATCATTATCTTCAAAACATTTTTAAAACACCACTAGAATCAACAGACCAAAATGTTTTAAATCCATCCTTTTAATCTTATGTTTTCTCGATATAGATTTTTACACACACACACACACACACACGTACACACACAAACAGCGTCTTACGGTGTCTTTCGAAGTCCCCAGCTTTTTCAGCCCATCTAATGGTAGCAGGTCAGCCGAGTCCTTGTGGTTAAACTGCACTGCCTGCTTCATTCTCCTCTGTTGTCGGAGAGATGCAGCTTCCCTCAGGTCCACATCCTTTCTGTCTGTTAGGAGCCCTGAGTAAAACATATTTCCGATCTGTCTCCTCTTGTCTGCCTTTCTTTCTCTCCAAAGCTGCTGCCAAGCGTCTATATGGAAACAAATGCCCCGGCGATCTATTGTGGTGGACTTTATAACAGAATCCGCGTGACGTTTTTGAGAACAGCAGGTATCCCAGCCAGTGCGGCGTAGTAAAGGAGGGGTTATGTACACTGCAATATGTTACACACATCGAATATGGCATGAGTTTGCTCACAATCAGTCTAGGAATTACCAGCTTCCTTTTGAGGGGGTGGAAAGCAATGTTTTGCTGTACTAGGCTGTCTGTCTTGCATCTTTCACTCGCAGCTTGGGCTTTTCAAGGAAAGAACTCTTGATAAAATGAGCTAGCATTTTCTTTCAAAATAAACAGATGTGACCTTCTAATTTTATTTTATTTTTAAAGGCAGTCTGGTATATGTTTAATATGTATATATATTTAAAAGCAGAACCATCTGCTGCAGATGTATAAACCACAGACTAAAGTGTGCTTTCAAAATCAAAAGGCTGTGTGCATATACTGGCTTCCCTGCAAGAATCCTCAGACACAATATAGCTTAGTTAACGCTGCCAATATACAACACACGTGCAAGTCATTTAAGGCAGCTTTGGGTGCATGCTTATCGCACCAAACTCAGTGCTGCTTGGATGTGATACTGGAAATAGGATAAACAAGTGGAACTTATACCAAAGCGTTCAGTACGCCAGCCGATATTCCAGTGTTCCAGCCGGCCGGCCAGCCAGCCTTTTTCACAATATTCCATTCCATTTCACCTCACACTCAGTTTTCCACCGTTTCCAGGTGGAAACAATCCCAGAAGTGCTTGCTTTTAGCACGAAATTTAAAAGCCCCACTTGCAGAGGAAGCACAATCAAAGGCTTCTAATTGTTCCTTATAACCATGGCTTTACCTGCCACACAGGTGGTAGGACACCCCATGTGGGGCAGATGGGTAGGGCTAGTGAAAAACTGGCTTATGGCCCAAATTAGGGCCTCTGAACATTCCCCAGGGAGATTTGCCTGGTGCCTTCATTACATATCTTTAAGTGCCAAGCAAAACCATTCTTCTCCTCTCAGGTCTTTGGCTAATTATACCATCTTTGCCCTTGCAAATTGTGTGTGGCAGTGTGTGTGTGTGTGTGTGTGTGTGTGTGTGTGTGTGAGAGAGAGAGAGAGAGAGAGAGAGAGAGAGAGAGATTGTTTTGTTTGTGTCTATGTATAAGTGTTTTTGTGTTTTTATATTGTAAACTACCCTGTGATCACCAGTAGAAGGGTGATATGTTAATTTAATAATGATGATAATATTAATAATGATAATATTATGAAATTTGGGCTACGGGCCGGAAGTTTCCCATTCCTGACATATGAATGTTAAGAGTAATTTCATGGTTTTGATCCTGTTCCCACCCTTGCCAAGGCAAGGAATTGTTCTCATCCAGTCCAATATCAAGGCCAGACATGGGTCTAGTGCAGCCAGTGCCACACCTGCAGGTGTAAAGGAAGGGTAGAGCAGTGTATCATCAATGTAAAGTGGTACCTCAGGTTAAGAACTTAATTCATTCCGGAGGTCTGTTCTTAACCTGAGGTACCACTTTAGCTAATGGGGTCTCCCGCTGCTGCCGCGCCCCCGGAGCACAATTTATGTTCTCATCCTGAAGCAAAGTTCCTAACCTGAAGTACTATTTCTGGGTTAGCAGAGTCTGTAACCTGAAGCATCTGTAACCTGAAGCGTCTGTAATCCGAGGTACCACTGTACACGTTTTCTTGACAGTGCACTCCAAAATTCCAGATGACTCCTGCCAGCAGTTTCATGTGGTTGTTAAGCAGCATGGGGGATAAAATCCAACCCTGCAGAACCCCACACAGGGCTGAACAAAACTCCCTCTGAAGATGGTCATCCAAGTAGAGTTGGAACTACCGCAAGGCTTGGAATTATACTCTCATTCAGACACCAAAAGGCCAAAATGCAACTGCGGCCTAGCAGTTTAAACACAGGAGAGGTTTGTCCTGTCCCCTTTTCTTTTTAGAATAGCCCATTATGTAATGAATCATTACAAGCATACAGAACTTTGAGGGTAAAAGCAATCTCTTTTTCACCTTTGGAGGCATTTGGCACTTAGGCAGTTGATTAAATAAAGATGCTTTGTTTGTTCGCCTCATCTCTGGGCTAAGGGAGAGAAAACAGAGAGCAAAAACAAACCCCTCCTCCTAAATGGATGCTGTCTCTTTTATGTAATAGAAAGGAAGAGCTATAGGACAGAAGCCTTGCATCTCGTCTCGCATTAGCAAAGGTTCAATAAGCTCTTATTCGCAGCAGGACTAGTGGCTATATCAAAGCTGAGGTAGAGGAGTGCTATGAAAATGCAATCCTTATTTTTGAGTACTGCTCAAGGGTAAATGTGTCATCTATTTCAGCATGCAAATGAAGAAGAATTTGGTGGCCTTGAAGTTTTGCATCATCCATAGAAAAGCTTTTCTAATTGCATTACAGGCCACAGTGGTATTAAAAACAGTCAAATACAATAAATCTTGGTGTAGTAATGGAGCTAGGTAGGTAATCTTACACTTTACGAAAATCATTTTTAAATTTATTTTTAATACATTAAGAAATAGTACAAAATATTGTGCTAAGTGCATAAAATAAACCTCATGCTTTCTCAACAATTACTATATGCATATTTAAAGATGGTGCAATGATTTGCATCATAAATACCTTCTATCTTGTATTGAGAAGAATGTAGATATAAAAATGTAGATGTGTGTGTGTGTCCCCCCCCCCCACTGTTGCACACCACCCCAATCCCCAAACAGTGCGAGATTCCAAGGGTTCCAGGCATTTACCCAGGGTTCAGTTTCCTTGGAATGAGGTACAGCAGAGAGAAGTAGAAAATGGTGTCCCTTAAGGATTGGTATTGGGAGCTGTGTTTTTTAACTTACTTGCAAATAATATTGAGTTAGGAGCAGGCAGTGAGGTGGCCAGGTTTGCAGATGACCTAAATTGTTCAGGATTGTTAAAGTAAAAAAAGATTGCGAAGAGCTCCAAAAGGACCTACCCAAACTGAGTGAATAGGCAATAAAATGCAATTCAGTGTAAACAAGAATAAAGTGAATGCATGTTGCAGCAAAAAGATCTTAATTTTACATACATGCTCATGGGGTCTGAACTGGTGGTGTCGGACCAGGAGTGAGATCTTGGGGTCATAGTATATAGCTCAATGAAGATGTCAACCCAGTGTGTGGTGGTCATGACAAAGCCAAATTCTATTCTTTTTTTTTTAATGATATTTATTAAAGTTTTAAATAACACATATAAACACAACAGACAATAAAAACATAAACAAACAAACAAAACAAATCAAAAACAAGCATAAGTTCAAACCATAATTTCTAATCCTAATTTCACCGACCTCCTCGCACCTCCCCCTTGTGTATTCTAATCTCATTTATCTTATCAGCAAATCCATTCCCACATTTCCCATAGTTTTTATTAATTCTATTTCTTTTTCCTTAAATCAATTCCCCTGCAAACCACTAATTTTTGAACCCATATCATTTTAGCCTTCATTAATTTTGTAATGTTTATTAAGATAGTCTTTAAACTTCTTCCAATCTTCTTCCACTGTCTCTTTGTCCTGATCTCGGATTCTGCCAGTCATCTCTGCCAGTCCCATGTATTCTGTCATCTTCATCTGCCATTCTTCCAGAGTGGGTAGATCTGGTGTCTTCCAATACTTTGCGATGAGAATCCTTGCTGCTGTAGTAGCATACATAAAAAAAGTTCTGTCCTTCTTTAACACCACGTGGCTTACCATACCCAGGAGAAAGGCCTCTGGTTTCTTCAGGAAGGTATATTTAAATACCTTTTTCATTTCATTATATATCATTTCCCAGAAAGCCTTAATCCTTGGGCATGTCCACCAGAGGTGAAAGAATGTACCTTCATTTTCTTTACATTTCCAACATTTGTTATCTGGTAAGTGGTAAATTTTTGCAAGCTTGACTGGGGTCATGTACCACCTATAGATCATTTTCATAATATTCTCTCTCAAGGCATTACATGCCGTGAATTTCATGCCGGTGGTCCACAACCTTTCCCAGTCAGCAAACATAATGTTATGACCAATTTCTTGAGCCCACTTAACCATAGCTGATTTAACTGTTTCATCCTGTGTATTCCATTTCAACAGCAAGTTATACATTTTTGACAAATTCTTAGTATTGGATTCTAGCAACTCTGTTTCCAGTTTTGATTTTTCCACCTGAAAGCCCATTTTCCTATCCAACTTATAGACCTCCAATATTTGATAATAATGAAGCCAGTCTCGCACTTTATCTTTTAGATTCTCAAAACTCTGCAACTTCCACTTATCGCCCTCCTGTTCTAAAATTTCACAATATTTTGGCCATTTGGCTTCCATATTAAGTTTTTTCAATGCTTTTGCCTCCATTGGTGACAGCCACCTTGGAGTTTTGTTCTCCAGCAAATCTTTGTATTTAATCCAGACATTGTATAATGCTTTCCTGACAATATGGTTTTTAAAGCCTTTGTGCACCTTAACCTTGTCATACCACAAATATGCATGCCACCCAAAAAAATTGTTAAATCCTTCCAAGTCCAAAATATCTGTATTCTCGGGAAGCAGCCAGTCCTTTAACCAGCAGAAAGCTGCTGATTCATAATAAAGTTTCAAATCCGGCAGGGCAAATCCCCCTCTTTCCTTTGCGTCAGTTAAAATCTTAAATTTTATCCTGGGTTTTTTGCCCTGCCAGATAAATTTAGAAATGTCTTGCTGCCAACCCTTGAAACAGTCCATCTTGTCCACAATTTGCAAAGTTTGAAACAAAAACAACATTCTAGGCAATACATTCATCTTTATAAGTGCTATTCGACCAGACAAGGAAAGCAAAGCCAAATTCTATTCTAGGCATCATTAGGAAAGGAAAGAAAAATAAAAATGTCAGTATAATAATTGTTGTTGTTGTTGTTGTTGTTGTTTAGTCGTGTCCGACTCTTTGTGACCCCATGGACCAGAGCACACCAGGCACTTCTGTCTTTCACTGCCTCCCACAGTGATCTTCTTGCAGTCCATGGGACTCTCAAGAGTCTCCTCCAGCACCAGAATTCAAAAGCATAAATTCTTCAGTGATCAGCCTTCTTTATGGTCCAGCTCTCACTTCCATATATCACTACTGGGATAATGCTGTTATGCAAATATATGGTGTGACCTTATTGGGGGTACAGTTCTGATCCCCTCATCTCTTAGAGGATATTTTAGAGATGGCAAAGGTTCAGAAAGGGGCAGCTAAACTAATCAAGGGGCTGACTCCTCTGTGAAGAAAGGCTGTACGCTTGAGACTTTTTAGCTTGGAGAAATAGCAAGTAATAGGTGACATGGTAGAAATTTATAAAATTATGCAAGGCATGGAGAAAAACACTAGAGAAAGTTTCTCACCCTCATAACACTAGAACTTGTGGTCATCCAATGAAGCCGAATGTTGGAAAATTTAGGACAGATAATAGAAAGTACGTATAAATGCAGCACATGGTCCAACTATAGAACTCACTCCCCCCAGAGGCACTGATGGCCGCCAAGCAGGATGGCTTTAAAAGAGGGTTGACAAATTCATGGTGGAGGAAGCTGTCAATGGCTGCTAGTCATGATGGCTATGCTCTACCTCCACAGCTGGAAGCAGCCTGGGCTTCTGAATACCAGTTGCTGGAAAGGCTAGAGGGCCCTTTTGATCATGTTCTGCTCCCCGGTTTCCCATAGGAATCTGATTGGCCACTCTGAGAACAGGATGCTGGACTAGATAGGCCATTGGTCTGATCCAGCAGGCTATTCTTATGTCATCTTACGTTATGTTTAACCAGTTATCTTTGGTCCTGAATTTGTAGCTTTTTTTGGACCTAGTATTGAAGAAACCTCAATAGTCTTATTTTCTTTACTTAGGTTCTTAAACTAGAAAGAAAGAGTCCTGCTGGATCAGGCCAAAGGCTCATCCATCCAACAGACAAGTTACCACGGGAACTAAAGAACTCTGGGAAATGAAAACTGTTGTGGGGAAAGATCTTCCTAAGGTGACTTTCACATTAGCCCCTTTACACTAGAATTGCCATCCTTTGTTCTCTCTCTTTTTTATGGGGCATCCAGATAACACCAGTCAGCCCGTGCATTCCAGTATCTTCTGTGTTTTTTTTTACACAGGTTTTTCGTGGTAAAACACGGTTGCAACAGCAGCCAATCTAACATGAACAGGAAAGGACTATGGAGGCTTTTAGGGGTCATACTTTTAAACCTTTCCTAGACCCTTTTATTTCTTCCTGATTAGTGTAACTAGAATTAATTATCCCTTGAACGGCTGCTGTTAATTGTCCCTATGCCAGTTTCTGTTCTTGGGGGGGGGGTGGAGGTTTCAATTATTGGCTTCCTTTCCATTTTATATAGTCAAGTACCGGTAGTTCTGTTTGGCTAAATTACCCACACCACAAGGATAGGACATAACGGACAATTAACAGAGGGACCATTAGTACGCTATTTCCAAATAATCACCCATCTTTGCTCCTCAGAAAGCAATAAAGCTGGATGAACTTTCAAGGAAGAAAGTGGTAGTTAAAATTGCAGAGGCTATTTGATTAAGAGGGAATATATGGGAAGTCAAACCTAGACTAATTGTTTGTTTGGAACCTTTTGTTTTCGTTCCACTTCTTGATAATTGTGGAAAAGCAATGCCTTGGCAGCACCATTGGGCTCTAGTATAGAAGCAACCTAAAACTGGAGGTTGTTACTCCAGATAGCCTTGCCCAGCACAGAATGGTCTAATACAATAAATTACAGCTGCTAGCCCCATGCCGAATCCTCCCAAATTGTCTGTGCTTGTACACAAAGCCTTCCATCAGTATTGGCATAATCAAGTACTGCTGCTGTATTCTATTTATTTCAATGGAGTTTGCCCGGGAGAGCCATATGAGCCTCACTGACATGAAAGGAAGTTGTACACAGCAAGTGTTTGGTGAACTGCACTAGGGGTTGCCGGCTAAACTGGGAAAAATATAGGCTAATGTGTTTCTGTACCTTTAGTTGCAGGTTGATCTGCAGGAATCGGCTGCTGGAGCTTTTCATGATGTGGAGATAAATGCCTTCACCCGATAACACCTGCCGATAAAACCACTGCTAAAGGTTTTACCACCACAGGGGTAAGTTCAAAACCTGGCAGCTCTAATTGCAACCCCTATCAACACATCTAGGACAAGGACAGTGTATTCCTTTGTCTTGGATGAAGCTTAACAGTTACCTTCTCACATCAATGAGATCGTAAGCACGGGCCTGTCTATTATTTATTAGGACCATTAGAAATGCTGGATAATTGATGACCTTCACTTCACTTCAGGAGTCCCCTCCATGCCACTTGAGACTAAATGGTCCCACAAGAACCTGCCCAGGTACTGGAAGTTGGTGAAACTGTTGTTCTGTTGAGGACCTTTTCTAAAAAATGAGAGATGTGGCCTATCCAGTTTTTTAACTCTAAAATTTCAGATGTGAAAATTAACTGGAAAATTAACTGGAAAATTGAGTACGGACAACTCATTCCGCTCCATGAAATGTTCCATGTGGCATTCAAAATTGTGATGATTGCTACAGCAACAGCAGGGAGCCCAGTATCTTATAGAACTAGTTTTCAAGCTGGATACCACTAGCATTTTCCAGACTGTAAACTTAGGCCTACCTGTAAGCAAGTTCCTTTGGAAGTAAATAAATGGATAGACAAGGCTGGATGGGTATCCAGGAAACTTTCTATGGAACAGACTCAGCAGGAGAAAAAGAGAACAAATTTTGTTGCTACTTGGAGCTCAGTTTTGTGGCTGAATTTTTGAAAGACCCTAGAATAATAGAATCATAGAGTTGGAAGAGACCACAAGGGCCATCGAGTCCAACCCCATGCCAAGCAGGAAACACCATCAGAGCACTCCTGACATATGGTTGTCAAGCCTCTGCTTAAAGACCTCCAAAGGAGGAGACTCCACCACACTCCTTGGCAGCAAATTCCACTGTCGAACAGCGAACCTGCTGCCTGGGAAAAGTTATTTTTGAATTATTATGAGCTTGCATTTGCCTGCATTACTTGTTTATTAAATGGTTTGTTTTTGCTTTACTTATATGCTGTTGTACTTTTGGATACAGTTATATTGAGGGAAATGTTGCTTGCTTATTCTTATTATTGTGAGCCGCTTTGAGCTCAAGATCATTGTTTGAATAGCAGCATGCAAATATTAAATCAAAATCAAATCAAAGGTCAACAGTCAGTCCTGGAATATGATCCTTCCTCCTCACTGGTCTTGGGTGGTAGACCTCTCTTTGCTTATAGACACAGCCCATTCTCCTAATATAAAGCTAGGTGTCTTCTACGTTAGCCCTTTCCACTGGAATTGCAGTGTGTATAAACCCTCATTTTTGTCCCTTTCTCCATTTGATTCCAGTACGCATGTTAAAAATGCAGGCTTGTTTGTAGCCAAATTGATAACGCTGAAAGTACAGGTCCTATTCATGTATTTACACACGTGCATTGAAAGAGGGATGAGGCTGCTCTGCTCTTGTGTGCCCAGAGTCCTAGTGAGGATGTCTGAAGAGGAATCCCTACTTGAGAGCAGCTGTAGGATTTCCTCTTTGCGTGTGCACACTTGATGTTCAGAGGTCACGTGTGGGGTGGTGGTGGCTAGGGCCAGCAGCACAGCCCCACTTCTAATTCAGTGCTTCAGTGCCCAACCTGTGTATAACACACTGGGAGGGCAAAAGTAAGGATTTGCAATCCAGGAAGTAGCAGGTTATATTAGAGCTCCCCCCTATAAACTTTCATCACTCTCAGATTCACAAACAACATAAAGCCAGGTAAAAAGAGATTTCAATTAAATTAATGGCTTTTTGTGTTTATATAGCAAATATCTGGTACAATTTTTTTTTAATACACACTTATATTGTCTAGAGGAAAAAGAGCTGAGTATTGTCACAAGAAGAAAGTTCACTGACTCTGCTCCCCTCTCCAATGTTTGAGTGCTATCCTTTTTAAACTGGTCCTGGGAGACATAATAGTAGAAACTGCTTCGCTGTACTTTTAAATTGATGCAACATGGTGCCCTCTTGTGGGAAATTGAGGGAAGATTTCTACAATTCGAGAAAGCTGCTTAAATCATAGGACCAATATTATTATATACAAAAAGGAACAAATCACTTGCAACCTTCATTCATAACTACTAGTATATCAGGGATAGCCAACATGGTGCCCTCCAGATGTTACGAACTTCCATCAGACCCTGCCTACATGGCCAAAGGTTATTTGATGGTAGGAGTTTTACTCCACAACAGCTGGAGGGCACCATGTTGGCTACCCCTGCAGTAGGTAATGTAATGGCAGAAAATAAAACAGATGGCAATGAAATAATTATATTTTTAATAAAAAAAATTTACACACTGTATACAACTGACTGGGCAGCTTCCTGAAAATTTCCCCATCTTAGAGAATACAAAACAAATCTGCTGTACAGTCAGTAACTTTTTAAGTTTTCAAAATATAGTCAAAACAAAATAAAAAAATTCCTTCCAGTAGCACCTTAAAGACCAACTGAGTTAGTTCTAGGTATGAGCTTTCGTGTGCATGCACACTTCTTCAGATACGAAGAATACTTCTTGGTATCTGAAGAAGTGTGCATGCACACGAAAGCTCATACCTAGAACTAACTCAGTTGGTCTTTAAGGTGCTACTGGAAGGAATTTTTTTATTTTGTTTTGACCATGGCAGACCAACACGGCTACCTATCTGTAACTCAAAATATAGTGTTCACTATTTGTAAGGCCTCAAAAATCTGGAGACTTTAGAGCGCAACAATCGAATAAAAGACCTTGGAAACATCTCTCTGGACTCTTGTGCTGTGTACTTGAAGTAGTTCTGTGGGTGTGCCAAGACATCAAACAATGCCTTTATCAGCTTCTTATCCTGAAAGTGTAAGAAAGAACTCAGTTGTCATTTAATATACTGTAGTTTGAGAAAAAATTAGTGCAAGCACAATTCTTGGTCCAGTTTCTATTACATATTAAGGTAAAGGGCCTTCCTATTAGCATTTTCCTGTAATTCAAAGTGCAACCCACCAAAATGCTAAGGCTTAGGCCATGTTACCCACATATCATTGCTATCTTCATTCCTGTGCTTCCAGAAGTTGGAACAGAAGGCATGTATGATTGCTAGGCAATTACTAATGCTCAAGTTCACAAGTTAGAAACATCAGCATTTGCCATCATCAGCACTACTGTTAGGCAGCAGGCTGAGACAGCAGCTTCAGGTAGCCGATTTACGGCAATATTAATAGGTAGCATATTGTCAGTTATTTAACATATAAGCTGCATGTTTACTGCATCAGTTATCAACATATCTTGAGTCAACATTGCCTCCACCACTCCCTTCAGACTAGTTTTGGTTCTTGGGGAACAGAGTGATAGCAGCATGTTGCTTCTTGTTTGGGAGATATGCCTGCTGATCCTCCTCCTGTTTAGCTTCCTCTCTGCCACAGTAGATTGTAAACAAAGCATTAAAGCTTTATTTTCACAAACAGCAGTCACTCATGAATGGATGTTTTCTTTCAGGAGATTAACTGAGCAAGTTTACCTTAAGGATCTCTTGATGATTTTCTGATGCATACAGTCTACCATCTCTGACTATGTCTTCTATTAGCTCCTGATAATCCTCTGTTGGAGACACACACACACGACTTGCAAAATATTCATTTGAGTTACATCAGCAGCACATACATGTATCTCTAGGCTGAACAGGAGGGATACTTACTACTTCTTTTGGCAAGTCACTTTGTTAGCATTTCCCATTCTTTGGCTGAAAATGCTCCCAAACAGAATGTACTCATGCATTTGAATGTACCCATCTATAACCAAGACTACAAATTTTAGATTAGCAGATTTAATACCTATTCTAAACAGTCTTCAAGAAAAACTATACTGTTTAGACAAAGAGACAAAGTGTTCCATACCTGCTTACTATTACTTTATATACTTGAGTATAAGCCGACCCGAATATAAGCCGAGGCACCAAATTTTACCACAAAAAACTGGGAAAACTTATTGACTTGAGTATAAGCCGGTTCACCACAGCACAAACCTTGTGGTGACGGCAGTGGAGGAAGAAGAACAAGCAGCCCGAAAGAGCTGCTTTCGGGCTGCTTGCTCCTCCTTCTCCGCAGACAGCAGCAAGGGGGGAGGAGGAGGAAGGAGCAGCCCAAAAGAGATCCTTGCAAGAGGCCAGCGGCAGTGGAGGGACGAGCGGCGAGAAGGGCTCATCCCTCCACCGCCACCTGCCTCACTCGAGTATAAGCCGAGGGAAGCTTTTTAAGCATTAAAAATATACTGAAAAAGTCGGCTTATATTCGAGTATATACGGTAATTGGTGCATGGCAGAAATCATAAGCAGCCTTGGAGACATATATAAATGCTGGCTATGTGGCAAACTTCAAATACAGCTTTGCTAAATAAATCTACTCTTTATGTTAAAATCTGCCTACAACACTCCTGCTTTTTTCCCTTTCACTTTTTTTGTATAATAAGCAAACAGCATTTACTATTTTGGTATCAAATGTATTAGCCTGTTTCCACTGGTGTGTTTTCAGGATGGAAATCAGGTTTTTAAAATGTGGAACAAATCCTGTTTCCAGCTAAGGAGGGTGGTTAAGTTGCCACTGACTGGCAGCAAAGCCAAAGGATTTAGGCCTTTAAGTGCTGCACTTGCAGGCCTTTGGAATCCATCATGCCATAAGCACATCAGATTGTTACCCCAGGGTAGCTTGGGATAATTGTGTCAAAGAGATCGGACGTACAAGGAAGATGAAACTTCCAATTTTCTCTGCGTCTGCCTGAAACACTGATTAGTCCCAGATTCAACTTCAAAGTAGAAACTGTGAAGCCATTTGTACCATTATGAGAAAAGACACTTCTTGGGATACAGCAATAAACCAGTTACAGCTTTGCTAAATCAAAAAATAAAACCTACATTGCAGCAAAGCAATTTGGAGGTGTTCAGAACCTAACTTGTCTCAAATACACAAATATACAATTTTGTGTAAAAATGTGAACTGGCACATAAAAGACAAAATCTGATACAATTTGAGAGTTATACCCCCAACAGACATCTGTCCCCCACCCCTTACCATCTCCAAAATATTTTCACATTTAATCTCATAAGGGACAGGGATAATACCCATGTTATTTTGTGTGGAAGCCTGTCCTTACCTGACACATAAAAATTCACTTATATAAAATATTCTACCTATATAAAATGTTGATATACCCTACTCCCAGACTTTGAGATGGAAAGTAAAAACACAATTTTACACATTGAAACACCCACACTTTAGTTCCAGCAGTTTTTAAGGTTTCCTTACCATCGTATGTTACATAAGGGACCTGGAATCCTTTGGCACTGTTTCCTTCATTGGACTTGAACTGGACCCAGAGCTTCTTAGACCTGGAAGTGAAAGCTATAGGGCGTTCGTAGGTTTGACAGGTTTCGTATGTGGTCACAGAATTGGAGGAAGCTTCAAAACAAAATGGACAAAAGGAAGGTATCAAGCACCTGTTACCTTAGGATTTTTCTTTTGAACAACAAAATACTTTTCTTTTATTCTCTTGTCACCAACCCACCCAACTATCTACCGTCACCCCAACATTAATTGCCATGAAGTTTTCTTTCTGCTTCTCCATTGCTAGGATCCATCCTAGTAAAGGGCAGATTATTTACTTGATGGCTACATGTCATACCCTAATATGTCCCTCCCATTACTTCCAGATGGTTTAAAAGCATTGTGGGACAATGTTTCCAGGGAACTGCCACCTCCAGCCCAGGAACAACACCCCCACTGCATGCTGCAACAGAAAAAGCTATTGAGTGGGATATCTCAATGAAGAAAGATGGACCACGCCTCAACACTGGAGCACTGAGCAGCTTTCTAATTCTACTGAGGTCCTATCACAAGTCTGTGGTTTTACTGACAATCTGACAATAAATACAAATAAAAAATAAAACGTACATTTCAAACACATTATTTCTCTAAATTTGATGTGATTTTTTTTTAGTATTTTCACTTCTTGTATGTTTTAAAGTACTGTGATTTTTTCTTGATTTTATCGTTTTATGCTTTATTTATCCTACCCCACAACCATAGATCCATAGTTCACAACATAAAAATACAAGATAAAAAACACAAAATACATAATAATAATAATAATAATAATCTGCTTTGAGGGTTTTTTAAAAAAACAAGCGGCATATAATTTTTTTGAAATAATAATAAACTAGCTCATTGCACAAGGAAAAGAGAACACTAAATCCTTTTTTGTTCAGTAGCAAAACCGATCCCAAGCGCATGCTTAATGCCCTGCTTTGTGGGTTGCATAGAAGCTAAGAAACTGAACAAATCTTCTAGATGGAATATTGACTCTGCTTTGAATGTGCTGTGTGGCTTTTCCCAAGCTATTTTCTCTCAACCCAGTTCTCACCCATTCTACAATACAAGAGGAATAATAATAATTTTCAGTATGGAGGAAATAATAAAAATGCAGGGTTTTTGTAAAGATTGCAACTAAATAATGCATGTGAACACCTTGGGCAACTGAAAGCGAAATATAAGTGTTTATTATTAAAGGTAGTATTAGAAGAAACAGTATAGAAAAGGTGGCATAATAGAATTCAGGTTTGCAATCAATATTCCTGTTTCAATGCACCAAAAGAGAACCTTTGGCTCTGTTGAGGTCACTGGCAAAGCACACGTCAAGATTACACTCCAAAGATACAATTTGGCTCCATAAATATGCTATTTTTAGCTTTTAAAGATCTATTGCCTAGGAGCTGTGCCAAGCCATCAGCACAAGAAAATGAAGTGTTGCATCAACAAGAACAGGCCCAGCATGTAGCAAGCCATGACTGAAGCAGTAAAAATATCATATTATTTCCAAACTCACTTAATTCAGCAGGAGTAAAATGTTCTACGCCTCCCTAAATGCTTAGATTACTAGCTGAGTACAGTACATTCAGAAAAGCTGCTCTTGGATGTGTATATGAAACTTAGTTAATGCCAAAAACAATGGCATTGTTTTTAGTAAGTTATACTAAGGCTGTGCATTCCTGTTGCAGTTGTCTGAAGCTGTGCACACATGACATTAGCCACAATCCATCTCTCCTGTAGTTTCTTGAGAAATACTGTTTAATGCATTTCTCCTCAAACCAGCTTCCATTCAGTTTGAAAACAGAAGCTACTTTCACTCTGCAGTTTAGCTGAGGTGTGAAAATTTGAAACAACTGTTGCACAAGCACAGATCACAGCTTCATGAATAGGAGTTGGGGAGTTGCATGCATAAGGAAACCAAACAGGTAATGCCCCCTCTGGTGTGTATAGCAATGTGCAAATGCAGCATGAAATGCTGCTGGGCGGGGGGAGCTAATGTGTACATAGCCAAAGTATCCCCATTGAATGGAAAGGCATGATATCAGTGCTGTAAGGCCACTACATTTCAGGATCTCCTGAGCTCAACAAAACTAGTGGCAGCAAGAAGCTGGTGGACTGAAAGCTGCTACGAGCATGGAGAGCCATTAGATTTGCAAAGGCTGAATAGTGGGAAATTGCTGCCAAACACAAATATGCATGAGTGCTTAAGGGGTTACTACAATAGAGCTGGATTCCTAGACTCAGCTAGGTCATGCCCCTTCTCCAAAGAGGGAGGAAGTGAAGCCTTCTTTTCCTGTTCCCTTTCTTTCCACAGCTTGTAACGGAATGTTTTTATCCAAGAATATTCTGCCTGTGTTCTCCTTGCTGCTGCTTGGATAAATGCATGAATCTGACCTTTCAAATGTTTTGTAAGAAAAGCATTTAAAACTTACTTAACAGTGTATATATAGTCTGTTCAATGCTAAGAGTGGTAGAAAGAGGGAACCACTTCACAAAGCGAACTAAACTGGATTTGCAAAAAGTTTAACAGCCTACATTCCTAACACTTCACTGTGCTGCTTGACTTGGTGAGTTTAAACTCTGCTACTTGGAACTCCTGCTGGAGACTGAATTTAGCCTTGCATTTTGAATTCAGGCGCCCTGATTCTTTCATTATTCACCCCACACATGTAGGTCACAGGGATTCTTATTTCTCTTCCCACATGAACTATTCTACAAAAACAGTCATTTTCAATGGTTGACTCTGCTTGCTGCTGCCAAAAGCCCATTCATCTTAGGACTTAGTGGTCTTGTGACTGCAGCCATCAGCAGATCATTTGCTCTCTGGCTCCACTCAACCAGCTGGCAGATGTATACCCCAGGAAAGGCAAGCATGTTTGTGTAAAAAAGTAAGATGAATTCCCTACCTCCTTCACCCACCACAAATCACTATAGTTCCCCACTAAATCTAAAATATGTCTGATCGTGTGTGTGTGTGTGTGTGTGTGTGTGTGTGTGTGTTTCACCCATGATGGGTGGAATTTATTGTTACGAATGCTGTTAGAGCTAGATTTCCACGGGACTTGCTTTGGCACAGACAAAATGTAGCAAAGATCCATCAGGAGAAATACATTCATATACCTGACACGGAAACCTAGTTTAACTTACAGCTTTTTCTCATCACCAGGTAGTCTCCACATTCATCTTCTATTGGCAAAAATATTTCCGGAACCACAATCAGGATGCGGCGTTTAGGAGGAGGATTTATACTCCAAGTACATTCTGTGTTTGCAGGATAATTTCCAGGATAGTTTGGGGATTCAATGTATCCAGTATACTCTCCAAGCTCACCACCACAGTGCCTGTCTGGAAAAAAGGAAACATGTTACCCATAGTCAGGGAAGAGGGGAAAGCAATATTCACACCTGTGCAATGCCACCAGCAGCAATCACAGCTGATACAATTACTTTGGCTACTATTTAGGAATCATGCATATCTTTTATTCCTTAGACCATTTTTATTGAGTAGCTGCTTCAAGATGACTAAAAACAAAGGAGCAAAATCCATATACAGTACAGCTTTGTCTGTGGAAATAAATGGCAGAAAAAGCAGGAAATTGGTATTATCTGGGAGGCATTTACAGCTGCCTTTTCCAACCTAGTGTCCTTTCAGATTTTTGGACTACAACTCCTATCAGCCCCAGCCAGCATGGCCAATGGTCACGGACAATAGGAGCTGTAGTTCAAAACATCTGGAGGGCATCCGTTTGGGAAAGGCTGGTTTAGTGTTTAGAGAAAGCCTGGCCTGGAAGAATTGCCTTAGGCTTAGGGTCTAGAACTTGGCACAACTGAAGCAGAAGCTGTTGGAGAGGACACCAACAGCTCCTTCGTATGTCCACTGATAAGGGCTACTTGGAGACTGACACCAAAGAAAGCAATGAAGTCAGGTTAGGAAAGCCTACATCCCAAAGCAGGATATGGCTAACAAGGGGTGATTGCTGTTGGGTGGGGGTATGGCTTCTGCTCGCTTAAGGAAAGACCAATAGCATCTATCCCCACTGCAGTTGGTACTAGGTCCTTTCATTTTGGACTGACTACAACATAGATGATCAATATTTACCTTTGCAATGAGTTACATTTGTTGATCCATCATAATCAGTGGTTGTGTTTCCAGGGCATGAAATGCAGTAATTCTGTCCAAACTCAGGCTGGTATGTTCCAACAGAGCAGCGGATACAACGATGTGTTGTAGTGTTGTAGAAATGACCAGGTGAGCACTGCACTGTAGAAGAAGGTGAAAAAGCAACATGCTACAATAATTTTGGTAAGCTGTGACATGATTAACTGCAGCCATTCCACTGAATGACAGTTCATCCAATTTTCTGCACAGAAAAATTGTGTACAACCAACATGCACACTGCCACAGATGAATAATGTATATGTTAATTTCACTTGGGAGTTCACACTGTGGGCATCTATCTGTGGGCATCCATCACTTAGCAGGAAGTTTCAGTGCATGTGGAATCTGGCAAAATAAATATGTATTCACCACACAAGAAGGTATATGCGTGGTGTATGCATGCAATTCCTTTAAGAAAGTTAAGTCCATAGAGGTAGGGCAGGGTTGGAGAACCTATGGCCTTGACTACAACTCCCCAAATTCCTTCCCATTCTTTTTTTTTTTTAAGATAATTTTTATTAATTTTCATAAAACAAAAAACACACAAATAAACAACACATGACTTCCCCATGCCTCCCCTTCACTGCACCCCTGTTTCAGAAGTTTTTAGCAATCCTTCATTCCTTTTCAATATTTAATTTCCCTCAAAATTTTCTTAACTTAAATATTTACAGCTATAGTTCTCTATTTCTTAACCCTTAACATTTTATCAGTCTGAAATTTTGCAACAGTTCTTAAGATATAGTTTAAATTTTTTCCAGTCCTCTTCCACTGTCTCTCTCCTCTGATCACGGATTCTGCCATTCCTTCCCATTCTTCATGCTGGCTAGGAGTGCTGGGAGTTGGAGTCCCAACAACATCTGGACGGCTTCAGGTTTCCCACTTTTGATATAGTAAAAAGACCTGAGGATTAGTCTATCCTGCTTGAATATGTTCTCTGCCCAACAAGCACTTTGGGCCATGTGTATGAATGGAAAAGGGAGGACTTGCCTCCAGCATGATTTGAGTGATTTCCAGCTGCTCAACCCCACTCCCTTGCCTCAGAGCTCATCAGTGGCTCTGCTGCTTATCAAAGTGAGGCCTAAAGGTGATACCAAGGTCTACGGCAGGAAATGTCACCTGCTTTGCACAGTGGCAGCATCGTAGGTTATCTAAGGCACGGCTATTGCCACCATGGCGACACCATGTTGTTCCTGACACTGGATGTGAATGTGAGTTTTATTGTGAGAATGAGCACTTCTTCTGGCTATTAAACAGAATCAGTATTCTAAGTAAATGAATAGACTAGATCTCCAACTTTCATATTTGCAGTTGAAAGGAATGCTTTCACCCTTAAAAGGTAGAAATGAAAAGTGTGGTTGCCTATGTTCCTCGTGTATCCGTGGTTCTTACCTTTAGTCTCACAATTCTGAAACACTGTTGCACCGGTAAGTTTTGTCATCAAACCTCCACCACAGGTAAAACAAGATGTTCGACCTGGCTCAGGCTGATATGTCCCCAAAGGACATGCAAGACAAGGCTTAAATCCATCAACTGAGTATTCACCTGGTGAGCACTGTCCTGTGGGAGAGGGGAGAGAATATACATTACTGTAAGCCAGAGGTTTTCAACCTTTTTGAGTCCACGGCTCCCTTGACCAACTGCATTCTTTCTGTGGTACCCTGTGGGGCTCAGGAGCCCAGTTATGTCACCTCTTGCCTGCAGAGCTGGCAGCCTCTCACCCTCAGCCTCCTCTCCTTGGGAGTCCTCTGGGCAGCTGCACCTGCACCCCCAGTCTCAGAGCTGCCCCCCCAAGAGAGGTGCCTTTTCCTACTGCCCCACAGGGGCCTGGGAAGCACCCCCTGGTCAGCCCCAGAGGCACTATTCACCTAGGGAGCTTGTAGCCAGGGCCACTGCAGCAAACAGCTGTGCAAGCCTTTGGGATGCAGAAATGCAAGAGGGCATCAGAGGAGGCATGGAAGGAAAGAGGGACAGAAGCCAGTGTTAGCCGCAGCACCCCTGACCATTCAAGGCACCCCAGGGTGCCACAGCACATTGGATGAAAACCACTGCTATAAGCCATGGATTTTTTTGGCAAGCCTATAATATACTGGAGCCTCAGTTGGTGGAAAGTCCTATTGCAAGATAGAAAATGATAGTTATTAAAAATCTGAACTAAATGCAGTTCAAAATAAAAATAGGAACTTGCAGCTAAATAGGTGTCATAATCTGGCCACTGACATGCATCCAATTCTCAGAGTTACCTATTCCTGGAACTAGAAATCAGCAGTTGCCATTCTATTACATTGTAGATACATAGCTAATTCTTGTATTTCTTTTTAGAAAGTACTAATAATGTATAATGTATAATGTATTTATGATGTTCCATTAAGGCAAAACCCAAATCCAACCACTTAACTGACTACGTTGTGAATTTATCCTTCCAGAAATGGAAAGTCCAAATGCAAAGAGAAAATGAAGGGTTTTCATGATAGTTGAAAAGCCTCCTTTTAGAGTCTGTAAAGCACACTTCTGAACTACACTGGCATTACTAATCAAAGTATTAGAAATGCATTCACTTTATCATGGGTACAGCACCCACATACAGAGGAATTCTGTCAGGCAAAATGGGGCCCAGTGCCCCCACTCTCCTCCCCACCTGCACCCAGGCACCACAACAGACTACTATGAGGAATAGGACCTCTTCATGTACCTTTCATATCCCCATGCAACATACCTTTCAGACACAGTCATGGAATGCCTAATAAGCCATGTAGAAAAAATTAGGTCCAGGCCCTATCACTGAGCCTTTAGTATTATCTCCTCCATTCCTAAACTGCTTTGGTACCGATATACTATACAGACAGAGCTAACCTACTGGAACTGATTATATACACATATCCATCCTCTGCAGCTTCTTTATGTAAATCTCCAAGCAATATGTCTTCCAAACTTGCAGCAAGCTGATTGCCATGGGCAGGCCAAATGATTAGAACTGTTCTGCAAGACATGGGATTACTGCTGCAGCTGTTTGGCTAAGCTGTGAAGTTCTGTCCTTTTAAAGAGCTGGTAAAACTAAAGCTGTTAGCTTTGGTTTATAGCTCTGATAAATCACTTCAATGAATGGTTGTTTTTGTTGGGGGGGGGGGTTAAATTGGCCCTGGCATCATTTCAAGTTATTTAAGTTTGCAGCAAATAAGGCATTAACTGGTCATGATCAGGGATGAGGAATTTTGTTTACAGCTAATGAACTGAGTTTAATAGGGAGTGCTGCCTTGGCTTCTGAATAAAGAAGAAGCATGGAGCTGTATGTGCTTAATGCACCAAGGAAGAAAGAAAATTGCATGCTTAAATACTGACCCGTAGGTCATGACATCAAAAACCCAATTTTTTTCCTCCAACACTTTTGAGGTTGTAAATATAGCCAATGCATATAACAGAGCTGTTAAAATGTGAACTATCTAATGAATATGGATTTCTTCTTTTGTTCTGTGATGAGAGTTTTAAGACGTGCCACCTCAGCTACCAATATCCATTTGCTCTATCAATAAAGAGGCAAACTATATTATACCAAAACAACATATTGTAGAAAATTTCTGGAGACTACTATACAGTGGTAACTCGGGTTAAGAACTTAATTCGCTCTGGAGGTCTGTTCTTAACTTGAAACTGTTCTTAACCTGAAGCACCACTTTAGCTAATGGGGCCTCCCGCTGCTGCTGCGCCGCCACTGCGCGATTGCTGTTCTCATCCTGAAGCAAAGTTCTTAACCCGAGGTACTATTTCTGGGTTAGCAGAGTCTGTAACCTGAAGCGTATGTAACCTGAAGTGTATGTAACCTGAGGTACCACTGTACTTTAGAGTAGAGAACTTCATGACTGACTGCATCTCCTTGCCATAAGCTCCCAGGATCACAGAAATTTAGAATGCCACAGAGAAACATTTTAAACAAGCCTTCCTTTTTCTTATTAATAATAATTGGTGAATGACCTTTTTATTCATAATATATTAAGCATATATAAGCACAAGAAAAATATATAAATAAAAATTTATCACTACTGTAGCTCTTCAAATATTTATGCTAAACGTTTTTCCCAACAGAAGGAAGTGCCTTCTCAAAACCAAATTCATGTCTGTGATCCTTCTATATAAAAGGATGCAGTTTTATTTATACAAAGGAATTCTGAGCTCCCTTAATATAATAGAGCTTGCTCATTTCCCCGAAGTGCAACATTCCAGATTCTTATTAACCAACTTTTGACATCAGACACAGTTTGATCTTTTCCAGAGTCTGGGCATGCATACATACTGGCAGCCACAATTAAATTCTGAATATATTTTTTCTTCCTGACTGCTCCCTGGATATTTCCTAAAAGCAGAACTTCAGGGGAATTTGGTAATGCAAATCTTGCCATTGTACAAATAATGTAAGAAAATCAGTAATTATCTTAGGAGAGCCGAGAGCTCTTACAGGATCCCCTTTCCTCTATTATATTTTATATTCGTCTACATTTTTTAAAATCAAACTGACTCATATGTGTTAAGGTATGACAAAGAATCATAGATGTGGGAGGAAACCAAAACGTAATCTCTGCCAATGCAGGAAATCTGCTACTATAGCATCCTTGGTTAGCTACACTTTAAAAGAATGTTGACATAAATGTATAAACTGTATAGGAGAATATTTTATCATTGCCCACAGTTCTACATGTCTGGCAAAAAAAGAGAGAAAAAGTGAAAGGTCTTATTCCTCTTAGTAAACTACATTTTCCAGATACAGAATGTTGCACAGATTATAGTGTCTGAAGTATCGTAAAATAGTTGACAAATTTAGATTAATGGAAAATGTGCTATGGCCAGCACGGATCATCTTCCTTCCGCCTAAGACTGTTCCTTGGTTTTCCTTTATTTCCACTTTCCCCCAAACTGGTGCAAGAATCTGATACCGAACTGATCAAAGAAGCACATGGCAAGGATGTACTGGAAGCTGGCAACTTTACCTCTCTTCAGGCTGCATTCTATAGAAATTCCATGTTATCTCCAGATGCATCAGTGCAGACAACACTGGGAAGGTGAGAACAGTAATGAAATGTATCTACACCTCCACACCCATATCCATATTGATCGCTGTCTACTCCAAACCTGCACACACATGCAGTGCAGACACTGTCCAGACCAATGTAAACATGGCATGTGAGAAAAGAAGGCTGAACTAATGGGTGCTTTCAAATCATACCAAGGAGGAAGAAGCAATAGTGTTCATGACTCTGTAAGGTGCAATATCCTCACCTCCACAATCAGATATACTGTGAGCTCCAGCTGTTTTTTGGTTTCCGGGATTCTGTGGGTTTGGGCAAGGTTCACAAGTTATTTGGCCTTCGTTGTCTTGGTAAGTTCCATTCGGACATAGAATGCAGCTTTCTTGCTCCCCATCGTAATATGTTCCAACACTGCAGCTAGCTGAGAAGAGAAGAGAAAACTGTCAGCAACAATGAATCCATGATCACCTTCTATGGGATGGGTGGAAATGGGGATACTAGGAGGCAGAGAATTGAGTCCAATTATTTTTTACTTTGGGATTTTTTTTCATGCTGTGTGTCTCATGGTCATATTTAGGGTCAGGAAGTAAATTTTCTGTCTGGTCACATACAGGGGAAGGCTTCTGCTTTCCCTGTGGATAGAAAAATTGACCCTCAAGTAAAGGTTTGATCATCTGTTCTATTTCAAGAAGACTGCTCTCGGGTTTTTAAAAACCATCTACAGAAACCCAAATGGACTGTCCTACTTTGTGAGGGGTTGGCTTACATGGACTTTAAGTCTTTTTGCTCTCTGATGGTGGCAGAACCATAGGAAAATGTTTCAAGTTAAACAACTGGTAACAGGACTGATTGATAAAGTCCTCTTCTCTGGGATAATTATAGCATAGAATACTTTGCTAACTAGACTACTGAAGTATAAGGCAACTTCCTGTTTAATTTCACTTCAGTGAAAGGAAGTAGAGTGATCCTCTCCCACCAAAATCAGTGGGATTTCAAAGTTCTTTGACTAACTATCCACAGCTACTGTCTGGGCTTTTGCATATTTAATAGTTTGAACAGAAGCAGCAGAAACAATCTTTCATTGGTATGTTTGGGAAAGAGACCTAAAATTGTTTGTTTGTTTATATTATTAGTACCCCGCCCATCTCCTTGTCTCACTCCTCCCCGCCCCTCAAAATAAGGACTATATATTTCTGACCATTCTTTGCAGAGTTATGTATCCTATCAGAGGACTGGTTCCCAGTCAGATAGTCCTTACTACTTCTTTCCATGGCTGTAAAATATAACCCTTTCCATCTCCATCCTATTAAAAGAGACCCTTGTGCAGCATTCATTAGAATGGCCACACTATAAATGAGTTAAGTCTTTTCAGAAATATTTAAGGTCAGTGCTTGCTTGTGAAACGTTACCCTCTATGATGTGTCCAGTTCCCTGAAAATCAAAGGATGGGTGTGTCAGTGTGCACATTTTTAAAGCTACTGAAGCACAACTGATCACTCTGTATGGAGCAAAAACTGAAATAAAAATGTCTCCGCAGCCTTAATTTCTTCTGTACAAATATTAGTTTAAAAATTAAGCTGCAAAGTTTTAGTCCCACAGAATAAAGCACAAGGTGTGCCACACAGTACAAAAAAAGTCTGTTTTCACAACAAAGAGCAACGACTTGGAAATAATGGCACTACATCAAGGATTCAGCAAGCTTTCTTTGCCTGCTTTTTATTTCCCCACAACCTGCTTGTTTTCCTTCAAATGAGCTGAAGAACCATTTGCCTTCAGCAGGATTCATTCCTATAACCACTGTCTTTGTTTGTCTTCAGTGACCATTAAAATCCTATTCTTAATCACTGCAACTCTTTGAAAAAGTGAAAGCTATTCTAATGCAAAAGAAAGAGGGGGAGAAAGGCAACTCCAGGGCGCCAGGAATAGTAGTTATAAGGACATTTAAAGGCTCTTTCACTCTATTCAATACTTTTAGCCTTTAAGATTTTGATGCCATGGACAAACTCTATAGTGTCTCCATGATGGAAAAAGGTGAGCCTCATAAAAGAGGTCGTGATCCACAACTAACTGTTCCCCTAAGAGCCATGCCCTGACTTTATAAGAAAAACACAAAAACCCGATGGAAACTTATTTCTAAGCAGCCCTCTGTATTGTTTTAGGATCTTTTTGTTTTGGTGTTTATTGGTTCACAAGCTGTGGTCATATGGGTAAATTATGCGCATTAGGAGTTAGGTCTTAAGTCTATTATTCCTTAAGCAGCAGGTTGGCAGAATAGCCAGCTATTTATCTCTGGTTTGGAAAATTTATTCCCCTCTCCCCCAGCACCTCTTTCAAGATCTTTTCATTTGAAAGGAAAGAAAGTTGCAAGATGTTGGGAATCAGATACACGAAAAAAACAGCAGGGGGAAAAAATTCTAAACAGAAAGTTCTTTGTGTCACTTTTTCTTCTTTTTAGGAAAAAAAAAAAAACCGAGCCACATTGCAAATTAATGTTCTTTTGGTGAAGTGTCACTTTATATGCTTTACAGTACAACGAAGACTAACTGAAAGACGCATTTGTGCCCCGTAACGCAATTTTTAAAAAATCAGTGCTGATGATGGAAGTTAAAATCAAACAACATTAAAATGCAAACACTGACAACACCATCCTAACAACATCATAATATAGATAATAAAAACTATAATAACAGCATCAGATTTACTAAACATTTAAAGTCTGTGCAAATGCCTAATGTGTGCTTCACATGCCTATACTTGCAACAGTTAACAACTTACTGTGTGAAGGGGAGATTCGTTTATGAATATAGAGAGGGTAAAAACTGGAAAACACTTGCCCTTCTAAATTTATGGAGTTCAGAAGGATACAAATACAACCTATTTACACGGTTTATTAGTCCTCATGCAGCCAGCCCACTGGATGCCACAGCTGAGCATTACAGAAATGAAAAGGAAAGAGTCACCCTGAGTCTTGTGCTCACACACTTCCCCTGCCATCTCCCCTGCAATTGGCCACAATGAGGACCTTAGCAGAACTTATTCTCACTTTCCACTAACCCTCGCTTGTCATGTTGCACTCGTGGTTTGAAGGTGGCTTGCTCTGAAACTGACTAAAATTTGCAGTTTGAAAAGTTTCTGATCCATACATAAGGTCATAGGAGGTTTTATGGAAAGTGAAGTTAAACACTGTTGAAGGTCACCTCTCAGCTGTGCAGGAAGAAGAAAAAAAAAGGAAGGTAGAAATGTGTGAGCCCAAGACTCATGGTGGCATCTTCCTGCTAATGCCCGTAAAGCTAAATCATGGTTTCTTTTTCCTGTCTCCACTCCACTTGGGCTAGCTGTACCCACAGCCAATCAAAGTGAGGTTTCCCGCTCAGCACTTTGCGAGACGCTCCACTCTGGTGGAATTCCACTGCACTGCATCACCAGACTCTGGTCTTTCTTAGCTTTCTGTCACCGTTACATACACGTTAGATCAATGCATCTGATCACATCCAGTTTAACACATTTGTTGCTCACCACATTTGTTGCCCACATGCCTTTGACCCAGGCCACAGACTTCTTGTGTTTCCAGCACCCTGGCAGATTTCCTGGCCACATCATGATTCACACCAGACAGGCGAATATGGAATTGTTCTTTATTTATCACCTTCCGCAACGTTCTAATTGCTTTACGAAGTCTTTTCTCAGTCCTCTTACGTGCGCAGCTCAGATTGCATGTTTCTAGAAAGGTACAGGTGGTCGCGATCAAGAGCAGAAAGCACTAAAGTGCAACAATACTAGATTCAAAAGAGTTGTCAGTGCAATAATGGTAGACTGCATTAACTATGGCAATACATTATTCTGTGTTAAACTTTTCAATATACCCAAAACAGACAGCAATTAAATGGTGAACATCTAGTGATAATAGCTTTCTGACCATAGGGGAAATGAATATTAAAGCTTTAAAACAGGAGATACTTTTTTCTTTTTGCATGAAGGTGAAAGTGAAAGAGAGAGAAATCAAGGAACAAACTGCAACAAAGCTCCCTCAAAACCATAATCTTTCAATTGTATTGTGGGTTCCTTTCCAACCAACCTGTCACCTCCTTTTGGTTTGTTTCAAGCTCAAAGTCTGCAGATATAAACATTTCTCTAGCTGCCTTCAAGCTGCTGAGGTCTCCAAGAGTTCTCTTGCCAGAACTGCACGTCAGATTTACATAGTAGAAGTTCTTCTCCATTACTGAATTATGTTTCTCTGTGTGAAGAAAATTAAAGGAAGCAAGAGCCATCTATGCTGTAGGGCCTTTCTAAGGCTTGATAAATGTTGCCGAGAGAATGGTTATGGGGCTGTATGATTCATTCCAGATGCTAACAAACGACAAGCAACTGCACTTGATGGTGTATGGTACAGTCTGGTATTTGGACACATTTTCTATTTTATTAGTCTAAAACCAGTGCCGAGGTCTTAATGCTGCCCAAATTAGTTTATTGAAAATTAGCTCCATTTTTACACGCTTAAACCAGCTATGACAAAGCTCTACACCATTAAAAGTTCAAAGTTGGACTGCCAGAACCTCAGTCAGTTTGCTACTAGGAAGATTTACATGGCTATAGTTCTAAGCATTTGCTCACATATTGCGTTTGTGTTCAGAATGAAAGGAAACATATCCAGGTAGCCCTAGGCTTGTGATTAGGTACCGTGTCTGGGAGTCCAGACGTTTACTGCGTCACTTGTCAGCAAACTAATCTGAAAAAATTTACAGTGGCACCTCAAACATGGGCTGAGCTGTGTACCCTTGCATCAACAAGAAATCAAGTCAGTCAAGATGTATTCAACACTTTTCCTGCTGGTGCACATACATAATCACTAGCCTTTGGGACAGATCCCATTTAGACTGCCCATATGTCCCCCTTCCCCCTTAATTGCCCTGTAACATAACTTGATAGGTAATTCTCCAACCATGGTTCTTTAAGCTGTAATGCTTTCTAATCTTTAAGGCTTCCCCATTACACACCTGATGTACAAGCACACATTCTGACTGCAAAGGTTCCTGTCTAATTTGCACTCTTGCCACGGCCCCCGTTCTCTTTTGTCTTGGACTCAAAAGTCAATTTCTTCACCTGACCAATATTGGTCAAGGCAGCCTTGCTCCAACCTAGTTACTGACATTAACACTGTACCATCCCTCACGCAGCCTTGCTTATGACTGGCTACAGAAATTATTGTAGACTATCAAACTATAGAAAAATTATCTTAAATGCCTCTCATTGGATTCTTCTGCAGCTATTTTCAAACTCTGATCACCTTAGGCTATATATGCATTCCGTTCCATGATGAGTGTTGGCACCGTATCCCACCTGGCACCTAACAATGGGTTATTAGATGAGGAGGTCTAGAGCACCACACAGCAGAAGTGAAAGGAGGCCTGGACCCGTCCTATGGCCCTACCGTTGGACAGAGCGGTTGCAGGGAAGCAGAATAATATTGTTCTGACTAATCATGTATCTATAGTGCATGACCATGACCAAACGTTACCAAGGTCCTTCAAAAAGTAACTACAACTACACATCACACACCATTGGGGGCCTCTGGCATTTACTGATCTACAAAATTAACCCGCTTTAATCACGCATATTCATCCATACCTGGTATTATATGATGATGGGCATCTTGAAACATCTTACTCTTTCTCAAGTTACATTTTCCTTCATTAAATTTAAAGGTTACACTTGTCCTGATGGTAGAAAGATCTTCAGGAAGAAACATTAAAATTGTTACTTTCCTATGCAAGGACGTAAAACCAAGCAAGTAACTCGGGTGGCTTTAAAACACTGCATCATCAATACTTTGAAAATAAAAAGTGACCACCTGCTTCTCTCTCCAAGAGAAAGAGCTTTCACATAAAGTGAAAGCAAAGCAATAAGCAGTTTGTGGAATGCTCTTCCCAGGGAGACTCGCCAGGTGCCTTCATTATACACTGTTAGGTGCCAGGGGAAAATGTTCCTCTTCAACCAGGCCTTTGGCTGATTAACATTCTATGTCCTTTTAAAAGTGTTTGGGGGGTTTCTTTCTTTTCTCTTTGTTTTTATTATGTATTTTGTGTTTTTATTTTGTATTTTTATGCGGCAAACTGCCCTGAAATCTTCAGATGAAGGATGTTTTAAAACTTAATAAACAAAGACAAAATTTGTAATTCATCTGCTCCACTAATGCCATATGAATACTATTCCTGGCAACTGGTAGACTGTATAGCAGCATCCTTAATGCATTTAAAAGCAGAACCATCCGTTCCACTTCTTATTTTCATGTGTGAATGCTGTTGCTTTTGGATCCAAAGCCTACACAAATGAGGGATGTATCACCAGGCTTGGGGAAAATCCCAAAGTTTGCAGAACTACTAAAAACTTTAGGGGAGAACGATGGCTTATGTTGGGGTGGGGAAACAGCTTAACAAGGACTGAGTGTGCTTAATGGCCATGGGATGCTAAGTGAGCATGGAGAACAGAAAATGGTAGCAATGACAATCCTGTAGGACTGAATAGGAACACGTTTTGTTAAAGGTGCCAGTTGTAAACTCTGCCTTACACTGAGACACACTAATAATCCACCTAGACCAGCATTGTGCATCCTGAGCACAAGTCACTGCCAAAGACTGCTCCATACCCTGCTAACCTGAGATGATTTTACAAGAGATACCTATGAATGAAGCTGAGATCTTCCCCTCTGCCACTGAACTATGCACTGTCTTCAAGAATCTACAAAAGGCTACTCTAGTTTGGTTGCCCTTTTTAACAAAACAGCAGCACAAAACTTGGGTTGCAACCTTAGGATCAGTTTTAAAAAGTGCCCCCAATTAACTGGGAAGCAGATTGGTTTTTTCCAAAAAATTGTCAATAAAAGAACTTGCAGAATCCAAGGTTGGCAGTGCCATCTTAAAAAACACCCCTCTTTTTTTTCCTCACAAGGAAATGCCTCTTCTATGAGGGTACCTGCTACAATAAAGGGAGTGTTTTCTGCATAACTGCTTTATTCAGAGGCAAATTTAGGCAGATTAGTAAATTAATTGACTACAATTTATTTAATTAAGCAGAACCCTTAAAAGATATAAACCAGCCCAAGCCCAACATGGAAAAATATATAGCAGATAATTTACCTAGAGCAGTTGACTCACTGGCATTTTGTTTTTTTTTCTTAAGTGGAGAAGGGCTGCCACATTTTATATTGTAGGAATCTTCAAGGCCTAAGAGACAGATCATAAAGCTATACAATAAAACAGAAACACATACTAGAATACTACTGAAATATATTCCTGGAAGCTCAATCCAGTTTCTGAATAGACTCTCAAGCTTACAGTACTAAGGCACAAGTGACGCATCACTAAATCTAGAACGCATATTTATTTATTTTGAATATTTGGTCTGCCAAGTGATTTTCACAAGGGAAATCTGGTATAAATTCGTGTAGCAGGAGATAGTTACTACAGAATGTGCATATGGATAGTGGCATATGATTTAATGAATATTTCCAGAATTTTTCTAAGTGTTCTATTCTTTTACTTAGAAATAACAACATTATAATCACTGTGTTCGGCATGACTTACCAGAGGTCAGATGAATGTCAGAGGGGCAGATTAAAAAACACCTATTGCTTCCATCAGTCTTAATGCAGTGCAGAGATATTTTGGGTAAACTGACATCAGGCATGGACCTTTCTATAGGGCAAAATACAGATACACACAGGAGAAGAAAACTAATGACAGATATGGTTCTAAAATGCAAATGTGAAGCTATGCATGGCACAAAATCAATATTGCTGAAGGAGGAAGGCACAAACAGTATATATACATTTCCTCTTTTCTATAAAATACTGAAATTGGGTTTTTTTAAATGCAGGCAACCACAAAAGGAAAAAACAGCCCAGATTAAAAGCACAGGAAAGAAAGCATCAAAGACCTGAAAGTATCTCCTGTTTTGTTTTGTTTTTAAGCCAGCTTTGACAGACAGCCATGATGGCCAGTTAGAAACAAAATAGTACTGCAGGCTGAAGACATACAATAGATTTTTCAGAGGACTGCCTGCAATTTGAAAGATGGATCACTGCTCTTAGTATCATACTTTCACCTCATGGTAAGCGGATTCTAAAGATATTTGACTGCTTCAGAAACCTGGTTCACCAGATGCAATGGTGAGATAAAAGAAACATGGATGTATGATAAGAGAAGTGCACTCTCTTTCAGATCACTTCCAGCTCTTAAAAAGTACTGTCTGTCTTCGGCCGTGATAATGCGGATCCACACTGCTGTGCTCAATGGATCATTGCTATCAAAATTGCTTCAAATGCGCAGGAAACCAAAGTTGCAAAAACCATTGGGGGCTCTTGAATCTTACCAACACAGTCCTTTTTGTTCCAGTGTAATTTGTGGCCAGCATCACAGTGGCATTCATAATCCCCCAGTGTGTTTACGCAGGTATGTTGGCAGCCACCATTGTTGATGCTACACTCATTGACATCTATAGCAGAATGGGGTGGAGGGAGAGAGACATTTAACCAAAAAATTAGTGCAGTTCCTACTGTGCTCAGCGTAGAGTAGCACATGCAAAACTACTGCTGGGTACAATAATACATTCACTATGCTAGGGGTAGCCAATGTGGCACCTGCCAGATATTGCTGGATTCCAGCTCCACCCATATCCCTGACCCCTTTGGATATGTTGGCTGGGAGTTGGAGTCCAACAAAATCTGGAGGGCACAAGTTGGCTACTGCTGGACTATGGTATATATTGAAAGTGTGGCAAGATATCTCTCTCTCTCTCTCTCTCTCTCTCTCTCTCTCTCACACACACACACACACAGACACACACACACACACACACACTTAATTGTAAGTTTGTGAAAGTCAATAGAATCTTGGGCCAAATAAGTGAGCTTAGTTCTGAAACCTGGGGAACCTAAATATGCATATATATTATTTTATTAATCACCCTTTCTTCTAAGAGCCCAGGGCATAAGAACCCAGAATGCATAGCACAAGATAAACAACAAAATACATTACTAAATAAAATGCATACAGAACTAAAATATTACAAAATAACAAATGTCAAAACCCAGACTCATGATTTGTCTTGCTCTAGATAAACCACAAGCCGCAACCAATGTTTCTTATTGGTTTAGAGCGGGTGCTTTGTCTGGAGCAAAACAAACCAGAAGTCTAGGTTTGGACAACATGCTAAGCCAAACCATGACTTAACTCACAGCAGAAGAGCCAGAGGTGGAGTAAAGTGTCACGGTTTGGTTTAATGTTATGTCGGAATCAAAATAAAATGACTTGAAGGCACAGGCTTTCCCCACAGGAACATTTTAAAACCATACGAGACTGTAAATGACTTACTTAGCTTGTCAAAGCTATGGCTACGTATTTCAGTTAGAAAAAACTAAATTACAAACATAATCTGTTTTTTGAAACCTTTCTGAATTAGGGCTAGCCTTGGAGGCAGCTACCGTGCATAATACCTGCTGAAACCAATGGGTGTTTTGCAGGCAGCCATTCTGCAAAACCTCTCTCTTAGTACCCAAGTGTGGAATGCAACTGTTTGTTCTAATAGACATAGTTGCCTTCCAGTAAAAGTGAGAAGGAAAAGTTACTTCAGCAAAAGTATGATAAATACACAGTTAGTAGTTTTCTGTTTCAAACTGACCAAAAAGGAGAAAGGCAAACATCTGAAAAATCTGCAGCACTGGGTTTAAAACCCATATTTCCAATTGCTGTTAAAGATAGCACAAGCAATAAGCATGCCAGCAAGAACTTTATATATACACTCACCTCCACAATGTGTGAAGCCATAGAGTGTGTATCCTTTGTTGCAAGTACACTCAAAAGTGCCTGGATGATTGATGCATATATGGTCACATGTTCTTTCAAATGTACATTCATCAATGTCTGCAATTTTTAAAGGGACACTTCATTATTTCACTTTATGATTAGGAGACATTTATATACTAGGAAAGCTGGATGAAAAGAAAAGTACTGATTTTTTTTGAAAAAGTACTGGATTTTAAAACACCATGAGGCAGTTAGTATATCAAATGTGGCAAACCAAAGAGTAGAACTGCTGTTCAAGTGAATTCTTATGCTTTTTTAGACCACTGAAAGCATTTTGTTATAAGGTAGCCGAGACCAGGCAAAGAGGAAGCAATATTTATCAAGCAATACTTAACTTCCTACTTCTTTTTCCTACTGACTTAACAACGGTATAAAACATTGGTCTACTGATTAAAATGCCACTGACTGCAGAATAATAAAGTGGTTCTTTGTATCTCTGGGCAGGCAAAATATAGTAAGTCGATAGCCAGCAGGTATTTTCTAAAAATAGAGGTGTTGGAACTTGAGGTTCTTTAGAAACTTTCCCTAGCCAACCAACCTTCCTAATAATCCAAGCAGGGAGGGGACAGCAAGGAAGGAAGGTGCAGTTGCTCAGAGGAAAATAAAAAAGTAGTATTTTTTGCATTGCAAGGGCCAAACTAAACATTACACACAGATGCATGTAACATCATTCTGATTGTCCTTTAAAAGGTGGGAAAGACAGTTTGGAGGCAGGTGTGGGGAGGTGAGATTGAAAAAGCTGTAAGGGAGTGCCTTTTCTCACCTGCTATTTCCACTCTCCACATTGCCTCTTAAAACAGCTCCTTCCTCCAACACAGATTTTAATAAATATTTTCTTGAACTTAAAAAGGAGGCCACTGCTCTGAAGGAAATTTGGAAAAATCAGCAGGGAAGGGGGTAAGCACCCCCTCCTCTATCAGTTCTCTAATCCCAACCACTCCCTAGAAGTGGCTCTTCCCATTTTAATAGGGCAATCAGCATCCATACATTTTTGTGTGGAATGCCTTGGTTTATCCCGAATACACCATCTTGTTGGTATTTAATACAACTGCTATATGACATTTAATACTGAAATCATTGTTCTAGAAATAACAGAACGTGGGTGGCGTTGTGGTCTAAACCACTGAACCTCTTGGGCTTGCCAAGCGTAAGGTCGGCAGTTCAAATATGTGCAACGGGGTGAGCTCCCGTTGCTCTGTCCCAGCTCCTGACAACCGAGCAGTTCGAAAAAGCATACTAGAGTGAGTAGATAAATAGGTACCGCTGTGGCAGGATGGTAAACGGTGTTTCCATGCGCTCTGGCACTCCTCATGGTGTCCCATTGTGCCAGAAGTGGTTTAGTCATGCTGGCCACTAGACCTAGAAAGCTGTCTGTGGACAAATGCCAGCTCCCTCAGCCTGAAGAGAGATGAGTGCCACACCCCATAGTGCAATTCAACTGGACTTAACCGTCCAGGGACCCTTTACCTTTTTACCTTACCTTTTATATTTTCTAGAAATAACCCAGCCATACATAGGCAAGAAGGTGAACATTGTACATAGACAACACACAGATGGAGGTTGAGATCAGGGATTAAAAGATAAGTAATTGGTAGAAAAATGAATAATAGGTAGGTGCACAAAATACTGTATTCAACTAGCACTTGTATGGGTTTTTAAACTGTTAACATATTATTATTTTTCTTAGAAAAAAATAGCCTACTTCAAACACAAATTTGAATAGTAGCACAATTTTAATTAAATAATGAGCTAACTACTGGTTGGTAAACAGATTAGGTAGAAAGATGAGAGACTTAATACTAAAACAAACTGTATTCAAATGGTACTTTCACTTGCACTCTCATAAATTCTACATTTCCTATTTGTCATGCTACATCCGATCTTAAAAAAAAACACAAAACCAAAAGATAAAGAACAGTGGATTGAGTTTTGGGTTTTTGGTAATCAGTTCTGCTTTGCAGAAGTCATTGTCAATGATGGCTTCATAAATTGTTGTCTAGAAAAATTGATTAATGCACCTACTAAAGCTGACAGAAGCCGAGTCATGAAATAAATTCAACTCCAGAACATTATTTCTGGAATTCATTAGCACCTCATTACTACCTACATGCTCAAACTGTTCCAAACATATTTATATTTTTATTGCTTGCCCCTGCACATACCTTGACAAGACTTTTCATCAGTTAATAATTTATAGCCTTTTTTGCAGCTGCAATCAAAACTACCAATGGTGTTTCTGCAAAAGTGATCACATCCACCGTTACTGGCCTGACATTCATCAATATCTGTAAATAAAGAAACAAAGGATACAAAATTTGATTTCCTTTTCTTGACAGATCCTAAAACAGGTAAATACCATAAATTTCAACCATTTTCTGAGTGCTCCTCCCATCTCCTTATACAGCAACCATTAGATTCTCTATCTTTTCTAAAAAAAAATACCCTGCTAAGCCACGAGGATTCTAGTTTCAAGTAATTATATAACATTTTAACATTTAAATTATATAACATTTAGGAAACATCTGAAGGCAGCCCCGTATAGGGAAGCTTTAATGTTTTATTATGCTTTTATATATGCTGGAAGCTGCCCAGAGTGGCTGGGGCAACCCAGTCAGATGGGCGGGTACAAATAATAAATTGTTGTTGTTTAAAAATAGTTTTAAAAGTACTATCACGCTAGGCTTAAGTCATATTCCCACTGATTAAACCTGTAGTTCATACACTGTGTGCATGAACACAATAAAGTAATAAAATAAATTTATTAAAGGTTCCTATGCGGCCAGAATACACAGCTACAAAGGAGGCTGCCTGTGACAATTCTCAGTGATTCACTGTTCTGGTCTATCAGCCTCTGGCACGGCTGGGCAGCTCTGCTGAATTAGGTATGGCAGGAGCGTTTTTATGACTCCTGGGGCACGGAGGAAGCAGATTAATCTGCCCTCAAGAGGAGGTGCCCACAGAACCAGTGACACATGCAGAAACAAGAGGTTAAGGGGAACTAAAAAAAACCTTGCATGTTGTTTTGTGACATATTGGTTTGCCTTATAAATATAGTGTCGTAAATTAAATGATGGAAGGTGGGTAGTTCATTCTTACACATTCTTCTTGCAACCCATTTTGGTTCTACATGAACAGAAGAAAAGTCAGAAAATGTGATGCACATGCCGAAGATCCCCCAGCCAATTGCCAATCCTGGGTTATGTTTACTATGTATTTTAGACCTGTGTGTCTCCCTGTATGAACACCCTAAACACCCATTTCTAACTTTCTGAAAGTGGAGACTATTTAAAGGACCATATGCAAATTACAGCTGAGCTTCCCATTTCAATTTTTTTGCTTGTTTTCTTAATAATTTACAAATGGCAAGGTTTTCATTGGGATGCTGCAAAAGCAGCAATTTCTATATGAACATTGCAAAAAAAAAAAAAAAAGGTCTAAACTCTACCTTTGCAAGTCTTCCCATCAAACTGAAGGGTAAATCCAAGAGGACAGCTGCAATGAACACCTGTTGAGGTGTCTTTACAAGTGCGATCACAGCCACCATTATTTACTGCACATGTTTCTAAGGAAAGGAAATAAAATCTGGCATTTGCAGAAGGAAAAACTAAAAGAGAATTTAAAAGCAGCATGTGGTATTTGATCTTTTCCAACTGAATTACTTCCATTCTAACTTGCCAATTTTAAATTAAGATATGGACAACTCTGTTACAGAAAACTTAAATTATAGCTTCAAAAATTTTTAACAGAAGATGTGACAACTGTAGCCAAATGTAAAGAAGGGGGAAAGCAAAGCCATGCTCACTGGATCAACTCCATCTGCTGGGTCCCCGTTGCTGGTCCTGCCATCCTCCACATTTTGGAGGGCAAAGGACTGCAGTAGGGAACCTACTATGCTCATGTCAGGAACTTTGTAATTTAGACTCCTGATCGGGCAATGGGAGATATTACAGAGAGGGCAGGGCCAAGGAGCTCATCCTGCTCTTCACTTCACGTGTTGGTAACTACGTGAAGGCATGATGCCTGCATAAGATCCTGTGGGGTGGACAACTGACTACATTCACCCAAAGGATATGGACTCAGGCTTCATGTTTCCATGACAGAAGGTGCACCCTGTTCACTCAAATGTAAAAGAGCACTCTAAGTCAAGTGAAGGTGAATGGATGTATCAAAGAAGAGGGTGTGCTTAACCACATTATCCTCAGCAGGCCACAGGTTTTTTTGGAGCAAATTAAGAGAAAGAACATGCCTTAATTAGGAAAATAACATTTTAAGGTCTTTAAGATAGGGATTCTCATATCCTGCAGTATAGATGAATAGGCTTGAAATTTAAATTAATGTGAATGAACTCAATTCCTGGCCTTTGTGCAGAACTGCAGCTATGGCCCAAAATATGGCTATTCCTCCCCCTGAGGCAGACCAGCAGACCGGAAAGTGGAATGGATTCAAAATCACAGTCTTAGGACTGGATCCTCTGCATCTTTACAAAAGTCTCCTTGTCTGGGACACTAACTGAAGCACAATATTTGAAGGCAAGTCCTATTTTATTTCAAGAGAATTTCATTTTAATCAAGGGTGCTTGATCATTCCCCATTGTACATGATTTCTACATGCTTAACCACATGACACGGCTGGGGGGAAATTCTCTCTTAAGTTGCCAATAACCTCCTTTCATAAAGATAAGATTGAACTCTATATGCTACTACAGATTTCAAACTTAGCGCAAGTAGGAAAGGTATAATCCCCTGTGCAAATGCATAAGTGCATTTGCATGAATCTGTGAGATACTTGACAAAGGGAAAGAACATGATATATGGTTCAATGGAATATTGAACCGTCTTGCCGAGAATTTCCCATGCTAAACTGTACCAGCATGAAAGCAGGCAAAATTCCCATTGACTTTATTCAGTAGGATGGGTAAAAGTGTTTCCTGATGCTGAAAATAATCATATAAGATACAACACTTAAAACTGGGGAAACGGTATTTCACAAAGGAAGGTTTGGTAAGTTATCAGTGTCAACTATCAGACTAGAGCACTTCTTACCCATGAGCAGTCGCCGTTTCACTCGCTTGTCTACATCAGCTCCCGCTGTTGCATTGTTTTCAGAGAGCTCAGTTGTAGCCTCCTCTCTCTCTTTAAAAGCGAAAGAAAAGTAGTATCATAATTGGTCCTACATGCAGTAGGTACTACATTTTGGTTCAGGAAAGAATCTCCACCATTTCCTCCAACTCATGGGTAACTTTGAGCTGTGTTTGCTTGAATCCTATGTCAACATACAGGAGTCCAATTCACAATGGCCGTGTTCAAGTATAAAGCCTGTCATTAACTATTGTTAGGTAAATTCATTTGTGCATGAACTGTGTGCTAGTGCAAACAGCCTCAATACGCTCACTTCACCTGTCCCTTTCTCCCAATGGGAAATGGCATGGCTTAAAAGTGCTCATGGTGTTTTTCTCCCAAACAAACCATTATAGGAAGCCAGGATGAACTTGAAATCCTAATGTAGAAAGACATGTGTGATCTGATAGGTATCATCATCATGACTTGGTGGAATGAGATGCATAACTGGAATATAGCAACTGAAGAGTATACCTTGTTCAAAATGAATAACACTTTTTAAAAGTATCTTTTGAGTCTCTCTCCTTCCATTTGACTCGCATTGAGAACACTGTTAATGCAGAACTGAATGCAGAAGAGCAATGAGATGTACAGACTAGTCAATGCACAATTTACATCTTCGTCACAAAGTGGTTTAGGTACGGTAATTTTCTAAGGAACGGTCTGTAGCTCAAGGATAGAGTGTCTGTTTTGCCCAGAGAAGGTCTCAGGTTCAATCCCAGGCATCGCCAGCAAGGCCTGGGAAGGTCCCCTGCCTGAAACTCTGGAGAGCGGCTGCCAGTCAGTGCAAGCAATACTGAGCAAGTTGGACCAATGATCTGACTTAGTTGAAAGCAGCTTCTTATGTTATGGAAACACCAATGAAAACACCAGTAAAGCCAATGAAAACTCTGCAATTGCTCCTGAGAAATACTTTAAAGGGAAACAAAAGGGACAAAATATAACTCCAGCAAAGTTCTTTTCTCAATTGAAGTCTGGAGGATCAATATATATATATATATTATTATAAGCAGACCTCCTTTCCTTCCAAAACCAACCATTCAAAGTTGCCTAATCAGATGTGGGGCATGATTCTCACTTTGAAAGGTACAGTTTGACCAGCCAGCCATTTTTGAGCAAAATACGCAGAGATGGCTAAAGGCCGATGTCATACATATTTCGTCTAACTGAAAAGAATTCAAGTGCTTACATACCAAGGCAAGTTTTTCCATTGGAATGCAGCATGTATTCTGGATGACATCCACAAACAGGTCCATCATCAGCATCTTCACATGTATGCTGACAACCACCATTCCCATGGTTGCAAGTCACTAAAAAGAAGACATAAAACTGAGCTTCAGAAGCGTTTGCAAAGCCTATGGAAATCTGCAGCTCAGGGAGACTGTATCTTGAATATTATATCTTTGCCCTCCATGCATTTGGCATGCCTGCCTATGAACTATTTTATCAAGATTTTCATCTGTTGTGTATGTACTTTGACACAATTACCAAACCAAAGTTAATTATAACCACGAGCAACAAACAAATTAAACACTCATTGACATGCCTGCTTTTAACTGACTTAACAATTTAAATTAAATTAACAAAATTAAATTAATTACACTTTACTAGTCTTACATTTATATTGTTTTTATATAAATAGTTCATAATTGATGAAGCAATTTAAATCAATTAAATGAAATTAAATTAATTATACTAGTCTTACATTTGAACTGATTTCATTTAAATGGTTCATAATTGATGAACCACTGAAAAACAACTATCACGATAATTCAGTAGGTGATATTTCTAGGAATATTTGATCCAAGAATAGTAGTTTAACACAGCTAAACAGCATGGGCAACTAATTATCTGATCAGGAGTTCACCTTAAAAACAGTGTATCTGAATTCAAAGCTGAACACAGGTAGCTCCTAATTTTATATTTGGCAAAAATCCATTGCCAGAAGGTAGCTCTGATCAAGAGCTAGTCAAAACTCAACACTAACTTTTTGTAAGTTATAAAATATTGCAGTACATTAAAGACTATGAGAATTTTGGTGCCATGGTCTGCTGCAGAAAGAACTTCATTGGATGCACCTTAAATCTGTTCTTCCTTTAAAAGTGCCTCAAGGAGCTCTGCTATTTTTGCAGTAACAGACCATAGAACACTCTGAGAACAGCCCACAGTTTCCCTAGGAGCCAGGAAGTAGGTGGGCTATAAGCTTTATCTGCTTATAGGTTGTTCTTTGGGGTGGGAGAGTTGGCTGGGCTTAAGAATTCCCAACAGGCAGAACTAGGCTGCTGTCTTGTAATAATAATAATAATAATAATAATAATAATAATAATAATAATAATAATAATAATAATATATTTATACCCCACCCATCTGGCTGGGTTTCCCCAGCCACTCTTGGGGTGAGCCTGGCTGTAAAGTAGATACTGTTCTAGGAATTACTATTAATTAAAAGAGCCATTTCATCACAATCTCTGAAATGTTTTTGTACAGTGGCATTTTGAATATCTACCAGTTTAATACCTTATCCCACCAAACTGAATTTTAGATAGCGTCATGCTTGCAAACGAAGCCTCACATTAACTAACAGCTACAGGAATGCCATAATTCTACTTGTTCGCCTTGAGAAACCGTAAGTAAGTGTAGAATGTTGCATACAAATGCAGCCTCTCTGGTTTCTGGCCAGTTCAAATCCAGGTCTGCATTCGCAGGCCACTCCTCCTTTCGGTGCTTCTTTGCAGATATGGGCACAGCCATGATTTTTATTCATACAGCTCATACCTTCTGCAAAAACAACAAGAGGATGCATCAGTGTTCTTTGTGACTTTAAATGCAGATGACACATTCTAGACAAAAACTGTTTAAATAGGTGACACATTCTAGATGTGAACTATTTAAATAAGTACCAGGTGGCCTTGAAACAATCTATCTTATTCAAACAAAGAATTCTGAATATTTGTACAGCAAGAGTACTGTAAAACCTTAATATGCAACACCACCACTTAATATTTTTCTCTGTGCTGTGCTGGATAACACAAGGTAACACTCCCCCTGAAGACACAAGTTTGCAGTTTGGGTGTGCTTCTGCACTCAGCCCTGAGCATGAATGCCTAGCTCTCTGAAGTTAAAGCTAGTGCACCAGTTCATCCCGTCCCTTGAGTTGTCTGACTGGCCTCAGTGACACATGCCTTGATTACATCCCATTTGGATTACTGTAATGGGGCTGCCTTTGAAAAGTGCTCAGGAACTTCAACCGGCTCAAAGAGCGGCAACCAGATTGCTGACCAGGGCAACCATATCCCACCGGGACTCATACCCAGCTATGGTCCTAAGGGAGAGGTTAAATAAATTGTTTTAAAATAGTTAAACCTTTTTGTGATCTAATTTGTTTTACGTGTCTATTAAACATTATTTATTTTAATGGAACCATTACTAAGTATTAAATTTAATTTCCTGTGATTCAGGTATCTATGCTTCACATAGCAGTGGCTGACCAGAATTCAGTACAAACCAACGTGTTCTTGATGACAATGAATAATGTCCCATTAGTTGACTTCTTTGCCCTTTCCGGACACCTCATAAAACCATTTTGTAATTTGTCTCCAACAGTTGCAAGCTGTTCACACTCTTAACACTCAGTTACCTGGAGGCAACAGGGATTGTCTTCCAAAATCATGCTGCCAAAACCTGAAGTCAATTAAACGATGAATAATCATTCCCTGGGTAACAGTTTTAAAGACCCTCTTTCGGCTTGATTCAGTGTGCCACTAATTAGCAGCAATCTATAGCCCTCTTTGGTGTTTTAAATACTGAATCGTACTGTGATTAACCTATGCTTCCATGGGATTAACCTATACTATACTAACATTTTACTAGCTAGTATAAAAATAAATCTAGGTAGCAATAATAGGCCATTACTGGTTTTAAATAAATGCTCGGACAGTTTTACTGGCCAAATCCCTTTTACTGGCCAAATCCCTTCAGGCTGCAGAGCATCCTCAGAACCATCAGAACCTATCCCTTTCTTTTAAAAAAAGGTCCCTGCCAAGAGCCATAAAAAAATTCTTGTTCCATTCAGGTCAACTTTCCCCTTTTTTACACTCGGAAAACCCTTTCCGTATCTATTCACCTGCCAAGGAATACCTGCATGTTCGTCATTCACTGCCTGCACGTTACAAGGGTTTCTGCAGTGTTTTAATATTAATGTTGCATTTTAATTGTTAACTTGTCCTAAGACTTTGGGGTGAAGGTAACAAATTGTAGTAGTAGTAATAGCAGTAGTAGCAGTGATAACAATCATAATAAAAACTACCCATTTAACCTTTCTTTTAGGAGCTTTTGATGTAAAAACGTCCATTCTTGAGATTGGGGGCGGGGCACAGGGAATATTTCCCCTTTTCAGCATTTCTGCTAGATCCTCTATCCCAAAAGGCCACATGTCAGTGACTTGTGCATTAACAACCACACTGCCTCATGGTTGCTGTAGTGGTGTCCAATTTTCTTCCAAAGAGGGCCAGATTTGATGAAGTGAAGGGCCATGGGGGCTGACCAAAGGGCCAACCGAAATTGTAGACCTTTTTTTAGGATTGATGGTGTTGAGCTTTAAGAATTCAAGTTGTTGAGATTTTTTTGGGATTTTACCCCAGGAAATAAACTGCCACAGGGGCCGCATTAAACCAACCAGCAGGCCAGATTAGGCCCCCTGAGGCAGACTTTGGACATGCCTGCTGTAGTCCACACATACCCCTGATGAAACAATTGTCAATCAGGCATGAAAGGCCTTGGCTTGGAGGTAAGCATACAGATTTATTTGCAGAATTGCTCCTCGCAGGATTTCACCCAACTCTGCTCTGCAGCCACGTTATTATTCCAAGAAGACGAATGTGAACTGACAACATGGCCTCTGAAGGCTCTGTAACATTTTAATTAGGCATGCTGTCTTCTTAACACCTCTATTTATGGTACAGATAGACTCCTTCTAAAGCTGCAGCTTTGGACAACAAAGGAGAGTGCCTACAAGGGCTTTGATTATTCTGCTCTGCTGGCTTCTTGATTCCTTTCCCAGAGTGAGAAAACTAACAAGACAATGATGCCTCCAACCCTTCAGAATACACAAAATATCCACATGAAAACTGGCAATCACTATTATGCTGTCAGTCAAACTCTTTGCATCCCAGAAGATCACAAATTAGCCTTATTAAACTCTAGTGTTTTGTGGCATTTGGAAGCTTCAACACGCCATGTGATCTGTCTGTTAGCTAAGAGGTGTTTAAGAAGCATTAAGAGAATTAACAGCTTTAGATTTCTGCTAACAGTGTAACTTCTTTGTGCCATTCAGAAACCAATGGAGACATCATTCAAGCAGGTACTTTGGTAAAGTTCACTGAACTCAAACAAACACTTCAAATGCTGAATAGAGACTTGTTTAGTTTTGCATGGGGAGGGGGGGCATTGTCTTGCACTCTTCTACTGAAAGCTATTGAGTGGGGGGGCAGCACATTCCGAAACACTACAATTAAATAACAACATACTATATACCCTTTGCCTGACTAGTTAAACACACTTTATTTGAAATGTAAAATAAATGTAAAATCTACTAAGTTGCTGAAGTTGAAAGCTTATTTAATCATTGATTAAGTGTTTCTATCTTTATTTATGAACAATTTTAAAAAGAGAAATGAAAGAATGTTTGTTTATTGTATTTCCATCCAGTCCTTCCTCCTAATGGAGTCTAGGGGAGGTAACAAAACTGTTAAAAGCAACATAAAAACCATTAAAACAAGTAAAATTCATCAACAAACCAACCACTGCAATAGAGCACACAGAAAACCCATTTCATATAGCTAACTACCAAAAGCTTGGCAAAATAAATACATATTGATTGACATCTTAGTGCAGGCTTCCTCAATCTTGGCCCTCCAGATGTTTTTGGGACTACAACTCCCATCATCCCTAGCTATCAGGACCAGTGGTCAGGGATGATGGGAGTTGCAGTCCCAAAACATCTGGAGGGCCGAGTTTGCCTATGCCTGTCTTAGTGTCAACAGTGTAGGAGACAACTGAATCTCCATAAGAAGGAAGCTCCAGAAATGGGGGACTGTGCTACTGTTCTGTGGACTTCTCCTGCAGATGCTACAGAATGGATCAAAGAGCACTGGGGAGGCCCTCCTTCACATGCTTGGGTCTGAAGATGTACAGGGCTTTGTACACCAGCATCAATACCTGTAAGTTAAATTTATAGATCTGATATCAACTTGAATGAGATGATGACTGCAGCGTCAGCATTTCAAATGTACAGTATGTATTTGGAAAGTACTATGAGAATCAGATAACTTGTTATGTGATGGATACACAATTTAAAGCAAAATGCTCTGGATTCTAGCACAAACTATGCCAAGATTAGGAAAGGATAAAAGGCATCAAAAATGCCTAATTCAGCACTGTTTGAGTTATTTACATCAAGTAGAAGAACTTGTGTCTCAGTCCATTTCTTCTGGGTATCAGCAACCAGATTCAAGACATTAGGTTAAGGTGGGGCCTTGGTTGCAAATAAAATAATCCATTCACTGACCTGAAAACAGTTTAACTTCTGACAAACTTCGATCAACTCAAAATGTGAATCAATGATTCATGGGGATAGATGTTCATGTGATGTCCACAATTTATCTGAGTTATTTTGCTCTGTCTTCTACTCTCACCAACTTCACATTTACCTATACACAGAATTTTCCTTTGGTCCATGTTTCTGCTTTTCCACAAGCTATGTTATATTTACTGTACTTCCATTGGCCATTTAAATACTTCTAGTTGTATTATCTCAACACACACTTTAGTTGAAGACTGAACACTATAAAGGCTGGCCTCCTAGTTTGTTCTCTTTTTAAAAAAATGTTTTGGTTTATTAAAGAATGGCTTCATTCTATATTTATCTTTGCCAACTTTGCAAACCTATACAAATTTTCACTGTGTTAAACCCAGTTGGGCCCTACTGACTAACCACAGACAGTGGAAACTCCCTGATTTAAAACTACCACTTTCAAGTTATTGCCCCCAGGGTCTCTATTAAACTTTCGTTCACTGCAGCCTCTAATCAGGCATCCAGTTTCATTTCTGTGTGGAGGATTTACTCATGGTCTTAAAACTAGGAGTTTTAAATAACTCTCCTTGCCAAATGCTTAGGTCATGTAGCTTCATGGAAATGGACAATGGCAGTATTCTGTTGCTTCCATTCTTCATTTCAATGGGCATGCTTAAGAGAAAGCAAACCCTCTTCCTCGCCTATCAAGCAGAATCACTTATCTACCACTGGATTGATTCAGCCCTTCTTTACACTAGGATATTTCCCGTATAAAGGAAGACTTCTCACAGTCAGTCCCCCTGTCCCCTCTGGCACTATGCAAAGGCAGTAGGACATAGCCAGTTATGGCTTGTACTTTGTGGGATGAAGGGGTAGAATGTGTATTTTGTCACTGACCTATAGTGGGTATTGCTTGCATTTCAACAACCATGTACGGTAACTGTGCAATGCAGCCTCAGCTGCCCCTGGTGGACAAAGATGTCCACCAGCAAGGATATGAGACCTCTCACTATTTCAGTAGCTGCTCAGGAGTGCCTTTCAGCAGCTTCTATTCCACAATTCAGCAAAAGCAACTTGGTTTAAACATAAACTTGAGTGCAAAAAAACACCAAGCAGGTAAGTCTGGCAGGTTTTGGTGTTTTTTGCTGTCGTTGATGTTTACGTATATTACGTCCCATGTAAACCAGAGATCTTAAAGGCTGGGATTAGCCCTTGAATTTTGAGCATGCCCAATATGACTTGCTGAAAGACTCAGATATAACATACCCAAGTTACCATGTGACTCATGGGAACAACATGCAGAAGCACACTCAAGTAAAGATCATTACTGAGCCAACCACCTAAAGGGCTCAATTCAGGATACTTTGTGAGGGAGGGTGGGTGGGGCACCCTTTCTGTTTGGTGGAAGAGACTTTACCTTCTAAACGGTGAATACAAGTATGCTGGTTATCACTGAGGAAAAATCCATCATTGCAAATACATTCGTAGCTCCCTACTGTATTGACACAAATATGCTGACAGCCTCCATTGTTGAGCAAGCATTCATCCATATCTGAAAAATAAGAGGCAGCAGATTTGTACCAGCTGTTATTGGTCAACACAGCAGCCTGTACTAACCACATAGGAAAGGACAATTAAGCCATGATGATAATAAAACACCCAACAGGTTGGCCAGTTGTCTTTATTCTCCCTTTCTCCTCACTGGTAGGATGGGCACAACAGAATTCAATACTACAGGCCTGATCAATATAATGATGATGGTGGTGATGATAATGATAATGATAATGATAATGATAATGATAATGATGATGATGATGATGATGGTGATGATGATCAAATACTCTTAATGAACATTTCCTAATGTGCCGTTTTTATGTAACTCTTTAAAAAAAATACCATACTTAAATAAAAATATTTGAGCAGCTTTCAGTGTTTTAAACTATTGCTACTTAAGGAAGCAGTCTTAAATTGTAGATTCAGTTCACAGGTCTTCCTTACATTAGGACTCCATTACACTTCATTCCGCTTTTCTTTTTACAATAATGTACTAGCATCTGACCAATGGCAACTTCATAATACCCACTTGAGCAACATTTGACTCCCTATTATCTGATGAACTGATAAATATGGGATTCCGTAAAAAAAAAAAAAAAAAAAAGCAATTTAATGCAGTTTTGTGATACTCAGTCCTGCACAATACAAGTCAATAGTTGGATTGGCTGGGAGGATATTCTGAGGACAGAATGGAGGGTGATGACCTAAATGCCGCTGCCTCTCACCTTCTGAAAGTAAGTCTTCTCTTCTCTCTCTAAGCAGCACTGCCACATCTCTCACTCTCACTTTTAATTCCTCATTCATTGTCTGAAACATCCGTTTCAGGTAAGAGTGGGAAGGAGAAGCAAATCCTTAGATTGGCCCCTGGTAAGTCAGGCAATGCTCCAACTCTTTATGTGTTAGTTCGACATATTATCTAGACCCAAAATATGGAATTATTTCTGACATTTGCATGTAGTCTCATAACATAAAATTCTGATTGAATGTTAAAAATGCACTTGACGTTTGGTAAGCTTTCTGTGAAAAGGAACCATTAGGGTTCAAAAGACTGACTGCATTATGCTGCAACACTAAACCATGCAAAGGCTTATTTTACTTGGATGCTCAATATCTATATAGTTTAGTGTCAACCTAATATCTGTACTTTTTTTGTAGAGCTTGAGAATATGTTAGCAGGGAGGGAGTACGTAAAGAGGAGGAATGGTAACAGGGAAGTGAAGAGTGAAATTGTTGAATAAAGGTCAAAGAATGTAATGGAAACCAAGAGGGAAGAGAGACAAGCAGGCTTTTAAGACCTGTCTGCATGTTTCCAACCATATTCCAAACCAGGAAAAGAATAAACCAAACCACAAACAACGACAAGAATAAAGGCTTGTTTTCCTTTTAAAAATGAAAACCGTGTTTTCCCTGGAATATAAATTACAGGAAAGGAAGCTAAATCTGTGCAAGATTCTATGTAGATAAATGTTCTTTTTCTTTCATTCTGTGTTCCCTTTGGCTTCCCTGATCCCTGAACCTAACCCTCCCCCGCAGCTTTAGGAGAGTCTCATTGCCTTTTGACTCTCTGGCGATCTTCTCTTGAGCTTCCCACACACCTGTCTCCAAGGTAGTTGGCCGCAAACTCTATGGCAAACCTTAGGGTCTGGCACTGAAACAACTTCAAGCAGCGAGTCATTACAAGTAGCAACAATCCTGTAATGCATTCTCCCTCAAAATATCCTTAGGAAGTAAGGAAGAAGACCAGAGAAACTGAATTAATTGAATTAATTGAATCTTAGGGGGAAGGTGGGGAGAGGATAGGAGAGAGAGAAGCTCATAAGATATTCTGGACCTCCCAAGTCTTGAGTGATTATTCAAAACATTAGGCATCCCTCCCTCTCGCACACAAAACACATGTGTGTATATGTGCGTGTTTGTGATATGCTGTGTCTTATACTTGCTAAGAGTATTGCTACCATTTTCTTCTGACAGGTTTCAACAGCTACATCAATTTCAACCAAGGACAGCAGCACTTCTTAAATAGGGCTGTAACAGTGGACAGGAGAAGAATGTGGACAAGTGGACTGGTGGGTCAACAGGGTGGGAGGCACAATGGCTATGACCTTCCAGTGCATTTAAATCTTTCTGCAACCCTTTGCATACAAGAACCCAGGAGCCATACTCTTAAAAGTACAGAATTGTGGGGGAGAGAAAGGAGACCATTATACTTTTCCAGGGCAATATTCAACTAACTTTTGCCACTAGAGCAAGGATTAGCACTAGTGTAAGTGATGTCCGTCTTGCTTAGCACACCCAGTGCTGTCCCCAAAAAGCTCTTCCAGAGGGTTAGAGGAACTACCAGAACAGATTTGTGGGGGAAGAGAGGGGGAGAACATTCTGTGGTGCAAGGAGAAATCTTTGCACTGACAAAACCTTAGCAGCAGTATTACATTGAATACAACCCAAATACTTTCCCCAAGCATTTTGTAATAATGAGTCAACTGTGCATGAAGCATATTGCTTAGGCCTTTGGTTTGGAAACAATGATCTTCTGGTTCCTTTCTGTCATATATTTCTAGATATGCATTCAAACAGTAGCACCTCCATTTCAGAGATGGCAAAATTCCAAATGACCAAACCACCTTTTAGATTTTTCTCAATAAGATAACATTGCTTTTATTCAACCATCTTAAATTTTTTCATGCTCAGAAGAAAATATAGGTGGCATTCGGCACTGAGGCTGGAACTCATTGTAGCACAATCCTTACCAAGACAATTATGGCCATCCTGAGCCAACATGAAGCCATCATAACACATGCAGCGATAATTGCCTGGAATGTTGAAACATTCGTGCACGCAGCCTCCATTGAAGTCATTATCACATTCATCAATGTCTGAGAAATAAAGCAAAAGTCAATATGATGGATGCCTGCTTGTTTGCTGTAGACAGGTCATGACATGACTATATTATATAAATGCTAGCAGTTACTGCTATCTTAGATCATATTTGCCTTTCAAATAAAGCAAGTTCAACAGAGTATTGACAATTTCTCAACAGTAACATAAAGCATTAACCTTTTTATGTGCTGCTCTGATATTATTTTAAGAGTTTTACATATCCACCTGGGAATGTCCTGCACCACACTCCATTATATGGTGCACAGAGGGAGAAAAAATAAGTTACTACAGGCTTCTGCTGTAGCAATCACCTGCCTCCCCTCCCTTTCACCCAAGTAAGATATTGTAGAAATCCCAGGATCAGTCTAAAATCTGGAAACCAAATTCTTCTCAAAGCAAGTTTCCATGCAAAGCATGCACAGGCAAGATAAAAATGAAACCATCAGATTCAAATATTCATGTTTGTATGAACATATGTGTATGTGTGTAATCTTAATACAGTGAATTTCTTATATGGTTAGAAGTGGATTTCTTATATTCATTCATTGAATGAATTCTACAAAATGATCAACTCCTTAAAAACTTTAAACAAAAATATAGAACCACCCTCAGGCGGTTAATGAACCTTTATGAGCTTTTGATTGCCATACACTAATTTTTTTGGCTCATGACCTTTTCTATAAACTAACCCATGTTGGATTTATTCTTTGCTCTTCATTTAATGAATTTCTGAATAAACTAACTAATTAATCCTTATTCACCTCCTTTGTATTTAAGGAACCTGAATGAACTCTTGACTCAATTTACTTATTAAGCATGGACTACCTCTATCTACCTAACCAACCTTATTGGATTATTTTCCTGTCTAATTAAAATCACCATTAATCACTTAGAATTGTAGAGTTGAAAGGAATCTCAAGGGCCATGTAGTCTAACCCTCTGCAACACAGGAAGCTCAACTAAAGCATCCATGACAGATGGATATCCAGCCTCTGTTTAAAAACCTCCAACGAAAGAGTCCTCTATCTCCCAATGAAGTCCATTCCACTGTTGAGCAGCTCTTACTGCCAGAAAGTTCTTCCTAATGTTTAGTCAGAATCTCCTTTTTTTTAACCTAAATCCATTGGTTCGAGTCCTACCCTCTGGAGCAGGAGAAAACAAGCTTGCTCCATCTTCCATGTGACAGCCCAGTTTAGATATTTGAAGATGGCTATCGTATTTTCTCTCAGTCTCCTCTTTTCTAGGCTAAACTTACCCAATTCCCTCAAGGCTTGAACAAGAATATTATCTTTTTAAAGTAACCTGAACAAATCCTTAAGAAAACATCTCTATGTATAAGGCTACTGGGTGGATTTAATGGGAATCTGGGGCAAGTGGCCACAGTGAAGGAGGTGATCAAAGCCACTTTTCACTGAAATAAAAGTAGTTTCATGTGAGGACAGAAGAAGGGGGTATGTTTTCTAAAAACATTATATGATCAAGCTGCTCTGAAATATATGCACTTTAATTTTTAGCCTCTACAAATTATTATACACATTATAGTATGGATTTATTAACTGCAATGCATTTTATACTATATGATCAAGCTGCTAGGAACTGTGAGCATATAATTCAATTTAGTCTCTATGAAAATTTGTTAGTTTTTGTACAATTTGGTATAAAATTACCATGCAATGGCTGCTTGCTATTGTATTAGTATAGTTATTACATCTTATTAATTTGTATATTTTAACAGATTGTTTTATGGTTATTTTAAGTGTTGCATTGTTCATCTAATCCAACTATGCTATTCATTGGATTATGTTTTGAACTGATTTACCTGTCTTTGGTTGTTATTATAATCATGTACCAATTTGCATTACACAGCTGTCTGACTGGTGTTGACAGTGCTTCCTGTACCCATTGTGAAAAAGTTTAAACTGCAGTCAGCAACTTAAAGTACAAACATACATATATTTGCTTCTTCAGCATAGTTTATTCAGCTTTAGCTAGTAAAGAGGGGAACTAAGCATACTTAGTGTAAAACTACAAAGCACATACATACCTTCACACGTCTTTCCTTCTCCACTGTAACCTGGTTTACATGTACACTTGTACAACTTTGGAGTATTCTGACAAATTGCATCTGGGTGGCAGTCATCAATCCCTTGGGTACATTCGTCCACATCTGTGAAAAGAAATGCAACACAGTAAAAATACATGCAGTGATGTGTCCCACTCAGAAGTTCACAGACAAAATGTGACCTTATGATTGTAAGATGGTTCTGCTTATTACAGTAGCATCTTCCTCTCATATAGAACTGCTAAATACAAAGCATAATATACAAATGACTCAGTTACTTTTACAAAACTTTTTATCATACTAGAACAGCTTGAAGGTACTTCTGCACGAATCCTTTCCCGTCTTAATGAGATCAGAGCCAACCACAGCCAGGAATATTTAGCACTAGCAAAGACACCACTCTATGGCGGCATTCACATGTACTGCTAAGCCATGGTTTGTTTAGATAATGTGTGTACCAACCATGAGTAACCATGGTTTACTTTCTAGCAGCAAGTTATGGTTTGTTGGCTGACAAATTGTGGCTTGCTTTAACCATGGGTTGGCATTAGATCAGAACCCAACAGCCTTATTTAACTACCGTTTGTTTGGCTGCCCCACTCGAGATGCTGACTACGCTACAGAGACGTAGGGCAAAAGGAGCTAGGAAATGAAATTGCTCACAAGTCTCTAGCTGGTACTTTTCTAGAAGTCCTCACTTTTAATTGTACCTAGCAAGTGTCCTTTCCCCACTCAACTGTTTCAGAAACATGCCTGTTCTTCGTATGGCACTGGCAGCAGCCCTATCCAAGCCACCCACTTGCGAAGTGCCGACTTGCCTCTACAATTTCAGAAAAAAACAGCACTCATTTGGACCATAGTAAACTCCTTCTACTCCCACTGCAAGGCCCTTTTATGTCTTGGCTGTTCTGTGTCAGAGCAAAGTGAACAGAAGCAGCTTGGATTACTAAACCTCCATCGTGTCCTCCTCAGTTGACTTCTCCCTACCGCCCACCCCAGACAAACAAGCTTCAAATGCTCTTGCCTTTCTTCATAGATAAGCGACTCTATCACATTCCCATTTTGGAAGCTCAGGTCTGCACATTTTCCGGCTATACTATTTCTTGAGAATGGACAGCTAGTCCGTTCTACAGTGTTCCAAATGTGGCACCAACAGATATGTTACAATACCAGCAGTTTTATTTTCTGTCCCTTTCCTAGTAATACCTAGCATGAATTTGCCTTTTCACCACTGCTGCGCACTACTGCAATTTTCATTTAGCTACTCAGCATGACATCAATAACTCTTCACTGTTTAGTCAGACATTTAAAACCCAATCCTTGTCTACATGAGGCTATGATTTGTTGTCCCAGTGTGCATTATCACTTTACACTTACTTATGTTGAACATCATTTAACATTTTGTTGTTCATAAATTTAGCTCGCTGGACTAGGGCCCTGGTTAGCAAAATGGCATCTTTGTGGACCTCACCCAGCTGGAAGAGCTAGGCCAGAAATGAAGTTTCCTGAATGTAACCCAGATGTCAATGTGCATTTACTTACTGATATGCATGAGATTAAAGCAGGTGCATAGAAAAAAACTTCAGCCCCCCACACCTAGCAGTGGTTTCATAGTAGATACATTACCAGCTGGCCATATTCAGGCAGTCAACACATGCAGGGTTTTCAAGCTACCTACCATATTTTCATAGCTTGTGAGCAGTTCCCTACATAGCACAGTTCCCTACAGAGATAGGAGTACTGATTTCCAAGGGGGGGGGGGAGCCCTGAAAAGTAAATACATTTCAACTGCAGTATACTAACCAGTTACTGAAGAAATACGACTTTATTACTGTGACATCACTGTCATAAAATGTGATTGGAAAGAAAAACTAACAAATAGTGTTTTATAGAAATGAACATTTAGGCAAGTCAGGGCCACAGAAACATTAAACTTTTACTTTCCATTAAACAGATGCTTATTCAATGGTGTGTGTTTTTTAAAACTGTTCCAAAATTAGCTTTTTGCACTGAAAACCAGAAGTCTCATCTGGTAAGAAGCATCACTCAAGCACATAGTCAGCAGTCACCTTTCCAAAAACAACAACTCACAAAGGATGTTCACAGCTAAATGATCCAGGCAGGAATTTCAGAGCACAACAGCTAGGAAGATGCACAATTCTCAAAGAAAGGATGGAAATGTGTGTGTGTAGGATGCTGAAAATTTCTGGGATGCATGAAAACTTCAGGAAGGAAAAAAAAGGGTACCAAACAGAAATAACACATACCTAGCAAGGCACCAAACCTTTGCAATATTTGTTTTTTGATCCAAAAAAATTACTTATTAGGAGACATTTATTATTGTGCCACCAGGCCTTCACAACCCTTCAAAGTGGTTGCACATAGAATGGTCTCCCAAGAGAGGGCCGCCTGGCTACTTCTTTGTTTTATTTTTAGTACTAAACAGAGATCTTTTCTCCCACACCTTTCATACTTAATTTTAGCACTACTGATGTTTCTATATTTGCTTTAAAAGTAAAGGGACCCCTGAACATTAGGTCCAGTTGTGGCTGACTTTGGGGTTGCAGTGTTCATCTCGCTTTATTGGCCGAGGGAGCTGGCGTACAGCTTCCAGGTCATGTGGCCAGCATGACTAAGCTGCTTCTGGCGAACCAGAGCAGCGCACAGACACCGTTTACCTTCCCGCTGGAGCGGTACCTACCGTATTTATCTACTTTCACTTTGACGTGCTTTCGAACTGCTAGGTTGGCAGCAGCAGGGACCAAGCAACGGGAGCTCACCCCGTCACGGGGATTCGAACCGCCAACCTCTGATCGGCAAGTCCTAGGCTCTGTGGTTTAACCCAAAGCGCCACCCGCGTCCCTTATATTTGCTTTAGCTGTAGCTTAATATATAGAGCCGGATTCAGCTAATGAGTTTCATTAGCAAAAGTGCGAACAAGGGCTACCATTAGTGATAATGGGCTTCTCCCCTCTTCTCTCCATGTGCCCCACAATTGGCTACGAGGGTTAAGACAACCTCCAGAACAGCATGTGAGGGCACAAGAGGAGGGATCACGCCATCTGGCAAGCTGAAATGCTTACGCTGATGCACATTTGCCAGTGCCATGGGGCTATGTTGAATTCCTCCCACACAATTTTCCTTTAATACATGCTTCCTCAACCTCGGCCCTCCAGATGTTTTGGCCTACAACTCCCATGATCCCTAGCTAACAGGACCTGTGGTTAGGGATGGTGGGAATTGTAGTCTCAAAACATCTAGAGGGCCGAGGTTGAGGAAGCCTGTTTTAATATAGATCACTGGGGGAATTTCTATTGAATGCCTATTTAATAAAATAAATAAGTAAAACAGTTGCTCTTTTTTTAAATAAATGGCACACACTCTTTTTTTGTTTTGTACAGAACAAGTCTGGTAATGCCCTAGGTTCTTCATTAGCATTGTTCTTGCAAGCATGCTGAGAATGCACTATATTTCAAGTTACACTTATTCCTATTTTCATGCCAATAAGTGTGCTGTATGATTGTGCAGTTATAATCTGATGTCACACACACTAAGGAGTCCCTCAAAAGCTAAAATAGATCTAAATTGTCACAAGTGGTGAAAACAGAGAGTAGTTAAGGCCTAGCCAAAGTAGTAACTAGCAGGAAAAAGGAACAATCCAGGGGGCAGATAAATATCACAGAAAAGGGGGTTGGAGAATTAAAATCACTGTGGTAAAAGAGAAGATTTAGAAGGCAATAACACAAAAAGTGTAACCAAATTAACAAATAGAACTATCCTCTTAGATGTAGCTAGAAAACTGCAAGTATTCAGTCACTCAGCCGCTAAAAAAATAAATAATTGATGCTGGTGTCCCAAAGGATGCATTTAGTTGCAAACTGAAAATTAATGATCAGTTCTCGTCACACACTGAATTGAACTCAGTTTGCATCATGACAATTTGATCAGGTGAATTTGCCCTAGAACCATCACTGACAAGAGTCCCAACGTCTTAGCAGCAGGAGCAAAACAGAAAAAAAAGGATCTATATAAAATTGATAGGCAAGAAAACAAAGCAGAAATACTAGCAGGAAACAATATAGTCTACTTATGTAGCATATGCACCAACTGCAAAACAATTTTATATCAAACTGCAAACATTCACATCATAGCTTCCAATGAATGGCATTCCAATTCTCAAAACACTGACTTTAAAGTCACCAGGATTTACTTGAAAGTGTTTTTCCTTTAAATCCACAAATGTGTTTTCAAGTGAATGTGTTCAGGATACTACTCTGCAAATAAAGTACAAAAAAGAACTTGACCAATACCCTAGAATACTTTTTATTTCAACTTCCATCACTAAGTGTATCTATCATGGGCCATGATCACCACAGAAAAAGGTATATTTTTGCAATATGCAAATTTCATTTAAATCTGAAAGATAAGCTATTAAAGTATATTTCCATGTAAGTCTACTTAAAAAGCAACAACTACAAAAAAATGCATGAAATACCTCATAAAAGTGCAGCAAATGTAAATCTAGTTATTCTACCTACTTGGTGATGCTTTTTTCCTATGAAATATGTTTATTCACAGTAATTTTTAAAAAAACTCAATAAAATACAACAGGCTTTATTTAAGTATGGTAGTGGCAACAGTGTAAAAAATAAACTTAATATTTAATCAAATTTTATTATTCTATATCAACATCTTTACATTTTTTCAGTTGTTTGGTATATGTTTTAGCAATACTTACTTTCTAGTAGGGTGAAAACATTAAGACAAACTATTTCTCCCATAAAGCCAAAAATTGTATATCATAGCCCACATTACAAATCAATGAAAGCCAATAATTTTTCCCAGTTAAAAGTTATCACATCTATTTGTACAACACCAAGTGTATTTTATGCATTATTCATTATGCAACACACACTGAGAACTCAATTCTAAAAAGTACCGCAACTGAAAACCTTTGGGTGCACTGTACTATTAACACTACAGTCCGTATATGTGTACTCAAAAGTAAGCCCCCTCCCCGCTGCATTCAATGGGGCTCTTTCAGGTAACCATGTATACTATGGATTGCAGCCTTAGCTTTTCCTACTAATTTTAGTCAATTGCTTTAAAAAAACAAATGGTAGATGGGACGAGCCCTTCTCTACAACTTAAGAAAAGTTACAATATGTGTAAACTTTTATACCCGCATATAAGGAAAAAAACACTATTGTCTTGCTCCCCAAGAGCTTAATTTTCTAGGAAGAACGCAGCCCATTTATCAGAGCTATGAGCCTACTACATACAAAAGCTCATACCACCACCACCACTTCTCCAGCGTGCCAAGGCATTTTGTGGCAGCAGCAGCAAACTGACAGGTCTAATCTCCTGAATTACTGGAAGTTAGAAATCAATGGAATTTGACTGCAACTGACTGTGTACTGTAAACACCAGCACAGGCTCTTGCAGCAGCAGCAGCAGCAGCTGCTGCAGCCAGCGGAACAACTCGTGTTGTTTGTGTGGTGGAGCGCGGCCAACGATAATGCCCATCGTATGCAGAGATGAAGTTAGGCTTTCCCAACTATCCCGCGAAGCCTGTGCGTGCGCGGGTCGACAAAACGAGCTTAAACTTTTTTAAACTCCCGACGGGGCGTCGAATTCGCAGAAGGGGCGCGCGCCCTTGGGAAACATCCCTTCCCCTCAGCTTTGCCCACGGCAGCCAAAAAGCCTTTTGGAACCCTGCCCTACAAACACACACACACACACATCCCAAACCACCCGCGCCAGCCTCGTCGGACGCCTTCAACCAGGGAGGAGAAGGGGGAATGGCACCCTGCTGCGCATACGAACCGGGGAAGAGGAGCCCGGCTGCGCGGACCTGTCCTTGGGGGGGCGCGTCGAACAGCGGCGGCGGCGACAGCAGCAGCAGGAAGAGCAGCAGCGCCTTCGCCACAGAGCAGCAGCAGCGCCCGGACCCCATCGAGCTGCCGGCGCCAGTCGTTGCTGCTGCTGCTGCTGCCGCCGCCGCCGCCGTTGCTCGTGCGGCTGCCGCCCCCTGGGGCCCGGCCCTGCGCGCGTCCACAAGGGGAGGCGTCTGCAGGCGCCTGGCCCGCCCCGAGCGTCGGCCTGCCCTCACGTGCGAAGGAGAGGCAGCGCGCACGCGCCGGGTGTGGGAGCGCCGGCGCCGCTGCCTCTGCTCTTTCCCGCTCTCATACGCGAAAGGGCGTACGGACTGTGGGGAAAAGGTGGCCAGATACTTTATATATTGGTATTGGGGCACCTGAACAAAACGACACCACCCCCCTCCATGTGCATGCCTGGCTCACAATGCAAGCCACTTTGAGCTGGTGGCCGGACTTTAAAATGCGTTTAAAAGGCAGGTGTTGGGTATTATCCTACGACGTGAATGGCATGCAAAAGGCGGGAGGCGGGGAATCACGCCACTGCAGCCGGAGAAAAACAAAATACAGTAGCTGACTTAGGACGCCATAAACGGAAGCTCACCTTGTTTGGCATCTGCTTGGGCAAGAAGCATTACCGCAGCTCTAGGATTTCTCGGTGCCTGTTGTCTGCCATTGATAGTCCTGAGGAACGGGTAGCCAATGTGGTGCTCTCCAGAGGTTTTGGATTCTCCCATCGTGGCCAGTGGTCAGAGATAATGGCGGTTGTAGTCCAGGGAGTTGTCCACAACGTCTGGACGGCCGCGCCTTGGTTCTGTCTGCTCTAAGGCCTGTCCTGTTTCTTCCCCTTTCTTACTCTTTGCACAATACGTTGCTTCTTCCTTTAGACTGGAATCCAAGACAGTCTGCTTTCTGCCCTCTGCATTTTACTGAAATTGCCCTCACAATTCCCCAATGCAAACTCTTAAAATGTTCTCTATCGTCATTTTTCTTACTGTTCCCACTGCCTTCGAGGCAGCTGATCACTTTCTTCTGCTTTACTGCCTTTATGCCCTAAGTGTCTGCATTATGTTCTTTCCTGATTCTTCTCATACCTAATCATTCTCTCAAGTGTTTCCATAGGTAGAAACCCCCTTGCTTTCCCTCTTTCTGTTGGGGGTCCTCAAGGATCTGCTCTTGCCCCTTTGCTCCTTTCCAGTCTACATGCTAAGCTTGGTTGATCTCATCAAATCCCATAGCTTTCAGTACCATCTAGCCACAGATGACACTCCCTTCTCCCCTTCACCAACTTGTTCCCTTCATTTCAATCCCACATCTCCAACTGCCCTCTGATAGCTCTACTTGCATGCACCATCATTTCAAGTTCAGTAGATCCAACATGAACTTCTCTTTCCTCCCCAACCCTCCTCGCCTAGCTTGCTTTCCTTATGCATTGAATTGCTATCCATCCTGTTGAACAGGCACGTAGCCTTAGACTCTTCTCTCTCCTTTGTCCCCCATACTGTACCGAGTAGCCAAGTCATGTACAACATTGGCTTGCCACTGTCCCCTCAGCAAGAACTTTGCTTCATGGCCTGGCCCCCTCTAGGCTTCTGAAATATTCTCTTTGGTCTGCTGCTATCTCAGCTTGGTCCCCTCACATCCATACAACACTCCGTTGCCAAAATAATTAATCTCTCTCACTGCACTAATCTCAGGACACCCTCCTTAAATCCCTTCACTGGCCAGGTACATCCCTGCCTGTGACTTTCACTCCTAAACTGCAATGCCACTCATTCATCTGAAGGTTTCCTGTTTCCTCAAAAGACACCCCCCCCCCCGCTGCCCCTTACGTTTAGAACCTCTTCCTTCCTTCAAAACATCATCAAAGAAACATTTTCTGTGAGAAATATAGTTCCCATTTTATTCTTACAAAGCTACATTTCCCAGAGTTTCCTAGGAAGAGGAATTGATTGTTAAACCACCCAAAGAACTGCAGCTCTATGATGTGAACAGGGTTCTAACAACTCACAGCATACATAATAAACTACAATTCCCTGGATTCTTGAGGGGATGACTATTTAAAATGGTATGATACTGCTTTAAATGTATGGTGCAGATGAGACCTAAACCTGTTGGGTGTTTTGTGAAAGACAACTATAATAATTTCCCTTATGCTTGTGCTTTGTTTCTTCCATGTTTGAAAGCTTTTCTCTGTATGGTATTTTCATGTTTCCATTATATCTTAGGTTCCTAATTCTGTTGTGCTATCTCAGATGTGGAGCAAACCCAGAGGTTTGTACCATTATAGTTAAAGCACCCAATGTTAAAAAACAAAACAGGCTAATCAGTTTTGACTAGCTATTTTAATCCAACTTTTCCCTGAGGCCATAAACTGACAACACAGTACCTTTGTACCAGCATTCTTCCCTTGGATATAATGGCATTAAAAAGTGCAGGGAATCAGCAGCAATGAACTTTATAGTAAATCAGTGTGATGTGCATATATTTTGCTGTATATGATCGGACATGTACTTCCATGAACATAGTAGAGGGCTGACCCCCTTCATGCATAAATCTTAAATGGTCCACATAGATTTCACAGTAGATTTATTCTATTGTGTTGCCTAAAGCACTTAAAAGCATTCCACAACTCTCAAACCTCACAGGGGATGTTTAATCAAATGTGACCAAAACAAAATGGAACACATTCTCTTCTTAGTAATATTTTTCCTCTTCCTTAACTGCAGTTCTAAGAATTCTTCAAGCTCAGATGAGAGAAAGATTCAGAACTACCCAGACTTGTTTACATAATCCAGTGGTTCCAAGGTTGTTTGTATGAGCTTGTTATCTAGAATGTCACCTCTAATTTGTTTACATGGATAGGGTGTCACTGAAAATGGTGCTTGCAGTACACTGCTTTTATTCAGATCACCCCTCCTAAGACACATATTTCCATAATCAAGAACAGCAGCACTATTCACATAGATGGGACGGATTGAGAACTTGATAATGTTGAAAGTAGTGAGCAACAGGCAAAGTATTCTAGTAGGAGAGGTAAAACATAGCAGACCTCAGTAGTTATAGGAAGGCTGGGTAGATAGCTGTTGCTTAGCAAAATGCAGGATACTGATTGCTCTAAGACTGCAACACAACATTCAGCACGCTTCCAGCTATGAAAAGGGTAAATGAGACACCATCTTCTTTTAGACAAGGCAAAGTAGGATCTACGTGAACCAGGATTAAAAAATCATTGCCCGGGTATGGGGAGAGATGTTTTGTTCAAAGTGTGAAGATGCCAGTATACTGGCAAAATAAGCATGGGAGGGGGGGGTGTCACACTGCAAAGTGCTTTACATTCCCAGAATCTATACAAGCACCTGTTCAACAGCGCCATCTAGCTAGAACATTTTCTTTGATAAATACAAGTACAGTATTACTGTATATTGTTATTAAACATTTGCATGTTGAATATGAATTAGTTCCTATTGTAATGCTATTAGAGCAGGGAAAGCAACAATTATGTGAAGTAGCTCTTTGCTTAAGGTAAGAATGTATTAAAACACCAGTTTCCATATGCTGCACACTGATGTCATTTGAAAAACAATGTTTCTAGCAATCCTAACCAGCACAAGGTGAAAATATTAGAGCAGATTGTAAAGCCTAATTAGAATAAACAGCTGCCAAGGATGGCACGGTAGATTAATTCTGTTGGTCCTATCAGAAGAAAGCTTTATTGTAGTACAGCAAAGTAAGCTGCATCTGGACATATGTTTAGATTTACAACCCGAAAAATAGAAAAATTAGAAAAATAATATACTGCATTTTCTTTTCTAGTTCTATAAACTACAATGACTAGTTTTAAAACAGATTATTATTAGCATTATTAAACTTGATTCTGCATTTTGAAGATAAACTACCAATCTCTAGGTATAAAAGAAACTACAAACATGAGAAGTAAATAAACAATTTCCAGCTAATTTGTCAACTCTCCATCTTGAACTATGGCAACAGAAATCTTCCAAAATATATTCATTCTTGCTAAGAACTTAATCGGCAAAAGCAATTATGGTCTGCCTGTTTTGCTCTCTGGCCTGGTTCACACATCACACTAAGCCAAACAATGACCTAGGGTATATGCATGGAGAGGAAATCACTGCCACTTTGCTACTGCTTGGTTGTTTTGCTGCTGCACTGTGCTAAGCTAAGCCATGGCTTGGCTTAGTGTGTCATCTGAACTTGGGCTTGTGATTTAGCTCTTTGACATAAACCATAAGTCAGAAACGAAGAACAAACCTTCATTTCAGCTTGTTTAGTCTCTAGAGAGCTAAACCACAACCCTTGTTCACACAACACACCAGGCCAAGCCATGGCTTAGCTAAGCACAGTGCAGCAGCAAAATGACTGGAGAAAAGCAAAGCAGCCACTTTCCTCCTTAGGAGCCTAAGTGCTCATGAATTTTCACTAAGCTGTGGTTTGGATTAACATGATGTGCGAACCAGGTTGATCCCGCTGTCTGTCTGTCTGTCTGTCTGTCTGTCTCTCTCTCTCTCTCTCTCTCTCTCTCACACACACACACACAAAGCAATAGACTTAGAGTTCATAGTATAGTCTAAAAATGACTTAACAAACAGCCTAAAAATTACTTTGCAATGCAGAAATATAGCTGAGTTCATAAGCATTTTAAATGTTGATATGATTTAAAAGCTTATGAGCTATGAAAGAGAAGCTCTTTAATTAAAGAGAATTGAACATCACTACCTTAAAGTTAAATAAAAATAACCCATTTTAACTATGGGATAAGGCTTGCTAATTAAATACAAAGCAGTTTTTGCATTTTCATATAAATCTATGCAGGTGCTTGGATAAAAACAGAGTTATGAAGAGGAATTTTGTTAGCCTTTATGTTTTGACAGGAATGATTTTGCAGCCTACAGCAACTGCATTGTCAGAATTTGTGAATTGGGAGGGCATTAAAGAGAATAGCTCATCTACTGCATTTACTTCTCTTAGGCATGCTTGCAGTTGTGGGAGGACAACCATGTTTGAGCCAATTCTACATCTGTTACGACTCACATTTAAAAATGCAACTACATACAGTACACCAAATTTGAAACAAATAACTTTCCCACATTCATAATTTTCTGTTTGAGCAGCTGAATGTAATTTTTGAAAAGTTGTATCAGTTTTAAAAGCAGTTTGCTCTGCAGCATGGTGTCAGAAGTGCGTGCAGGAGCCAGGCCCTGTGACCAGTAGGGCTTCGCAGGACTGGGGCCTTCTTAAGTTTGTTCTGGAGAGGCAAGGCACGGCCGCACAGGTGAGGCCGCTTGGTAACTCACTGCACCTGGTGGCAAGAGCCAGGTAGGGATATAAGGTCAGCATTTCCCTTCAGCTCTTGGCCACAGCAACACATTTCCTGCCTTGCTGCATTTGGCTTCGCTTCCTGATCCTCAGACCTCGGCTTTTAGACTCCTTGCTTCTCGACCCTTGGACCCCCGACTTCGTGACTCCTTGCTTCTTGACTTTGTGACTCCTTGCTTCTCGACCCTCGGACCCTTGACTTTGTGACTCCCTGCTTCCTGACCCTCGGACCCCTGGCTTCTGGACTCCTGTTCCTGCTCCCACCCTGCCATCTTGCCCCTGGTCCCAATGTCCTCAGCCGGGACTTCGATCACCCGTAGATGGACAGTGACATATGGGGCTTCATATCTGAAAACTTCAAATTTACAGCTATCTTGAATAAACAGATTTGTTTTGTAGTTGTTTGATATATCTTGCCTGGCAATGATCTATCACAAGAGTCTTGAAGTTCCAGAACTGTGCAGCAAAACCTTTCCCAATGGTCAGCCAGTCTCCCCCTTTATTTCCTGGTGGCATCTGAGAAAGCATTGGTGGTGGAGGTACTGCTTTAAAAAAAATCAGACTGGCTGGGGTGGTACCACCCAGGAGCTCTCAGTGACTTCCACTGCTCTTGGGCATTCCTAGCCATCTTCACTGGAGAACACGGGGGCAGGTTTGAGTGCTTGTGTCCACCTACCTCCTCTGATCTCCAGTTCATGAATATTATCACTGATGGTTAACTGCTCCAGAAGTCCGTATAGCTAACCATGATGTCTATACACATACTTTTGTTATTCAGTTCTGCAGTGAAGTAGTTAACTGTCTCATCTACTATTAGAAGCAAGTCTTATCTTGGGTAGATACCCAATACAAATGATGCTGTTATTCTGTTCAATGCAAATTTTTCATAATACTATTCTGTAAAAGGAAGTCTTCAGAAAAACAACAGGCTTTTTCATTTTTCCAGATTCTTTGTGCAGTTGTGTAATATACTTTCAAGTGAGATAACAGAAAATAACATTCTGTTATTGCAGAACTAATGTCAGTAGAGCCATGCACCTCAAGACCAGCATGAGTATGTTTATCCATCGTGTATGTTGTGATAATGTGGGCTGCATCCTTTTCAGTCTCCAGTATGATTTTCTCAAGTTCAACCAATTCAAATTAGAAACAAAGTACAGAAGCAATAATAGCAACTTTTCAAAGTAATAACGAAATAAAACACAAGAAAAGTAAAAATAGTAAAATTTAATACATGTGCTATATTTTTAAGTTACTGGAATAAAAATGACCACAAGATGTAGGAAATAAAGAATAATGCTACTTGTTGGAGACTGACAGTTGAAAACGTCTTTATCAGAAGTTAAAGAGGCTAACTTCAGACATGTATACAGCAAAGGCCTGTAGAATCTTGAATCTTAATACAGAGACCTAATGCTTGTATAGTATATCTTAGTGTTTCCTTAGCTCATTATGCATCTCCTAGGGATTTTTGCTGAGAATTCTAACAAGAACAGTTGCTTCTAGGCATTCACTAGATTTTTCCAATTGGAATTTTACTATTTAAAAAGTCCACAAATTCTGAACATTATGAGGGTATTCTAATATTTTTACACCGTGTTCACAAGCATCCAAAACCTCCAGCCTTTAACATATACAAAAATTAGCACACGAATGCTCAGCATTTCAAATAAAAATGTTCCATATGTTCTGCCTGTGAACTGGGTTACCAAGGGAAAGATTTGAAACCTTAACATAGCATTATATCGAGTAGCAGCATAAATTGGTCACAGTAATACTGCTCTCACTTACAGCCAACCTGAAGTATTTGCACCAGCACATGTGCTTGTGAAGCTGTTGTAAGGTAGTGCTAGCATTGCAAGATGACAAAGCTGTGAAACAACTGCTGCTGTACCTGATCCTTACACATTTATAGACTGGCCCAGTTTGCACATAACGCCAAGCCAAAACATGGCTTAGTGCAAACAAACAAACATTTGCTTTCTGGAGCATATATATTATGCCACAACACTCCTCAAATCTTGCTGATGCTTAACCTATGCCTTTGACCATGGTTTGACTTAATGTTATGCCTGAACCATAGTTTATCTGCTGCAGACAAACCAAGAGGTAAATCAAGGACAAGACAAACCATGAGTTTGGGTTTGGATGTAACACAAAGCCAATTTATGGCTGAACCCTTTTAGCTGCAAACACTGAGGGAGGATTGCTGCAGCGCAATCTTTACTTCAGGAACCTGAATGTTTGCTCTTTTGCACTAAGTCATGGTTTGGCTTAGTGTTAAATGCAAACCAGGTCAATGTTACATCTAGTATTTGATTAGACTGTTAGCCATTACATAGAGTACACATGGCTTAGGATAATCACTTATGGTGGTATCCAACTATTTCATACTCAGAGCAGACCCACTGAAATCAATGGACTTATTAGTAATGACTAATAAATTGAAAGGCAGGTTCATGCCAAGACATTTTGCTAACAGACACTCTTATTCTGGCCTTGTATTTAGGTGGGCTGTACTCTAATTAGGTTCTAAATTGAAAACACAACAGACATGTAATATAGCCTGTTAAGTACTGTATATAGTATTCTTTTCTTAGACAAAGACATTACAACATGATGAAAAGTTAAATAAATAAATGCCAGTTAAAAACACATTTATAATTTTCTCTGTGCAATTTCGTACCCATATGAAAAATATCACTGATCTCTGCACATCTGCATGAGTCACCCCTCAAAACTCTGCCAAAATAATACTGACAACAAAAATTAAAGAAAAAAAAGGATTTGCTAATGAATTCAGTGCTTCAAGGCTATTAAAAACAATATTTAAACTTTTAGTTTTTCTTGCAGAACAGTGACCCAACACGTAAAAGCCAATGATGAAAATGTTTATAATAAACTATTCGATTTTCAATTGCTGAATGACCCTTAGCAGAAATGGAATGTGTGAACTATACTTTTCAACATACAGTCTGAAGGCAAGTTGAGAGAATGCCAATAGCTTCTCACTGTGCCATTTTCAATGGCAAAGAAATAATACAGCTTTAAAATAAGCTGCACAATACTCATTATCTTAACCCTTTCACATGAAAGTGTGTAAAAGCAAATCAGCAAATAAATTCTAAAAGTGATTTATAGGTTATATTATCCCTATTACACGTTGGGCGTAGAGCTTTCATCCACATTTCCGTTCTCTGTTTTGAACTTCTTTCCAGAAGAGTTGTAGCAAGTGATGTAAATGTTTGGATGCAATGTATTAGCCGATTGAATTTCTGCATACTAATAATGGTTTGTTCCTTGTTGCTTTTTTACAGTGCTTGTAGCAAGAGACGGATCAGATGTCTATTCCTTTAACGAGGGATGCCTCCAATGTGATGTTGAACTCCTGCAAAGTCTGCAACACACGAATCAAGGAATTCACTAGGGTATGATACTTTATGAGCGCTGTATCCTCATACATCTGAGCTGTGATGGGGCAGTCTGCCAGCAAGGCAATCCAATGGTGCAAGAGGTGATCTCTGTAAGGGAATGTTTTGAAATTTCAAACAAGTTATAAAATCTTTTTAATTCTTTAAAAAAGAAACTTATCACATTTCCTGGTATTTTAGTATCACAATTCTTCTTAATACCACTACCAGTTAGTACTGACAATACTAGGTTTAACTGGTGTGAGTTTTTAAAAACTGAACTCTAGGTCAATCTTTTGGCTCAGTATCATTTCTTATTTGCTTCATATCTGAAATAACTTGGAAAAACATGGCCACTCGCTCTATCCAAAATGACTGGCACTTGATGCCAAAGCTATACCTAGCTGTGGTGGTACAGAAGGACTGGCAACTACAGGGGCATCTAATGCAATACAGTTAGGGCAGGCCTATCTTGCTATTCTTATTCAATAGCAATCCCATTATTATAGGTTACTACTAAACGGCCAGTATGCAAATTAGAAGCCTCCATACTGGCTGAATTGTTAGTTGCATAGAACACCAGTCTTACCCTGCCATGTCTCCTTTCTGCTGATTTCTAGGCTCCATAATGACCTTTACAGAAGCCACATCAGGCAACATCAGTTCTGCTGTGTTGCCAGCACAGCAGAACTGGCATACATTTTGTTGCACTGGCATTCTAGATCAGCCTGAGGCCGTGTCCTGGCTATACCTTTACTGCTGCAGGAATCCACAGCAATAGGCTGCCCTACGTCAGTGACAATTAGAGAGCTAGAAAGGATTTTAAAAACAATCCTGTAGCCAAATTCTCCCAAGAAAGCGTCATCTCATTCACCAATCAACTTACACAATTCAGACCACAATGCACCACAGACAGACTCAGGGGAGCTTCGAAAAGGTGTTTACAAGGCAAATTGCTTTAAAACGGCCCAAGCCACATACTGGAAACCATTAGGGGCACTGCTAGTTTGATTGGGAAATGCTCAGTTGTACAAAATTTGCAGCCATGAAGCAATCTTATGGAAAATTTAACTGGGTACATCTCCATGCCTTGATCCTTGTTGTGATGACCCTGATTTTCCCAATGAGGGATGCAGAAATCAAGGCCTATGCATGTGAAAGGCGCTTTCTGATTTCAAAGGGCTATAACTAAGGTATAGAAAATGCCACACCATTCTCCATAAATTTCTTATAACTGTGCCCTGAAACCAAAGAGCTTATTTGCTGCCTCTGTGGTTCCAGGAAAGACTGTTTCACAAAAATTTCTGATTTGTCAATTTTTGTTTTGTAGCTGGTGTTTATTGTAGATCTGAGCCAGTGTGGTATAACAGATAGAGTGTTGGACTATGACCTGGATGACCAGGGTTCAAATTCCTACTCAGTTATTAAGCTCACTGGGTAACCTTGGGACAGTCACTGTGTCTCAGCCTAATCTACCTCACAGGGAAGTAGTGAGGATAAAATGGGGAGTTGGAGAACCATGTGCACCATCTTGAGCTCCTTGGAAGAAACTGTAGTACAGTGGTACCTCAGGTTAAGTACTTAATTTGTTCCGGAGGTCCGTACTTAACCTGAAACTGTTCTTAACCTGAAGCACCACTTTAGCTAATGGGGCCTCCTGCTGCTGCCGCGTCGCCGGAGCATGATTTCTGTTCTGATCCTGAAGCAAAGTTCTTAACTTGAGGTAATATTTTTGGGTTAGTGGAGTCTGTAACCTGAAGCGTATGTAACCCGAGGTACCACTGTATATATACATGTAATAAATAAATAAATCTAGCCTCTAATATAAAATAGTTCATCTCCCTCTTCAGATTAATTCTTCTACTATTTGGAAAAATACTTTCATATCCCCTCTCAGCCTTGGTGTTTTTTTTTTTTTGTTTTGTTTTTTTTTTTGTAAACTAAGTGGATCAAGCACTTTTAATCTCCTGTCAAGATAAATCCCAGTGATCGTGTTCTAATTTCAAATTTCCAAAGTGGCAGAATAAGTGTAAGGATGTGTAATTTGGTCAAAGGACTCAAAATCTGGACATCAAAACAGTAATAAAAGAAAACTGATCAGTGTGAAAGCAACTCTGTCACATTAGACCAGGCAATTATATACAAATGAAAATATGCTTATGGAAATACAATACCTGGCTCCAAGGCACACCAACATCTGAAACTTGCCATCTTTCCCAATGTTTCTAGGAGTGTTGTTGATGGCTGTGACAAAGCGACAAAAACTCCTGGCCCTTTTCTGCCAGTTTTCCTCTGGGACCAATTCATTTTGCTCTAGAGCCTCATAATATCCTTGTGCTTTTTCTGGAGACAGAGTCATATAGCATAATGATCAGATCAGTAGAAAAACTCAAAACCTTCCTCACATATTGGTGGCAGTATAATTATTTATACAATTAATAAAATATTTGAAGATGGCTATAATTTCACTTCTATTTTCCAGTCTAAACATACCCACTCCTTCAACCTTTTCCCATAAGAAGGTTTTCTGTACTTACCTAGAAAGTCCCAAATGAAGACATTTTTGAAGAGCCTGGGGGATTTAAATCCATGCTGAAACACCTGCTCAAGAGCTGAGACAAGCCCACCTTCACCACACAGCAAAAGTGTTAAACTGCCTCTCTGCCAATGGGATATAAAATAAATATTAGTTTTGAGATGTTTACCCATGGTATATTATGAATATATCTGTCAAATTACTGTGGCTTTTAAAAAAGACTACCAATAGTCTGCACTGACTGAGTTTATCAGTTAGTGGCACCCATTAGAAAAACGCTCAATAATAAGATTTCAACGACAATCAGATCTCACAGCAGCTACCATTTACTCACTTTATGAAATTACAAGTCAGCATTATTACTGATGAAATACCTTTCCACCCTGATTATGTTCACACACACACACACACACACACACCCCTTTGTTCACTGCTGTTCAACATGGATAAGAAGCTCTCTCTGTGCAGAGCAACAGAAAACAAAGCACCCATCCTTGGACCTTCACTTCTGTTTGATGAAGAGCTGGAGAAAATGAGGTGCCTTGATCAGGAAAGGACACTGTTATTTATAAAATGAGTACTACAGTATAAGTATAACACAAGACTGTTGTTCCACTTCGTGGCCTTTGGCATGTGAAATCCCAAATTTTGTCCCCTAGTGCTTTTACTTATACATGAAACCACCAGGGAAGGTCATCCAGAGGTTTAGGGTAAGATGCCATCAATTTGCTGATGACATTTCATTTTTTCCATCATTGAAAACCCAGGGAGGCCAAGGAAATAATAAATTAGTGTCTGGCATCGGTTCTGAAGTGAATTGAACCTTAATCCAAACAAGGTAGAGGTACTGTTGTTCAGGAGTTTTGAAGATCTGGAAGAAGATGCCTCAAACATCCTTATTGGAACATGTAATTCTAATGTTGTTTAACTTCACTGGCTACTTATTTGTTTGCTCAGTTTGAAGTACTGGTCTTAGCCTTTAAAACCCCAAATGGACTGGGACCAGATTACTGCAAGGACCATCTGCCTCACAGGCCCTGTTCTCTGCGTCATCAACATCTCAGATGTAAGTAAGCACACGAGACGGGGCCTTCTGGATGGTGGTGTCATGGCTCTGGAATGCCCTCCAGTTGGAGATTCATTAGCCCTCCTTTTTACTGGTCTTTAGTTAGAAACTGGAAATATATTTGACAGCCTTTTAATATGTAATTTCTGTTACTGCTTTTATATGAAACAGTTCTTAATTTGTAATGCTACTGGTTGTGTGTATATATATATATATATATACACACACACACTATATATATATATATATATATATATATATATATATATATATATGCACACACACACACATATATATTGTGTGTGTGTGTGTGTGTGTATATATACACAATATATACAATACATACAATATATATATATTTGTAATCGAGACTAGGAGCATAAATAAATATGAGGTACAAATGTTAAACAAAACCCAATATACTGGATATCACAAGACAGCATATCTAGTACTACAAATCAGAACAAATAGAGAAGGGGTTGTCCAAAAAAGTACCAAATGGGATACTATGATCTTTGTGATCAAGGCACAGCTGACAAATTCAAACAATTGGCATACTTTTTTATCAGACTTAATTCTAAGGCTTGGTTCTGATATAATACTGGATCCAGGGTTAAGCGACTGACTGCAGACTACAGGAGTGCATTCTATTCTCACATGCAAATTTTCCTGCCCCCTTTCACCTGGGTCCAAAGTTATTTATGACCTTTGTTAATCCTGGTTAAGACAAACACAATTTTGGATTACAAATTTACTGAAGAACTCTGATTAAAACTGACATCAAGAAGAAATGTAGCTGCAAGAGTCTGTATTTGGCTATACATAATTCCCTTCAACTCGTCAGCTGCATGTGCACATCTGTGACACACTGTTCTGCTCAATGAAACATTCTTGTCAATTGTAGCTATGGTCTTTCATAAACTAACTAGCAAACACATAAATATAAACAGAGAAATATTATCAAGCTCAATGACAATGCTCACCTCTTTCTCTGGCTTGTGGAAATGTTTGACAATTCCATTTACTGCTTCACCAATAGATTCTTGTATTTGACCTGTGTTTAACTCTGTGCAAGAAGGAAAACATGTATTTGTTTAAGCAATTATTTGTTTTTCACTTGGCCAGGGACTTTAGAAAGGAACTAGATCCAGGCTTCTGCTTTTTACATTCTAAAATAGGACAGATTTATCAACATTTGTGCATTTATCTTTTGTAATATAGGGTTTTAGAAGTAATGAGTAAAACCCACCAAGCTGCCATATAGGGAACAGCTACAGCTACTTTATTGGGTAAATAATGTTTGAAGGTGAAGGGGGAAACATTACACAGAGGTTGAAATCTTGATAAATTAAATGAGAAAGCCTCCAACAGCAAGCACTGGTTACAACAGTAGTTTGTAGATTAAAATCAACTTACCGTATTTTTCGCCCTATAGGACGCACTTTTCCCCTCCAAAAATGAAGGGGGAAAGTGTGTGTGTCCTATGAAGCGAGTGCAGGCTTTCGCTGATGCCTGGAGAGCGAGAGGGGTCATGCGCACTGACCCCTCTCGCGTTCCAGGCTTCAAGGAAGCTATCCGCAAGCCTGCGGAGCCCGGCGGGAACTCCTGCTGGGCTATGCAGGTTTGCAGATAGCTGCCTGCAGTCCGAAGCCCAGGGAGCGCGGCGCTGTGCACCCCAGGCTTCGGGCAGCTCTCTGCAAGCCTGCAGAGTCCAGCGGGAGTTCCCACCAGGCTCTGCAGGGCTTGCGGACAGCTGCCTGCAGCCCGAAGCCCGGGGAGCATGGCGCTGTACACCCCGGGCTTTGGCCAGTGCAGCCCTCTGTCTTGCTGTTCCAGCTTCGGGATGGCTGCACAAAGCCTCCGCAGGGCGGCGGGGTGAAGGCACCCCGCCGCCCTGCAGAGGCTACAAAGGATGTCCCCGAAGCCTCAAGCCTTTGGATTGCAGCTGCGCTCCAAAGGCTTCAGGAAGCAGCGCTTCCCCCCCCCCCAGCCCCACAAGCTCGGGGGCAGCGGCAAGGCCTGCTCTTGAACACACCTTGAACGCACCTTGTTTTTGAGGGGGAGAACAAGAAAAAAATTTTTTTTCCTATTCTTCCCCTCCTATGGTCCGGTGCGTCCAATAGAGGAAAAATACAGTAAGTGTTCTCATCCTTTCCTTTTCCCTTTGCCCCATCACCAGGAATGAGACTGACTGACATATTGTCAAACAAGCTGCAACAAAAGAATATTTAAGTAACCTAATGAAGATTTAAAACCAGAGTACTTCATTGCTTTTGAGATGGTGGAAGCAAGACATGCAACAAAATGTTGCAGAGTGGAGACCTGTTCAAAATTCCAACCTGTCAGCCATTCCCTTTTTTCAGGATAATCATCCCCACCTCGCACAAGTCAGTCAGTCAACATTTCATTCTCACTGAGCTATTTTTGGGTTTGTCCCCCATAGGATTCCCCCCCTATAGACTTTTTGTACTTCCACAAACTGTGGGGCTCCCCCAAGTCTACTAATAAGTGTATGGATGATGTTTTGGCTACATAAATAACTACACTCAGAGAACTGAGTTTGCTATTACTATATGTAAGATTACTAGTAAAATGTTTTTTCAATTTAACCAGCTTACTTGGTTTGTTGTTTGGTGATATTGTAACGAATCTTCTAATCATACTTGGGGACTGCTGCAAAGGCGGAGTTCTGCACTGCCTTTCATCTACCTCAGAATGGGATGTCAGCAATTCTCCAACCAGGATCCTCTCTAAACTGCCATCATCCATCCCTTTTCCAAGCCACCTCCCACATGGAAACCTAAAGACATGAAATAAGAAAAAAGACACATGATGCAGCTCTTAATCCCAGATTTTAGCAAGAGGCTATACATTAAGTGAATCAGTAAAATGGCTTTTATTTCATGCTGGGCATGTTCCATTTACTAAAGTTTCTCATCCCTGCAAGACTGGTGCAGCACAAGAATTGAACAGTATTAATCACAGGAGGAGTTATGTAACTGACTAATCCTCAGGGGCCACATACATGTGCTGTTGGAAACAGAACTCTGAATCTTCTGGACCATAAGCAAACAGATATTTTGGACAGCCAACAGATTGATTGGATTTATTGACCAAATTGGATCTGAACCAAAGGAACACAAACCAATGACTTTCCCACTCCCACGAGGCCCTGGCAGCCTCTTGAAAAACCTATCACAAGAGTCAGAGGACCCTGAAAAATGGGGCAGACTGGGGGGGGGGCTGAGAGGAAAGGAGGGGTTTGTTGGCATTTAGGTGGAGTCATCATTTGTAAGCAGGAACTCCCACTGACAGATGATGCCTCCACCCAATTTTCAGCATTCCCTACCAGCTCCCCTGTGCCACAGCCCATGACTCTCAGAAGAGGTGTTTCAAGGGAACCTGGGGGCTGCTGGGTCTTGGAGAGGTGGGAGAGTCACCTTCCACCAACCCCCTTTGGCTAATATTTCTCTGGATGCAACCAAATGTAATTAATAATGTTCATTAGATATGAAACTTCTTTGAGACAGGGCTTTTTTTCAGAACTCACCAGAACTAAGTTCTGGCAGTTCTCAGGTGGGTGCCAAGGGAGAACAGGGGAGGCATTTATGGTGAGTTCTGGCACCTTTTTCTAGAATAATAATAATAATAATAATAATAATAATAATAATAGTAGTAGTAGTAGTAAATAATACAGTGATACCTCGGGTTAAGAACTTAATTCATTCTGGAGGTCTGTTCTTAACCTGAAACTGTTCTTAACCTGAAGCACCACTTTAGCTAACGGGGCCTCCTGCTGCTGCTGCGCTGCTGCTGAACGATTTCTGTTCTCATCCTGAAGCAAAGTTCTTAACCCGAGGTACAATTTCTGGGTTAGTGGAGTCTGTAACCTGAAGCATCTGTAACCTGAGGTACCACTGTAATTTATTATTTATACCCCGCCCATCTGGCTGAGTTTCCCCAGCCACTCTGGGCGGCTCCCAATTGAGTGTTAAAAACAATACAGCATTAAATATTAAAAACTTCCCTAAACAGGGCTGCCTTCAGATGTCCTTTAAAAATAGGATAGCTGCTTATTTACTTGACATCTGATGGGAGGGTGTTCCACAGTGCGGGCGCCACTACCGAGAAGGCCCTCTGTCTGGTTCCCTGTAACCTCACTTCTCGCAATGAGGGAACCGCCAGAAGGCCCTCGGCACTGGATCTCAGTTTCCAGGCTGAACGATGAGGGTGGAGACGCTCCTTCAGGTATACAGAACTAAGGCCATTTAGGGCTTTAAAGTCAGCACCAACACTTTGAATTGTGCTTGGAAACGTACTGGGAGCCAATGCAGATCTCTCAGGTCCGGTGTTATATGGTCCCGGCGACCACTCCCAGTCACCAGCCTAGCTGCCGCATTCTGGATTAATTACAGTTTCTAGGTCACCATCAAAGGTAGCCCCATGTAGAGCGCATTACAGTAGTCCAAGCGGGAGATAACTAGAACATGCATTACTCTGGCGAGACAGTCCGCGGGCAGATAGGGTCTCAGCCTGCGTACCAGGTGGAGCTGGTATACAGCCGCCCTGGACACAGAATTAACCTGCGTCTCCATGGACAGCTGTGAGTCCAAAATGACTCCCAGGCTGCGCACCTGCTCCTTCAAGGGCACAGTTGCCCCATTCAGGACCAGGGAGTCCCCCACACCCGCCCTCCCCCTGTCCCCCCAAAACAGTACTTCTGTCTTGTCAGGATTCAACCTCAATCTGTTAGCCGCCATCCATCCTCCAACTGCCTCCAGGCACTCACACAGTAGTGTGTGTGTGTGTGTGTGTGTGTGTGTGTGTGTGTGTTCTCATAGCTTTACTAGTGTATACAAATAAATATCTATTGTACATTGACAGTACCGTATATAAATTTGTGTGTTTAAATTTACAAGAAAGCACTCTAAATCATACAAGTCAATAGATAATTCAGCTTAATTCCAATTTCAGCGAACATAAGCTTATAGTGGATATAAACAAGAAGAGGCATCAAATCATACTCTGTAAAACAGTGTATATTTTTATTTACAGATGAGCTTTATGAGAAACAAGTCTTGTGCTACATTAGAATAGGTATCAGTAACTGATTTGGTCCCACAGGGCAAGAAAAGGAATACCTATCAGACTTAAGTATTTTGAGCAGCAACAGGCTGATTTTACAAAGGAAGTTGATGCAGTTATGATACAACATTTTCAATACATCCTTTCAGGCAATCCATAAAAAAGCTGAAATGCTGCTTACTTGTAAGTGTGACCCGTTACTTCATTTCTCACCATGACATATTCCACAAGCCACTTTGCATACAGTCCAGAATTATCATGTCCTATTTGTACTGTGGTAAGCTTTCCCAGGTTCTGACACTGAAAATTAGAAAAGGGGTGGGGGGAAATCTGCTGAATCAAAACAGAAATAAAACATCACAGTGACCACAGTCTAATGAACAGAGCAATAATATCCAAACTTAGCAATGACTAAACACAATGCCACATTTTAGAGAAAAAAGCAAGTTTACAAACCAAACGGTAAGGGAACTTTTAAAATAACACAATGGAAAGTCTGTAGAGATAGTTTTACACGTCCCTCTCCAGCTAACATATTTAAATCATAATTTTCTATAGGTTTGCTGGGCTCTCATGGAAAGATTCCAAAAGGAAGATACATGCAATTTGTATTATACAGGTGCACATATATTTCAGGTTTTGAACTGCCCTGTGATCTTCAGATGAAGGGCGATATGCATATTTAATTAATAATAATAGTAAAATAATAGAAAAAGTCCCCAGCAATCTTCTGATTTTTGACTTCTTTTTAATTTTATCTTTAGGTAAGGCCATACCTCAAATGTCATCTCCAGTGTATTCCTTGGAATGTGTAGGACTCCTGTTTCACCCAGTTCTCCTGAAATGCAGATCCATGGGTTGGCTGTGAACATTGAGCCACCAAGTTTTTTGCTAGGAATGATCAATATATGGTATGGAATCACTGTAAAACAGAACAAAAAAACAATTTGGCTGAAACAAGTTGTCCAAGAACAAATGCAAATACAAATGAAACAGAATAACAAATACCCATTATACTATATTCTTAGGCAGAAATATCACCCGCTAGGCTTGATCTCAGACTCCCAGGGAGTGAAAGAAAAATCACTGAAAGCTTATTTTGGACAGACAGACAGAAGCGTACCAATGGAGTCTAGTGATGTTAAAACAGGTCCAACTATGGAACAGAAAAGCAACAACCCGTGAGTAAGGAGGGACTTTTCACAATTGGAGTCTAAATTAATGGAAATTTGGCTGAAAGCGGAGAGATGTTAAAAGGAAGTCCGTCTTCCGCTGCTATTTAAATTTCAAAGCAAAAAGAGCTGGAGGAGTGGAGCCATTGTAGAGGCTTTTTAAACCATCTGATTTGAGCACCCATTGAAGCTGCTTTTAGACTTAATTTATTTATTGGATTTACCTTCTACTTGGACTGTGTTAATCTTCTTCTTTGGGAACTACAAATTTTGACTGAGAAGCCCAGGTACTTGGGCTGCCTGAACAGCAGAACTGTCAGTTTGCAGATTTGGCTATTGTGTATTTGGACTTGCAACATTCAGAGCATTTTTAGACTTGCTACTTTGAAATACCAGTTGACACTTGTCAGAAACAATGTTATGCTGTTAACACCAACTCTGCTAAAGCTACTGAAGGTCTTTGGACATTAAATTTGACTTTATTGATCTTATTTGATTTGACTTCTTCTCTCAAGACATTCCAAGCTCCCTCTAGAGGATTTTGGACTTACAGCAGTGACACTACTTTACTTTCTCTTTCCTTTCCTCCTATTTGACTGTTTGCTCTTGGGCTGCTGTATTCTCATGGGAGCTACCCAGCTTGACCTTGACTCCTAGATAAAATTGGAATGAGCGGCACAAGAAAAAGGGGAGCAAGAACTAGACAAACAACTTTAACCTCAGCCTTACAGACACGTAGATCATCTGTACCTACCCTGCCGGTAGCAGGGGAGGAAGAAATTGTGTCTACTCTGCCGTTGGCAGGGGAAGAAGAAACTGAGCAGTTACAGTTGGAAGATATGGCCTCAGGAGCAACTGCTTCAATTTTAGAGAAAATCTATGAAAAATTGGAGTCTTTGGATAAAAGAGTAGAATCTTTGGACAAGAAAGCGGATGAACAAACAGCCAAAATTGATCAAAATACAGCTTGTCTAAACAAAATAATGGGACAGGTGACACAGAACGTACAAGCAATTGGGCAGTTAACTGAGGCCACTGAAGAGAATCGTAAATTGGCCGAGGCTACTAGCCAAAAAGTTGAAAATTTAGAACAAGAGGTAAAACCATTTTGTAAACAAGTTGGAGAGCAACAGATGTATTTGTCTATGATAGAACTGCGGAACCGGGAAAACAATTTAAGGTTAAGGTCAATACCAGAAGCTGAAGAAGGAAATTTAGTTGAGTTCCTGACCAAAGAATTTTCCAAGTTCTGGCCTATACAGGAAGAAAAGGACTTTAAAATTGTATCGGCTTTCAGACTTGGAAGATTTGCAAAGAAAGATAAGCCCAGAGACTGTTTGATAACTTTGAGATCGAAGGAGCAAAGGGACAAGATTTTGGGTTTACACTACGGAAAGTCACTGGACATCTTGGACAGAAGAGCTGAAATTTACAAAGATATCCCGAAACAACTGCTGGACCTTAGATCTGCCTATCTTGAATTGGTCAGATTGTTAAGGAGCAACTCAATCATTTTCAGGTGGGAATTTCCTCAGGGATTATCCTTCACCTTCAGAGGGAAGAAAGTCAAGATTAAAACACTTGAAGACAGAGATAAATTTCTGATTGCCTACGGAGAGGACCTTCAGAAAGGAATCGAAACACCTTTGGGGCCTGGAGCATCTGCTGTACCTTCTTCCTTGGAACCTGAAGATCTAGAGAAAAAGATACCACCCCTTGAGAAATAACAGATTTGTTCAGGATGTCTCTGCAACTGCTGAGCTGGAATATTAATGGGTGCAATTCTCCGGAAAAAAGGAGGAAGTTATTTTATATATTGAAAAAAGAACAATTGGACATTATTTGTTTGCAAGAAACACATGTGACTAGGCTCCATAAAAAAGTGCTAATAAATAAAAGATTAGGCCAAGAATTTATTTCTTCGGACCGAGTGAAGAAAAGAGGAGTGGTGATCTATGCAAAGGAGAGCCTATCACCTAAATTTTTATTCAAAGATGAGCAAGGAAGAATTTTGGCAATTGAGATACAATACCAAGGAGAGAAATTTTTGATATTAGGAATCTATGCACCAAATGAAGGGAAATCGGAATTTTATAAGAAGTTGCATGAGAGTGTCCTGGACTATCTGGACTATGACAACATCATTATGATGGGAGATATGAATGGCGTGGTATCCACCAACATGGATAAGTCACAAAATCAAAATCTTACAAAAGATGGCAGACTACCAAAGACTTTTTTTGAACTGACTGACAATATGGACTTGATTGCCATTTGGAGGACAAAGAACCCCTTGGGAAGAGAAGGAACATTCTTTTCTGAAGCCCAACTGACATGGACGAGAATCGACCAAATATGGATATCTAGAGGTCTGGCACCTAAGATCGGAAAGGTGGAAATCTGCCCAAAGACCTGCTCCGACCATAATGCCATAAAGATGAATATGACACTACTACCAACCGGCTCCTTTAGATGGAAGATGAATGACAATTTGTTTAGAGATCAGGAGATTACCAAGAAAGCCCAAAAAGCTCTGAAGGATTATTTTGAGATAAATTTGAATACTACAGTGGAAAAAAGAATAATCTGGGATGCAAGTAAGGCAGTGATGAGGGGGTTCTTGATACAACAGAATGCTGTAAAGAAAAGGACACAAAATGAGAAAAAAGATAAGATTTTGGAGAAAATTAAAGAATTTGAGAAGAAGTTAAGATCTAATCCGAAGTCACAGCCGATTCTGAGAGAAATTAAACTCTATCAAGCACAATATTCTAAATTGATAAACCAGGAAATAGAGTGGAAAGTTAAACTAATGAAACAAAGAACATTTGAATCGGCGAATAAATGTGGGAAACTGCTAGCATGGCAGTTGAAGAAGAGACAAAAACTAAATACAGTTACAAACTTAGAGATTGAAGGAAGAAACATTCAGAACCCTGTGGATATTAGAAAGTGCTTCCAGAGATATTTCAAAAAATTATATACTCAAGGGCCGCAAGATGAGGCTGAGATAAAACAATTTTTGAAAAAGAATGGACTATCAAAATTGTCACAAGAAAATAGAGTAATCCTGAACTCTAAAATAACACGACAAGAGATTGAACAAGCCATTCAGAACATGCAATTGGGCAAATCTCCAGGGCCAGATGGGCTCACCTCCAAGTACTATAAGATATTGAAAGACTATTTGATACAACCATTGTTGGAGGTTAGCAATGAAATTTTGGAGGGGAAGAAGGCGCCGGAATCGTGGAAAGAAGCTTTTATCACATTGATACCAAAATCGGAAACTGAAAAGACTCAACTTAAGAACTACCGCCCCATCTCTCTTCTAAATGTGGATTACAAAATATTCGCAGACATTTTAGCAAGTAGATTTAAAAAAGTTTTGAATCAGGTAATTCATAAAGATCAGGCAGGCTTTCTCCCAGGCAGACATTTGTTTGCTAATACAAGGAACATAATTGATATTTTGGAACTTTTGCAAACAAATATCAATACAAAAGCAGTCTTAATTTTTATAGATGTGGAGAAGGCCTTTGATAATATTTCTTGGAAATTTATGAAGGGAAATTTGGAAGGGATGGGGGTGGGACGGAGTTTTGGGAATGGGATTGATGCAATTTATTCAGAACAAAAGGCTAAACTGATAGTCAACAATGTGATTACAGAAGAGTTCAAAATTGAAAAAGGAACACGACAAGGCTGCCCGATTTCCCCATTGTTATTTATTTCTGTCCTGGAGGTGCTCTTGAACATGATCAGAGGGGACCGGTTGGTGGAAGGTATTCAGGTCGGAGCGAAGCAATATAAACTTAAAGCGTTTGCAGATGACCTAGTTCTGACCCTACAGGAGCCAGAATCTAGTACGGAAAAAGTATTACAACTGATTCAAGAGTTTGGTCGGGTAGCGGGATTTAAGTTAAACAAGCAGAAAACCAAGGTATTGGGGGGAAATTTGACAGTTACAGAGTCAGAACAGTTTCAGAAAGAGACAGAGTTGAATGTGGTTAAAAAAGTAAAATACCTAGGGGTAAACATAACAGCAAAAAATCTGAGTCTATTCAAAGATAATTATGAGAAATGCTGGGCAGAAATTAAGAAAGACTTAGAAAGTTGGACAAGATTGAAACTTTCCTTGTTAGGCCGAATCGCTGCTGTAAAGATGAATGTATTGCCGAAAATGCTTTTTTTATTTCAAACATTACAGATTGTGGACAAAACAGAGTGTTTCCGAAAGTGGCAGAGAGATATTTCCAAATTTGTCTGGCAGGGCAAAAAGCCCAGAATTAAGTTTAAGATATTAACTGACGCGAAAGAAAGAGGGGGCTTTGCCCTGCCAGACTTAAGGCTGTATTATGAATCAGCAGCTTTTTGCTGGTTGAAAGATTGGCTGCTTCTCGAGGACACTGATGTTTTAGATTTGGAAGGTTTTGACAATGCGTTTGGCTGGCATGCATATTTATGGTATGACAAGGTTAAGATTAATAAGAATTTCAAGAACCATATTGTCAGAAAAGCAGTGTTTAATGTCTGGACAAAATACAAAGACTTATTGGAAAATAAAACTCCAAGGTGGCTTTCACCACTGGAAGCTAAGGCCCGGAAAAGACCCAATATGGAGGCCAAATGGCCGAAGTATTGGGAAATCTTAGAAAAAGATGGAGATAACTGGAAATTGCAGAGTCAGGAGAAAATGAAAGACAAAGTGCGGGATTGGTTACACTATGCTCAGATTAAAGAAGTTTTTAAACTTGATAGAAAGTTAGGATTCCAGGTGGAAAAATCGAAGCTAGAAACTGAACTGTTAGAGCCTAAGACTAAGGTACTTTCAAGAATGTATAACTTGCTGTTAAAATGGAACACACAAGATGAAATGGTTAAATCGGCTATGATAAAGTGGGCACAGGACATTGGGTATAATATCATGTTTGAGGACTGGGAAAAGTTGTGGACTACTGGGCTGAATTTCACTGCATGCAATGCTCTGAAAGAAAATGTAATGAAAATGATATATAGATGGTACATGACCCCAGTCAAACTTGCAAAAATATACCACTTGTCTGATAATAAGTGTTGGAAGTGTAAGGAAAATGAAGGAACGTTCTTTCACCTTTGGTGGACTTGCCCCAAGGTGAAGGCTTTCTGGGAAATGATATATAATGAACTGAAAAAGGTATTTAAGTATACCTTCCTTAAGAAACCAGAGGCCTTCCTTTTGGGTATTGTTGGCCAAGGGGTGTTAAAGAAGGATCGAACATTTTTTATGTATGCAACAACAGCAGCAAGGATACTCGTTGCCAAGCACTGGAAAACACAAGATTTACCCACACTGGAAGAATGGCAGATGCAACTGATAGACTATATGGAACTGGCCGAGATGACTGGCAGAATCCGAGACCTGGGAGAGGAGACGGTGGAAGAAGACTGGAAGAAATTTAAGGATTATTTGCAAAAATATTGTAAACTGCATGAATGTTAAGGAGGATGCTTGATCATAAACAATTTGGCACAATCGAATTAGATGAAGTGAATTATGAAGATAAGTTAAATTCATGGAAAAATCAATTTTTTAGACAATGATTAGGCTAAACTAAATGTTTTAAAGAGTGAAATGAACATATCTAAAATTTAAGATATAACATTGGAAAACTAGATTCTAAGGTGGGGACAAGGTGATAAATTGCTGGACTAATGTTTTTTATAATTTTGGAACGTAGGAGCGGGAGATGTGAGGAAGTCCAAAGAGGATAAGAAAATATGTTATAAAATGTGATATTTTTGTATGCTTTGTTTTTTGTGTTGTAATTAAAAAACCCTTAATAAATATTATAAAATAAAATAAAATAAAACAGGTCCAACTATGGCTCCCAAAGCAGCATGTCTTTCAAAAGAGAACTGAGAACTAATGACGGATCTCTCACAAGGGGAGCTCAGAAGAGAGCATAGGAAACTTATCATACTCATGCTGAGTATGAAGATGAACATAAAAAGGCAGGTAGGAGAAGGATAATGCAGAGAACTTATAAGGAAGCATACAAAATTGGCAGTGTTGGAGGTAGGGAAGATTTCAAATGCATTGCAATATGCTAATCAAAAATACTAGAATGTATCGATGAGGTCTCACTGCTAATTTACCATACAGAATTATTATAAAACAGAAATTTGTTTGAAATATATTTCCTGCAGACAAAATTATAGTAAGTTCACACACTAAAAAAACAAACAACCATGGATTTTACACTTTGCAGAGTTACAAATTATATCATCTCATGAAAGGGGTATTGGTAGACTCCCAGCATGAGATATCTGTATGCTGTTATAAAATAAATGAGGCTATACGCATGTGTCAAACATGCTTTAAACCCTTTGAAAAGTACAGTGGTGCCCCGCAAGATGAATGCCTCGCAAGACGAAAAACCCACTAGACGAAAGGGTTTTCCGTTTTTGAGGCGCTTCGCAAGACGAATTTCCCTATGGGCTTGCTTCGCAAGACGAAAACGTCTTGCAAGTCTTGCAATTTTTTCGCTCCCCCCCTTTTTCTAAGCCGCTTAGCCGCTAAGCCGCTAATAGCCGCTAATAGTGCTAATCCGCTAATAGGGTTACTTCGCAAGACGAAAAAACCGCTAGACGAAGAGACTCGCGGAACGGATTATTTTCGTCTTGCGAGGCACCACTGTAACACAACAATTAAAAGCTATACTTACAGATAGTTGTAAAAACATTGGTAAAACAAAAGTAATCAACAGCATTGAATGACAGGAGGTGATACAGAAATTGCTCTTTTTCATCATCACAGCGGAGGAATGCATAGCGCTTGTAGAGTTTTCTGACAAAGAAAACAAAATTATATATTACTATAATAAGACTTCCCAAACAGAGGGTTGCTGGCATTTACAATGAACCAATCAATATGTGTATCATGTAACCACTAAAGTTTTGACTTCTAACTACCTTACTCCACAGATGTTTCATGTAGGCTTGCACCCACCTTACAGACAACGTTTCAATTAGGAATACAGTGGTATCTCGGTTTACGAACTTAGGTCCGTTCTTAGACCGAAGCGTTCTTAAACCAAAGTGTGTGCTTTCCCTAATGAAGCCTCCCACTGCCGGTGTTCAGCTTCCATTTGTCTTCCAGGGCAAAGTTCACTAACTGGAACACCTACTTCTGGTTTTGCGGAGTTCATTGTCTGAAGTGTTCGTTAACAGGGCTGTTCATAGACCAAGGTACCACTGTACTATTCCCCACACCTTTGCTGTACAAAAAAATAATTTAAATTTTCTTTTTAAAATTATCATGATTTTAGCCCCCTGTGGTTTGAATAGTTTGGAAGCAAAGCTGATGGAGGCTCAAAAACCAGGGGAAGCAGAAGGAAAGGCCACAGGAAATATAGTGCCTTATTACAGATGAGTATTCTCCCCTTCGGCTACACCTTCTTCCATCCTTTCCCCATTTGCTCACCTATTCTTATTCACAATTTCCTGCTCTTTCCATTCCCTTTCCCTACTTTCCTTCACCACAGTCCTCATCAAAAGATTTAATGTTATTGGAAAAGTTGAGTTTAGGAAGAAAATCAGAGTATCCAAATATATAAAATAATTGTACACAATTTACAGCACAATCCTTTGTGTGTACTCAGGAATAAGCCCTATTAAGTTCAGTGGAAATTATTCCCAGGTAAGTGAATATAGGAATGCAATCTTACTCGGTCATGAGAGTTTTTATGGAATGCAAACTACCATGCACAAGCATTGTTTGTTACCTTAATTTTCTAGTTATATTTACCCCCATTCATTGCCTTGATCAATGTGCTGATGTAATTAAAAAGTGAGAAAAATGTAAAGAACAGAAAATTCATTCCTATAGTACCAGAACATATGCTAAGGGAATTCCTCTGCTATAATGTGTTTAGAACCTACCCTGCCTCTAAGGTGCTCACAATAGCTCACATCAGGATTATCCCATTATAGTAATTTTTCATAAGAGTTATATTTTTCAAAGTTGAAACCAACAGTCTTCCAGTTTAAGATAGCTGAAAGAAATACTGTTTTGGAGATGTCTTCATCTAGTTTATTTTGGACTTTCTGACCATCACTATACAAAATATATAGCAAAGGGAATGAACCCAAATTTTCTGAATGCAAACTTATGTATGCCCTCTTTGTTCCAAGCCTATCCTTTTTCAAGATTATTCTGTTTCTCAAGCAGCTTTATCAGTACCTGATAAAATCATATACTGTGTTATCTATTTTCTTTCCTAAAGGCTATGGCAAGTCTATTTAAAAAACAACTACCACAAACCAACAGATCTCCGCTAACCTCAAGCTGGACTCAACTTACTTTGTGAGTTCATGATCAGAAAGAAGGTGTTTCAGGTGGCGGGAAAGTAATTTCTTTTCCATAGAGAGCCGAACCCAAGCTCGAGCCTTACCAACATCAGTTTTGATCTCACTTATATTCTGGATATGCCTGAGAAGGAAAAGCAGGTTATTGTGCTGTCCTACTTTTTACTGAGTTAGAAAAGAAGCTGACAGGAATGCATTGCACAGTACCCCAGGCGACCCAACAGAAAGCCTTCCAGATATTGCTGAACTACAACTCCCATTATCCTTGATTATTAGCTATGCCGGCCAGGATTGATAGGAATTATAGTCCAACCATATCTAGCAGGCATACACTGGCTACCACTGTAATAGACATTACAGTCTAGTATTTTATTTACAAGTCTGCCCCATTCACCTATAAAGTCAGAGTGTTTAGATTTTATTCAAATTAAGCTAGTGGGTAAAGAGAACTTGGCACTGCCCCTGCCTATCTCTTACATCATTGCATTCCATTGCTTCAAACAATCTTCTCATGAGCCTAGGTAGCAGAACTGAGCTGCAAGAAAAATTGAATGAAGCAATGAAACTCAGTGAGGAAAAGTGGGAGAGAGGGCAGGGTTTAGTTCCCCACACCCATGTGCTCCACTGCATGTCGAAGAAAAAGAAAGACTGATTGCTCCACACACTCCTTTATGGAGCAAACCATGAATAAATACTGCTGCCCTCTTTAGTCTGGGCCTAAGATGACATCAACAAGCAACTAAAGTAGCAGAAATAACCGTAAGCGCAAGTAAATATTGAAGTAGGATTTAAAGAGGTTTTACTAACCAGTGAAAGGAATATAAAATTGTGCAGGATGAACATCCCTCTCCCTCAAAAAACACAAGATATACCTAAGTGATCTTACTATCTATCTTTAGCACAGTTGATATCGAGGATAATAATTAAAAATAATGAGAATTTGCTTTGTTTTCATTAATGGCTAGGAACTCTCTTTATGCGAGAATGTTATATTCAGAAAGGCTGAGTGACTTGTTAGATATACACACAGCAAATTGGTAATCATATTCATGAAATGTTTGACTTCTAGGCCTCAGCATTAATCATTGTTTCCAGAAGAGAGAATGTTATTAGAAAGCTGCTAGCTTTGTAAATTCCTCCCAGACAAGGAAGGTATGAAGCAAAGTCAGTGGGGGGGGGGGTGGACTGGAGAGACAGGGATGGCCAGACAGAAACCTGGGGGCTGGATAGAGAGCCTTCTGGTAGCCCCCATGTCTTAGTTTTCCCTCCCTGTAATAAAATATTTATCAGCAATGACTACAACAGCAATGTCATATGACATAAAAAGTGTACCTGTCTATATTTCTCTATCATACAACAAATGCTCAATAGATTATTAGTTTGTTCTGAAACCATTTACTTCTTCCTGCTCAGCATATATACCTACTGAATCTAACTGCTACAAAAGATAAAGCACTCTTGTTTTTTTTGCATTCTGTGCTTATTCATATATTTAAGCTATTTTATACACTGCTTAATTACTAAAGGTAAAATAAGACAATCTTAATACTTGCCACTTGAGAGTAGTTGCCATATTAATGTACTACATATGCTAAAGTCTACTTAAAATGCATGAAATGGACAGGCACTCAACTAACTCATTCCATCAGTGGAAGGATTTCTGCTTGCTCAGCAGAACTTTCCCCCTCCTGCGCCCCCTAAATCTGGTCTGGGTATTCTCCAAAGTCTGTGGAGCAGCTTTCGGGTGTGCACACAGAGATGGGGAGGAAGTTCTACTGTGCAAGTGGAAATCTCTGTGTTGATGGAACAAGTTAGTTAGTTAGTTGGTTGGATGCCACTTTTTAACTTTCAAGCTCAACTTGTTAACTGGGTTTTTCTTCCACAGTACACACATACATGCAGACACACCAGCCCTGGCTCCTTTGGGACAGAGGACGGGGCAGAAATTTAACAAATATAATAATAAACTACCCTTTTAAGTTCATTCCATGCATCCAATGGAATAGACTTGCCTATAAATGCTTATGATAAAATAGACTTAACCTAACCAATTCCTACAGCTTCACACAATTTTGAATTAGGCCTTTTCTCCACAGAGTGAGTTTAATTTACAAGAAGTCATTTCACTGTAAAAAGAAAAACAGACACTGACTTTTAATCACTTAAGGAGAACTTTGGAAGAGAAGAACTAGAATTGCAATCCTCAACTTGCTTACTAGGAAGTAAAACCCACTGAACACAATGGACCTGCTTCTCAGTAACCATTCTTAGGATTGCACCGTCCATCTCAAATCAGGAAAAAGAGGCTAACTAAAAAAGCTAACAGGAGCTATTTTAAAGTCAGCTGTACTTAAAATATTGATAAACCTTTCATGAAAGTTTTGTGTTTTTGTTGTTTTTTAAAACCAACCTCATGTCTTGGATGAGAGATACTCTTAAGGGAGACATTGCTGGGCTGGCATCCGACTTCCTTCTTTCTGAATCAAGTAGTATTCCTAAATTAAATATAACCTTTTGTATTAGTACAAATATTGATTTGTATTTACATTGGTAAATGCTTTCCATTTTAGCAATGCACTTAGTCAGCAAATGAATATTTGGGCTTACTGCAAACATTCACAAGAATCTAGCAGCCAGCCCACAGGGCTCTTTTGGATAGTCTGGAGGTTGCTGACTCCCACTGTGGAGGAAGAATCCCTGGAGCTCTAGATGATATGCTTCTAGATATGACCCCTGCCCATCTTGGATCCAGATGATAGTTAATGTGTAATTGCATGAGGGAGTGATCACTGCCACCTATGGCCACTCTTAAAAAATATAGCCCTGGACCCATTGGTTTGGACTACCAACCAGTTCCAAATATTCTCACTATAGGGAAGGTCGTGGCAGGTTTTGAGACTGAATCACACTTAGTCACCCTGATGGAAGAAATGTATTGTGATCAGGTGACTTGGCTTCAGCTTGTGTACTCCTTCAGAAAGAGCATGTTCATAGTTGGGGGTGCTCCTGGATACATATTTTTTTGCTGTAAGCTCAGGCAGTCTCAGTGGCTAGGAATGCCTTTTACCAGCTAAAGCTATGGACATTCTTGGACAGGGACAGCCTGGACACAGTTATGCATGCACTGCTAATCTCAAGACTCAGTTATTGCAGTGTATGTGTGGTTACCCAGGAGCCAGGTCCAGAAGCTCACCTGGAGCAAAATGCTGCAGCTAGACTGTTCCTGGGGACAGACTTCCACCAGCACATAGTTTGCACTGACTGTTCATATGCCCACCTTAAAGACCACCTGATTCCTTGTTCTTCTGCCCAATCAAGGACGTCCTCAGAGGAGTCACTATTAGTTATCCCCATGAGTCAGACATACAGCTTGTGTGCTGTGGACCTAACTCCCAGTCACGATCGAACAAACCTGTTCTCTGTTAACTTCTGGCACTTAGTGAATACCTTTTTATTTCAGCAGGCATTTTTCTGATTTTATGGTTAAGTTTAACTGATTTTATCTCATTTGTATCTTTTTTGTATTCTTATTGTGCAACACTTAAAAGACTTGGTGTGAAATAATAATATACATTGTTGAAGTTAATAAAGAAATATAACTTAATAAATCTGTGTTTGGTGCAATCACTCTTTTGTGACTTTTTCTTTCTCAAAATGGAGAACACTGTTCATAACCTTCATACAAACTAACAATACCTGAGGTACTGAAGCTTCCGGATGTAGGTTTTCGCTGTCTATTTTCTTGGTAATGTAACAAATGTGACCACAAAGCAGACTTCCCCTAAGATTTAAAAGAAAGATTATCAAATGCAGCATAAATTACTAATTTTGAGCATTATTCATATCTTTAGTTTTATTTCAAAAATGTTCCATATTAAATCATCAGATACTACTGTACCGAGACAAAATCTCTAAAACAAATCTACACACCAACCTTTTCCTATATTCACTAAATGATTCCATTAAACTGCCAATCAGCCTAAAGCAAGCTATACACATCAACTACTTCCACTCCGACCACATATTCTCTATTGTGTACTCCACTACCCAGTCATTTCATATCACAATAAGTCTGAGAAAGCAATATAAATATAAAATGCAGTACAGTATTCAAAGGCATGCAAAACTGGTATGTTATCCAGATTAACCTAGCCTTTGTTGAAAAGGTTCTCAACTTTACTGTAACCTACCTTTGATAAAGAGAAATTTAATAAGCTATCACCAACGTGTGTGGCAATACTAGTGTTGTGTTCTTATGACACTCAGGTGGGTGTCCTCCACTTGTCCTATCAGCCCCGGCCAGAATGGCCTATCGTCAGAGATTTATGCAATTTGTAGTCCAGCAACAGCTGCAGAGCTATAGGTTCCCCATTCCCATCAGATCATAATCAAAAGGAAACCCATCCCTCAATAAGGGACATGGTAATGTTGACAGACCAACTTAAATTCTACTGCCAGTCTCTGCCGAGCTGGGCAGATTTTACTATGCTGTTTTTGACAGACTTAATTTACTCTGGATATTTGGGTTATTCTTTATAAATCCAAGGCTACAACCCTATGTCTACTCAAACTTGGGAATAAGGCCCACTGGATTTAATGGGACTTATTCCCAATATACGTTCACAGGTACCTGCATGCAATCCTACCGAATGCCACTACATTTATTCTAGGACAGACTTCTAATTAAAGTGCCATTTTATGTTTATTTTCTATATTCCTGAATTTATCTTCTGTTTTCCTGTTTTGTTTTAACAGAATTTGTTTGCTCCTGGTTTGTCCAAAGCTCTGGTCAAATCTCAAAGTCTTGCCAAGACACTTGAATTTGGATATAATAAAATACTGTACAGTACAATACAGAGGTAACGCATGTGCATGATCTTACTACAGCTAAGCTTCTCATTCTTTATGAAACCCTGATAAAACTGGGGCACCATTTCCTAGCTGCAGATTCAATGGATCCCCACTGGCCTCAGATATAGAAAGGAAAGTCTGCACTTCATCTACGTTGTCGCCAGCTTCCAAAATTTGATTCTTGACCTTGAACCAAATCATGGAACTGTTCCTCATCAGCCAGCTACTTTCCCTTGTAAACAATGCACGGCAACCCATGCATGCTCCCCAAACCCTTCTGCCTGCTTTAAAGCATCCACGTCTTTCTTGTAGAGAAGTTGTCTTCCAGATCGTGGCTTGGGCTGCCAGATGCTGAGTCCAATCTTAACACATTAGGTACCAGTGTCCTGGCTCTTTCTATCGCCCAGAACAACAGAATTCTAGACAACCTTTCAGAAATCCTTGCATAACTGGATGTAAAAAAAGTGGTAGCACTCCTAAGCAAGAACTGGATGGCCTAGTCTCTCATGATTGTTACAAATTTAATTCCTGAGTGGCACAAAGACCAACCAGCACGTGGGTTTGTCCAGAGCAATCTACAGATCATCAAAAATACTATCTGAAAGCTGATATCTACCTAGCATAATAGGACATAATGAAACCCATTCACTCATTTGTTGTAATAGGACCCAATTTGGCTCCTGTCACCCTTCCCCAGCATTCCAGACTAAGTGTTCAGGTTAATAGCAGCAGGGTGATTATATCTGTAAGAGAGAACTCATTATTTCAAAGAGAAACATGCTATAACCTATTATGACTGCAACATAGTTTGCAAGGCATGTGGAAGAGAATACCCTAAAGGACTAGTTCACATAGGGCTAATAACCACCAAATATAAAACGTGGGTAAGCTATAGATAAATGAAAAGAAGCATAAGTGCAACTCCACACATAAGTTATTTCTTCCATGGAGATCACCACCATGTTTACCTTAAAAAATCAGTTTACCTTAGAAGGAATTCAGCCCTAAGGAGATCACTTTGTCAGTTTCTGCTTGCCTGATGGAACAATCTCCCTTCGCCCCGCCCCCCCGCCCCCCGTGCACTGTTATGGGGGTTCTCCTGACCCCTTCAAGCCAATATAGGAGTGGGAGACACAGGGGGAGGAGAGGGTGGGAAATCCTGTTGTGCTAGTTGAACTCACACGAGTTTCCACCAGTGGGATCCATTAATTAAATCTGACACTGTCATAAATGTCAAAATTAACATGTTCTATCATACACACACAAGGATCTGCCAGAAAGCCAGTACTTCTCACCAGATGTGAGTGGTAACAAAGCATTCATAAAATATGATGCAAATGAATTAAACAACTTATTGTACAGAAATAAAACCTGTGTAGGCTGTATCTTTGAAGCATTAAAGGTGAAGGAGGGAATCAGGTAAAGACAAAAACCAGGTTTGCCTTCTGCTCCAACTGAGCTCTCCCTTCCTACTCCAAGACCTTTTATCATTAACATGGGATGGGAAGAACAAAGGGAAAGATGGAGACAGGTAAAGTCAGTATCAGAGGACTCTCTGTTAGGCTTGTATGGTTTTTAATATCTCAATGTATTTAATAAATTTTAAGAGTTATTTTGAGAATGCTGGTCAAAAAGCAAAACATAAAACAAATACTACTATACATTAGCTAAATAAATTTAGGATATAGCATTATTCTAGAGTATAAAAAATGTGAGACACTAACGAGCATCTATAAAAAAATGTGAGACACTAAAGAGCATCTATAAATTGACTGATGAATGCTAAAGATTGTTATAGCAGATAATAATGAGAAAATTAATGAATAGTGGTTGATACATATGACCTCAAATATTCAGATAGGATCCTTCAGATGTTAAACTTCTGACTTGGTATTCCAGTAAAATTATATACTTGTACAAATTAGATAAAAGGTAGACTGTACAAAAACTAAACTAATTCAAGTTTATAGCTGCTTATAACCATACTGGATGAGTGCAGATCATGAATGTTATACAACTGCAGCCTAGTCTTCAGCATGTTTATTCATCGTTAACCGCCAGTGTTTCCAGTACGGCTTACTCCCAGATAAGTGTGCATGTGTGGATTAAAGTCTTGAAGAGTGGATTAAAGTATTTGCATATTCCATTTTATAACTAACACCAAAAATGTATTTAACATGCAAAAAGATTTGCATTGATATTTAGACACAGAAAAAAGTTACATGAAATATATAATTATTAAAATTCATTATCTCCCATAACAAACATTGCTATATTTCAAGCAAACATGGGAATTAATATCATATTACTGATTACTGTACATATAGCAGGAGAATTAAAAAATGCCTTTCTCAATCTAAGTAATTCTCACCCAGCTGCCATTGAACTTCATTTCTAGTGTTGGATAGAGTTGCTGTTATTTAAGGTTACCAAGACCAAAACAGAGAGTTGAGGAAGCAGCAACCAGAGAAGGTGGAGAGCTGCTGGGAGGGAAGGAATCAGTGCTCATTAACCTTTCCCTTCTTTATTTTGTTTAGGTGAGATATACCATGAGCCAAGGAAGATCTGGGTAACACTGATGATATCAGAATTAAAAAAGATGGTGACAGAAAATTTTTTTGGGTCATATCCCAGACTCGCTATAAAGAATTTGCTGAGAAGTTAAAGAAAGGCTAACATGGAAACCATCACATCTTATAAATACACCTGATTTAATAACAACACAGCAGAAATGGCCACAGATTTATAACAAAAGTTATTATAATTACTGTTGTTGACTTCAAGCTTTTTAGTCCAAGGATTTCTTGAGTGTTTGCAAAATGTGAAGTGCCTTTTACAACTGATCATTTATCAGGGAGGGTAACATATTACTAAGAAAAGTTACTTAGGGCAAGAAGTGTATGAGTATAAATACTGACAGCTAAAAATTCACTAATGTATGGTTAGGAATCAGAATGTAGTTTTTAATTGTTATAGGTGAACATTATTGGAGACAGACAGAAAAATGCATAGGCTACTAAGGAATGTTGAAGTAAATAATTATTCAAGTTCATTATTTCTAACAAACATCATTTGATTTATAGTAAATATTGAAATTATTCTCACATTAATAATTAAAACAATGTTCATTTAACTGGTATATTCTAAAATAGGAATAAAGAAACTGAATAGGCTCAATCAGATTAATGTAAACTGTATTGGCATTTCTGCTCTGGTGGCTCACTCATACTGGTATCAGGACAAGAATATGCAATGAATAGATTTTTATCATTCTTATCCATCAAACTGGAGCCAAGAAAGATTTTTCCCTCTCAAGATGTTTGGATTTTTGACCACTTATTTTTCTTTACCCCTGGCTTAACTTCATATGACTCAAGAAAATCAGCATGCACTTTCTGCAATACACCTACCCCCTGCCTGTGGCCCATTGTGGCCTGGATTTCACTGCCTGATTTGTGAAAAGCTAGAGAGTAAATGATCCTGCCTTGCAGTAGGAGACTGGATTAGAAGACCCTTTTAAATTCTGGTTTAGGACTTATGGTACTGATGGCCCTGTAAACAATAAGGCAGGCAGACAATACAAAAGAGACATCATTGTAAACATCTCTCTCAATATTACACTTACATGATGAACAACATATATGCTGGCTCCAGTGCTGGAACAGATCACATAAAGAGCACAAAAGCCCAAGTGAGCTCATAGTAAATGAAAATCACATTGTGTGGAATTATGAATGAAAAGCTCACATGAAAGGTAACAATTCATTTCCTTGAACTACATGCTGAGATATGGACAAAGTCAAGGGAGAAGAATGGCATGCGTACAAGAGATGACAACAAAGAAGGAAAAATAGTCTCAAAGCTGACAGGTAAGCAGTATCATACATCTTGCAACATTAACTGGGTTGATAAATATGAGGCCGCAATCACAAATGGAAGAGCAAGTTGGTAGCTAGGCAGGGCTAAGACGATCCAGCGGGGGGGGGGGGGGGAAAGCTGGGTGTAGTATGGAGGGAGCTGGGGGTATAATCTTCTACTGATGATTTCTCAAACAACAAATTTACAGAAACAGGCTTCTGTGGTTGAAAACCAAAACTGGTTTTACAAGGAGGAATTGTGATTCTTTTTTTACACTTTTATTTCAGAAGTGCTTGGATATACTGCACTTCTTCCATCAGATTCCTAAATACTCTACCACAACAGACCGTTCAGCACTGTTTGCCAACATCTTCAATCAATTCAAAGAATTAACCTTATGTAGGGTTGGCCGCTTGCTGGTCTGAAAGGCCCAAATCTGAGTTGTAGCAGAGTATACTGATGCTCTATCTTCTAGGATGAAAGTAGTACAGCTTCTATCCTATGTAGTATATAAGAGGGAAGGTAAGAGTCAGACAGCATATACCTGCACACACAGAAACTGTTACAGTCTAGAAGTGGATTTGGGCAAAGGTAGCTCTACCTAAGTGATCAACAAAAAAACCAGGAAGTTCTAATCTACAAAACAAGATATAAAGGCCACCAAAGCTCCTTAGATAACCAAAATTCAACTTTTTTGTTCTCCTTTGAACTTTGTACCGTATTTTTCGCCCTATAGGACGCACTTTTTCCCCTCCAAAAATAAAGGGGAAATCTGGGTGTGTCCTATGGGGCAAATGCAGGCTTTCGCTGAAGCTTGGAGAGCGAGAGGGGTCGGTGTGCACCAACCCCTCTCGCTCTCCAGGCTTCAGGAAGACATCCGCAGCCTAGGCAGGGCTAGCAGCTGTCTAGCTTCCCTGCTGAGCAGATTCACAGCAAACGCTATGTCTGGTCTGCTCCACTGAGGGAGATACAACAGACTCCCTAACGCTGACTGAAACACCTCAGGGTTGCTATCCAGAGCCTAGACAGCCCTGCTGCTTCCCGGAGCGTCGGGCGCCCTGAAAGCAGAGCGCCTGGCGCTTCGGGAACACATCCGCAGCCTAGGCAGCCCTGCGGGAGGTCCCCACAGGGCTCCCCACGCTGCGGATAGCAGCCTGCCACCCGGCGCGCGGGGCACCCTGAAGCAGAGCGCCCCGCACGCCGGACAGACATCTGCAGCGTGGGGAGCCCTGCAGGAGTTCCCCGCAGGGCTCCCCACGCTGTGGATAGCAGTCTGCCGCCCGGCGCGCAGGGCACCCTGAAGCAGAGCGCCCCGCGCGCCGGACAAACATCTGCAGCGTGGGGAGCCCTGCAGGAGTTCCCCGCAGGGCTCCCCACGCTGCGGATAGCAGCCTGCCGCCCGGCGGGCAGGGCACCCTGAAGCAGAGTGCCCCTCGCGCCGGGCAGACATCGGCCAGCCCCACCAGCTCGGGGGACAGCAGGGAGGCACAGCGCCGCCATCCCGCTGTTCCTCGACCTGGTTCGGTTTCCCTGTCCTGCTTTTGGGGGGGAAATAAAGGGAAATTTTTTTTCCTTTATTTCCCTCCCCCAAAAAATAGGTGCGTCCTATGGGACGGAGCGTCCTATGGGACGAAAAATACGATATGTAACGGCAATTTCATACAGGAAATCCATCAGTGCAGTTTCTCTTTAAAGGAATGAGACTTTGTGCCTTACTTCATCATTTTCTAGTTAAAAGCTCAAAGTAAAGGTTAAAAAAAACAAGGAAAAATAAGAGTCAGGACTTCTTGCACTGGATCCAGAAATCCCGTGAGCATAGCTTTGCTCACAGAAAATGTGTTCTCTGTCCTGTGGATGGATTGGGGAAGAGGTAAATTTTTGAGTTTCTCTTTTCCCCAGCAACCCCCAAAAAACTTTCCTTGGGGTATTGGGGAAGCATTCAGAAGTGTAGGAGGCAGCTATGACCACTGAAAGAGGAATCTGTCAAAATTATCTCTACCTCTTCCATTCAGAAGATCCTCCGCTGGATCCAACCCTTAGTATTAAATTAAGCAGCTCTACCTAAAATGCAAATTCTAATTTACATAAAAGATTTCAATCTCATTCAAAAAAATTCGAGCATGTATCAGCACAACTCATTCTTAATATCTGAAAACAATACAAAAAGATGGCACATTTTTAAAAGGTAAGTAAATATTTGAAAAATTGTAGAGTGGTAATTTCAATTCTTACCTGCTTCACCTGCAGACCATGGCTCCATATCCTTTCCAAGAGATCACAGAGACTAGCTATTAATGTATTCTCTTCTACACCTGTAATGTTCACCTCACCATGACCAAGTTCGACTGCTTCACGACCCATTTTTTCCACTAGCATTCTCTTTGTCTTTTGAGACAGAAAGAGAAATGGACAGTTACTATTTGTCAGATGAAACCACCAGAATATTAGATAGCCTGCACATCATGTGAGCAACGTGTTAGCTGAGTAAAATACAGCGATTTTAATTATAAAATGTGTTGCTTTAACTGGCAGTGATTATCTGTTGTGACATACTGCCAGCATTGTTCACTTTTCTGCCTTGTTTTTCTATAGAAATCAGACATGGCAAACTTGTTCAGCACAATGGAAAAGTTGCTGACAGCAAGTGAATGTAAGTCTATGGTTTGCATGTGTGTGCAAATCCACAACACTTGTTCTGCATTATTATTTATGTCAAAATCAGATAATAAGAAAACCGGGAGATTCAAAACACAATGGTCTAGAAGATCAAAAAGAAATGTGAACAGAGAATTATACTTGCTGAACAGGGCTTTTGCGCCCACCCCCTTCCTGCTGAAGCCCTTGTTCCCCCTGAACCCATACATGTGCACCATGGGCCCCACTGGCATGTCATGGGGTGTAGCACAGGTGGTTACAGCCAGAAAAGGCATTGGGAAACATCCTTGTTTGGAAAACAAAAGTGTGTTCTGCGCATACTATAGGCACTCTGTATCCTCCTCTGAGTTCAAGCATTATATGACTTATTTCTAATCTGTAGAACATATGTTGCCATATCCAGCAAAAACTACTCTGCAACTATACTTGTCAGAAATAGTTTTTCCCCTAATGGAAAGTTGATAATCCTAAACACATTATCTTTGTGGACGAAAATTACTGCAAGTGCCCCATATTTCTCATCTTTGAATTAGGAGAATACAATCCCAGGATTGTAAAGATCCCAGGATTCCTGCACCCCACCTAACCCTTGGGTGGAAAATCATAGATTAAACTGGAAAAATTCCAGGAGGACATGTCTACTTACAATCTAGAAATTCTAATTAATAACTGTTATACTTTGCACATTTGTGCGTATCTGCTTATGTAAAGTAACTTCAGGTTCGAAGAGGAAAAAAGTTGTGGTATGTTTATGACTTATTAGGAAAACTGCACTCATGATGATGCTGTTTGGGGATTCTCCACTCTGTTCACGAAAAATTGTTCACCTGCCTCCAACCAAAAATAACTGCCCTTTTCCGAGCATGCATTGTTATGTGATACTAGGGAGCTCACAACATGCACGTGCTAGAACAGAACTGTGATACAGATATGTGATACAGAGCCAGTGTGGTGTAGTGGTTAAGAGCGGTAGTCTCGTAATCTGGGGAACCGGGTTCGCGTCTCCGCTCCTCCACATGCAGCTGCTGGGTGACCTTGGGCCAGTCACACTTCTTTGAAGTCTCTCAGCCCCACTCACCTCACAGAGTGTTTGTTGTGGGGGAGGAAGGGAAAGGAGATTGTTAGCCGCTTTGAGACTCCTTAAAGGGAGTGAAAGGCGGGATATCAAATCCAAACTCTTCTTCTTCTTCTTCTTAATATGGGAGAAACTGTCAGTCCAATGCTTCCCTGCTCTGTAGTTTAAGATGTTTTCTTTGCTCTCTTTTCTTCAGAGGGATATCTGTTGTCAGACAGCTTGACAAGAAGCAACCACTGGAAATCTCCTGTCTCATTGGGCTGGATGACTACTGGCTGCTTGTTCAAATTGTCTCCATGGATGAAATTTATACATGAATCCATCATAGGAAACCAACAGGGTGAGTTCAAAGGAAAAATCAAAGGTATCCTCTGTCCTGTTCCTCTCCCTATATAGCATTCCATAATTTCTATAGGGGTGGAGCAAATAAGCTCCCCTCCCCACTTTGTGGAGGAGAGGAAGGGCTTTACAGTGGTCACTGTAGTAGGGATAGTTCTGCCTCTGCTACCAAAGTTGCCAGCACAACCAACAGCTTCTAAAATTAATACCATGTCACCATTTTAAGCCCCTTTCCATCTCCCCAAAACAGCAAACATCACTGTGTCACCCTCTACCTCTCTGTTTCAGGATTCACCTGAAATGGTGCCCTCAGAAAACAGGGAAACAGGGAGAAAAGGGACCACTTTAAGGTTCATCACCTATTAAGATTATGTTTTAGAAATATTCAATAGTTATCAACAATCTCATGATTACAGCAGCAAATCTCTTTATCTATAAATTATTACAGAAGCAGTTTTTCTTCTAGGCTTAAGGAATTGCCTTTCCATTTCAGTAAATTAATTTACATTGTGTGCTACAGCAGACAACTTTAACAATAGGACCTTGGTTGATAATCTGACACAGCAACACATTTTCCTCCAAATGCCCCAGGAAAAATTAAACAATTGATAAACTTTGCAGCTGTTCTTGTAAGATGGTATAAAATGCTAGAGCTATAGAGCAATTGTGACAGGAACAGAAGATGATACAGTTTCAGCTCATTTTTTACACAGGTCTTTGCCACTATCAATAAAAGCACCTCATCTTTCTCAGGTAACAACTTTAAAGCAGAGACAGTCCTGTGTCTCTGTCTTTTCTTACAGATATATTATTTGCCTCTAAGGTTTATCTTTAATCATCTCACACTGCAGACTTTACTTCTTATACCCACTGTTGCTATCATTTGACAATTCCAATTTATCAGTCTTGAAAGATGGGCTTAGCTAATAGATGGGCTCAGCTGAAATACAAGCATGATTTCACACACACTGTTCAATCCATCTTCCTCTAGCTGGCTAATAGCAGATTACTTAAGGCTAACCCTTGGCACTGTTAAATCAACAGAATTCTTTAAGGTAAGATCTGCTTCAAAACTTCACATAGTTATGGATACAAGCAAAATATTTAATACTGATATGTGGATACAGCAGAAACCTACATCAGGCAGATACAAGTACCAGAAAATCAAGGTTAGATGCTCCTCCCTGTTCCTACATAGAACTGTAGAATTGGAAGGAACCCCAAGGGTCATCTAGTCCAACTCCCTGCATGTACAATCATGTACAAAAAATTGCAACATTTATGGGCACCATAAAACAGCCTTAAGAAGAATTGCATCAGTTGTGGCTCTGAGACCAAAAAAAGAAGAAACCATGACCACAATATGGAGGAAAGAGTACATTATCTGAACTGTACTCTTTTTTTATGATTAAACTTACGTTTAAACTTGACTATCCACAAAATTCCTGTACAAGGAGACTTCCCCATACTTTACACATGAGGGAGCAATTTTGAGGGACATCCCTTTCTATGCATGAAATTCCTCCCTCCATGGAGCCTTCCATCTCAATATAAAATATCATCAAGGCACCATAAGATTAGGACATAGTCTACTACCTAGCTCCATAGTACTAGCAAAGGCTGCCTCAATAAAGACCAGCACAATACCTTATTTCGACATTCCTTCAGCAAACCTTCAACAAATTTCCAGTTGGTCTGGGCAATTACTGATGGCGAAAGGTTAGACAATTTGGGCTGCCGAATAGTACTGCCAAGATTCCGAGCTTCTTGGATATACTTCTATAAACAAAGAGGAACATACATATATAGAAATGCACAACTTTTAAAACGCTTAAAGCACTTATATGTGGAAGTATATGTTTTGCTCTTTTGTCAAAGAAATAGCTAAAAAAATAATGGCATATTGAGTTCTCAAAGGATTAATGCTTTTTATTTTATTGTACTGGAGGTCAATAACTGGCTATTGTTATTGTTCAGGAAAAAAACCTGAAGCATTTTATTGCATGAATAGAGAACCATTGCACTGATTACACTATCCAATATATTTGTAATAGCATAATAATATGATGATCCCAGGTATATATCAAATAAAATGCATTTGGACTGAACTTTTCAGCCACTGTAAGAGAAATTCTCTTTGGACTCTGAAATACATACTTAACTATGTATTTTTGTCCAGTACCATAACCGAACACCATGTTTTCATATTATATAGAACAAGACACACACATGCACACACACACACAATGTACCTACATAAACACAACATACCAGGTATAGTTCTGAAACAGATTTAAAAGAGTGCCTGAAAGGCCAATCATGCTGGTCCAAGTCTAAACAAAATTGCAACTGAAGGTCTGGCAAAGGAAAATCCAGCTGCTGGCAAAACAGGAAAGACAGCAAAACAAAAAACAAAAAACAAACCAAAAATCATATAGCTCATGTTAGATGAAAGCATGGTAAGCAGACATGAAATAATGAGAGCACACATGCAAAAACAGGACAGAGGCTGCTTAAGACAATTTATGTCTTTCCAAAGTGAGAAAGAATAATGATGTAATGCAATTTATAAATAACAGATCTCAACAGAGAAAAGAATAAAATGCATGCATCAACACATAAGACAATATTTTTTTTAAAAAAGAAAATGACAGAAGAACTCAGTTTTTACATATTTGAGGTAGCAGAAGACTGTTCTTCAGTGATTATATAACTGCCCCCCCCCATTGACATCAATGGCATATTGATACTTTTGGCTCTATACAAAAAGTTTACAGGATTCCTCTGCATCCTTGGTGTAATACAAATCAAGCAATTAGGCAAAGTGGGAGATTACTCTTTGGGTATTGGAAGATGACAACCAAACCTCAGAAAGTCTAGTGGAGAAGTCATTATCAAGGCTAGAGGGAAGGCATGAGAGAGAAAGCAAACAGGGTACAAACCACAACAAAAAACGAACAATATAACCACAATGCATAACCACACTGTAAGGCTGTTTCCCCAAAACATACATGCAAACAACATGGGTCCTCATAGATGTCCAGAAGATGTCCAGCCCACCTTTACTCTGTGTCATGGGTGTGAATTGGTAGTTCAGCGGAACGTCACTAATCAGGAAGGGGTAAGGAGTGTGCAATCCAACCCTCACATAAGGCAGGTGATGGTGTAAATTGATGTGACAGTGTAAATTTACACTTGCCAATACAGAAATGTGGGAAGGAAAGAGGTAAATTTGTGAGACACTTCTTCTTCCAGACAGATTTTGCAAGATAAAGACCCATCCTATGGACTGAGATGAGAAAGCTGGAGTTATGCAACCATCACCAGATGGTCCTGCAGAAATGGAGTTGGCAGTTCATGGAAGGTTTAGGGAACCTTAAAGGGTATAAGTCCATGATGTCTTAGGCTGCTGTGCACAATTGCATTTGGCACAAAACATGGCTTGCCAATGTAATGCCCATGGGTGCACATGGACCAGAGACGCCTTCTTGGCACCCACAAGATCCCATTGCTCTACCCCTTCTCTGATGAAATTATGCTTGCAAGAAGCCTATTGCAACCAATATGAGGCTGTGTTCCAAGGTCAACTATGTCAGGAGGGCAATTTTGGGGAATTAGAGCTCTTTATTTTTAGAAGAAGTTACCATTTATATCAGATGAAGAACTGGGCTATGCTTTTTCATGGGGTTGGGAAAAGCATCTTATACATACAGTCTGATAACCTATGTTATTATTCAGTACAAAATAAAGACATTAGATTGGAAATTGTGCTCAACAGTTTTCACCTCTCTCTGATCATTGTCAAGACGAAGGTGCTCTGTGTGCTGCTTCTGCCTGTCTTTCCGCCTCCACTGTGCAGGTGCATTTCGTTTGGTCCATCTAAAAAATTATAATTGACATTTTTTAAATGTATTCTAGCTCACAAACTGAAATAGGGAATATATATGTCCGTTCTGGACTGCAGTCAATAGGGAGATAGGGTCAAAAGTAGTGCAACATACAGTTTAACCAGAAACCTATACTAAGTCGAACCCCACTCAACATATTTTTGTTATTAATGTTTGAAAACTATGATAGTCAAAGTTTATTTGTGGAAGTGGAAATTACAAGAAAAACTTGATGCTTAATTTCTCACTTCTCACTTCTGTCCCCTGATCTAGTACGTAGCTTCAAAACTTAACTCTAGAATGGTTAGCATATCATCTGTAAGTTCATATGTTCATGACTGTCACCATTACATCCAAGTTTCAACTGTCACCAGCAGACTACATCTTATAGTTATCACAACCAATGCCAAATTCAAAAGCTGAATGGCCCCCAAATTGTGCAATTTGTTAAGCAGAAGATCTTCTAGCTTACTCACTTATTGCTTGCTGGCCCCGTAGAAAGAACATCAGACTGAAGTTTGGGGAAGAATCCAGGTTCATATTTTCCTTGTCCAATCTTCATATCTAGCAAGTGGGGATGGACTGCAGTGTGATCTATTTTTGCAAGCCTTAATTCAATAGCTTTCTCTGAAGAAAAACAAAACCATTACATATACAGCTTAAACCGTATCATTCTGACAAGAGGTCGTCATGCGTGATTAAAAAGGAGAATAAAAGAGGCAAGTGGGAAGACAGGAACCCCAGGTCTATGAAACACAAGTTAGAAAGCTACTGTCAGAAATATGTATCCTGTTCAGAGTGCTAAAGGAGTATAAAGAACCCCCTTGAGAGCAAAACATTCATATTTCCATTTGAACCCATCTCTTAAATAGTGTCATTTATTAATAGTACTGTATTTTAAAACTACTGCATTTCTGAAGATCTTCATTCTATCTGCTCCTAGCTGAGCATTAACTTGGTTTTACCAGTAGACATAACTATAGTGCCTTTAAAGATAATATTTCAGTGCTTACCAGCCTCATCAATGGTAGTACACTTTTGATACATGGAAGTGCGCAAAGTTGGTGTTCGAACATTTAACAGTCTAATTTTATCCACTCTAGAATCAAACACTCTCAAAATAGGGTCTTTATCATCATCATCATGGCACATAATCTTGTTGTCGATAAAGGAAGCAAACATCTGTGTCTCCAAAAATCTTGAGAGGAAAGGCAAATAAGGTTCTGGCTGGTCAGACAAGAATGATGCCTAGTAAATTGAAAGAAAATGTGTTTGTCTCCCCACGTTAAATGATTTCTAAAGGATATGAAGAATACTTTCGATTATCAACACAATCAAATTATTTTCTATTTTACTATATTTTAAATGTATTGTTTTATTATATATTTTACTATACACTCTGTTTTGAAACAGATATACAGGTAAAAAGGTAAAGGACCCCTGGACAGTTAAGTCCAGTCAAAGGCAACTATAGGGTTGCGGCGCTCATGTGACCAGCATGACTAAACCGATTCTGGTGCAACAGAACACCGTGATGGAAACCAGAGCGCATTTAAATGCCGTTTGCCATCCCGCCGCAGCGGTACCTATTTATCTACTTGCACTGGCGTGCTTTTGAACTGCTAGGTTGGCAGGAGCTGGGACAGAGCCATGGGAGCTCACCCCATCACTCAATGGTTGTCTAATTTGGCCCTTACCAGCTAGAATCATCATAGGCAGACAGCTATGCACAAAGGAAATGTAGTGGGGGAGAGGACTATCAGTTTATAGCAAAGCGAATAACCTGTGACTAATAAGTCAGTTTACAAAAGTAGTATTTTGTTTCTGATCTATCTTTTTAACAAGATCTGATTCACACCACCCATTAAACATTCCAAGGAATTAAGTCATCATACAGTATCCTTCTCACAATTTACCACATTGATCTTAACAAAATTAGAGCTAATTCTGGCTGATATAAAGGGCTACTTTACAAATGAACACTCTTTTGGTGCCTCAGTTCCCAGTCCTCCAAACCATAGTTTGTATGATTGGGACGGCGCCATGATGCTTCATGTGCCCTACTCTCCTTCCCATTATGAATATGGATCCCCTGTCCTCTGTTTTCATGGTGTTCATCTTTATACTCACTTTATCAAAGTTCTGCATCTGCTCTCTATTGGTGAACCATGACTCTTTGTCTTGACTGGGCTGAATAACAAATACTTCATAATCTGCAAACATCTGAGTGAAACGATTAGCAAAAACTTCCCGCACTTGAATATTCAGCTGGTAAATTCTGAACTCTTCTTCATCACATTGCACTTTGAGATCCTTCTTGCTGCTACCAGTCTCTTCTCGAACTTCAAGCTATAAGGAAAAAGAACTTGAAGCTATAATTATTCACATAGAAATTCTGCATTTGACTTATGTGAGGTCAAGCCTGTCAGAGACTAGGGTTATGTCCATGATGAATATTTTTTGGAATTACAGGAGCTGATACAGGATGGTGCTGTGTTTATATTCATGGCAAGAGCGGAACAACAACAGTGCCTTTTTCCTAATGCATTTTGAGTACGGTAAATTGTTTTCTAAGTGAAATTGTTTTTACAAACAAGTAAACCAGTTGAATCTGATAAAAAATTATTTCAGGTTTAGGGGAAAAGAACAGACCTGTTCACAGTCATTTTTTAAAAATATTGACTAATATCATCTGCCAGTAAAATCACAAAATACTTATTATTTGGGGGAATATATATCCATATCCTGTTACTAAGTGATTTCACAGGATATGGAGCAACCCAGTAAGTTCTAAACTCATTTATAATAGTCCAACTTGGTAAATTGTTTTATACAAACATTCTTTTTGTTCACCAAGGTTTAGAATAATAGATTTGATGATGCTGTATGTATGTTCTGTTTTTACTAATATGACTTTATTTTTGTAACTCCAAAAGGAAAAAAAGAAATAATTGGTTTGTTGGCATAACTAACACCCAGTTTCCAAATACTATTCCATATCAAGCTTCAAGTATATCTTCACCCCCCCAAAAAAGGAAAATCAAGGTGAGGAACATTTATAGCATAGGCATTTCAAAATCAAAAGCTTGCCAACATCAAAAGTTTACCATCATGCCTGCTGTCATGACTACTAAAAAAATGCAAAAAAAATATTCTCACCACACAAACAGAAATCAACCTTAAAGGAGAAGAGTTATGGGATACAATTCAAATACTGTACTGCAATAAGGTAATGAAAATGACAAATTAATAAATCAATGGCACAATTTAAGCAATACTCATTAAAGACCTGGTATTAGATCAGTGGTACTAGAGCACCACAAATTAAAACAAAAACTCATAGGCAGCCAAGCTGCACTACAACTGTGAATGTTGGCAAACATATTTGCTCCATACGTAAAATAAACTCCATACATCTCTGTAGCAGACAAGTCTCTCTCAAAATTACCCAGGCATAGTGGCATGCAACAAAACTGGGATTAGAACCAAGTAGTAACGCAGATTCACAGTAAAGTTCCTTAGCAATCCAGTATCAGCTGCACAATGTTCTAGTGTGAAGCTTCCATAAGTATTATGAAATTACCTTTTCTAGGCTCACACCTGTTCTTTTAACAAGTGCTTGAAGTCTTGCTATGGTCTCATTTTCTTTCAGCAGTTCATATGAATTTAAAGTTGTTCCTCCTAGGTTACCATTTCTCTTATCAGAGACTATGTCACATGTTCTGAGGCTCTTCATCTTGGAGGCACTTTCACTACAGTGCAAGTTTCCCTCGGGTGAAATCCCAAAAGCCATAAGGATCTCAGAGACTTCCTGAATGAATTCAAGTTTATTTGGAAATTGAGGCAAGTCTTCTGGCAATTCAACATAGTGGTTGTCTATGTCCACAAAGCACAAATTTGCCTGAGAATTAAGTCAGGAGAGATATAAGAGAAATCATGAGCAGATATAAAACGTTGACACATATTGCACATGTAAAATGCCTGTGTTGTCATTTTGCAATGTGCAAAGAAATCCTAGGCATCGTAATGTGTAAACAAACACTCATTAAAAACTGGAAATGTATATAACAACTTGAGAGAGAATAATTTGAATTGGAAAGTAGGATAACTGCCCAACTGGAAAGGATTAAGGCTGAATTCCTAGGCACACTTTGGAGTAAGTCTTACCAAAATTAGAAGGCCTTATTTCTGATATATTTTCTTGATACAGTGTCAGATTATTTACAATGCTTGGTCACAGTGGATTAAGAGGAAACACACATATCCTGTTCTTTTCAGCTGTGCTTGAAATGCAGGAAGGAAAGTAATCTGCATTTCCGTAAAGGAAACTTGTAAGACACGTAATAATTGTTTATGCCCTCAACAACAATTCCTTACTGTAGCAAACAATTCAGAGAATTGCAGAGGGCAAACATCTTTGCATTAGACTTAAATATAGTGTCAACATTCCAGTTCCAAAGCCACAACTGATGCTGGACAGCAATACCAGCATCCAGCGCTTTAGAAGAGAACTGAAGGGCATCTAAGCTTGCATACACTATGAAGGCAACAGCCTTGGCCAATTTATTAAGGTCCTTCCTAAGCCTTTTTCTTAAGTAAGATCCAGGCCCATAACATGGGCACATGTCCTATGAAGGTGGCAGCTGCTGTTGCTCTAATAGTTGGGTGATAAGGTTTCATAACACGACCTAAGAATTTGCTCCCTTTTTATTGTCTGGATTTCTTAAAAACTCATCCTCATCCACAGGAGCCAGAATCATAGAGGCCAACTCCAACACTGAAGCATCTACAAGAGTCACTTTCATCTTATTCATGAACTGCTGTGGCAATATATAGTGGGTTGAATTCAAAGTAGTGCTAAGGCGATTACAGGAGAATGTGCATACTGGCCAGAGAATGTACAAAATGGAGTCTATATATACACACATACCTAAGTCCTTTTGTAGAGAAGGTCTATTAACTGGGCAATATGTATAATTCTTTATGCATAAATTATGTGCACAGTGGTTGGTTGTACTGCACATTAACCACTCAACTCACATTACCTGTTATACCGATAATTCCCTGGATGAGTTCTGTTCCATTTTTGTTAACATACTTTAAAATTACCATTGAGAAACTATTCCTAGAAAAAGGAATACAGCTAAGGGATGCTGCTAACAAAAATACGTAGCCAAAAGCATACCTTCATCTTACAATCTCAAGTGTAGGTCATATTAGGAAAAGATTCAATATCCTGAGAATCACATTTAATTTTTAAAGCAATTTCTAAATTTTAAAATTACAACAATCAATTTGAAAGAATGTCAGCTTTTTTTTCTTCTTAACTAGTCCTTTCCCAATCTACCCCAAACCAAATCACACATTGTTCTAGAGAGACTTTTATAGTGGAAGAGCAGGAATAACACTAATTCAAAATTCTCTCCTTTGGAAACAGTTTAGCAAGCAGTGAAGCCTGACTCGAGTAAAATTTCTCACCTCTTGAGGGAGCTCCAGCTTAGACCGGTCATCTAGTCCATTGGAGTGCAAGCCCATCAAATATGGGACAGGAGCATCTAAAAAATGCAGGAGAGAGGCTGGAAGGATGGGAACATAGACATGCTGCCATTGGAATGGAAACATCAGTGCTGTGATTGTCTCTGCCACAGTCATCAGTCTCTGGTAATCTAAAAACAGGAAGTAGTGAAGAAGAGAACACACTTAGAGAGCCACCATGAAAATGCAACCATCAGCACAAACCTAGAGGCTTCATATAAGGAGCACTAAGAAACAAACACAAGGCATTGCACAATAAATATTCTAAAAATATCAGTTGCTTAGTCTCTGTGGAAATGAAAGATAAAGTAAAACATAGCTTTCTACCAGGTATCATGCAGAGAAGTTTTTATTATTATTTTAAAAATAACTTGCACCCGGTAGAAAGGAAAAGGATATATGAGCCACAGACCAACCTCCCATTCTCCCCAATACATGGGATTGAGGAGAGGGGAAATAGTGCTATATTGAGCCTGCTAAAATCCGACACATATGGCCATTGCATCTTCAGCAAACTCTGTTGCAGCTTGAACTTTTATAATGAACTTTTTCTTCAATATGATATTAAACCGTTGATACTCATAGGCAATTTGTTTCCACAGAAAGGTTTTATCACTTCAGGTTAACCAGGTGTAGTATTTACAAAGTCTACATAAATTATCACAGTAAAAAAAATAATTCAAGAACAGTCGTTGATTCAGTTCAGATAATCACCAATTGTTAATGTGGCTTAGCTGAGCCAGAAAGGCTATATTTAATTTTCAAGCCTTAAGATATTTTGGGTACTTAACAGCAGAAGGAATCTGAACAAGAGCAGACCTTATTTAAACTTTATTTTGAATAGGAACTTTATAACAACGTGAAGAAAGACCATGAGGGATGGATAGAAGAGGAACTATTGAACCTGCAAAAAACAACTTCCAGCTTTTTTATCCAAACTAGGTTGACTTACTATGATTTGATAGCTTACTATATTGAGTGATAGTTGAATAAGTCATACTCAGAGTAGACTCATTAGGCCAATGGAGTCATTTATTTCACTCAAAGTATCACTTATGTTGTCTATCAACCATTATTATGATCAGCATGTTTATTAAAAAGGCTGTTTATAAACTTAGTTTGAATGTTTCAGGGAGAAAGAAAAAACAGTCATTTTCTTACCACAAATTTTTGTTCTCAGTCCTCATATTCCTAATCCTCAGGATGGTGCCTCCCTCTGGAGCACTTAGGCCGGGGCATTCTAAATTGCTTCTCCAGGTGAAAGGACCACCCAACTCCCAGACTAGATTGGAAGAGCAAGCAATACAGGAGGAACAAGCAATTCAGGAGATGATGTGGATGGAACACCCTCCAGAGGATTCTGATCAGAAATTCTCAGTAAAAATATATAAATATTTTCCCCCAGAGCCTCCAAAAGAGCATTACTAATTCTTGTGACATACCTGAACAGGGGTGCAGGGAAAACGGCTGAGGACCAAATGCTACTATTTCAGCACCTTGTGCAGAATCTTATCGAAGCTCTGAGAAGGAACTCAGCCTGACTAAATGCTTTGTTACACAGACTATGGGTGGAATTCAGTGTCCCACTATTGCCAGTTGGCATGATCCTCCCTCTCCTTCCCCCATGCACTGTTCTGGGGGGTTTCCAAATTTTGGGGGGTAGCAAGGGAGTGGGAAAGCCTCATTGCACGTGGAAAAGTCCTTGTGCAGAACTTCCGCGGAGTTGCCAACGGCGCTGGTTAGGTGACTCCTGTCCTTAGTCTGAAAGCTGGGTGGCCCCTCCCCTCTGGGGAAGCAATTTTCAAAATTAATAATAATAATAATTTTATTATTTATATGCCACCCATCTGACTGGGTTGCCCCAGCAACTCCGGGTGCCTCCCAGCAAAAGATTAAAAACACTAAAACATCAATCATTGAAAACTTCCCTGAACAGGGCTGCCTCCAAATGTCTTCTAAAAGTCAAACAGTTGTTTATCTCCTTGACATTTGATAGGAGGGTGCCACTACCGAGAAGATTCTCTGCCTGTAGCTTCATGGCTCGCAGTGAGAGAACCACCAGAAGGCTCTCGGTGTTGGACCTCAGTGTCTGGACTGGATGATGGGTGTGGAGAAACCTTTTCAGGTATATAGGGCCAAGGCCATTTAGGGCTTTAAAGGTCAACACCAGAACGGTCCTGCTTAAGTGATCTAGAGAGAAGCGCCATCCCAAAGATTACAAATGGTCCCTCAGGGGTCTCTAGGGCATTTATATCCTTTGGAAATGTTTACAGGCATACCCAGAGCAGGTGTTCCATAAACAAAAGGCTGGCAACTGGACTGAGGGTCTTCCTACTCACACATGTTGGAGGTGATTTTCACCAGTTCCCCCATCCCCCTGCTAAGTACCATGTTATCTCCCACACTATGCTAAAGGATTATCCAACATACCTGAACAATTTTTTATTGTAGATATTTATATACCAGAATTTTTAGAAAATGCAAGGGGAAATGAGTTAAAATAACCGTATTATTCTGTGAGCAGGAGGCTGCATGGAGCAGAATATCTGCTCACCTGGGACTCCAGGTGGACGGCCATTGCCGCACAGCGTGGCCATGGTGGGTTCAGGGAAGCTGCCATCTTCCAGTGCGGCCGGGGAAGGGGATTGCTGGCACTGCCCACCTCTGGCCATGTCAGGATCCCAGGTAAGGACAGGCAGTGTCCACTCAGCCAATCAGAGGCTGGGGCTTGTGGGCTGCGAGCAGCCCACTCCTAGCCTATTTAAGGGAGTGGCCAGGTGTTGGCCGCCCTTTTGGGGGATTGTTGTGGGATTTTTTCACCCACCCACCCAGTCTTAAAGGGCCCGCCCAGCGGGGGGCGGGACGGGGCATGGACAGACACATTGCCTTGCTATGAACCTTGCTATGGTTTATTCAGTCACCATATTTGGGGTCAGGGAGAAATTTTCTCCTGCAAGCAAATTGGCAGGCTTGTAGGTTTTCACTTACCTCATAGCAACCGTCACAACTTTGGCAGATAAGGCATTGGGCTGCATCCTTAGTCTCAGAGGTACCCCGTTAGAGGGGTCCAGGAGGGGTGATTCTGTCCATGAGTCCATTGTGGGGCCAAGGGGTCAATAAAACTCTCCCAGTGGTGGCCTGTGCAGGATTGTGGCATCTAATCAATGTTGGGGGTGACTCCCCAGCACAGGTTTGATCCCACCAGGTTCCTATCAGGTAGCAGGCAAGCTGCCTGATGCAGAATACATACCCAATGCCTCAGCCAAATCTACTATTTCCTGTTATCAATAAAGTTGTGGCATAATTCAATCCAATACCAGTTTCCTGTGTCATTTTTGTTGCCTTACCTTCACCTGCCATGGCCATTATGCGCCTGTGGTGGCAACTTTATTCATGGGGTCTCTGGAACCAGCCCAATGACACTTTATTATTTTATAATAAAGCTGCGATCTTATACCCACATACCTGGCAGCAAGTTTCACTGAATTCAGTGGAACTTGCTTCAGTTAAACAGCCACAGGATTGCACAGTAAGCATTTAATTAATTACTTTTTCAGTTACCTGGTACTGATGCAGAAAATTGTTTTATCTAGCTGGAAAATATCTGCAAGCACAGTATAACTTTCAATAGTATAAAGGTTTTTACAGGTCTGAAGAGAGACAATAGCATTTTAAGCTTTAGGGTAGCTTTTATCACCAATTATACAGGGATAGTCAAGCACACATATCACCAATTATACAGATAAGGGTTTTATTTATTTATTTAAGACAGCCAAAATTTAGAACAAAGCATTCTGCTAGAAATTAATGGCTTTTATATAAATGTGAATTCAGTATGAGCCTTATGCTGAGATATCATTAGCATCCTCACTTATCTCATTAGCAGCCTCACCAATGACATCCAACTTTATTCCTGACTATGCTTTATCTAACCAACCTCACCTCCTTAAACTCATTTGCACTACCTACTGCTGTCTTAAAGGAAAGAATTAAAAGAAATCAAGAAAGATCACACTCAAGGTATTTGTTTCATTGAGGAGACTTGTGAAAATTTTACTGTGTTTGATGTTTTTATTTGTTGGAAGCAGCCCAGAGTGGCTGGGGCAACCCAGTCAGATGGATGACCTATAAATCATCATCATCATCATCAATGAAATGAAGACCCATTTTACAAGATCTCCAGATTTTTTTATTTCATAATTTTAATGATCACCAAGGTATACTCAGACTACATCACTAAGCCAGGAGCAGAGAATTGGATTCAGTTGGCAAGCCCAATCCTTACTGAATCCTTATTGAAAAACTGGACAGAGACCACATCCATGTGGAGCTCCACTCATGGAAGATACCTCCCCTTGATTTTTAGGGATACCCCATATTGTCTAAGCTCCTATGCTATAGCCTGCTCCCATTCATTAGTGCTTTCCAACGCTCAGTGAAGCATTTTGAAGGCCTGCCCTGGGGAGCAGGAGTAGGAAAGTCAGCTTCTGCCAGCCCTGCTATGCGTACTTTAGTGTGGATCCAATGCATCAAGAACAGGTTATCTTTACCACATTGACCATCATTTATAATATAAAAGGCTATACTCACGCTGTGAATAGAGCAATATCTGAAATTCCAAAAGAGCACAGGTGAAGAGCTGAACCATATTCTCTACTCCAAGTAACTCAAAAACTTCTTTAACTGGAAAGTCAAATAATGGCAATTCACTGGTGCTTGGCCTCTGGCAGATAATTGGTCCATAAACTCCTGAAAATTTTAGTGATCTCCCTGCAGGTGGTAGGGGAACTTCATAGAGTATATTGTAGATAAAGCTTTCCAAAGGTAATGGTGGTGGTTGAGGTGAAGTTACAGCTTGGTGAAGTTGCTCAAGCACTCTCCTACACGCCTTCATGAAAGACATTGGGGTTATCAGACAAATGCACTTAGAGACATAAAGAGTGTCTCTGCTAATATCATAGGAGTTAAATCGTTGTAGCTTTGTTACAGAGGTGCCATTACAGTCTTCTATGGTGCTACAGATATCTTTGTCATTGGTAGGTGGAGTATGAAGAATATCATATTCCGCATTGTGCATGTGATATAATGTCTGCATTGCGCTACAGATTTGTTTGCTGGTAACTTCCTCATAAAATGTGAGAGAAAACCCAAATGTCCGAGAGCCATCTTCACGGGTAATGATAAAAGAATGGAACTGAGGTTCTCTGGCATCAGCTTGTGTCTTGAAAGACAGACCCTTAGGCATACATAGCTGTGGGAGAAATGAAGAAATAGAAATGTTTATTTTTATTCAGCCAGGTATTTTATTAGATGAAAACACACAATAAAAAACTTGTGTTTTTATGCTGCTTTTATTTTGTACTGCATTTTAGTTTTTTGTGAGCTGCTCAGAGGCCAGCCACTATTGGGTTTCTATACTGACAGTGGTGCTTATGACACTGGTAGCTAAGCTATCTCCCCTGCAGCTGTCTTATTGAAAATATATTTACTTGGGTAGGTGTCATGAGTTACTCAGTGCCTTCAGGCACAAACCTGGGAGAGCAGACTCTAGAGGAAGATGAAGAAGCAGATGAGGAGGACCAGGGAGGGGAAGCTGGAGTAGGAGTCCCAGCTGCTGCTTCCCTCCCTGTGAGGGCACACTGTTGGAGGCTGGGAAAACCTCAGAGCTGCAGCCTGGGGTGGATGAACAGAATTCCAAGAAAGAGGGTTTAGTATTGTCTTTCAAGGCCAAATAAAGGATCCACCAATGGGAACAGACACTCCCACCCCAACAGTGTATGCGCCTGCAGTCTAGACATTCTCAAAAGACTAATTTTCACAAGTAATGCATGTGCTCTCTTTTGGCTATAAAGCTTGGGTTGGGGGCACTTGGGTTGGGACAACTTTGCTGCTCTTGTATGGTTTTGAACACCGTGCCCTGAATCTTGGACTTTGGAATTATGGCTTTACTTCTAGTTCAGTTAACTCCTCCACCCTGTTTGTAGAAGCTCTGTTTGAGTTAGCTTTTATCTGTTGCTGTGCCTATATTGTACTCTGCTTTAATTAACATTCTTTTTTCACTCTCAGATTGCCTCTGTTATCATGCCTGGAGCGGGAGCTAGGACAGTAGGAGAGAGGGCCAAAAGAACATATAGAAGTAGACATCATGGGTAAGAGGACAGGAAACAATATGCCTTCATGATATAGGCTTAGGAAACAATATGCCTATGTGATATATGTTTATAAGTAACTTTAAGTAGTCCATTTCCTGTCCCTTCTTAATTTCTCTGTGAATTCATGTGCATGTGTAAGTGTGTCTCCCAATCAGCCACGTTGTAGGTCAGTCTTCCCAAGCCTAGTGTTATCCAGATGTTGCTGGACTGCAACTCCCATCATCCCTATTCATTGGCCATGCTAGCTGGAGCTCATGGGAGCTGGAACTGAATAACACCTGATAGGCTCCGTCCTGAGAATGGCTATTCTAGGCTATGCTGAAGTTGGAATAAAAGTTGCTCTTAGTTAAGTCTTCATACTTTGGCCTGATTTCTGAATGAGAACAAACTTTCTAGAAGCTAATCTACATAAATGTATGCATCCTGGTCCAACATACAAATATGAATATTATAGCACCAGACCATTAGTGCAAGTGCAACAAAGAAAATTAAGAACCAACCATTCCCACTGCATCCTGATCAAAAGGATTCCATTCAACATTTTCTGGATAACGAGCAAGAACTTTGGACTTGAATGTGCGTCTTAATGGAGTTTGTTCAAAGTTTTCACCTGAAAAATGAATACAAGAATCAAAATAGTTTCACTTCAAGGTTTTTTTTGTGTGTGTAGATGCCAGAAAGCACACTGAGTAGTAAAAGGAACAGGTTCAAATAGTTCCTTAAAGAGAAACAGGAAATGGAAAGTAGTGGTTAGAAAGAAAGTAAGCAAAATGAGGTTATAATATTGGTTGTATCTTACATACAATTAACTATGTGTGCCTTTTCTTAAATAGGTTCAGCCCAAATTATTTTATTTGCTTCATTTATTTCAAAAGTTAATCATGAGCATGTTTATTTGTTCACCAAAACCAAACCCCATTTTAAAAGTAATCCAGGAAATGCACACATAGGTAACAGATGCTAAAGTTAAGCAAAATTTAGTGTATAGAAGATCAATGTTAATAGCTTTGTTAAGTATTTATACCTAGAATCCATCATCTGTTAGAGAAATCAGCTGAGAAGGGAGAGCTAGAAGGCACAAAATGGTCAAGGGACAGAAATACTAGAAGAGAAATATTCATATGAATTAAAGTTTTGATCAGTTGTCCCTGTGTTTTTGTTTTACCTTCTGCTGAACTTGAAATGAAACGGCTACCACCATCTTGGGCTTTAGAGGCCTGTATATACTGGCATAATGCTATATAACAAATAAAAAGAACACTGTATTATGATTAAGTAAGTGTTAACTCTTATTATAACTTTAAATCTCCTTCAAAAATAATTTCACTCAACAGGTCTATCTCCATATTTTTCAAATGCATTCAGGATATCAAACAAGGGTTACATTAAAAATCTCTTTTCAAACTGGATAGCAACAGACCTCTAAGCAGCAAATGAGAAACATCAAGGTCAGTCACCTAAATAAACATTCATATTTAGTAAAAGGATCAGGTTTGAATAGTTCCTTTAAGAGAAACAGGAATTGGAATTGGTTAGTTGATATGGATATACTGTTTTTGGAGGAACTGTGATGGTTTTGTGCTCAAAGTATAATTTCAAACAAGAAAAGACAAGTGCCAGCTTCTTGTGGGATCATCTTCTTGGTAGAGCTTTCCCCATTCTACAGATAAGGCACTCTTCTCAAAACAGGATGCTGGCTAATTCACATGGATGTGCACTCAATCAGATCAATTTTAGCATTAGAAATTGCAGTGGAGCTATTATCATGGCTGCCCTGGCATAGCTAGGCTAGGCTCAAAGTGGCCATAAGAATGTAAAGTATAATGAACAGTAGAAGTAAGAGAGGCAGGGTCAAGAGTGCTTAACCATTAAGTTCTCACCATGGTGACTAGCCATGACTGGGGCTACCTAGACCTAGGAAGCTTATGTAGAGCTTCCAAGCAATAAGGCAACACTAACAACAACAAAAGATATTTAAAGCAACAGGAATGTTGATAAGGTTTATTCCTAGGCCAAATGGCTAAAGTGTCTGCCCACAAACTTGAAGGACTGAGAGACTACCAGTGATTTCACAACACAGTCCTACGCATTGGTACTCAGAAAAAGCACCATTGAGTTCAATGGGACTTCCAACCCTACCCCCGCATGAGAATGTATACGATTACTGCCTTAGGCAAATGTAGTTTAATATTGAGTAAACCATGCTTCTTTCTACTGGAGACATATGAATACCCTGCCAAAAAAAGAACCTCAAAGAACATATTGCTGTTAATTATTCTGGTATAACTATACTTTGTACTCAGGTGACAAATAAACAACTCTCATTAAATTCATTAAATAATTCTAGAATTCAAGATGAGGCTCCTTTTAAAAGTTGCCATTCCATGCAAAAATAATGTAAGTCAAAAGATGAATAACTTGCAAGTATACTATTAATGCTCCGAACACCAAGAATTTTACTGTGCTAAAGGTCAAACAAAATGGTCAAAATTGCTATGCTACATCATACCACAAGCCTATTAAAGCTACATTCTCTACTTCCAGGCCCCTCCGGCCTCTGAACTCTACCAAGGTGACATCGTCTCTCGTCAATGCAATCCCCCCCCCCATTGGCTCTACTTTACACTCCAAGTACTTTTACCTGGTTAGAATGCTTCCTTGAACTGAAAGCCTCTTGCTTCCTTGGATGAAAGACAGAGAGTGGTCAGAGCGTGGTCAGAGAGTGTAGAAACTAGCCTACTGTATAAAGGTACAATTTACATTTGTTGCCTCATCCACATTTGCATCTGACCGTGCCTAGCACTGGCATGGCCCTCAAGACATTGTCCAGAAGAGAACACAGCCCTTGGTCTGGAAAGGATTCCTCACCCATGCTCAAAACTTCTATATTGTTTTGAGCAATCCTTGGTTGCTTCCAGCATCTGATAATCAGAAAGGTATACTGCTGTGCAATGAAGATTTCAAATTCAAAACTAATAGCAGCCTCAAATGCCATTTGAGAATCTTAATCAAGTAGTTTACTACAGAGTATTTAATAAACCTAAGGACTATGAGCAATGGCCGAATAGATTTTAATGGCAGTACTTCTCTCACTACACTTCATGCAGATATAAATGCTTTCTAAATAAAGAAGGGGGGGATTTTTACTCCAAAAATAAACCTTCATCAAATGTATAGGAAAATGAGCATGTAGAGGGTGACAGCTGCTATAACAATAAACCAAAATTACATGAATTAACATGATTCAAATAAAAGCAAAGCTTTCATCACCACCTGCAAAATGAGATGGGGGAAGCCATTTCAATACTTCATTTATTCTCAAATACACAGTAATTAAATGGCAAAAGAAGCTGATTTCACTGTCTTCTACTCATCAATGGAAAATGATTCCAGATTATACTTTAGTGTTTACTCTTTAGGGCACACTCATTCTACAAAAAATGTTGTCAACATTGGACTTGAGATTCATGACAATACAGAACACGCACAGTGAGGTCTATTTTATAAAATGTTTGGAAAAGTAAAAGGTTTAGAGATGAAATGTGTGACCCCCTATACACCACAAAGATTCCTGAAAGAAGGATGAAATACAAATGTGTTACATTCCATCTTGCAGCCTCAACTAGGCACACCAGGTAGCTCACATATAGGAATAATGCTGGGCTTACCTGTTGGATATTATCTCTGTGTGAGAGAGAATAATTTGTTCCAGAAACAAAGAAGAACAGAGAAAAAGTTTCAAGAAACAGCAGAAGGCTGAGACTGTTTTGTCTATGCAAGGATGTTTTCTGTGGGAACTGTTCTTTAGCCATGCACAGTGTTACAAGAAGTACTGACAACAATAGTTCTGTGTATCTTGTTGTGAGTCTCTTGCTTGCGTGTTGCGATGAAAGTAGCAGAGAAAGAGTCTTGGACTCTTGTTGGACTCTAAGCATGCCTTGACCATGGCAGTGGTGAATGTCTTTATGTATCATTATGGTTTTATGCCTATCAAGTCAACTTCTATACTTCACTGAATCTTTATGAGTGTTTATTGCCTGCTGTACCTTCATCCCCAAAGACACTTCCAAGGAAGGAGCTGCGTTGAGATGTAACGCTGCTGAGTAAGGATACTGGCACACACACGCAGCAAAAGTGTTGCCGCACCCAATCCTTCTAAATGATCCATCAGAAGTTGATGGATTGATCCAACGTTACCAATCCAATGCCAACTATTGGGGGTGAGAGGAATAACAGAATAACACAGAGCAGTTCCTAGAAGAGCCTACCCTATTGCTCTGAGCTAACTTAGTTTTGAATGATTCTTTTTTAAGGAGGGGAGAAGTGACAGGAATCTTGTTTGCTTGTTTGTTGCCTGCCAGCCATGAGTGCTAGTAGTGGGCACTTGCTTCACCCAATAAAGGGGCTCTACAGGTTGCATCCAGCACTGCAAGCTCTACTGTCGCAATGGACTTCCATGTGTGAAATGGAACTTCATCTCAAATCTCCTTCAGCCCCCTTTGCAGCCTCAAAATTATCTCCAGAGCACTGTAAGATGCTGTGAGAAAGAGGTGTATGTGTGGCTATGTATATGTGAAATGCCAGAGAAAGAACTTGTGTGTGTGTGTGTGTGTGTGTGTGTGTGTGTGTGTGTGTGGTGGCAACTTTGCATATTTTTCCTGGTAACCCTGTTTTTACTAGACAACAAGAAGAAGAGAAGAAGAAGAGTTTGGATTTGATATCCCGCCTTTCACTCCCTTTAAGGAGTCTCAAAGCGGCTAACATTCTCCTTTCCCTTCCTCCCCCACAACAAACACTCTGTGAGGCGAGTGGGGCTGAGAGACTTCAAAGAAGTGTGACTGGCCCAAGGTCACCCAGCAGCTGCATGTGGAGGAGCGGAGACGCAAACCCAGTTCCCCAGATTACGAGACTACCGCTCTTAACCACTACACCACACTGGCTCTCAGTATCATTGTGTAGCGGGGAATCAATATTGTGTGATATCCACAATCAAGAACAGCAGCACGTAGCTGACATCCCATGGTAAGCATCTGGTGGCAGCAGGTGCTGCGAGGACAATTAAGGGAAGTTTGGACTCAGCAGACCAGCCAAATTATTACAGTGGTACTTCGGGTTACATACGCTTCAGGTTACAGACTCCGCTAACCCAGAAATATTACCTCGGGTTAAGAACTTTGCTTCAGGATGAGAACAGAAATCGTGTTCCGGCGGCGCAGCAGCAGCGAGAGGCCCCAATAGCTAAAGTGGTGCTTCAGGTTAAGAACAGTTTCAGGTTAAGAACGGACCTCCGGAACAAATTAATTTCTTAACCCGAGGTACCACTGTACTTTGTAAGGAACCCATAGAAATCACACTCACCTATCTTTTTGTAGGTCTGCAAACCTTAGGGCTCCCCTAAGCCTGTCAATACCTCCCTCTTACATATAGATACTGCTGTCTTAACTACATTTAGACATACACCCAGAGAATTGAGTTTTATTTGTACATTGTTTAATATCCACTGTTAAACTTACACCATAATGGCAATCTACTTCAAATAAATAAAATAAAAAAGGCAGATAATAAAGGCGACAGAAGCGTTCAGAGAACCAAAACATCTGTTTGGCCATGGTAAACTTACTCTTCCACCTAACTTGTGTAAGATTTGGGTTTGCATAAAAAGGCTCAAGCCCAGCTAGTTAGAACAATGCCTGAAGGACGATTTGAGAGGAAATGTATCAGTTGTTCCCCTTTTGCTCACGAATGCACTAACAGCACATTTTTAGGAAAATGCAGTTATAAACACATGAAGATGCAAAAAAAGTTGCTAGCTCACACAACAATGACCTCAAATAAGCATGATCTTTATCTATCCACTGACTCCCAATAAATTCAATCTACGTAAAATAGCAATAAAAAGAAATATATCATCCAACCTTCTGTCATCTAATTGTTTCTGTATTAAGCTATCCGTAAAGCAGACAACTATTGATCCAAGTTAGTCTTTCAGTATACAGCTGATTAATTCTTGTTTTCAAAATCAAACTGGTAGCAACATTGAACTAAAAAGCCAAGCTTGGGTTTCCCAAGACACACTATAAATACTAGCAACATGATCAGCAATATTTATGCAATTTCTGCCTATTAAAAACATTCTTCTCTCCCACACACAAAAAGTTTCAAGAGTGACCAATTACTTCTTAACCCCATTACTGAATGAGATGATACCAATTAACAAGACACGCTAATTTGTTAGTGACCTTGTCATTAGCAGCAAGTTTTAGGCAGGCAGCCAAGAGAGAAATAACAGAAGGCCTGTTCTACTTCTTTATGCTTGCACCTTGCTCTGCTACTAATGATAGCTTCTTTGGTTCCTGTAGAATGTGGTTATCCTGAACAAGGTATCAAACTAGATGTTCTGGACATCCGATACCATCTTGAGGACTCTTCACTGCTGGGCAGAGAGGAGGGTAACTGCATACATAAGACAAGAGTGTAGGGTGGGAAGGTGGAGCAAACTGGGAGGTTGTCTGACGCTAGAGGGGAGGGTGAAGTACACCTAAAAATAACTTACTACTGCCACCCATCTATGATGACATTCATGAGTCTTACAAGTTGGATGAAAACACCCAAGAGAGTTTTTCAAAATTTAACACAGCATTAGTATGCGTTTAACTTTATTAGCCTCAAATAACCCTAGTCAGATATTCAGTCAAATGCATGAGAGCCCCAGCTCCTAAAGGGTGTGTGGACCATGCTGCTCCTAATGTCCCTATGTATGCCTTGACTGCCTCTACACCCAGCCTTCATTCATTTGCTAAAAGTCAGTAGGGGGATTCTAAGTGCTCAATCACATGCAGAATCCAGTAGTGAATGGAGTGGCACCACAGGTAGGGGTACATTGCTGACCTGGTTTCCCAATGCTGCACATTTCTGTTGGTTACAGGGAAGGGGAGGGATAAGGCAGCAGGGAGCTTGGTACAGGCACAGGTGCAGTGGCAGTTTCCCTCTTGGTAACTGGCAGCAATGTGCAGTGTTGGGAAGCTAGGTCAGCAGTGCAGCCCTACTTATGCCACCAGTCCTGCACACTAAATGTGCAAAGGTTCAGAACGAAATGAGCGGGGACAGCAACCCACACTCCCTACATAGTATGTGCCCTCAAACATTCAACTGAATATCTGGATAAGACTATTCATGGCAATTGGCCAAGGACTAACCTAACTCACAATGTTGTTATATGGATAAAATAGAGAAAGGGAGAACCATGTATGCCACACTGAGTTCCTTGGAGGAAAGGTGGGGTATAAGTATTACAACAACAACAAGAATAAGAGCTGGAGTCTGGAGGGCCACAGGTTCCACATACCTATCATACCTGTGCATCAAATTGTGACTAATTTATTCCACGGGTTTGACTTATCTACTTTTCACTAACTGCAATCAAGCGTCTACCCACTTCTGAATGTGTAAAACCCCCACCAAACTCCTATATCTTCCATTGTGGGGTTTTGTTTGTCTTGACCACCATAGCCTCATCATCTTTTCTGCATTTCCCTCCTGTAACTTTTTCTATTGCATCCTCAGTATTCTCAGTCCTTCCCCTTCTCATAACTTGTGCATGTAGTCCAGAGGGTTTGTATACTGTTAAAATGTTTAGTAGTGGCCGTACCCCATTTTAGCTTTCATCTCTTATTAAGTGGTAAGATGCTGAATTCTAGCAACATTCAATTTCCTAAGGCAGCACAGGGCAGTTAAATATACACCATAATCTGGACTCTATTGGGCAGTTTCTCCCATTTTATGATTTATGCCTGAGGATAAAGCAATAACCTTTGGCAATTTGATTAAGTTTGTGAATAATAATAATAAAAAAGAACTAAATTACTTCAAGGATCAGCAAATGTAGGGAGACTAATACAATTTATGTTTTTAGGCCAATATCCTATCTAACTTATTTAAAATATTTCAATTTATAATATGTAAAGCCCAAAATAATGCAAGGTATTACCAAGTAGCCATATATCTTGGAAAGGAAGCAACTGACCCTAAATGACAACTTTGCAAATAACTTTGCAAATAACTGTGGTCTATTTGTGGAACATGGGACATGGGTGGCACTGTGGTCTAAACCACAGAGCCTAGGGCTTGCCAATCAGAAGGTCGGCAATTCGAATTCCCGTAACGGGGTGAGCTCCCATTGTTCAGTCCCTGCTCCTGCTAACCTAAAAAGAAGAGGAAATAACACTATCTACCTACAGTTTTAAAAAGAAGAGGAAATAACACTATCTACCTACAGTAGTGGCCCGTGGGGGAAAACAGGGTTGCTGACCTGGCTTTCCTGTGTCATGTGTCACTGACAGTTACCAAGAAGGGGAGGCACAAGGCAGTGAGGAATGCAGCATGGGCGCAGTGGTAGAACAATCTGATGATGCTGCCATTGCACCCACATCAAGTTCCCCACTTCCTTGTCTCTCCCTCTCTTGGTAACTGACATCAACATATGGCATTGAGAAGATAGGACAGCAACATGACCCCACCCACACTGCCCTGCCAGTCGCTACTGTCTGTCTGACAACCTCAAATCTGAGCAGAATAATCAATTTGCCATGTACAGTTAAATTAATATTCCTGACAATGTTGCATTATATCAATTTTTTTTCCATACAAACTCTTGCAGGCAAGATTGAGTATCCTAAAGTACTAACATAAAAAACAACAACATTTTCATAGACTTTCAAATCTGATGAGTGGTCAGGGGAAACAGTTGTTTGTTTGTTTGTTTGTTATTAAATTTGTATACCACCCTTGAGCTGAAGATCACAGGGGGGTTCACAATATTTAAATACAAAATGAGTTACTATTTAGCTAGTAACACAAGATGTAACCAGGTAAAGTTTAATATTATGCATACAGCTGAAGTTTTAAAAGTTAATTGTTCATTTGTGGAATTAGCTAACATAATATTTAAACACCTTGAGACATTTCTGAAGTTAACTATGATCTAAATATTTGCCTCAAAATTGAGCGGAGTCAATTATTGCTGTCAATTTTGAGTTTTGCAGACACACATTGTAAAGCTAACAGACAGACTTTTAAAGGCTGCTTAGAGAAACAAAGGAGTGACTTGTTTACTCAGGTTTTATAAATTATGCTCTCCTACTCAGGGTTGTAAATATACAGCCAAATACAAAAACATGGTATCACAACATCAGCCATAAAGCAGCCTATCATATCAGCCTGCTGACTCCAAAGAAGCTTCACAGCTGCTCTTACTTACATCAGCTACTCCATTCTTCACTGCAATATCAGCTACCACAGCATGTCTGCTCAGCTCCCAAAGAAACAAAAGAGCTCTTTGGTATTCTGTAACATGGCAAGCAGCATAAGCTTCTTCAGGGGGAGAAAGAAAACTGGGTGATATAGGGCAGCAACATGTACAGAGGATTTCACAAGTGCCATTGCAAACCTCAACCTCAAATTCTTGCCCTATCGCTGCAGAATTTATGAAATAAAAGCCATTTCACATAACATAATGGCTTCTCCATCAATTTTGATACCAGTCAATGAATAAGTTTAGTCACTAAGAACTCTATTTGCACTTTACATAATTTGGGAAAGAACTAGGACCCATTTAATTTAGTACAGATGTACTGCAGCTAACTGGCCTTTGGAAATAACTGCTCCCATTAGTGGTCTACTCACATACACCACATAAAACAGGATTTACGGTAGCTCGCTGAAGTCTGCAGCTATGCTTCTCCCACCCCAAAATTCACACTGGCAATCCTGGAAGGTTTTGTGTGGAGAAGTTGGTGAGGTGTGGCCACACAGTCAAGCTTGGATATAGATATAGAACATTCATGTTTAAGCATTTTTGTTCATCATTACATGCAAGTATCTACTGAAAACCCAACAGATGCTCTTGAAAACAAGTAGTCATTCTAGAGGCCAGCAGGGGTAGGGAAAAAGAACGGAGCTCAGACCTTTCTCTACCCAACATTCTAACTTTTTAATGTTTTTAATGTTTAATGTTTTTAATGTTTTACTGTGCTTAAAGTTTTTAATTTGTTGGAAGCCTCCCAGAGTAGCTGGGGCAACCCAGTCAGATGAGCGGTGTATAATTTTTATTTATTTATTTATTTATTATTATTATTATTATTATTATTCTCACAATCCAATTTTATTTTATTATTTCTAGCTTGCCTTGCCAAAAAATGTTCAGGCTTATAGAACAAGAAAACTTTAAAACATAATATAAATAATAACAAATAAAAGTAGGTAGGGGGAAAACCAGTTCAATAAAAATACTAAAATGCCATGGAAATCAACAGTACAATGCTATACACGTTTGCTTAGAAGTAAATCATACGGAGTCCATTAAGACTATATCCAAAATAAGTGTATATAAGAAGCTGACATACTATTGTTGATAAAGAAGTTGGGAATGGGAAGCCACTGGAGTAGAAGACATCAAGCTGTGTCAGAGGCAATAAGCCTCCAAATATCAGTTGCTCAGATTGACAAGTGATAGAATGTTGCTGCACTGAGGTCCTGTTATGGTTTCTCATGAGTACTTGGCTGACCATGGTGAGAACTGGATGCTAGAATGGAACATTGCCATGATCCAGCAGGCTGTTCTTAAGTTTATATGAAACTGAAGGTGTTGAGAGAGGGAGTTACCCGAGCAGGAGACTGGAGTTTTAATTGCTGACACAGCTCAAGCACAGAACAAGAAAAATAACAAAAAGGACTTGCTTAATGAGTAGAGTCCATTCCCAGACATGGAGTAAAGGCCCAATAGGACACCATATCATTGGCAAGCGGAGGTGGGGAAAGGCACACATAGTTTTTGTGGCTGTGTCATTTCACTCAGGAAGAGTGGAGAGAAAACAAATGATCCACCCAGCAAAGGCATCTATGGTGCCTGTGACGTGCTGGTTCACTCGGTGGGCAGCATAGGGAGGAAAGAGGCCACCTGATAACTTTTCACTTGGAAAAGATATCCATGGTGTCTCTGCTTCACTCTGGGTCAGTGTTAGAAACTGAGATATGAAAGCTAGGAGCTAAATGGCACCTTAAACCTAGGTTATGGGCGCAACAATGAAATGTCTAGGCATAATTTTTTAATAACAAGAATACAAAGCTGAAAATGAATGAACTGCAGCTAAAATATTAAGTTCATTTTTCACATGGTCTAGTCCTTCCCCTGCCCACCCCACTAATATTCTTAAGAGGGTCTCTTCTCCAGTCTTCAGAGAGTAGCTGTAAGTAGGGAGGCAGAAAAAGGTCCTCCTTTCCTTCCACTCTGCAGTTTTGATCTGAAATCTTAGGCACAGTACTGCACCCAGAGCTCAAAAACTGTGTGCGCTAATGAAATTCCCTGTTGCAAAATGCGCCTAGAACAATGGGAGTTTCGAACACTACTCAGGATGGAGTGACAAGAATCCAATCTGTGCCAACAGGAGCAGGTGACTGAGCAGTGACTCCACCCTTCTTTCTGCCTCACACCCACTGGTATTGACCCACTCTGCCGGCCTTTGTCCATACCTAAACCTGACTTCTCTTCCCCTGCAGCCCAAGACAGCAAGAAAGAGGCCACCAAACAGCTGCAAGTGAGTTAGCACAGTGGGAGGCAGGACACAAGCCCCTTCTCTCCCATCACCACCCATTTAGCTCCTTATAAGTGGGTATATGCGGGACGCGGGTGGCACTGTGGGTTAAAGCCTCAGCGCCTAGGACTTGCCTGATCGGTCAGCGGTTCGAATCCCCGCGGCGGGGTGCACTCCCGTCGCTCGGTCCCAGCGCCTGCCAACCTAGCAGTTCGAAAGCACCCTCGGGTGCAAGTAGATAAATAGGGACCGCTTACTAGCGAGAAGGTAAACGGTGTTCCATGTGCTGCGCTGGCTCACCAGATGCAGCTTGTCACACTGGCCACGTGACCTGGAAGTGTCTGCGGACAGCGCTGGCTCCCGGCCTTTAGAGTGAGATGAGCGCACAACCCTAGAGTCTGTCAAGACTGGCCTGTACGGGCAGGGGTACCTTTACCTTTAAGTGGGCATAGGGAGGGGAATATTTTGGCTTTGGATGCTCTCTCCCATTAAAGTTCTCTGTGTTCTGCCTTATTACAAATTCTCCTCCCATGAATGACAGTTCACTCTTGCAGAAGGTCTCAGCTGATCACTTACAGAGGTTGTCTGAAATTGGGCCAAAGCTCACAAGTTACCATTGCTTTACTGTAAATGATATCACTTTAAAGTTTATACAGTGGTGCCCCGCAAGACGGGAAAACCCACTAGACGAAAGGGTTTTCCGTTTTGGAGGCGCTTCGCAAAACGAATTTCCCTATGGGCTTGCTTCGCAAGACGAAATGTCTTGTGAGTTCCTGCGGGTTTTTTCCCCTTCCCCCCCTTTTCCTAAGCCACTAAACCGCTTATCAGCTGATCCGCTGATAAGCCGCTTATCAGCTGATCCGCTAAAAGCCGCTAAACCGCTAATAGCGCTAATCCGCTAAACTGTCAATGGGCTTGCTTCGCAAGATGAAAAAACCGCTATACGAAGAGCCTCACGGAACGGATTAATTTCGTCTTGCGAGGCACCACTGTACTAATAAAATTACATATATGAAAACTATTATATACAACTACCATTTGTAAGTTATATTCTTGAATAAACCCTAGAAGGCAACACAACATTTATTTCCTAGAATAAATTTGTCTATAGTCTTGCTAAGTGTTCCAGCAACAACTGTCAGTTTCCCAGTGAACTATGGGTAGTGTTTAAAAAAGTTTTACTCAGAGACGATCCATTAAAATTAATGGACTTAACTTAGTCATATTCACTAAATTAATGGATCTACTCTGAGTAAAAGTAGTTGAATACCATCCAGAGAGATTGTGCTCAAGGCAATCTTAACTCTGAGGAAAACTGCAGTGTGCAGGAAATTACTGTTAGTGTTTTTAAGAATAGCTTTTATTTAGGAATCCTATTTTCCTTCCCTCCGCCTCTCTACACTGTAATACCAGTGGTTTATTTGAACAATTGCCACTTATTAGACAAACTGTTTCAGCAGAACAAAGATGCCTTTATAGCTAAAAATGCATTCAGCAGAGGAAAGTCTACACAATATCCCTTTTTACTCCAGTAAATATATCTTTCAGGAAACACCAAAATTTTAAAAGTCTGCTAAATTCAAATTGTAGATCTCAGAGGAATTGCAGTAGGAACTGTGTCAATTTTAAATCTAAGGACCAAGGTATGAAAACTGTTGAAACTGCTTTAATACACAACACACATCACAATTATAGTTTGCAAAAAGCATAAAGCAAGATGGAAATAACCTCACCTAATTTATTTGGACTTGAAGTTCATCCTAAACTTACTCTTAGAAATTTTTCCTTTAAAATATAGTGGCTTCACCATACTACATCACTTTTGTCATCTGGCTTAATTCTTTGTCATCTAAAAAATAACAGTGCTTTATTCCACCCTGACTTGTTTTACACAGCAGGGGTCTCTATTCATTCCTTTCCTCCAAGAGGCTTCCATTCCCCTTGCATGCATCTAAAGGCAGAAATTATCCCTGACTTTGTACTTTTCATTTTGTCTTTTGGGTCTTAACTTTGTAATGTACCGTATTTTTCGCCCCATAGGACGCACCGGACCATAGGACGCACCAAGTTTTTTTGGGGGGAAATAAAGAAAAAAAAATTATTTCCCCCCCAGGCGCTTGTGGGGCCGGCAGCGGGGAGAAGCGCTCTTCTCCCTGCCACCCGCCTGCAGATCAGGTCCGGGGACAGCGGGAGGACGCGCTGAGCCTCCCAGCTGTCCCCGGAGCTTGCGGGGCAGGCAGCGGGGAGAAGCGCTCTTCTCCCCAACCGCCCGCCTCCAAACCACATCGGGAGACTGCAGATCAGGTCCGGGGACAGCGGGAGGACGCGCTGCGCCTCCCAGCTGTCCCCGGAGCTTGCGGGGCTGGCGGCGGGGAGAAGAGCTCTTCTCCCCGCCGCCTGCCTGCAGACCAGGTCCGGGGACAGAGGGAAGACGCGCTGCGCCTCCCCGCTGTCCCCGGAGCTTGCGGGGCTGGCGGCCGGGAGAAGCACGCGTCTCCCCGCCGTCAGCCTCCAAACCACATCGGGAGACAGCGGGATGGCGGCGTTCCGCCTCCCCGCTGTCCCCCGACCTTGTGGGACTGGCGCTGCGGCTCTCCTGAAGCCTGGAGAGCGAGAGGGGTTGGTGCGCACCGACCCCTCTCGCTCTCCAGGCTTCAGCGAAAGCCTGCATTCGCCCCATAGGACGCACACGCATTTCCCCTTCATTTTTGGAGGGGAAAAAGTGCGTCCTATAGGACGAAAAATACGGTAAATATAATAATTTTTTCACTTGTCAACTATTAATGTCATTTTGCCTTACAAATGTGTCTCAAAGTCAATGCCCAGCTGTACATGCCACAGGAACAAGCAGAAAGTCTGCTTGTTCCCAAGGTAAGGAGCAGCTGATGTGCTCCAGCCAATGTTGTACACAGGTTCATAAGCCATTTTAAAGGGTAGCAGCAGGGCCCCAAGCATCACGCCTGCTTCAGGTTCCATAACCCTCTGGGTAGACCTGTTTCTAAAGCAATTGCATGGGGGACACCTCATATGTGAACTGACTCATGGTTTGGTGAGTGATGACCTGAGTTCATTCAAATCCAAGCTCAGTCATGGGCTTCCTGGATAGTTTGGGTAAGTCACTATTTCTCAATCTGTTCCAAAGTAAATAATAATAGAATTAATAAGTAGCAGGGTAAAAATAATATGAGCTCCCACTCAGAGTTGTTAAGCTGTTAAATGAGAAATTGTGAAACTTCTAGCATCTTACATGTATCATTTAGATAAATAAAGAAGAGGTACATAATATAATATAACTTTCTACTTCGGGATCCCTAACAAAATAACATGGGCAAAGCAATCTAACCTGTGAGGAACTCTGTGGTGGAGTCACCAACTTCTTCAGAGCCCTACTGTTTTATAGTGCATAAGACAACTAGTTTATCATTTTGCAAGCCACACCTGCCCATTAAAGCCTATGGAAGGAAAAAAACTATGCAAGTTCCATGGCTAGCATAATTTTAGGAGTTTTGGGGAAACAGATCAGGATAACAAGGAAAAATTGGATATGGGGATACACGGACTCTCCTGACATATAAGTCTGCATACTAGACTGGAATGTTATATATCACTTAACACAAGATCACACCAGATTTTATTCCAGATAATCCAGAGATTAGTATTTCCATAGCTTTGTTCACACGAAGTAGCACACTATATGGAAAGCTTAGTACAAAATACTTCACCATTTTATATGAAATCTATGCCTCAAAGTCTATGAGGCAATATGGAAAAACAACAAGGAAGTAAACATAAACTTCCAGTCATGCAAATATTCTTCATTTTCAACCATTTATTTTACAGACGAAATTATGCAGTTAGTTTAATCCTCCAAGGAATTACACATACCTTATTAAAGTAGATGCTAAGATCTGTACAGCAGTTTATATGTACCAATCTACTACCAGTGCCAAAACAGAAAAAGTTAACACTGATCTGGTAAAATATATTAAAAAAAATTAAAAATTGTCTAGTAGCACCTTAAAGACCAACTAAGTTTGTTCTTGGTATGAGCTTTCATGTACATGCACACTTCTTCAGATACACTGAAACTGAAGTCTGGCGCAACAAGACACCATAATGGAAGCCAAAGCACACTTAAATGCTGTTTACCATCCCGCCGCAACGGTACCTATTTATCTACTTGCACTGGCATGCTTTCGAACTGCTATGTTGGCAAAAGCTGGAACAGAGCAACAGGAGCTCACCCCGTCACACGGTTTCGAACTGCCAACCTTCTGATCAGCAAACCCAAGAAGCTCAGTGATTTAGACCACAGAGGCACCCGCGTCCCTTATATGCATGAAGTATTAGCAGTTATGGGACTCTCAAGAGTCTCATGGACTGCAAGAAGATCAAACCTATCCATTCTTAAGGAAATCAGTCCTGAGGGCTCACTGGAAGGACAGATCCTGAAGCTGAGGCTCCAATACTTTGGCCACCTCATGAGAAGAGATGTCTCCCTGGAAAAGACCCTGATGTTGGGAAAGATTGAGGGCACAAGGAGTAGGGGACGACAGAGGACAAGATGGTTGGACAGTGTTCTCAAAGTTACCAACATGAGTTTGACCAAACTGCTGGAGGCAGTGGAAGACAGGAGTGCCTGGCGTGCTCTGGTCCATGGGGTCACAAAGAGTCGGACACGACTAAACGACTAAACAACAATTACCAGTTATATAGGTTTTGAATGGGGAAATTATTAAGTTGTGCCAAAAGACTATGAAAGGCAAGAGTTCTAGACCTGCAACCATTCCTTATACTTCTGCAAATATGGTTCCTAAATTGTTGCTACCAATGGTGTCATCTTGTGGCCGAGTGTCTTCTTTTTCCTCCTCTTCCATCTCCGTGAGCAGCCCTTTGCCTCCTACCACATCTTTTAAATGATTATTTATTTTGCAGGATTACAAAAATAAATACCGTACCAGTTTCCACTGTCAGGAATAAGTGGGCAGAAGGATGTTAATCTGAAGTCAGGGCAGCATTTCAGGAAGAGGTTAAAGGAACAACAGTGTAAACACACACAAAAATAAATTGCACTAGATTTCACCTCCCCGCAGTGAAATTAATGCCACTGCTGTGGCAACCGCTGCCACATGACCCTTAAAACTGCTTTTGCATCCCACAGCGACAGCAAGATGCAACATCTCCTTATTATGAAGGCCAAGTGCTCTGGGAGCAGAGAGAAGAGGAGGGAGGGAGGAGGAGGAGAGAGAATGGGGGTCCTGTTGCTGCCAAAACAAAGCAGTGGCTGCTTCCACCCGCCGCCAAGTAGCCCAGGCACAGCAGCTCCTCCTGAGCTGGCAAGGAGGGGAGACGACATCCATGAAGCCCCTCTCGCCTCAGCAGACGCGAAAGAAGCCGCTTCTCCAAGGGGACCGACGGCAACCCCTCAGCCCCGAACTGGGTCGCCCCTCACCCGCGCCAGGCAGGGGCTGAAGTGAAGCCGCTGTAAAAGCGCCCCCCCTCCCGGCCTAAATAAAATGATAATGATGATGATGATGATGATGATGATGCCCCGGCTGGGCTGATTTACTCTCCCCTCCGCCGCCTCCCTCCCTTGAGGGCAGAGCACGTCGACGCCGGGCGCCAGAGCAGCCCTCGGTCTCTCGGAGGGAGGCTGGCGGGGCTGCCGTCTGACTCACCCGAGAGCTCGTCCGGCTCCAGACCAGTCTCGGTGTCCAGCCCGCAGATCACGAAGTAGTCGGCGAAGCGGCCAGGAGCGGACGAAGAGGAGCCGCTGCCGCTGCCGCTGCCGCCGCCGTCGCCGCTCATGCTGGACGGGGCCCCCCAGCGAGGCGGGACGGCTCAAGCCGCCCAGCAGCAGCGAGAGGGAGCGTTTCGGGGCGCTACCGCCGAGGCTCCTGGCCGCCCAGCTGCGGCGGACGCGGCTGCTTCAGGGGCCCCCGCTGTTGCCTCCATGACGGAGCGGCCAGGGCCGCATGGCATTGTGGGTAGCAAGGCCTGACACTCGGGCGAGGGAACACACATAACAGGGCGCTCTCCCCCCTCAGCTCCTCTCTTCCCAGATGTTTCCAAGGGGGGGCGGAGGCGGGAGAGAAGGAGGAATAGAAGCGAGGACCGCAATGCTGCGCAGGCGCAGTGAGCAGAAAGGATGACGTGATGCTCCTTGCAGTGTGGTTTCTTGAGAAGACTCTGGGAGGAGCGGAGCGAGGGGATAAAGCCCATTTCCTCGCCCGCTGTTGGTTCTTTCCTCAGCACCGGATAGAGTTAGAGCCCAGTCTTTTCTCTCAACGGACATTTCCGCCTCTCTGCTTCTCCCTTCCCTTTTGAGTTGTTGCCCTCGTCGCCCCTTCTTCACTTTTAAACCCTGCTTCCTTTGTACCATATATCTGGAGGGAGAGGGAGCATCATCATTATTAACACCTCCTGGATTTGTGCTCATGTTGTTTGGCCGCATGGCAGAAATGGAGGTTATAGTTATTATCACATTTTTCTTGATTGTTCCAAAGGTTTTGCTTTCTTATTATTACTGTCCTCCTCCTCCTCCTTCTTGGCCCACAGCAGGGATTGTTCCCAAATTGTTTTTTCGTGGAGAGAGCACAGTGCGAAGACAGAAACATGATTGTTATCTAATTTGAAACATGATTCTTACCTTAATTTTAACATAGCTACCTTTAGGTAGTGTTAGGAAACTGGCCCCAAAGGAGTTGTACACAGGGCCTCGGCAGACCATCAATCTGCCAATAGTAATAGGAGGAAAAGCAGGTCCAGGGGGCAGCTGTGGGCAGTAGATCAGCTAGGCTTGTTGCTTGGGGCCAAAGCATGCAGGTAGAGGGCAATACCACCTAGTGTGGCAGATAATGTGGACAACAACATTTCCCCCTCCCTGCCTCCAAAAAGCAGCAGTTTTCTGCAAAGAATTAAACAGAAGCATAAGAAGCTGTTTACCATTAACTGATTGAAAATTAATTTTGCTTTCCAAACAGACCCTTCAAAAGCCGTTAAAATGTAGAAATCATTTGGAACTAATCAGGGTTGTGAGAATGGCAGGCACAAAGTTCTATGCACAGCCCTATGCTGAAGTCTGCATTCACATGAGCACTAGGCTTCCAGCTTACTCCACTCTAAAGTGCCCCTGCTGCTATATACTTCACGCTTTTTTCAACAGTAGCTGTGTGTTAAAACTGGCTGAATTGCTGCAGGAACATTCTGCACTTGTTCCAAGTATCCCATAGGGCCAGTATTAAAGAGATGGTACATGAGGCTCCTGGCAGCAGTCAACTGAAACAGATGCAAAGAGTTACCATGGTAATTACCAGAGGAGTAGAATCAAATGCAGCAAACAAGAAAAGGGGACAAGGGCTAATGTTGCTGGATGCTAACGCAGAGATTCAGACTTCTGCTCTGCAATTGAAACAGGCCTTTTTGTGAGCCCAAGGGATAGAGTTTTTCTTGCTCTAGCGGACAGGAGAGATGAGTAAATTAAGGGACTGGTAGGAGTGAGGCAGAAGCCTTTATTGCTGCAAATCCTCTCAACAACTCACCCCAGCTCTTAAACTGAAAGTTTCAGAATTTTAAATTTGGCTACCTTAACTATTAAAGTGTTTCACATGTAACTTTCTTCAAAATGCTGTAAATACCAAGGGCTAAGTAGAAGCCTCAGTAGCTGGATATCATCCAACTCCCAACAAGTAGAAAATCAGAACTTTATTAGTACAACACAATTAGCTACACTTTGGGATATTCATCCTGTGTTGTATGTGTATGTCAAAAATCTATTGTAGCAAATGCTCACAGTACTCCAATATAATAACACTGGCAGATTGTTTCAAGCCTTTGCTCTACATGACAATTGTTATTTAGGTTTTTCTCTATCGTTCTAATGTTTCTTATTTCAAATAGGAACAGATGCCATTTTACACCTAAATGCTACACACAAGAACAAGAAAATTCTCCTGGGTCATTCCTTTCCCAGCCAATTCTATTGCTTCATACTCTCTGCAGTCACTGCATTGATTTGCATTCTGAAGGTTACCTGAGACTTCTCACACATAAAAAAAGTACAAAATGTATTTGACTCAACATGCAGGTACACATGCAATAGTGTTACGAAAAGTTTTGTAATATTTGTATTGTGGAGAAAACAGTGAAGAGGGGTGAGTTTTCAATCACCCTTCTGTTTAATACAGATTGAGATATTCCATACAAAAGCTCACATGCAATAAAACAAAACAAAACAAAACGTGGAATTAGGAGGATACTCTTAGTTCCATTTATTTAGCCTGGATCCAAAGAACCACACATCTAACTCCATACAGGCAGGGGAACTTTGAACATGGATTTATTTAACAGTAGCCCCTGAAGCTGACAGAAGTTTCAAAAATATTCTGAGATATAACATGGGGGTCTGCTTTTCAAAGGGGTATAAAAGTAATATTTCAGTCTCAGTGCCCAACAGGGGTGTACCTAGGAGTGGCCTAAACTGAAGCGCAGGCCCAGGAGGGAGTGAAAAATTGCAAAGAAAGGTGGAAAAAATGGGGATTGCCAAGGGTGCAAGGATGGGGCTGGGGTTGTCAATACAGCCCTTTACTAAGGCGCAAGGAAAAGGGTGGGCACCAGTACAGCTCCTTGCCAAGAGCATAAGGGAGTCTAGGTATGCCTCTGGTGCCCAAGCACCTTTTGTACAGTTAAAGCAGTTGTCCCCCCCCCCCGCCAGCTAGTATACTAATCCGTTAGGTAAGTCCATTGTTGTGTTGATAGTTTTATTAATAATGGGGAGGGGGCAAGAAAATGACCCCCCCCAAAATTTAAAAACCAGATACCCACAAAAAGTATCTCAGCACTTAGTGGCCTTGCCTAATTTAACATACACACACGTGTGTGTGTGTGTGTGTGTGTATTCTCAATCGCAGACCACTATTAAGGGTTAAATATGAATATTGTTCTACAACGTGGTGTTCTAGGCAGCTCTTATTTGATTGAATAGCACAGCATTTCCCATAAACATAGCAACTCCCTCCATCTCCATTTTTTATAGTTCCTTCAAGCTTTCGCCTTCTCCCGTTTCTACCCCTCCATTCTTTCATAGAATCGTGGAATCATAGAATTGGTAGAGTTGGAAAGGACCCTATTGATTATTGTCTTGATTCCCACCCTCCTGGCTCATATATATTTAAATCATTTGATTAGATCAATTGCCTCTATACTTTATCTATATCATGCGTTGTTATTTACACCCATTTTTTCCTCTTTTTCTTCTTCCCTTTTTTTTTGTTCTATAATATGTTGCTTGTCAATTATTTATTGCATTCCCTCACTGCTGCCCTTTCAAAACAGCTAATATTTAAGCAATTTCAAAGTGAACCCAAATATTAATAGGTGGCAAAGGAGGAGAATTTAAGTTATTTTTGTATTAAAATTTTTACACCCCCCCCCCCAAAAAAATCTTAGTACTATTGTTGAAATTGTTATTCATGATGCTATCATTGTTACACTCTTCTGCATCAAGTTCCTTAGGCATGTTTAGTGAAGCTTCACTGGTTCCTCCTCACCATAAGAGGCATGAAGGTATCCATTATACCAGCAGAAAGTTCGGATCATGCAAGGTGCTCAGTGGTCCAGTTTATGTTTATCTCTATTCTTTTTGTTATTTTTAAAATTTCTCACTACTAAAATTTTTCTCCCCCCCCCCTTTCCTCTTAGTTTTGTCTAGTCCTTCTTATGTTTTCTCTTCATCTTTTAAATTAGTTTTGTTAACAGTATGAAAATGCACATTAAGACTGAGGCAGTAAAACTAAGAATTGTACATTTGGCTGAACAGGATGAATGTCTTCAAGTTTCCTATATATGAAGAGATGGCTGATTTAAAGCCTATTACGTTGAATGTGAGGTGACTAGGAAACCCAATAAAAAAGAAACACATTATCACATATATACAGCCGATGAGACTGCACATTGTTTTCATTGTTTTCATTTCAAGAAAAGATTGCTTTATCTGTTCCAAGTAGAAACATATAAAGGCAAGTACAGTTTTCTTACCCTACTCACAGTAAGCAGTTTAAATGAAGTTTTTTCTTTCTTTTTTTTTTAAATAATATTTATTAAGAGTTTCCAATTATAACAATATATAAAAAAAAAACACATCCAAATTTAAGATCTTATTTTCCGTAACATCTTTCCAGGACTTCCCCTCCCCTCCCCCTCTTATATTCCAATTCTTACAAATAAATTCAGCAATTTATTATCCCAAATTTTAACCTTATTATCATTAACCCAATTTAAAAATATTTTCCCATCTCCTAAGATCGACCTATTCCCTTCCGCGCGTTCCCCCCTTTAATATACATAATAGATTAAAATATAATAAAATAAAATATGATTTTACAGCCTTTGGATTCCAAATCTCCCTCCCCCTTTTCCTGGTTGCGTTCCCCATATTGATCAACATCTGATGTCTTCCTGGAGCTCCCACATTTATTTAAACCATAGTCCTTTACCAGTCTTCTTTAATTTTAAATGTCCAATCTTGGAAGGAGTCTATCTCAAAAAGGCCCATTTTTTCCATCCAGATTTTTATATACTTGGGAGTAAAACTCCAATTTTATTTCTTAAACCTTTCAAATCTGGATGTCCCAAATGTTCCCACTTCCAACTTTGTCCAATTCTTATTATTCTTGTTGTTCTTGTTAGTCTCTCTCCTCTTTCTTTTCCTGTTTTCCTGCACAAATGTTCTAATTCCAAAAGCTTCTAAATTCCACTGCAGAGGCTCTGTTATTCAGGAACGATACATGATGCCAAGTCCCTTCCATTTTTCAATAGATAAGTCTATTGTCTACTTTAGTGTGTAAACCTCTGTAGCCAAAATAATGTTCCATTTCTGCAGTTTCCCAGGAGATAAAAAGTTCTGTCAAATTCGATGCCAACAACTTGTAATATCCCTTGGCTCCTCTACGTGGATTGTAGTAACTCAGTTCCCTTCCAGATCATGTCCACCAGTCAAAGTAACTTATTATTCCTTGTTTTAAACATTTTGTATCCAATTTGTAACAAATATAACCGGCAAAGTCCTCGTAACAAAGTTCTCATTTTTGTTCTTCTGCTTTGACAGCTCTTTGACAGTTGTCAAAACCTCTCCTTGTCTTCTCCCGGCGCTCTAACTAAAACGCTCCCAGGTTCCGGGGGGGGGGGGTTGCTTTTTGAATAAATTCCACTTTTCTCCTCCAGCTCAATCTTATAATTTTCCATCGCGAAATTTCATAACTTTATCAAAATAAGGTTGCGCTCAATCTTAGATGTTAAGTCCTTTACTTTAGCTCCTCTACAACGGGGGGGGGGGGCTGACTTCCTTTTTATGCCTCCCCCGCTCGTTCCGAATTCTTTAAAAATTTCTCGCCTTTTTTAATCCAAGTTCCGATTACTCACGGGTTATGCTTTTAAGTCCAAATTTCCAATGGAAGAAGTCAGCGCTCTCCGTCGAATGGCATGCGGCTTCGCTCGGCAGGGGAAGCGGAGGACTCAAAGCACCACCACCCCCGTCACCCGTTCCGTAGCCTTTAAAAAGGCTCCTTCGCGGGTCGGGGGGGGGGGGGCTCAAAAGGTGCCAGCCGAGTCACCATGTCCATGGGTTTTAGCGCCCATGGTTTTTAAGGGTCCCCGCGTCGCCGGCGCGGCAGGACCCAGCCCCTGTCGAGCAGGCTCCCTCCGGAGCTCGGAGGGAGTCCGCCATTCGGCGATGGCGCCAACCCGGAAGTCCTAAATGAAGTTTTTTCATGTCTAGTCTGTAGTCAGATTATATCTGTAGTGTTTTTAACTATTGATTTTCAGACCCAACAGAATATGTTGATTCTTACTCAGATTGCATGCTGTTTAAGGCTTTAAATGTATTTTAAGCCTGCTCTCCCCCGCCCCATGATTCTCCCTTAGCACTTTAATAAACATCTGACACTCTGCATGCCTGTTGCCTGAAGTACAATTAGCATTTACAGTGTATTACATTAATTCTACAATTCTACAAGACAAATTCTGCCAGGAACAGGAAGGTGTTGACTTTATGGAATGCCCTCCCTTAGGAAGCCTGCCTAGGCTCAACACAATGTGCCATTTAGGTGCCAAGTAGACCTGGGTGTTTAGAGACACCTTTGATGGGGGCCGAGGGATACTATTTGAGTTACACTTAAGCCCATACAAACCAGTTGTTGGAAACCGCAGAAGGGGAGTTGTGCTCAGCTCCTGCTTGTGTGCTTCCCACAGGCACCTGGCTGGCCACTGTGACAACAGGATTCAGGAATAGATGTCCCACTGGCCTGATTCATCAGGCTCTTCTTATGTATGTTTGGCTGTTTTATGGTGCTGTCACCATCTTGATTTGTTATACTTTGTTGAAAAACAACGCTGATTTTTTAAAAAGCATTTTCACAAGACTTCCAGTGAGCGTAGTACTCTGCATTTGAAGAATTAGGTCACATACATTTAACTAAGCAGATGGAACTTCATCTTTGGGAAAGCTGCTTTCTGCATGGATATAAATCTCTCAACCATACTCAACATATAATTTTCTGAATCAGAATTTAATCAGTTTGAAAGAAGGGCATGATGTATACCACGTGCTACTACTGTTCATCCTGTTCTCTTGAGACAAATGGGAATAAAATTAAAGAAATAAAACAAATATTTGGGCAATTGTGAATGTTGCTCTGCACAGAAAACTGAACCCACATGTGGGAAGAATTGAGATCACAGAGGACTGTCTCCATTTGTTAGGTTTCTATGAGGCAAGTTATGTTCCCTAGTAAATACAAATAATGAAACAAAATCTTACCGAAGTAATAAGTAATTTGGATGATAAGACAAGATATACGAATGTTGCTTTTCCTCTTGCACCAAGCAGTGACAGAAGCCAGGAAGTCATAGTTAAACCATAGCTTTTTGTTATGTGCAAATCAAGTGCTACAGGTAATAATGTCCAAATAAGCCAGGATATAGAAGCCAGCTTTAAAACATGGCTTCATATTCTGCCATGGCTGGAAGCCATAAACTAGTTCCAGGTTGGACATAACAGCAATAGTTAACTGTGGTTTGCTGGCTTGTTTGCAGCTGCATTCAGATTCCTGAAGCATGCGTGTATCTTAGCTTATTACCTGAGATTTTATTCTCCAAACACAGCCAATGTGTCTTATTAAATTCATCCCTTGTAACCCTTGCATCTCCCCTTCCTGCTTTTCTCTTCCCAAGTAGCAAATAAAAAACAATAACAAGGGAGCCAATCATAATGAAACAATGATCAGATAAAGCCTTACCAGAAGAAAGTGTCCGGGTGGCAGCAGAATACCATTAGGGAGAAGGTCAAACAGGTATTTCAGGATTCCAAAGGCAAGATGATGCAACCAAGATCTTCCGTTCTATTACCAACCATACCACAGAAGAGCTTCTTCAGAGGACCTCAGTGGACAAATATTGTATGGAATTTTTTGTTTATGTTCCACTGTGAAGAGCCATGTATATTGACAATACAGCAATTATAAATGTGCAAAATAAAAAGTTACTGTGTTTATGGAGCAAATTTCATAACCAAAACTGTTCTATTTTCAGTTTATTACATAGAATTAAAACCTTACAGCTCTGTAAAACCTAGGCTGTTACGTAGTGCAAAACGATGTCTGAAAACTTAATTCAACCAGTTCATTGTACTGTATCTTGAACAGCAAAGGCAGAATGAAGATTACCTCTTATGTTGTCTCAAATCAACAAGAACACTACACAGTTTGGACCCGGCAGAGCAGGAGTATCAACTACACAAATCACCTGCCACAGTTTTACTAAGGTCAAAATGGTTCAGCATTATAATGTGGCATTTGTTGTGACAGGTGTACTTTTAGACATTTCTGAACCAACCTCTGAAAAAATCTAACCAGTAATAACAATATACCTAGTAAGATAGCATTTGGTTATGCCACTATACCATTTATTATGAGGTCAGGTCAACACTTTTTTAAAAATAGGCAAAAAGCAACAAAAACTGCATATGCAGAACACAAATGACGAAGTATATTAATGTATCTTCTGTGTTGTTGCATTTACACATAATACTGTAATAAAATGATTCAATCCATATTATATTACAAAAGAACAAGGCTGCAGTAGGTATTGGTACCTGCCAATATTCACATATACTCTTACATTTCAAAAGCTCCTCTGAAAAGTGGCGCTTTTCGGGATGAGAGGAAAGCTATTTTACAAGATTGCAGAAAAATATTAGAATGTTTTTCTTCCTAATAACCCAATGCACTTGAGCACTAAGCACCATGCAACTTCAAAAACAGACTTATGGGCAATTTCAACCATGTAAAGTAATCTCCACTTTTACCAGCTGAGTTTTAGGGTGTGCCCTTGTCTTGCTGTAAACTCAAAAAGGGCACATTACAGCAAAGGTTACCCATTCCATTGCTTTCAGTGGCGCTTGCAACTAGCATTTAATGGATTGTACCGTTTTAGCGAATAACTATTTCTGCATTTCAAACAGCATAATTTTGCCTCTTGTACATCAGATTGCTTGCCAAACATCTATGGACCTCAGAGTCTTTCACTACTGGAGCCATCATCCACCCACACCGCCAATGTCTACCTGTTCACTGCTTTTGAGCAATCACAGAAGAGACCTGTAACATTCTTCAGTCACAGCTCAAGGGAACTGCAAAGGGCCTTTGATTACAGACTGAAGAACACTGTGTACCTTAGATGAGTTGTGAACCAGGTAGGAGAATGTCATTTTGAGAGGGAAGGAGTGCCAACATATGGGAATGGAACAGGTACTATACGGTAGTTCTTCAGATTAGCGGGCATGTAGTACTTAACTGTCTACAGACTAAATTTGGCATACTAGCCTTGATTCAAAGGAGGACAGCAGAAGCTGGCAAGCACTGTAGTCTGCTTTGTTTGTAAGAACTGTAAAATGGCTAAAATTGTTTCGTAACAAAAATAACCGCACAGAGTAATCAGGCCTAGAGATGGACACACTTGAGTGGCATTCTGAACTAGAACAATATAATGAAGCCCAGAAACAGAAACAAAATACCCCTAGCAACAATAATTATTCAAGGAAAGGTATCATTACCTTGGGGAGTAAAAACCATAACAGAGCTCTTAAAATTTCAAAAATAAATTTAATCATCAGTTAGCCTTCCATCAAAACAGGGACACATCTTCCTAGCACGTCTATTTACAAGATGTACAATTTGTACATGATAACCTTAACCCAACGAAAGTATGCATGTAGGCATGGAGCTTCCTCATAGTGAGGCACTTACAAAATGTTTCAGCTGCAGGGGCATGAAAACCAATGAGGGATTCCGTGCCTGAAGGACCACTGTTTGGGCACTTGGAGCACCAATGGATCTTTACACCAGAGGTTATGCTATATGGCCATGCTGCATAAATAAAAACCTAGCAAACATTATATACTTAATTAACTATAATGACAGATTGTTTCTGCTTACTAACTGAAATTGATAATTCCTCAAAGTGTTTCCCACATTTTTGCATGCACTTATAAATGCATGCAAATAATTATTTTTGACAGCTGATTAATTAGTTTAATAAAATATTAGCAATTTTGGAAACAGCTGCCATCCATATGAAATACTGGCAAAATATATATATAAAAGTTAGCATTTTTCATGTGCCATGATAGATAAAAGTCTGATCAATCCCAACCCCAGCAAAAACATTCATATGACAGGAAAGTCACTCAATGTTTTTCAGTGTCTCTACAGTTGGCATGAAGCAAAATGAAACCCAGGAATTTCTGAAACACTGGTCAAAATATCTCTTCCTGCTCTCCCACAAGGAGCTCGTTAATAAAGATTCCATACAATCCATTACCCACTGGGCTGTAGAAACAACTGTGCAGTCTATTACTTTTTCAGAATTATGAATGATGGTGCAAAGATGAGGGGGAAACAGGAATGAATTTATCACGTTAAGCCTACACAAACAAAATCAGATAAGGCATACATACACATATACATATACATATGTATACATATGTATATGTATATTACATATATTACTGATTAGTTAGAATGAACAATGCTTTAAAAAAAGTATATGGTTCATCTTAATTTCTTCTGACAGCAGTTATTTTGTCTTTGTGCCCCATAAATAAAACTCAGCAAGAAGTCCAGAAACATTTTTATCTCTTATAATTCTCTCCTTTCAAATTGTGAAAGATGCGATAGAAAAGTGACCATAGAAATAGTGCTGATCCTGAGATGAAATATGGGACATGAAGATCCAGGCTAATTCTCATTCAAACTTTTGTTTAAGTTTCTTCTGAAAAATAGCTGGCAGAATAGAGAGAATAGCTAGAATCATGAGAATGAAAACAGAGTTCCAGGAGACTGCTTCACCTGCTGTTGTAAGCTGGTAGAGCGTTGTTCCAGCTTTAATTGCTACAAAAGATGGTGGCGCAACACCTGGAAATAAAAGACAAAAAAATGGATCAGGGGGAAAAAATTAAACACAAAACAGTTGTGTGTGTTTTTAATGTCACCAAATCATATAGATGATTCAGAAGTCATGAAGGAAGAACCTGTTCTCCCCCAATTTTGCAATTCTATGATTCTATTTTTAAAACATTTTTATTTAGGTTACCACACTAAAGTATTATCTATATTCCAGCTTGTAACTAACATCTACAAGATGGTTTATACAATAAAATATCGCTTATAAACCCCCCAATAACTAAAGCAATCAAGAATGAAAAACGGAGATTCCAAAACAACCAGCCTAAATAAAAATGTATTTGCTGCCTGCTTAAAAGCAGGCATTAATAAGCATGGGGTCAAGACAGAACCTTGTGGCATCCTGCAGGCCAAAAGCTACAGGCCAAATCAGTAGTCACCAAGGTCCACCTTCTGAAAGCTACAACCCAGGATTTCACTTCTGTCTACTTCTGTGTCATTGGCACTTTGCCTTCTGTGACTCAGCTGACTAGCCCAACCAAGCCTTGCAGATTTAATAAGCCAGAGAAGCCAAGGATCCAAAGCGCCTATCATGGGTCTTGGTTCTCCAGATAACTTTTTCACAACTTCAGGTTGCACAAGTTGAAAGGTATTCAATACAAAATGAACAGTCAGGAGCCCTGTGTGATCACTGGCACTGATTCAGAAATAACCATAGCATCCACACTGTAGTGGATGCTAGCAACTTTATCTGAAAAGCTTCTTGCAAAGCAGTCACCATCCCCCTGCTGGCCAGAGTGCAACAGGCCTTTTTACTGTTCTGAACAGATCAAATGAGCAGACAAAACAATGGTGGTGATGTAGGATTTCTTCACCACAATCATGCCACAGAGTAGGCTCTAAAATGGAATGTATCCTATGATAGATATGTAGAATTTCAGCTCATTTTTATTTAGCTGTGAAATTTACAGCCTGCATTCCATAACAACTAAAAATAAATAAAGCACTAAAATAAGAATATGCAAAAACAGTTATTCAAACTTTATACAACTGCCCAAGAGATGGGGCTGTGTACTAGTGAAGCATGCAGGATGAAGTCACATTTAGCAAAACTTTAATATTAATCTGAATTCTTACCTAGAAAAGTACCAATAAAAAATACTTTCAATGGTACATTTATTACAGGAGATGTTATATTGATAAACCAATTAGGAAGGAAAGGAGTTATTCTCAAAAATATTATGTAGTTAATGAGGTGTTCTCTGTGTCGTTCAACCTGTTGGGATATAAAAATTCCGAATTAAAAGAATCCTATTTTAGAAATATAGCAGCAATCTTAATTGCATAATCATTCCCTCTATTTCCAAAGTTTACTTGCGAGTGCTGGTCTTCACATAGCTAAAATGGAGCCATTCACACACAGGAGGGAGAAAGCAGCAAGTTTGGTTGAACCCCCAAGGTTCACAGAATTACAACAACAAAACCTTTGGGGAGGAACTAAGGATGTTGGCAAACCCCCCAAAAAGCCAAACGAGGATGGAGTGGCCAAGGAATGCTGACTATTGGATGAAAAACCCCTCCCCAAACTGGGTAAGAGAGAGAACAAAATAGAGCATCATGGAGGACCATGGCTGACTGACTGGAACAGGGAACAGGAATACCCTATACTGCAATGCTTTGTTGTAGGTCCAACTTTACCCCTCTAATAGTGAACTCAGGTGGCTGAGGGTTAAACTGGGCTATCCCAAAATAAGGAAGCAATTTCTACATAGGGGATTCTCTAGGTAGGGGTGTGAAAGTATGTACAGAAAAATAAAACAATAAAATTTATTATTATTACTACTATCACTGCTGTTACTTCTATGAAGAAGAAGAAGAAGAAGAAGAAGAAGAAGAAGAAGAAGAAGAAGAAGAAGAAGTAAACAGCCCAGAAAGCACCTGAGAGTTTCCAGGCTTCTTGAGGGCACAGACATAACAGCCCACTAGCAACTCATTTCATTGTCAACAAAGAGAACCTGTGGTTGACATATTGCCAAATTCCCATATTTGCTGTTACTTTGGGGAAAGTAGGGGTGGAAAGAGATATGCTACAACTGGTTTCAAGTTGGCTTGCTTGAAATTAACATTAACCAGTGTTTGTCAAATCAGACGACACAAGCTATGGTTTAGCACGAACGGCATGCAAGCCCAAAATTTACTTCTAGACTCACTCCTGTCACACTGAACTATGGTTTAGCATGAAATCCAGGTTGTGACCAGGTGTGGGGGGAAATGGATACAGTGGTACCTTGATTCTTGAACTTGATCCGTTCCAGGAGTCCGTTCGACTCCCAAAACCATTTGAAAACCAAGGCGCAGCTTTTAATTGGCTGCAGCAGCTGCAGGAACTTCTTACACTCAAGCAGAAGCCACGTCGGAAGTTCAGCTTCCGAAAAATGTTCACAACCCAGAACACTTACTTCTGGGCTTGCGGTGTTTGGGAGCCAATTTGTTCAGGAGCCAAGCGGTTCAAGTACCAAGGTACCACTGTATTTGTGTAATTCCTATCCTCTTATACTTAAATGTAAGCATTTAGGATAGATGTTCCACCAGAGTGACTTTACCTGCTGTGACCATTTCACGGCTTTCTCTGTTAAATATCTATAAACAACAGGTCTTCCAACTAAATAGGACAGCATATAACAGAAAGAGGCCCCAAGTCCAGAGCACTGCAAATGAATGGAAAATGAGACTCTCATATATTCATCCTTCACATGATTAACATGCAATGGGGTTTCAAATAATCAATGTAGTTAAGCATTTATCTATACATTCAATATTACTCTCTCTTAGTTAGAACTGTATCACCTCAGACCACCTATAGGGGACTGCTTTGTTAGTACTCCCCTTTATGTTAAAAAGAAAATCTTTCATGCAGAAAACTAGCGCATCTGGGAGAAAACTAGTCTAGAACCTCTCTTACCATGTATGAGTTGTCTGTATGATTCTGCTGAACACACACTTCAACTCTAGTACAAGCAGCTTCAAAATAGTAGTAACTACAGAAAATTCTTTTAAAACTGATTTGAATTGGACTTTTATTATACAAGGGTGTTCGTGTGTCTGCATCTGGGGCCATCTGTTGTTACAAGTGACTAGCTGTCCACAACATGGTACACTGAGGCCACCATTTCCAAATTACCTTCACATAGCGTTTTGCAAATGACCCTAACCATAACGCCCTTCCTTTTTCCGAAGAAGTTGTTTCAAGTCTTGGAAAGGGATGTACATCACACCCTAATTAATGCATTTAAATTGGTTTCCAGTTGCTCACTTTTATAGCCACCAGAGAAAAAGTGGGCGGAATTGAACATTGCACTATTACAAACATTCTGTCTGCACAAGCATATTAGCTTGCCAGACTGAACAATCCTCCTCCCGCCCACTGTTCTGGGGTCTATACTGACCCCCCCTATCCAATTTCAGGGAATTTGGGAGAACAGGGGAATTAAGGGGTAAGCCCTGTTGCAGAAGCAGGTTGTGTTATGTGAATCCCACCCAATGTTTCTGTTTTACTCAGAGTAAACCCATTGAAATTAATGGACCTAATTTAGTCACTTTCAGTAATTTCATCAGGTCTACTCCAGGCTAAACTTAGTTGAACACTATCTAGTAAAATTATTATTTTGCTATCACTTATTCAACTTTGTCCATTAGAAAGTACTCCTTTCTGAGAGCTGATTCATCACTACCACCCCTTATGTCAAAAGCAAATTTCACCTGCCCCAGGAGGGCAAGATTTAGTATACTGTCCTCACTAGTAAATGCTACATTTCTATTAACTATTCTATTTCTTTGTTAGCGTTAAAATTCAGTGGAGGAAAAGCCAGTCCTACTTTACATAAAACAATTATTGCTATTGGGCACTGATTTAACAGAGCCAGCTGAATATATTTAAAATATTCTTATCCTATCTTCTAATCAGTGCACCCAACTGCTCAGAGCAGACACAATGAAATTAATGTACGTGTTTAAGTTGGGTCCATTCATTTCAGTGGGTCTCCTCTGAATATGACTAACACTGGATACAACCTGAGGACACCTTTTCAAATCCAATAAAAAAGATAAATACACAAGTGATAGTGTACAGAAGCAGAACAATTCTTCTCTCCTTAGAGATGTGGCCTTCACTGGGGAGGGAAGTTTGGGTCTTCTCTCCCTACCAATGACCCCAATCAAGATGCCCCCTGCACCTCAATTAGGCTTAAGGGTAAAGTTCCCGTTGGCACCCACTGCAGCATAACGGAAAGGTTAAATTAAACTTCTCCTTATGCTGCAGTCTCACAGCACACCAGGGAAGAGACACTTGCAATTAAATGGGGAAAATCTATTTAGAGTAAGTAATGTGTATTTTGGCCCTGAGGCAAACCTCTGCCAGCAGGTTTTTAGGTTGCTTTCAACATTCTTTCTGTGTCTGTTTCTATGTTGTTTTTCAGTTATACTACTATTTTGTTTGTTACTGTCTTATTGTAAACAGCTTTGAACCTCCTAAGAAAGTAACAGGTAAACATTTAATAGCTAAACATTTAATTAATAAGAACTCCCCTGTTCATTACTTCAATTGTTACATATTAAAAGGTTATGCCTGTACTATTCACATCATCTGCTGCTGCACTAAATAGCAAGTACCTTAAACAAATATTTTGAAGAAAAGCATTCTGTATTTGTAATTAATACTTACCAAACAAACAAGAAATAGAGCTAGGGGGAAAGGGTAGAGAAATCCTGAAAGTATACTCAGAAATATTGATCCAGGAATAGCAAAGGTTTGCAAACTGAATGGTAGGTTTAGTTAAGGACAACATTACTTCACTGTTTTGAACATGCAGAGTATACTAATGCATGTTTACTCAGAAGTTAGGTCTGACTGTTTTTAATAAAACTTTCTCCAAGGTACATAGGATTACAACCTTAGAAATTTAAAACCAATACAATTTTAAATAATTTATATATCAAAAGTATTGCCAATGAAAAGAATTTAAAAGATGGTTTAATATTTGAAATATGCATATACAGGTGAAACTCAAAAAATTAGAATATTGTGGAAAAGTTCATTTATTTCAGTAATTCAACTTAAAAGGTGAAACTAATATATGAGATAGACTCATGACATGCAAAGCGAGATATGTAAAGCCTTTATTTGTTATAATTGTGATGATTATGGTGTACAGCTGATGAAAACCCCAAATTAACAATCTCAGAAAATTAGAATATTGTGAAAAGGTGCAGTAGCTATTCAATACATAACACCTGCAATGGGTTCCTGAGCCTTTAAATGGTCTCTCAGTCTGGTTTAGTAGGAAGCACAATCATGGGGAAGGCTGTTGACCTGTTATGCAGAAAGCCATCATTGAGACCCTCCATAAGGATGGAAAGCCTCAAAAGCCAATTGCAGAAGAAGTTGGATGTTCCCAAAGTGCTGTATCGAAGCACATTAATGGAAAGGAAGGGGAAAGTGTGGAAGAAATAGGTGCACAAGCATCAAGGATGACTGCAGCCTGGAGAGGATTGTCAAGAAAAGAGCATTCAAACGTGTTGGGGACTTTCACAATCGTTGTTTTGTCAACACAAGCATTTCAGCTTGCCAGATGGAAAAATCTCCCCTCTCCCCTGTGTGTGTTTCTGCAGGATCCTCTGACATGCTCTCCCTTCCCCACAGTCAATTGGGGGGGGGGGGTCCACAGGGGGAAGAGAGGGGAAAGCCCCAATGTATTAGCAGGACTTGTGCTGGTACCTGGCTCTCAGTCATAAATCTGAAACATTCATTCTGCAATGTATAGAACAGACTATTATTATTATTATTTACTGAATTTATATACTGCCTTATACCTGGAGGTGTCACGGTGGTTCACAGACTATGCTGTTCTACTAATTTAGATACCAATAAAGGTTCACATTGGGTGTCTTTTTAAAAAAAATATCTGTGGTATTTCTAACCTTTATTGGGTCCCAGGGCAGGAATATAATAAATGAATCTCAGCTTTACCTCTGTATAGGCTACTTACCGTAAGTTCTGTGAACCAAACTCTTACAAAACATAATTTTGTACTATGAAGTGCTATTCAATGGTACCATTAAATAGCCTTGTTTACAGCTGCCAAAAGTTGTTCACATAGCACTAATGGAGCATGCCTCAAACAACTTTTAAATAGCTAAGTGAATCAAAGACTCATTTCTATCCAAGTGTTGTTAACAACCTAGCAATAGCAAATTAGCATATTCTATCCCCACAGGGTGAATAACCACCAATAAAAATAAAGCTGCTTGTTTTAACAGGTTGGCTATGTGTTAAGAATTTTTTTTAACAACTTCACAGCACAAAAATATTCCTTTATGCAAATAAGTCAAGTCTTCCTAAATGCTCTTAACCCCTTTGACTTCTTATGCAGTTTTCACATCTTAAAAATATAGGATTAAACCAAGTTAGGTTGCTTCTTAAAATCAGTTTCAGAAGTTCCTTCAATTACTGATTACTACACTTAATGTTCTGTTAAAATTGATAAATCTCTCCCACTTGAAATGAAAAAAAGCAGGCTTAGAGAATCTGTGGCCTTCGGGAAGTTGCTGGACTCACTTGTCCAGCAAGCATGGCTAATGGTTAGGAACATCACAAGCTGTGGTCTAACATCTGGAAGACCACAGGTTCCCCTTTCATGGAATAAATCAAGCCAGGGTAATGCAAGATAATCCTTGCTCAGATTCCAAAGGCAGTGGCATTCCCTCTGCTTTCATTATCCTCTAGGATTAAATGATTTAACTCACAGGAGTGTTATTAAGGATGAAATCAACTTATTTCATAAATCATTTTATAGTTTCAAAACAAAGTCATTTGCAAAGGAAACCTACGTTCACTTAGATGTAGCTTCCATTGCCTACAATGAAGCATATTCTTTCGTAAGTACTGTATATTTAGGAATGGAGCCTTGGCTTCTTGAATTTAATCCCCCAACAATACAACGTACTCCGTTTTTCTGTTTTTCTACCTTTCTGGTCCAATCTTACATGTGAAAATTCTGAAATAAACATGTTCAATGCTGAAGTGGGAAAAGGGCCTTCTTATACAAACCAATGAAAACCACACACTGTTAACTACCAGTAGTTCCATTTTGAAAGATGCCAAGTACGGTCACACAAATTCTTAATGGCTCTTAAAGTTGTTCCCCACATTCCATTCCACATTGTTCAAAAGCCTCCCCCCCTCCCGATCCTTTCAGGAGGTACAGGGGATGGGTACCTTTTCTTCTATGAACTTCCATCTATTCACTTATCTTCGGACCCAAACCATGTAATCAAGAGTGTCCATCACCACCACACAGAAAAAAGAGCCTGGAAACTACTTCATGTCATATTCCAGAAAGCCACAGCTATGCGTATTTTTCAAATAAGGATACAAAACGTAAGTAGCAAAATAGGCCACTAGGACTTGTACATAGAAGTTGTCCTTGTATTTAGAGAGAACTTTTCCTAAGGCTTTGGCATCATCCATGTCTCTGGGAACCTTTATACATTCTCTCTCCTCTCTGTAGGGGAAAAAGAAATCAGATGAAGTTACCAGCTTAAACAGCAGATGCTTGCCCCAAACAGCAGGGATACTAATGGCACTGTGACATATGTATCATGCACTCTTTTAAGATTTCATGTAAAATACTAATTACACTGTTTGACTTATTGGATTTTGTAATACATACAGCCAGCTTTAACTACTACTTGATGTTATTCTGTAAGCTGTTGAGGTATCAAAGGTACTACATCAAAACATCAGTTGTTCAGAAATTACTAGACAGTTTGATATTATCAAAACCTTTGCCTCCACTCCAGCAATTATTAATCAAAGTCAATGTTCAAAGCAAGGCCACACATCGTATTCAACATAATATCCAGGCACAACTTAATAACTTTTAATACAAGCAGATGGAACACATGTTCATTGCTTTAGGAGAGAAGAGTAATTGTTTGTGGTGTTTATTCAGAGATAGAGAAGGGCTTCAATACATAACACATATACAGAGAATACCCCAAATCTCTGCATCTTTGGAAGCAAGTAATTCCTTTCAAATACCTGTAGATATTATTTTTTGGAAAACGCTTGGGTGATTCTTAGCAGAACATACAAAGAAGCTCTATGGCCACATCTACACTACAAATGTAAGCCACTTCCACACAGTGTTTGGAATTCCCCAAGTGCCAGGTGTGTTTTGCTACTGGAACTGGTGCAGCTGTGACTAAGTGGAGATTTCTGGGTGACAGGTTGGTGATTGCTATCTGCACTGAGTCTGCTGACTTGTGCACAGCAAAAGACATGCATCTTGTGCTTCTGTATTGCCCTGTGAATCATGGAGCCATTGCTGGTCATCTTAGTCCTCCATCATCACAAACCACAATTTAAAAACCTCTGGCTTAGTCCATAGTTAATACCATTTTCATTTCCACTGTATGTGTTTCTCCTTCTTGCATACTGGGACAAGTGAATTGTTGTAAGAGCAAGCTACAGTCAATCAATGTAGTTGATATCATAGAATCATAGGATTATAGCATTGAAAGAGACCCCAAAGACAATCTGGCAAACCCCTAGCAAACAGATATTCCATTGCGGCAACCATAACCTAAGTTTAAGGTGCCATTTGGCACTTAGCTTATATATCTGAGTTTTTAACACTGCTTCCACGTCAATTAAACAGTAACAGCTATCACAAATCCTTGAAACAGCAGTGCTCAGCACAATCAGAAATCTACAATTCCAGAGTTTGTTTGGTTTTTTGGAGAGGGGAGCTCCAATAGTTAAAAACTACTTTGAACCCAGTATCGTAACAGCTTTTCGTAGTGTGAATGTGTAGTGAAATGAGCATTTGTCCAAGTTTTGTCTGACGACATAATTTTGAATTGGACAGCTCAGCTCTGCCAGACATTAACAGGTGGTTAGTTTAACCTCTAATCCCAGGATATACAACTATCCACCTGAGAAATTTGCATACTGTGACATATTAAAACTAAGATTGGGGTTAACCAGCAATATGAAGTGTTTTGATATAGTAGTACAACAAGCTTCCATAATGTATTGTCTGAACAAAAAATATTTGTCAGTAATCTTTAAATGGTTATGTCAAATTTCTAACAGGAATGAGCCAGGTAGCATACCTTGCAGCTTACTGGTAAATTCTGATATCAAAACTAGACATTTATACACATGGTTCCTTTCTGAAAACTTAATGAACTGTGTCCTTCACTTCTGAGTTCTATAGGTTTGTAAGGTTCTTTAGGTACATTTGCTGGAAACAAAGCAAATTCTCGGTCATACTTACTCACTCAGCTGTGGAAAGTTTTTATATACCAGAAACATAACAGATGCAGCTATTAAGAAGATGGACAATAATATGAGAAGGGACATTCGTGCAGATCCACCTTCTTTATGGGCCTTTCCTGAAATGGAACAAAAATATAATTAATTCATGAGTTCTTACAAATCATATTTGAGGGGTAGAATTGAGGAAGGGCACTTAGACTTCACCCCTTCATGGATCACTGCCTTGCCGTGGCGAAGGGGCTTGAATAATTCAGAGAAGCTATGAGCTATGCCATGCAGGGCCACCCAAGATGAACAGGTCATGGTGGAGAGTTTTGACCAAACGTGATCCACCTGGAGCAGGAACCAGCAAGCCACTCCAGTATCCCAGCCAAGAAAACTCCATGGACAAAGACAACAGGCATATAAAAGTTATGACGCTGAAAGATGAGCCCCTCAGGTCGGAAGGCGTCCAACATGCTACTGAGGAAGAGCAGAGGACAAGTACAAGTAGATTCAGAGTGGATGAAGCGGCTGAGCCAAAGCCGAAAGGTCGCTCAATTGCGGATATGCCTGGAAGCGAAAGGAAAGTCCAATGCTGTAAAGAAAAATATCGCATAGGAACCTGGAATGTAAGAACCATGAACCTTGGTGAGTTGGATGTAGTCAAAAATGAGATGGCAAGAATAAATATTGACATCCTGGGCATCAGTGAACTAAAATGGACGGAAATGGGCAAATTCAGTTCAGATGACCATCATATCTACTACTGTGGGCAAGAAACCTGTAAAAGAAATGGAGTTTGACAAGGTAACTAGAGCTCACTCAAGTCTACTTCCCTAGCTTACTTTAGTGATGATAATCAAGCAATAAGTCCATCTCTTCTTAAATTTGCTTCTATTGATGGATAAAGGAAACATGCCCATGACCAACTTGCCTGAAACTACTATTTCACTCAGGCAGGCAACTGTGTGAGACTGCTACTACATAGTAAACTGGCTAGATCATCCACCCTGCTTATCTGTCAAGAATAATAATAATCCCAGAGTGTTTATTACAATTGGTGGTGCCATGATTATGCAATGTGTACTGAATATTCCCTCTTGTGATGTTACATAATTATGAGCTGGCAGGAGGAGTACAGAGATGATGAAACTGCCACATAAGTATGAAAATCATATGACGTGGCATAACAAGTGTTCTGAATTTAGCAATTTGCCTTGAAGTTACTATACTTGTGTAGCATGCTTTCGTAAAGCCTCATATGTCTAACAGAAGGTAAACCATCTGCACAGCTACACCTGAAGTTTCATTACTCCTCTTAAAATCAGTGCCTCCCAGGAAGAATCTGTATAAAATCATTACTGTCAGCAGAAAGAAAGATAATTGTTTAGTAGCAGTTGAACTTCATATTTCTTACAGCAGCAAATGTACACTCTGGGTGTCACACTGCTATTCCAGCAAGCCAACATCACAAATCATGGCATTGTATCTGTGCTGTAGGCAGCTATGCCTACAGTTAATTGTATGAATGTGCATTCATGTTAAGTCTGAAATAAGCACACAACCCACAAAGACATATGAAATTTTAAAATGCCAAACTCAACAAGGGTTTTGAGAAGATAAGTTGATAACCATTTTTACCCGATTTTTTTTCTGCCATTACATTTTTTTTAAACTCTTGAAATTATGCTCATTTTAAAAGTTCAATTTCCACATTACATGCCAATTTTTAACAACTGCTATTGCACTGGAGGCTAAACAAAGCTTACAAGTTTCCAATGCATTACACTTTTAATTTTTACTTTGATTAGAGTGCTTTTTGCACAGGGAGTATATCATGATTCAATCTGGAACAAATTCTATTGCAAATAAATTCAAAAAAATCATTAGGACCACTCAAGTGACATTATATGCGCAGAACTGAGAGTTAACATTTAACTGCACTCAATCATCTCAAGTACAGTAGATATCTGTAATTACAACTTCAATTTGGCAAAGGCACTTCAATTACTATTCCAACATAAAAAACGGTTCAATATAAAAGTGATACTGAACATTATTTTGATGCACTGTTGTGATAAGCCCAGTGAACCAAAAGAATTATGTTAAAACTAGAACGTACTGTATACCTTAATTTTAAAGTCCTTGTGACAAAGCCAACTTTTTAAATGTCTTTGACACAAGTCATTTCACTTACAGGAGTTTGCCACAGCCAGTTAAGAGTCAGAGTAAGAACACGTAATCATAAAGTAGCATTTACTGTACTTCCTCTATTCCTTACCCACTTATATCTAAAGCGGATAACATAGCAAATTTATAGAATAGGCTTTAAAATTCGAAGTGCAGCAACTCTGAATAACTATGTCAAGTTCTGAAATAACAATGATTTCCAAAGCATCTAATTAATGTGGCTACAACAATGTTGCCATGCCAGCTTAGACCAATTACATGTTTAAAGACTCTGCTCTTTCAGGCTGTAAATGTCAAAATGTCCTTACTTGTACCAAGCTACTAGGGTTCCCAATTTTAAAAGGCAAAAGACAGGACTGGTTACCCAGGGTAAAATTTGAAGTGCTACAAGACCATCATCTTAGGGGTCTGGTCAGTGTGTGGATGGTAATCCTCTCAAAACCACACATGTGCTGCCTTGGGTTCCAAGACACAAGAAAGGCAGGCTATACAGTACATGCAAAAAAGTACTAAAATGGTCTGTATCCAACCTATGAATTTAATGTATCATTTCTGCTTTCCCAAGAGAATGATATCCCATGTGCTGTTCTGGGGGATCCTTCAACCCTCTGGAACCGTCTGGGGAGGGTGCAGACGGAGGAGATGGGATAAGCCCTGTTGCACTAGTGGGAATAGTTGCACTGGCTTCCACTAGCAAACCAAGTTAGTTGAATACAGCCGTATAGTTTCCTTCACCCCCTCAAATAAACGTAGTTACCCCAGTTTTGTATTTAACCACTCACCTGGTTTCCACTGCCAACTAGGAACTCAACACAGAGGGGTGAGTGGACTAGCAAAGAGAACCAGAGTACTTGTTTCTCTTTTGCCAGCCTGTATAGCACCCATTCTGGCTAAAAGAAAGGGGCTTCACTTCCTCTGCAGCCACCACAGAAATACAGTGGACTGGTGAAGAAGAAACAGACGACTCAAGTTTTTCCACTGTCAGGTTGTTGTGTTTCTAGCGCAGTGTTTCCCAACCGGTGTTCCGCGGCACACTAGTGTGCCGCGAGACGTTGCCTGGTGTGCCGCAGGAAAAATTAAAAAATTCGAAAGATATCCGGAGAGGCGGCCTTCGGGCGAGTTTTAATTTTAATTTTCCTTCTCCCACTTAATGCCCCACGCTCGCCCGAGCAGCTTGCAGTCCTCGGTAACCACGGCGACCCGAGGGAGGGGAGGGAACAGGGAAGTCGAGGGCGGCGGCGAGCCGCGATGACGTCAGTGGGCCGCGCCACCTCGCCCTGGCACGGTGTGAGAGCCCCGGCTAGTGGCGAGAGCTTCGGAATAAGTGGGATCCGCGTGCGCGAGACCAAGATCGCAGGTAAGGAGCTCAGCCCTGGGCAGGAGGAAGCGGGGCCGCGCGTGCGGGCCACATCCCCACAGAGAGCGAGCCTCCCCCGGCCCACCACTCCGGGCAGGTCCACTCGCATGAGGGGGCGGCGATGGCGACGGCCGGCAGCTTGCCTGCAATGCCATCCCTCGAGCAGGCGAGGAGCCCGGAGGCTACCAGATGCGAGTCCTCTTTCCCACCCTGCTCGGGAGTCCAAAGCACTTGGTCGCATTCAGGATCTAGAGTGGGGAAGCGGGGCTTGTGTCTGGGCTGGACACATTGGGCTGCCTGTGCCGCTCGACCTGCGGGGAGAAATCAGGGTGGGAGTCACGACCGTGAGGCAGGGCTGCCAAGTGTGGCAGAAGAGGACACGGCCGTCGCACCTGTCCTTAGGTAGGAGCTTCTTCCGTGTCGACCTGCTGCCCTAAAGTCTTGGCTTTTTTCTTGGCTTTTTGGCGGTTGGCACAGAAGGAAGGCAAGGGGGAGGGGAAAAAATTGAAACTTACACTTTCGTGCGTCCCTCCCGGCGTGACGCTGCGCGCTGACGTCACGGGGCTGTAATGGTGGTGTGCCTCAAGATTTTTTTCATGAAACAAGTGTGCCTTTGCCCAAAAAAGGTTGGGAAACACTGTTCTAGCGTACAAGAAGTAGGGCCTCTCTTAATAAAAAAAGCAGGCAAGTAAGAAACTTGGGAGGCTAGGAATAGGCTCAGTCCTTTCTGAGCAGCCCTGCATGAACAGTATCTTATGTCTTAAAACTAATGCCATCATTAGCAGTGTTCCCATCTAAAATGTAACCTGACAGAAAAGCATGAGAAAGATGTTAGGAGACCTGTCTATCTGAAGACATGAAAGTTATGGCAAATAGAACATTTCACACACAAAAACATGCTTCACTAATACGCTGGGAGAAAAATGTTTTTGGAGAGAAGCATTTTCTCACTTGTGAGCAGTTTGCTCTGCCTTCCCGCAGTTCAACTTTACCCTGTATCAGTAAAATGAATTTTCACTCAGAACCAGACACACTAGGTCATCACAAGGTTATTCTAATAAAACAACTTCTCTTTCCAAGCCCACTCCCACAAAACACAACACATAATCCTACTTCATTTTCAACTATCAGCTATCTATTCCAGGTGGGAAATGTGGAAGGTGGCAAATCTCCCAGAAGACAGTCTTTCATACAGCCTAGAGGAAGCAACTTAATCCCACCAAGAACAATTGGACATCCTTCCAAATAAGTCTACAGAGATTGCAAGTGTATAGTGAAAGACACCTCAGATTTGGGATACGCATTCAACATATGTTCCCAATGAATCTTTGCTGAAGAGGCTAGACATACCCCATCACTGATAACTGTCTGGCAGGCATCACATATGACATTGCAGACATCCCTTTCTAATTCAATCACAACTACTGTGCCAATTTTATTCACCTGAAGGTTTGGAAAGACTTGCAAGAAGTTATTCACTATTGTCTCTAAGACCTTAAGAATCAATGGGACCTGCCATAACCTCACAGCTGGAACTATACACAGAAGTCCCACTGTGAATATTACACTTTGAATACAACAGCTGAAAGTTAATGCATTTTTGTACTTGAACTCCTGAACTACATTCCTTACTCCACACCACTTTCCTAGGCCCCTAACAACTGGTTTCCTTCATGCATAATGCTCATCACGTATTTATCATATTAAAAGCACTTCTTGTTATAGGAAATCTGTTCTCAGAAGAACAATGGCTATGATTCAAACTCTGAAGCCACCACAATGCATGAAGCTAAACTGGTCTTGATCTGGTCAGTGTCCAGAGGGACCTTGGGTTCCACGGTGAAATAAACGTAAATACATACATAAAGCAGGCTAACAGCAACTTGTCCAATAGGAATGAACACAACTTTACTGCTGAATGCCACAGGCCACCCACAATATCCCAATTGCCCAACATCACGTTCAGAGATTTATGACTAATGAGTCTTGAACCTGAATTATCTGCTTTGAGATCCAACGTGGAAGAACTGCCCCACATCACGCCATATGGGCCTCCACACCCATGAGAGCACAGCAAACTTCCCAAGTAGGGCTCCTGACAGGCCTCGGGCCCCCCAGAACTTGTTTTCAAAAGGTCTCGACTTAAAAGGCTTAATAAGTGCGTCCCTTTGAGCATCTGCAGAGTGCCCAAGAAAACCGAGAACCGGCCAGCCACGGATTATGTGGGAAGATTGTTCAGTTCGGGATCTAGGCGAATTTGAACCCCGGCACTTCTTGTTTTGTGGCATTAAACGCTGCTTCGGAGCATGTGCATTTCCCCTCTGAGTCACCCTCCTCCTTCCTCTTCCTCCTCCTCTCCCTTCCCGCGTCTCCTATCCTTCATTCTCCAGTGACCCCGGAACACCTCCAGGCACACCGCCGGCTTGGTTCCAGCGCCCCCCCCAATCCATCCATCCATCCATGAATCTCTCACGCGTTCGCCTCCTGCCGCTTCTGCTTCCCACCTGCAAGCAGCTCCTGATGCCTTTCCAAGGCAGCCTCCGCCTCCTTCGCCGCCGCCGCCGCCGCCGCCGCCTCTTCCTTCTCCGACGTCCTCCCGGACCCTCGCTGGCTCGTGCCCGGCTGCGCCATGGTAGCCCCTTCGGCGACGCCACCAGCCCCTTCGCCGGCCGGCAACACACAGGCCCGGCTCAGCCTCCGCCGGCGCCAAGAACCGCGAGAGGAGGCGGGATCGGCCGCAGCCCTCCCCTCAGCGCCGACGCCGCCCGCTGGCCGGCTCCGTAGGCCGCAGGCGCGGACTCTGTGATTCCGCCCCGCCCGCAGAGGCTCTCCCGCCGCCCTTCTGCCAACACCTTTGCTCTTGGGTTCCTGGAAGGGCTGCCCACGTTTTCTAGTAAATACCGTGGAAGTCGGTTTCTTTCTCCAAAAGACGCCGATTCGGAAGGAACGCAGTGGTTCCACCATAGGCGTAGGCAGGATTTTTGTTGGGGGGGGGGCAGAACCTCAGTTTGCTATGGATTTTTATGGATTTGGGGGCGGTGAGCGGGGAGAAGGGCAGCTGCGCCCATGGGTTCCACCCAGGACTAGATTTAGGTTTGATGAGGCCCTAAGCTACTGAAGGTAATGGGGCCCTTTATATGTCCAGCTCTCCTTTGTCAGCAACAAATGGTTGCTGTTTTTGTGTTGAATATATGCTATAGGTCCATATACAACACAAAACACTGTTGCTGTATGTAGGTTTTATTTTATTTGGTTTTTTTCCTTATATTTTGGAAATTTACATCCAGGTGTTTTTTTTCTTTAATTTTTTTTTGTGGCCCCCAAGAGAGTGGGGCCCTAAACTGCAGCTTGTTTAGTTTATACGTAAATCCAGCACTGGTTCCACCGAGTAGAAGCGCTGCGGGACATTTCACTAAGTGGCTGCTAGTTATGATGGCTGTCTGCTCGTGAGCTTCTCATACGCATCTGGTTGGCTGCTGCAGAAAACAGGATGCTGCGCTATAGGCCTTTGGTCTAATCCAATCTAATATAATGAAACCCAGGGTTTTATCTTTGCTTGGCTGGGAGTAAATCCAATCTCACACTGTGGCACTTCCTTCCAAGTAAGGGCCGTAGCTCAGGAGTAGAGCATGTGCTTTGCATGTACACAATCTCAGGTTCATCTCTAGATCGGGCTGAGAAAGGTCACTGCATGAAATCCTGGAAAGCCACTGCCAAGTCAGGATCGAAAATACTGCTAGGTGGACTAAAAGGTCAGGCTCAGTACAAGGCAGCTTCCCATGTTCTTATGCAATATGCATAGAGTGATAGTGGTGTACAATTGGCTCCAGGACAAAAGAGGAGCAGGCTTTTTATCAGCACACTTTTCTGAAAATAAGCCACAGAGTTCAATGGGCTGCAGGCTGCAACTTGATGGAAATGTATGGGATTTCTTCACAAGCAGGAATGCAAAACATTGTATTATGAGCTTGGACGGTAGTACTTAAATAAAACATGCTAGTAAAACTTATTTGTTGAACTTTGTAGATTTGTGCTTCTTTGTGTGCCTCCTTTCCCCAATATTTCCTCAAAGGGATATCACTTCCTCCCAATATATACAGAACAGTGAATGGCGTACAACCTACCTTCCCCTTGTCAAAAAGACTGTCCAGTAAAACTAGCTACTTTAAATAGCCAGTTTAAAACCAGCCAAGCAGAAACCCTAATTATATACCACCATGACATTTACTTCAAATTCGTTTTGATACAAAACTGAAGGAAGTTCCTGTACTGAGAAAACCACAACAGGATGTACACAACTTAGTTAATGATGTGGCATTAAGGCCATAGGTATTTTTGTAAAAAAAGAAAAAAAAATCTCAACAACTTTGGGTTTTCTTTTAAAAAGCTTAGCAATTTGGGGGGTTTTCTTTAAAAAAGCTCAACTTTTGAAGTGTCCTGGTTTTTATTTTTTAAAATATGGCAACCTTATGCAGCATATCTGTGTGTGGGTTGTGAAACACAACACGGAAGGCAAAGTGCATTCAAATACTCAAAAAGCAGCATTAGCTGCTAAGTTCTATACATTACAGAATGTCTATACTGTAATGTTAATATTGTTTCATGCTACTCCAAGCGATGTGAGATTCTAAGGGTTCCAGGCGCTTACCCAGGATTCGGTTTCTTTGGAATGAGGGACAGTGGAGACTGGTGTCTTTATGATAATATAGTTTATTTACATAAATACAACATGAGCCTACGATGGAGGGGTTCACAGCATTAGCACCCCAAACGGGTCTTGTTTCTCCCATAGCCACAACCTTGGATTTTAACAGAAATCAAACATCTTGCTTTGTCTCTGGCTTCCCAGCTTGCCTCAGGCCTTTTGTCTTTCTAACTAACCAGGGAGGGAGGCCCACGGGCCATTATCTGACTGGCCTGGCTTTTCCAGCAGTTGAATCTCTGCTGGATCCAGTAAATAGAAGCATGGCTCAGGCATATACTGTAGCCTACCCCTCCCCAACTCATAACAAGATGTAGCAGGCAGTCAAATTGGACACTTCAGCAAAATGCTGGCCAATCCACTAAACTGAACTCAAGGTGGCATACTTGGGGTTCCTTGAAAGTATTTCATCCAAGCATTGACCAGACCTAGAGCTGAATAACCTCAGTAAGACCGAATCAAACACCACTAAACCATAACTGCCACAATCATAAGATGTTCCTGCTGAAGCCATGTAATCTGGCAGCATCATCTAGGGGCATTCAGAATTAAAGGTCCTGTGCACGATGTTTCCTTGTTCTATGCATGTCAAACATGCACAGTATGATTTTTAACAGCCTTCACTCAAAAGCTTTAATATGGGAGCGTCACCCTCTGAATGTTGTCACCCTCTGGATGTTGTTGGACTTCAGCTGCCATTGTCTTTGACTGTTGGTTATGTTGGCAAGTTAGCCACCCCTGCTCTATTTTCCGCTACATAGTTCCACAGTCTTCTCGTCATTTATAGTACCTTCCGAAATGAGTACAGCGAACAATATACAGTGGAACCTCGGTTGTCGAACGTAATCCATTCCGGAAGACTGTTCGACTTCCGAAACATTCGACAACTGAGGTGCAATTGACGGTCGGCAAAGTCAATGGAGCAGCAATTTTAAAAACTCTCAGGAAGCAGTTTGACTTCCAAAAAACGTTGGAAACAGAAGCATTCACTTCCTGGTAGTTGGCATTTGGGTTCTGAATTGTTCGGCTTCCGAAGCGTTCAACAACTGTGGTTCCACTATAGTAGATTTAGGTATGCAGACAGATACCCCACCATGAGAGTCCCCCAAATCTTCACACCAGAGCTAAAGCAGATATCAAGGACCTTCTCGCTGAACAACTGTTTCTTTTGGAACTATTGTTAGATCTTTCAGTGCCCATTTAACACATTATTAAATACGATGACTATAGTGGTATGGGCACTTCCAGCTACAGTTCTGTAAACTGTTAGCTGTGAACACACCCCACTAGGCTCTACAAACAAAGTTGTGATTAAATTAAACATGAAAAGTGACATACGCTGTGTATAAAAGTTTCTCTGCCTAATAATACCTTGTAGCAAATTAGATCAGACTTGGTAATTGGGTCTTCTGTTATTTAAGACTGTCTCTTTGTTACGGTATACCAAACAGAAATGAAAGTACAAGCTGAAAGACTAACAGCTTCAGCACATGTTATAGTTGATGATTCAGTCTGAAGTGATTGTTCTCAGTGGTATCAATGTTCCAGGAATAAGTTCTAATCTAAAGTAATCTTAAACTATAAATTTTACTTCAGTAAAATAGATCACCAAGAGATTTACTACCTGATCCTCAAGCAAACTGAATGAAAATGTAAACCAGTTTAATCCCCATTGCGATAATTAAGATTTCCACTTGCTACATTTTTCCTGGCTATGCTTCTATATTTTTAACAGCACCACCATCACCAGAATATCTGATCCTGCAGGAAGCCATGAGGCCCTTTCATGGCAAGACACTATGTAGTTGAAATAGTGGCATTGAATTATGCCGCTTGAAAGGACCAATGAAACAAAGGCATTTCAGGTATGTGTCATTCTTGGCATTGATAGGAGAAAGTGGGATGCATGATCAGGCCTCTAATTCAACCAATTCAACTGAAAAATGAGATTCCCCACTACATTTTGATATCTCAGTGAAATGTATCTGTTGGTTCAAAAGATCAACCTTTTGAGTTACAACTCTTCTACCCTAAAAGCAGGTTTTTTCTCTTGCAGAACCTTCCTACAAAATTTTCAGGCTTCCTCAAACTCAGCCTTCCAGATGTTTTGAGACTACAATTCCCATCATCCCTGGCCACTGGTCCTGCTAGCTAGGGATCATGGGAGTTGTAGGCCAAAAACATCTGGAGGGCCAAGTTTGAGGAAGCCTGCTACAAATGTTGTTATTGAAAGGTATTTCTGTAGAGACAAGATAAAATCAGCAAGGGTTTAAAAATGGAGTTTGCAGCTAAAAGGCTAAAAGAGTTGGTCATTCTAAATTATCTGTAAATTCCACTTTTCTTTATTATTTAAGAATCATTTTGATGTATAAACACACTAGTTCAAAGTAAATAAAATTGCATTATGCAATTATGATAGATTAATTCCTCTCCATATATGCCCTTATTAATTTGTCTCTGCTTTTTTCTTTATTATGCTGTTTCTCCACACTTTAATTCCCTTATTTCCTCTACTTGAACTTTCTTCCTTTGATAGTCTGAAGTTTATTTTCCATTGTAAAAGACCACTATAGTTACATATGAATTATCACTAGCAGAATACTCCCAACACTTGATGGAGCATTTCTTATAATGAGATTAGTAAACAGAACTAGCCCAAAGGTCTGTCCTGGAAAGCGCATAGTGTCACTTACAGCAGTTAATGTGAGGATGAAAAGCCACTGTGGACTTAGCTGCTAAACAGGATTAGTGTTTTATTTGGGAGGGTGGTGTGGAGATTATGAGTACTGCACTAATTTCACCCCACAAGCAACGATCTGCATGAAATCTGTGCATTCATCTTGAACACTGCAGGTCAGATATTTATTTTGATCTGGATATTTTAACTTTGGTTCTTAACAGAACCGTGATGGTTTCTTGTAGTTGAGGAAAGAGGAATAACCACAAACCCTCAACTATGTGATATCAGAATTCACTGGAACTTATCTCAAAAGTAGAACTTTTGAAGATACAGTACGTGGCTAGGCACAAACCAAGATGTTGCCTCAACACTTGAATGACCTCTGGCAGAGAACTTTTTATGTTTATTTTATTTAATAATAATAATAATAATAATAATAATAATAATAATAATAATAATTTTATCATTTACAATTTTATCACCTGCTCTGATCCTTTTAAGATGACTTTTGAAGGACTCAGGGTATTCTTAAAAAAACATACTTTTTGGGTGGTCCCCCTAACATCTTTAGTTACTACAAGAAACATCATGATTACATCCAAAATTACTTACAAGGTTTGTGAATGTAAATATTATTATTATTATTATTATTATTAATAATAATAATAATAATAATGTTGTTGTTGTTTAGTTGTTTAGTCGTGTCCGACTCTTTGTGACCCCATGGACCAGAGCACGCCAGGCACTCCTGTCTTCCACTGCCTCCCACAGTTTAGTCAAACTCATGTTGCTAAATAAATACAATAAAAACATTATTCAACCTAACATTATCAAGGTGGTAAATATTAAAATGAATAAAAGAGGTTTCACACAGGTGTTCTGGAAGGTGTTATCTTTTCTTGTACGTACTGTATATTTTTTGTGTAAGGATCACAAAGGAGTAATAGGCAGAGTAACATATCAGGAGACTTTGAGAGGCTAACTATGGTTGGGTTGGAGAGTAAAGAGGCAGGAAGGGATACAGCAAGGAAGAAGGGCAGAGAGATAGGCTGTTGGAAAACTTAGTGTCAAGGACAAATAATTTACAGAACTGGAAGTGCATGAGGAGGATACTCAATGTATAGACGTGGAAGTGGAGTGTTTCATAAGAACCCCTTTCCAAATCAGTGGAGAGTGAGATTGTGCACACCACACCTCCACACAATGAAGATTTTGGGTTTCATCTTCTTTGTCATAAAAGGGGTAGATTTCACAACGTGGTATAGGTAGATGCAAGGTGACTTCTCAAAAGACTGAATAAGATAGACTTCTATACGATTTGAACAATAACTAATTTTCTATGTTTAAATGATCTGCAAATACTGTTTGTATTAATTGTTCCAGATTTATTTATCTATGGTGTAATTATACCAAAGCAAAGCAATTTACATATAATTATATTCTGTTCTATACTACAATAATTTCCTACCTATACTTTCACATTCATTACATACTTCCTCTGTCTCTTTCATCTTTCATCATGCTGTTTCTCTCCAGGCTCTCATTGTCTTGGTTCCCCCCTCCTTGCATTAGTCTGTTGACTGTTTAAAGTTCATCCAAGTGTTGACTCATCGCTTGCAAAAGACTTGCCTACTTCCAACACTAAACTGGTGAGACTCTGAGTAGCAGGCAGTCCTATTCAAACTGAAAATATTGTAGATTATTCTGGCAGCAGATTTTACATATTAAACTGACCGGAATGAATAATTTTTGAATATATTAAAATTGTTTTAGAAAATGTACATCATGAACCCCAGAGACTAGAGTTATGTGTTACAAGAGGTTCCCCTGGTGTATGGATTAGGTCTGCAACTCCAAAACTTTAATGGAAGAAATCTAGGGAGGACTGTAGTTCGTGTGCAGCTCTGTCTCTCTTTCCATTTCATTTGCTTTTGAAATGATGGAACAAGCCAAGGTTCATAACCCAACAACAAACCATGGCTTATGACTGTTGTTTGTTAGGAAAAACAAACTATGGGAAAGCTAAACAAACCATGTTTTAGTGTTGCAGGCAAGCTGTGAGTGCCTAATATCATATATACATACATATACATATATATTTGTGTGTCAGATCAGCTGACTGTCAGGCATCGCAAAGCCCCTTTTAAAGTGCCCCCAAAGCCCCCTATTAGCTAATGGTTAGGTCTTGTAATGTAGAATATTCTTAAAGGCAATTTGCACTCTGTACATTTGTCTGATTGACATGAGGATGTCCTGCTCACCTATCAAAGTTGGCCTGCAGGCTCCAGCTGGACTGGATATTTTCTTGGGAGAATAAGAGATATAAAAGGTAAAAAGGGCTGCAAATCAGTAGGATGAGCGTTGGGGTGAATTTGATTACCCAAGACTATAAAACCATGAATATGTACTTGGGCATAGCCATAAAAACACTATAGGATTAATATAGTGGTTAATAGCTTGTGTTTGCATATATGCGGCCAGTGTTCAATACCTCACATGGATGCTGACGGTTGGTTGTCCAACGTTACAGCAGTAGAAAACGCGGGCGGACAGAAAACCCAAGGAAGAAACAGAGCGCTCCAAGGCTCGGTCCATCACTTTTTGCTGCCTCTTAGCACCCTCCTTCGCATCTGCCTTATCCGAAAACATACAAGGGAGAGTCGTTTATATTTGCACTAATGGAACCAGTGAAAGCACTATGTTTCCTGATCCTTATTCCACACACGTAGCATCCACACGTTACACGGTGTCCTCGTTTCCCCCCTCTGCACGACCAATGCTTGCGCCACCCCCGTTTGAGTAGCATACACGGGGGCCTGGGAGGAAGCGCTCCGAACGGACTACAATTCCCGTGATGCCCGTCAGCGGCGGAGGCAAGAGCCGAGCGGAAGGCGTCGGGCCTCCCAGCGGCCGCGAGCAGCAGCTCTATCCGGGGCCTTGGCGCGTCTCTCCTCCTTTCGCGCCGCCGGCTGCCGCTGTGGAGCGGCGGGTCCATGTGCGCATCGAGCGGCGCTGCTGCCCCTGCTCTCCTCCGCGTCGCCTCGCCTCGCCGGGCCTCGACCCTCCCGCCATGGATCCCAACACCATCATCGAGGCCCTGCGGGGCACCATGGACTCCACGCTGCGGGAGACGGCCGAGAGGCAGCTCAACGAGGTGAGCGGCCAAGGCGCCAGCGCGGCCCGGCCCGGCCCGGGGCGGGAGCGGGAGCGGAGCGCGCCAAGAGGGGCAACCCCCGCGACCAGGCCGGGCGGCGGGCGGCAGGAGGCAGCCCTAGGCCCGCAGGCGCCGACGGAGGGCAGCTTGGGCGTGGGAGCCGAGGAACAGCCATGCGGGGCCGGGCGGGGTGAGGGGAAGGCTACGTGCGCGGTGGGTCTGGCGAGGGGAAGGTAGCCTGGCGGGGGGAGCCCTGTGAAGGGTACAAGGGAGGTCACCTCCAAGCTCCGGAGTGAAGGGAAACTTGGCCGGAGGGGGGGGGTGAAACTGGGTTATCGCGCGTGTCACTTTATCCGTTCACACGCACACGCGGAGGGCTGCTGCGGGAGGAGGCCGGTGGCAGCAGGAGAGCCGCCCCGCCGCGCGGAGCTGCCTTGTGCGAAACGTGGGCAGGAAGAGGGAAGTAGGCGGCGTGGAGGGAGAGCGGAGAGGCCTCGCTGACGAAGTGTGGACGGGGCGGAAGGGAAGGCCTTGCCCGTGGTCGGCCCCGCTGTCAGGCCGCCTTCGCGCTCCCTCCAGCATTGTCCTCAGGCACATGGCAGCCTCATCCACCCCGGGGGGAAGCGTGGCAGGGGCTGAAGCCGCTCCAGTGCCGCCGCCGCCGCCGCCTCTGGGCAACGAGGCAGGAGTGCCCGATCGTGGCACCGACGGAGTTTTTAAACTGCCCTTTTCGAAAAGTGGTTTTTTAAAACGGTAGCCTAGGATGCTGTTAGTCCATATATGGGCGCAACTTCTGAGTTTTTAGGTTAGGCAAGCTGAAAGGAGGTTGGTGGGTAATAGAGCCCTGTAAGAGATCTGAGACGGTCTAGTGATCGGAAGGGAAAGCCTGTTAAGGCTTTTGGAATTAATGGTTTCATAAGTAATGCAGCACACAGACTTCAGCTCCGAACTGTCAGCTTGACTGCAGGTTAGCGAACTTCCTAACTCAGAAACTGCAGTTGGGACAGTTTCTGGGCTCCTTTCTGTTCAGGTTGTTCCTTGAGACTTGAAATCTAGTTAGGCCAGAGAAACTTACTCTTTACCAAAACAAGTCGTCTCAAATAATTCCAAAGAAGTTAGTATAAATGCTATAGTTACTATTACTCATAAACTAGTTAACATGCTTCTCAGATTGAAAGGAGTAGCAAAACATCAGTATGATGCTGTGTGTTTGAGTGAACAGCTGATGGACTTTCTAATGGCATTTCAAACTAAAGTATTTTTATTAAAAGAATAAAGACTAACTAGATGCTAATGTTTGGTATAATTTCAAAAATGTGGTGCCTGCTTTGAAAAGTGTGGTGCAGAAAGCAGCAGGAGAACGGTGGACGAGACTGTTTTCGGCACATGGTTTGTGGGACTTTCTTGCACACCATGCTTTCCCTTGGTTTTCCATCGATTAAGCTAACTGAAGATGAATGTACAATACTGAAACATTTGAAAGACCTACATTTTAAATATTAGAATGGAAGGAGGCTTCATATAGACAGTAAAATTATGCCCAAATGGGCTATCTCCTCATATATTTGTATGGCTGACTGACTAATACCTTATCTGAATTGACTTGGGCCTATGTGGCAACAGTCACATAATTGAGGATGGTAGTACTCTTCCAGTGGCAGCTTGTACAGTATTATATTGCTGACACTAGGAGAGTCTGCTATGCTTTTTATATTCTTTGGTTTGCAATAGGTCATCTAGCCTGTACTACTACACATATGGTTCAGAACAGATGTAGGTGATTTATGATAAGGTAAATCACTCTTTCCGGAAAGGTAGAATGGCGATACCTGAGTCACCGTAGGTAACAATGGTTTTAGAACCCAGAAAGTGTAGGAAGTGACATCACTATGGAGGTATAAAAGAGACATAATAATTGACCAATTAAGACTGGGGCTTGGACTTGTCAACAGATGTGGTCATGTAGCCTGCAGTGTTGAAAATGAAATTATTGTGTCATGGCTTCAAGAGGAATTGGGGAAAGCTGCTTTTCTAGGTCTCTTTTTATATTGTGGTTTTAAAATTATTGCTGTTTGTGAACAAACATGTTCAGTCTATTTATCTACATAGGTTAAAAAAAAGTACACCTTCCAATGTTCCATCATATTTTGCTTGTGGTGTGAAACTGAATTAATAAACTAACAGTTGCATACAGTTCTGGGAAATATGCTAATATATGGCTAATATGCAACATTTTGGGTTTTTTGAACAAAAGTAATATACACATTAATATTGTAGTATCAAAAAGATCACTAGTATGGCTGCTACACAACATGTGATAAGCAGAAATTTGGAATTACGATCATATTCAGCATAAGTGCAAAATGTGCTTATAATTTGAAGCTTTTGCCAGAGGAAATATTGTGATACAATTGAGTGAAATACTGCATTAGAAGTGGTACCAGTTCACTTAATGGTCTAGGCTTGCTTTTTGGGCATTGAAACATGATATTATATTGTAAGCTTTAATCAGACTTCCATTATATCATTTTGAAAGCACAGCCCATAGTTTTCCTGGCATATGTTTAAATAGCAAAGTCCTCGCCTCTTGTCTGAGCTCTATAGGTAATGGCCAAATGTTAACAACATTGTTCTTCAAATGTAGGTCTTTTATATACAGTAAATGCACGTTTAGGATTTTTGTCCTGATAAATAATGCTAATAAAAATATTACAGAGAAGTACTGTGTATACAGGTTGAAACTTTTTATCCTTTTTCTCATGTATATATTAAAAAAATTTTTGGGAAAGTTTCTTGTCATTTAATTTTTTTAATTCTCAAAGTTGTGAGATGTCCATCAATATAGGTAAATAAAAAGACTTGTGTATATTGTGCATGCTTTGTTCAATAAGTCTTAATCTGAAAAATGTGCATTGACCCTAGACTAGAGCTTTGTTCATATATTAGGTCGTATATTGTTATAAGTAATTCATTCAGTATTTAATGATATTAATAGGTTCTAACTATGGTGCTTGTGGATCTTTGAGTTATGCTTATATGTGGTAAAACAAAACTCCAATATGTTCTTAGTAATGGGAACTAGGTAGCTGATCACATACAATGAAGGGTTCAGTTACCTTACCCATCTTACTCTTAAAAATGGGCTCTCATCTGCTGCTTAACATAGGAATACTGTATAGGAAGCAGTCTTATATCATGCAACAGTGTTAGTCCATCTAGTTCAATCTTGTATCACAGGCTGACAGTAGCGCTCTGGGTTTCAGTTGAGAGTCTTTCCTGGTAACATCAAGAAATGAGTATGGGACCTTTCTCATGCAAAACATGTGCCCTAATACTGAGCCACAGGCCTTCACTAAACAGCCTTTTATATGTGGTTGGAGTAGATGTCATGTCATCACATCACATTTGAGCAAAATAAAATTATAAGGTGAAATTCAGCAATGCACACCTGCTTGTGCTGTATGACTTCATTTCCTTCCCCCCCCCCTTTGTGCTCCCATAATTTGTTCTGGAGGGTTCCCCAAGTACTTGAGGATCTACCCCAAGTAGATCTTGAGGGCAGGAGTGGGAGGAGAGGCTTGTGACATATTTTTGCATCAGCAGAAGTGCATTCTTGGGCTCTGACAGTGTTGGATGCAACTCATAATCAGTTTACAGCTGGCCAACAACAACTGAGCTGTAGACAGTTGCAGCTGGAATAAAGTGGGTGTCCATTGCCGGACTGGTTGCACTTTGGTTGAAAACCATGTATCAAGTATTGGACTTGAATGAGGAAAATTACTACTCTGCCATTAGTGCTTGACTGAAGGCCACCAGTATATCAGTTTAACGTACATCATTCTTTTTGTAAATCACTTTGAGGTTTTCTGCAGTCAGGAGTATAAGTTTTATGAAATACATCCATCCATCCATCCATCATGGAGTTGTGAGGTTAAAATGCTGTCCTGGGTTATTTAGTTGAAGTGTGAGAGATAAATGCAATAGGTAGCTAAACAGATGTGCAATACATAAGTCTCAAAGTTTAGGATGTGGAAAATCTGTGACCCTTGAGCTTCCATCATCCCCAACCATTATGGTCATTGATCAGGGATAATGGGAGTTGTAGTCCAGCAACATCTTGAGGTTCACAGGCTCCCCACCCCGGTTTAAGATTATTGATGAAGTGCATAGTGGTGCACTGTGAATAGCGGTCTTATTTAAATATAACTTATATTACAACCTCATATGTGTCTGCCTATTCAGACATTATCCTCATTGAGTTCAGCAGAACTTATTTGTAAGTGTTGAGAATTGCGCTTCAGTTTTCAAGATTCATATAGTTGGTGTGGAGTGTGCCTTTTGTTAGCAATTGAATGCTAATTTTTGCATATTGTGTAGAGTCCTACAATGTAAGGAATCTAGAGCACATTACTTTCTGAGAGCTACTGGATTTCTCCAGTGTAATGTGTCCTCCTAGTCCTAGTCTAAAGAAGAAAAGCTTCAGTGATAGAGAGCAGAGGTTTCTTAACCCCTCCTCCTCCTCCCTCCTAGCTTATCTCCAGCCTCCACAAAATGTTGGGCTAGTGCCAGCTGTCAAAATTGCCTTTATGTGTACTGCCACAGCCTAGTTTCCTACTGGGAGACAGGAAGCACCATCGTTCTTCATTAGGTCCTAGACTCACTCCTGTCCTGCTAGTGGCTGGATAGAATGCAGTTGCATTTAATTTTGTTTTAAATGTTTATGCCTATTTTGCTGTTTGTTTGGGTTTTTTGTTTTTTTTGCTTGCTTGGTGAAATGTTAGTGCGGAAGAAAGAGAGGTCACTATTAATTCTTCCACAAACTTCAGAAGAATACCTAGGAAGCAATTATACATTTGCTTTGGTTTTCCCGATTTCTTCAAACTAGAAAAAGAAAATGCTTATTAGTAGTAATCCATCTGATTTCTAGTTGAAGAATGCATCCTAATAATCTCATTCCTCTTTCCCCTATCTTCAGACATTCTAACCCTTTTAAAGGTTTTGGAGGTCTGTGTTAAGAAGTAAATAATGACTTGAAGTGATTACTGCCATCAAAAGATGCCAAAATAGAACATTTAAAAATCTGTTGTAGTTTTTTGTTGCTTAGTTAAAATGTCGGTAAACCATGGCAACTAAAAGCGGTGATAATGGTTCTTTTAGTTTTTTGTAGTATCCCACCTTCTATTATCTACAGGAACATATTAATAACACTTACTTTACCATTCTCTTTATAAAAGAAGTTTAGTTGAAATGCCTTTTCCTTGAAACATTCTTATGGCTTAAGTGACTTGCTTGTATGTTACCAAATTATGATAAATATTTTTAGATTGCCTGTGATTGAGCTTCATTTTTATTTTTTATTTTTAGGAAGCTGGTGTGTTATAGCTATTATGTTGCTGTAAAATTGGAATGACCCAGAGTGAGCAAAGTGGTGTGTGTGGCTTAAGCTTTGCTTAAAACATTAAATATGATCTTACATAACTTTTGAGTAAGTGAACTTTGATAAGAAATAATACTTCAAAGTGTGTTTAGTTCCTGAAAGAGTAATGTAACATGCGGTGGAGTGGTAAGAACAACTCTGTTAATAAGGTTGCATAGCAAACATAGATTTTAGAAATGTCACTGGATTCCTTGGCTCTTAAACAACTAGGAAGTCATGCCCATGACACAGCATTTTGAGGACAAGGCAGGGTGTTACTTTACTCTTAAACAAGATAAATAGGCTTTCTTTAAAATGTTAGATATTTTTCAGTTAGTTTCAGGTTCTTCTGCACGCATGTGAATATCAATGCAATATGAAATGGCAAGTCTTAGGAAGTAGCTTCCCTCCATTGTTACCATACTGTATTAACCTATTTGAAGGACTTGAATATGTAGGATTTATTCTTGCCTTCAGACATCATTGCATTTCAGTTCTGGTTCTTGTCAGTAATAGCAAACCAAGAAGTACAATACAGGTAACTTCTTATACGAGGGTTCGGTTCCAGGGGTCCATGCATATACACAAAAATGTGTAAAGCCAGGAACCCCTGGAACCAAGCCCCCTGCAATGTGGAGGTCTGCTTGCCCAGCTTTGGGAACCCTCCCGCTTACTTTGCAAAGTCATTTAAGTGCTTGCCCTGCTTTGGGAATGAGGAGGGAGGGCTTTAGATCCCTTCCAGAGACCACATGCCTCCTTCCCAAACTTATCCACTAGGTGCTGCCAGACAGGTGGGTGGGTGGGTGGAAATAAATAAATAAATGGATAGTGCTTTCCCTCTGCTCTCCGTTTATTATTTATTGCTTCACCACTCGTGCAAAGCTTATAAGTTAAATAACTGTAAGATGCAAGTTACCTGTGTAGTAAACTAAGAAGTGTTTTTAAAACTTAGCATAACACGAGCTTTTGCATGGAAGGGTTTTATAAGAGAAGTTTCACTATCTTCTCTGTTGATGAACTAAGAGAGACAATTGGGTTGTATTATGATGTAATTTGTGCCACACCAGTGATAAGCCACAATTTGTTCAAGTCTTTCTCTTTTAGATTGTGAGAATAAAAAGGCTGGTATAAAGGAAGGAAAGCATACACAAATGTGGCAATTTGAAATGCTGCTGGACACTTGTATTACAGCAGCTGTTCTGAGGATGCTTAATAAGCAGCATGTGGAAGGAAGAAGGCAAAAGAGTGAAAAATGGGACAATGAGAAAGAAAACCTTGAAAAATTAAGTAGTCTCCATATTGAATGTTGGTTAGAAATTGGAATATGATCCAGAGAAATCTAGCAAGCATTCATGATGTTCTTGAAAAACAAGTGTACAGAAGATTGGAATGGAAATATTGATTGAAATTCAAAGAAGTGTCCACCTTCCATTTTATTCCCTGTTCTCAGCTTTCCAATTTTAGATAGGCATGTTGTTTATATGCAATATAGTTTAAAACCTTTTTTCCTTAAAAATGTGATTATACCAAAGTCTGCCTGAAGTTACATTAATAAAAATCCCTAGCCTTTAATATGGCTGAGGCTGTAATTGTACCTTATTAAGCATTTTATAATGAGAGAGCTTCATGTACACTGACACAAATAGCAGATGATACAATATCACCTTTTTGCTTGAACTGAATTCCTAAATTAACAGCATCCATTGCATGCCATTTTGCACCTCTTGCTTTAACGTGTTTGCATTTTCCAGCCTTGCAGTTTGTTTACAAGGGCAGTCTTTCTGATTATAATTATAACAAGTTAAGTAAGGCAGCACCTTGGAAGAGAGCAATATTTCCATGCAGATCAGATCAGAAGCATTGTCTCATTTTCTCTCAGTTATGACTTACCAAGACTTCATGTCTTAAGTTAGTAACAATAATAAAACAACAACAAAGTCTGATGAATGAATGCATCCTCTATTAAAGAGAAGTGGTTGGCTTAAAGCTAATGCATCTTTTTCCAAATTTGTATCAGGAGCATGATGATATCACACCTCTTTAGGTAGCATATTTGAACCAAGATTAGATTGTTCTGGGTTCATGCTGTTCTGCTGAATAGGTTTCTTTTTATGTCATGCCTGTTTGTCACTATGCCAATTTTTTTTATATTGGCAGTGAACTAAAAGTGAGTCACCAGTGAGTAGTTCATTATGTTCAAACAACTTGGATTTGTAATCGGCTCCTAAGATGACTCGGCTTTGTCTGGTGGTTAAAGGGAAAATATTTTACAATGAGTTGTCCTAGTTTCTCCATACACACAATGAGGGCGAATGGTGCTTTTGGAAGGTGCGATGAAAAAATCATTCTGCTTTAGAAACTGTTCTTGCCAGTACAGTAGAATCTACTGATCTATACATGCCTCTAGTAAGAGAAGGAAGAAGTTGTCACTCTATTGATCTATTAAACCAGGTGTCAGGGACCTCTGGCCCTCCAGTCATTGCTGAACTACAGTTCACACCAGCTCAAGCAAGCATAGCTAATAGTCAGTGATGATGGAATATATAGTTCAGCAACACCTGGAGATCCAATAATTCCTTACACCTGCAATAGACCAAAAATAGTGGCCTATTTGAGCATCTTTCAAATTCACCAGAACTCTTCAGCAGGCTAGATGTTATGAAAAAAAATGATATAGAAGGAGGACGTATTCTTGAATGTGATGAAAAACAAAAATACATAGTTTGCAATAGAATGGAGTATATATTGTGCTTGTAAAGGGGATTTCTGGTTGTAGCATGATATGGTGAAGCAATAGCTACTGATCTCTTTTGAAAAATAGGAACATTAAGAAGCTGCCTTATACTGAGTCAGACGAATGATCTATCTAGCTCAGTATTGTCTACAGTAGACTTGCAGCACCTCTCTGGCATTTTAGACAAAGGATGTTCCAAACCCTACCTGGAGATGATGGGACTTGAACCTGGGACCTTCAGCATGCAAAACAGATGTTCTGCTGTTGAATTACAGCCCTTCCCCAGTGTAAGATAAAAAATATAGAAGACAATTATTCAGATCTGTTTTTAGCACTAATTTTAACACTTGTTAGGTAGAGAACATAAGTGGAGTACTGATGACAGTCCTTACACTAGCAAAGCTGGAGATGAATTTTAGATAGTGAATGAAATGTGAATGAAATATAAAGTCAATAGTAGTCAAAGAGTAGTGCCACAATGCAATAGAAAAACTTGTCTCATCCATAGGGCTAAGGCCCCTTCAATGTTAGGTGGCAGAAGGTGATCTTCCAGTTCTATATTTTCTTTTCCTGGATGGTTAATTTTGGTATTGTACAAATTAAGAGCTTTAAAAGATGCAGATTAATGGTTTCATTAGCACCTAAACTACAGTTGTTGATTTATCAGTCCATTTGTAGCAAAGGTGACAGCTGTAGTGGTCACAACACCATGTTACAGTATAAGAAAAAACTGCTGCTTTTCCCTTATAGGGTATTCCAGAGCCTGTATAGAGCCCTTCTAAGGTTCCCTATCTGCAGGAGAAAGGTAACAGAAGCCAGCCAGAGTATACTGTACTGAGAAGCAAAGCAGCTTGGAAGCCTGATCTTTATTAAAGGAACTGTTGCAACAGGGTCCCCACTCACCAATGCAGGAGGGAGGAGAACCCTGAACAATGGTGCACAAGCCCTTATATAGACACTTGAAATTGTCCACCCTGTAGTCCAAGACCACCCCCCTGAAACATCATATATACATTATGGAAGAAGGTGGTCTACAGCAGAAATCCTGTCTGCCAGGATACTTGATAATAGTCACTGATTGCATTACCTGGGCAGTCTGGCCATTCTTTTGTGATGGTCAATACTTTAGTTCCTGAATCCAGGTCAGAAGCTCACCTTATTCATACACAAATGTGGCCTTTTTGCTTGGAAGCAAAAAGACAATGGGAAGGCTTTCTCTATTTGCCTCCCTTACTGCAGAGGAATATTTGAGCTAATTGGGAGAGACAAAATGGTTTCAGGATTGCTCTCCCATACTATTTCAGACACGTGGTGTGTGTGTGTGTGTGTGTGTGTGTGTGTGTGTGTATGGTGCATTTAATATATACAGGGTGAGTCCTTTAAAAGAGGCCCCATGGATACCGAGTACACATGTTCCACGGGGCCTCTTTTAAAAGACTCACCCTGTATGTATTAAATGCACCATATATGTATGCATGTATGTATTAAATGCACCATATATGTATGCATTTATGGATATTAATATTTATTCTATATTTGAGACCTTAAAATTCTTACAACAATCAAAAAATCTGTGTTTCCACTACAGCTGACACCTTTGTTGCAAGAGGGCTGATCATTGTAGTTTGGACTTTAATGAAACTAAGGGCTTAGGCTTATAGCCATTGATCTGTATACTCTTCCCCTCCTTCAATACTCTAACCTGTGATTTTCCTAAAGTGAGTGCTGGGACTTCTTTAAAAAGGGGCAGGCAGGTGCTTGGAGATGTATTTTTCTTTTTAATATTTGCTGCCAATTGTGTGTGTTTATAGGGCTAGGGATTCTGAATATCTGCTTGCTACTTTTATGTCCCCTTTTAAATCCAGTCTGAGTGGCTGTGGGCATTCTCTCTGCTGCCATTCCCTATTTATTTGTAGCAGGACTTTTAAGAACAATTTCCCCTCTGATCTCTCTGGAGAAACTTTTAAAGCAAACCTTGGAGCCGTTAGCTTTTCCATTTCTGTGATGTTCCTCTAAAGCAAATATCCCTCTGTGACAAGATCTCTTAATCAGTACTCATGGTTGATAGGTGTAGTCTGAGACTTTCCCCACCCCATCAAGAATAAGATTGTGTTGGTTTCCTAAATTGTTGCTCAAGCTCTTTTTAGTAGTCTCATCTTAAATTCTATAAATTTGTTGAGGAGGAAGATAGCATGCTTACAAAATGTTTCCTGGCACTACAAGCGTGTAAGTCACTTGCAGTGAACAGCAGGAATTGTCTCTTACACACACCCTAGGACTTTAAACTCAACTTTGATTCATTCTGCATAGATTTGTGTTGCATGTTCCTAATAAACACTGGCAGATTCATAAGAGTGGAGTGTCATGCTCTTGAGATAGAGATAAGGTCCTAGCCACAGGCACAGTGTTCTCAAACCAGGAAGGAGGGAAGAGCACCTTTGTTTGTGAAATGTGGAGGGGAAGAAGGAATAGTCTGCAGCTCAAAAATCAAACTGTAATAGAGGGTAGAGGGGAAGGATTCCTGAGCTGCCATCTTTCCAGACATGCTGTGTGGGAGGTAGAGAAATCTTGAGTACAGTCAATTCTCAAATTATGTGGGGGGTTATGTTCCAGGGATAGCACATAAAGCCAGAATCACATGTAGTCAAAACACATTGGGTGCAGTGGTGGTTAGGATTGCCAAAGTCTTGCCCCCCAGATGCTTGTCCCCTTTCTGCCTCCTCCTTAATTCTGTAAAGTGTTTTTTTTTTGCTAAGTGTATAAAGCTGAAAATGCAAGTAATGGAGCAAGAGAAAGTGATGCATATATTTCCACTTCCTGTATTAAAGCTGATAACATCTCACGCAGCCAGATAGCAGCTCTTAATAAGATTATGCCAGAGTAAAGGGCATTAAATGTGATAGGCATCTCTTCTCCCAAATGGGAAAGTCGTCTGGGAGCGGGAGGAAAACAGAAGGGAAGCATGCCCATAGGAAATGAAAGAGGGGGGAAACCAGAAGTGTGTCCTCTGCTAAGAGGCTCTGGGTGCTGTTTCTTAAAGAGTTGGGCCCCCACCTCCTGCTGTCTAGCTTTAGTTGAAGAACATACAGCACTCTGAAAACTACAAAGCTTTATTTGTAATGGTTTCCACAAATTATTTTGACATCTGACTGCACCGTATTCACTTACTTTACAGGCTCACAAATCAGTGAACTTCGTTTCAACTCTCCTTCAAATCACTATGTCGGAGCAACTGGATTTACCAGTGAGACAGGCAGGCAAGTATTTTATTTTATTTATTATAGTATGTATGCTAATATTATTTGACCGTGGGCAAAAATACGTAATGATAAGTAGATTTTAAAGCTGTTGTAACCTAGATAATATGAACAGAAGCCATACGGTCTTAGAAAATAGGTATGAGTGTTTTGGTGAGGGAAAACGCTTGTACTACCAGTCATCCTTCAACAGTGGTAGAACTAACACACATATTTCTCCATACAAAGCTCCGTGTCTTCAGTGTGCTTATGATTACATGACAATGGTGTGTTAATATTTTGAGATGAAAGTTCAACTCATCCTTCTTTGCCATTTCATTTCTTTAAAAAGTACGTAATGGCTGCTGAAGTAACCTATTTGCTAGAAATAGTACTGCTGGGATAATACCAGACTCTTCAAGCTAATTGTGTTTGAGATGCATGCATTACTAATTTGACTGTTGGAATAACAGCAGGCTTTGCACATTATTTGGAGTCCAGTCATGAATGTAGGCATAAAGATTTGCTTCATGCCAGCTGAGGTGTACAAGGGAAATACTATTCTATGGTTCTCTTGTGATATAAGCTGAGCTAAAGTAAGTTCCATAGCATTCTGAAGGCTTTGTTTGCATGGCCTGCAGCTGTATTATATTTTTGCATCATGGTACAGTTACATTTGAAACACTTTGTTTTTACAGTTGGTTTATACTTCATAAAATCTTGTTTGATACCAATATGATGAATTGGAAATATAAACATGGATAAAATAATGATTTGTTGAATTCAGTAGTATTGACAACTCAGTCACCAAACATCAGCGCAAATGAGAAAGTTCAGAGTAATTCTGAAAGATTATGTGAAGTTGGGTAGGTTTGACAGTGAAGAAATTTCATACCCCTCCAAAGGATTCACTTTTGTCCAAAGGTGACACTGTGATGATCATAGCATAAAAGAGTGCTCAAAGTCAGTCTTGAGGATATCCATCAGACATCAGACCTGTATCCCATAATTCCATCAAAGAGCTTATAGGGGGCTTGTCTCATCTTAGCTGTACAGTTGCCCTATGAAATAGGTTAGACTGATTGTGAGTGGCATAAGATCACCAAGAGAGCTTCATATCTGAGTAGGAAGTTGGTACACAGGTGTCAGTTGTGACACTGTGACCACTTAATCACACTGACACTCTCCCTTAGATATGTTCTGAGATATGTTAGTCACAAGCTGCTGCTTAATCTCAAAATAATGTTTCATTTGGGTTTGTTTTTAATATGTGTTAATCAGTATTACTACAGAGACATCATAATCTTAAAAATGGGCTTGGACAATATTAATATTGAATGCTTCTCTTGGCAGGTGTTATCTACTTGAAAAATATGATAACTCAGTATTGGCCTGACCGGGAAACTACACCAGGAGACATCCCACCTTACTCAATACCAGAAGAAGATAGACATTGCATTCGTGAGAATATTGTAGAAGCCATTATTCATTCTCCTGAGCTCATTAGGTATACTCTGAGTCATGATCACAGAACACACTCTTTCCCAACTCTTTCCTTGTTATTTTAAGCCTTCATTGTCACTAGAAATTTTAACGTTGATGTTGCTATGATCTCAAATAAATTTAGGTAGGTGCTGAAAAAGGTATGAACATGACACCCATGTAATTTGGTAATGAGGCAAGGGAGGCGATCTAGCAGTATCATTTTTGAGAAGCATGGCTATTTAAATAAATTCATTAAATAAATTCCGTGAAGGAGCCTTCCCAGACCCGCTGAAAGAGGCGGTTATTAAACCGCTTCTTAAAAAACCATCTTTAGATGCGGCCACGATGGCCAATTATCGCCCAGTCTCAAACCTTCCATTCTTGGGCAAGGTGATTGAGCGAGTGGTTGCTGAACAACTCCAGGCACGCCTGGAAGAAGCGGACCATTTGGATCCCTTCCAGTCGGGATTCAGGCCTCATCATGGGACTGAAACTGCCTTGGTCGCACTGGTTGATGATCTCTGGCGGGCTAGGGACAAAGGTGAGAGCTGTTTCCTAGTTCTGCTGGATCTCTCAGCGGCGTTTGATACCATCGACCATGACATCCTTCTGGACCGTCTTGAGGGGCTGGGAGCTGGGGGCACTGTCATACAGTGGTTCTGCTCCTTCCTCCTGGGCCGTGTTCAGAGAGTGGTGGTGGGGGATGAGTGTTCAGACCCCTGGCCGCTCACTTGTGGGGTGCCTCAGGGTTCTGTCCTCTCCCCCATGCTTTTCAACATCTACATGCAGCCGCTGGGAGGGATCATCAGGAGGTTTGGGCTGGGTGTTCATCAGTATGCAGATGATACCCAGCTCTACCTCTCTTTTAAATCAGAACCAGTGAAGGCGGTAAAGGTCCTGTGTGAGTGTCTGGAAGCGGTTGGAGGATGGATGGCGGCTAACAGATTGAGGTTGAATCCTGACAAGACAGAAGTACTGTTTGTGGGGGACAAGAGGCGGGCAGGTGTGGAGGATTCCCTGGTCCTGAATGGGGTAACTGTGCCCCTGAAGGACCAGGTGCGCAGCCTGGGAGTCATTTTGGACTCACAGCTGTCCATGGAGGCACAGGTCAAATCTGTATCCAGGGCAGCTGTTTACCAGCTCCATCTGGTACGTAGGCTGAGACCCTATCTGCCTGCGGTCTGTCTCGCCAGAGTGGTACATGCTCTGGTTATCTCCCGCTTGGACTACTGCAATGCGCTCTACGTGGGGCTACCTTTGAAGGTGACCCGGAAACTACAACTAATCCAGAATGCGGCAGCTAGATTGGTGACTGGGAGCGGCCGCCGAGACCATATAACACCGGTCTTGAAAGACCTACATTGGCTCCCAGTACGTTTCCGAGCACAATTCAAAGTGTTGGTGCTGACCTTTAAAGCCCTAAATGGCCTCGGTCCAGTATATCTGAAGGAGCGTCTCCTCCCCCATCGTTCTGCCTGGACACTGAGGTCCAGCTCCGAGGGCCTTCTGGCGGTTCCCTCACTGCGAGAGGCCAAGTTGCAGGGAACCAGGCAGAGGGCCTTCTCGGTGGTGGCGCCCGCCCTGTGGAATGCCCTCCCATCGGATGTCAAGGCGATGGACAACTACCTGACATTCAGAAGACATCTGAAGGCAGCCCTGTTCAGGGAAGTTTTTAATATGTGACATTTTAGTGTATTTTTTATCTCTGTTGGAAGCCGCCCAGAGTGGCTGGGGAAACCCAGCCAGATAGGCGGGGTACAAATAATAAATTATTATTATTATTATTATTTGTGCGCCTAAAACTATTGTAAACTGCCCTGTGATCCTTGGACGAAGGGTGGTTTAGAAATTTAATTTTTTTACTTAATTATTAATTCATTAATAATAAACTTTAAATTTCATTTAGTACAACTGCTTGCTCACTTTAATTAAGAATTCGGTTATCCTAAAAAAAATCCCAGGTAATGCATTGTAACAATATTTTTGTAACTTCTTGTGTTCCAGGGTACAGCTTACTACTTGCATTCACCACATTATCAAGCATGATTATCCAAATCGTTGGACTGCAGTTGTAGAGAAAATTGGCTTTTATCTTCAGGCAGATAATAGCGCCTGTTGGCTTGGAATTCTTCTCTGTCTTTATCAACTTGTGAAGAACTATGAGTAAGTTCCTGTCTGTCTTATAAACCCATAGAAGAGCCACATCAGTGATGTGTAGTCCCAGTTCTTGTAGTTTACACAGCTAGTTCCTAGACAGTAGAGTTGTTTGAATTGTCAAAATGAGCAAGCTGTGGAATCGGCCCATTTTGATAATTGAAGGGAAGGTTGCGAGTGCAAAGACTACTTCTATCAGGATCCCTGTACTAGCCTTTTATTTAAAGTGTCTTAAAGTTCAGAACATGGTGGATGCTGCTCCCCAGTCTCCTACTCTCTCCTCCCAAAGTCCTTGTTCTGTGTCCCACCATTTTACTCAAATTTTATAATCCTAGATGATTTACAAGTGTCTAACCTGCTTTCACTTAAGGGGTCATGAGAGGTGATTTTAAAAGTTTAAATGTCTGGCCCAGAGCATGGATTGGAGCACATTGCAGAGTTTTATTGCTGAAGCTACACAGGTTTGGTCCTTGGGACATTTCCTGGGAACTTTAATTAAGACGCTTGGGGTCCTTGGAGGAGGACTGGGATGTAATTTGTCCAATTGCAGGTGTTCACTTCTTCAAAGTCATGCTTCTCCCAAACATTAAGGAAGTCTGACTGCCACACTCCGTTGCACTAATCCACCAATCTAATGGTGTCCCTTGACATCTTTATTTTAATCAGTGTGGCATCTAAATTCTTTCTAATGTCAGTTCTCCTCCTCCTCAAAGATATAAGAAACCGGAGGAGCGGACTCCTTTGATAGCAGCAATGCAACACTTTTTGCCTGTTCTGAAGGATCGTTTTATCCAGCTTCTCCCTGATCAGTCTGATCAGTCTGTCCTTATCCAGAAACAGATCTTCAAAATTTTCTATGCTCTTGTTCAGGTAAGAACATTTTTTTCATTCCTAGTGCAATATTGCCTTAAATAATGTAGCTACTGTCTGAAGCTATTTTTCACCAGTGCTTAGCTAAGGAAGTCAATGACTCATTTGGGATTATTTTGATCCAGAGTGGGTTTTGTAGACTAGTTCATTTTGAGCTTATTTTGGTCTCTATCAACTGAATGCCCCCAAAGAATATATTCACATGGAATATATTTTGAACATATTTTGTAACCATTGCTTTTTTGTTTGTTTGTTTAATAGTACACATTACCCATGGAACTGATCAATCAGCAAAATCTAGCAGAATGGATTGAGATTCTGAAAACAGTTGTGGATCGAGATGTACCAGCTGTAAGTGCTTGTTATATTCAGGCCAGTCAGTTTATGAGCATGCAAAGAAACCATATGTGTAAGCTGAAGCTTTCTTTATAGTTTTTGCTTCTGTATTTCCCACATCCGATGTGGTAAGCTACTTTTCAAGTGGAACTATTGCTTGTCTTGTCAGAAGTGGGTATTGCACTGCTGGAACTGCAAACAGTGTTCCCAACATGTTTGTGGTTCCCTTGCTTTCATGGGACCTGTTCCTTTTGGATCATCTGAAAACATATATGAATTTGAAGGTATTTGGGGGCCCTTTTCTATATGCTATTTTTTCCACTAGAAAATACACAGTATTTTGCCTTGGTATAATTGCATGGTATACTTTAAGCAAAGATCCTAATTTCTCAGAACCCCCCCCCCCCCCCAAATAATGTGAAGTACTCATTCTGTTAATCTGCTATTGGTTCCTAAAGGAAACCCTTCAAGTGGATGAAGATGATCGACCTGAATTACCGTGGTGGAAATGTAAGAAGTGGGCATTGCATATATTGGCCAGACTTTTTGAAAGGTAATGCTTTTCCACAATATTCCTTTTCATTTTTTAAAAACGTAACTTTTGTGATGATGTGCACAATATATTGCAGTATTATATTGGACTTCTCACTAATCCAACAGGTATGGAAGTCCTGGAAATGTTTCCAAGGAGTACAATGAGTTTGCAGAAGTTTTCCTAAAGGCATTTGCTGTTGGTGTCCAGCAGGTAGGAAATTCTCTTTCAAGTCACATGCTTGATTAATAATTACTTGTGGTTTAACATCCTTTCCCCCCTCTTATTTTTATCCAAATATGAAAGATCATACTAAGCTTGCTAAGAAAACACTTGAAATAAAAGTTCTGTCCCCCCCCCAAAAAAAGTAGGAACTGCTACTGCTTAAAAGGGTTTGATCCCTTGTTCTTGGTGTTTTGCACCATTTATTTTTGGATTACCAAGGTCTTTAATGATGGTATAGATTAGAGGTGAGCCTGTTGCCCTCCAGATATTTTTGGACTACAATACCCCCCACCATTGGTCTTGCTGGCTGTGGTTAATGATAGATGTTGAAAGTCCAACGACATGTGTACTACAGGTTTTCCATTCCTGGTATTGAATGAAGCTTGAGTGACCTGGGGCCATATATCAAGTCAGACTATTTGCCCACCTGGCAAACCTCTGAGTTTCAAATTGTGAGAGGGGTGTCTTTTCTCTAATACAGCTGTACCTTGGTTGTCGAACGCCTTGGTACTTGTATGTGTCAGCTCCCGAACAATCGAAACCTGAAAATGAGTGTTCTGGTTTTCGAACTTTTTTTGGAAGCCAAACATCCAATGCGGCTTCCGTTCTTGTTTCCGGCATGCCTGCACAATAGGAAGCCATGCCTTGGTTTCCGAATGTTTGAACAGACTTCCGGAATGCATTCTGTTCGAAAACCAAAGAATGACTGTATTATGATATTGGATATTGGATATTGAATGTAGGATCTTCTGCCTGCAAAAGATGGGCTCTACCACTGAGCTATGTCCCATCTCCAAAGGGGAACATAATTTGTGAGACCATAATCAAGGTTCCTTCCACATGAATTGTTTCAGTGCTCCTGTTACTTGCAAATCATGTAGGGATGTGCTGGTTTATATAAACTACCAGAACTGGTGTTACTGGCACACTCCAAAAGGTATAAGCTCTTGTTTCCTAATTCCTTCCCATGCTAATAGGTACTTTCTAAATCATGTGTGCAGAAAGCTGTGACCTAAACACAACCTAAGGTTAGTTTTTAGCAGTTATCAGCAAGATGCATTAATCTTTAGAACCAACCAACAGCAGTTTTTTTTCCTTTCCCCCCCTTTTTTAAAGGTTTTGCTGAAAGTGTTATATCAGTATAAGGAAAAGCAGTACATGGCTCCTAGAGTTCTGCAGCAGACACTGAACTATATCAATCAGGGGGTGTCGCATGCAGTCACTTGGAAGAATCTGAAGCCCCATATCCAAGTAAGTTCTTTTCCCATCCTCTCTGAATGGTGACTGCATAACAGCATGAATAACCTAAGCCTTTTTCTAGCCCTGTGTATTTTGAACTTGAACTTGAGCTTGAACTGCTTGCTATGTTAAGCAATCTTAAATTTGGTTGTATTGAAGATAATGCTCAGTAAATACCCATAGTTGCTTTGAAAGCCATCAATTAGAAGAAACTTGGTGAGCCAGAGAAATTAACTACAGGAAATTACTTTAGACCTCTTTTGATTCTAGGTATCTTTGTAATTTTTTATTTATTTTATTTTTTGCATATTTGAGACAATTGTATATTTTTCCCACAGCAGTAAAACTTCAGAGTTCATTAGATTATTTTTATTTTCCCTTAAATTTTTTTTAAAGGTATTGGCATAGATATTTAATAAATAATAATATATTTCTCAGCGATTTCATACCATGGTATCATATGAAGCCAAAATAAATCAAATTTACATATAGTAAAAGTAACTATGTTGGCCATAGAAAACACTGAAAATCCATATTGGGGCAGTACTTTGAGTAGGCCAACCAAATTGTCACAAAATAAAGTGCAAGCTTTCAAGATATTGAGAACTCTTCATTGCACTAGATTACCATCTAAGGTGGTGGAGAATATATAACCAATGGTATTGCTGTGAGTCTGCATCTGGAGAGTGTCTTAAAACAGTGTGGCAGAGGATCTAATACGCATCCAAATGATGTTCTTTTAGGTGTTATGCAATTATCAGGTTGCACAAAAACTGTTGGTAATAACGGCTTATTCAAGTTTTCATTTGATGTATTTAAAGTTCTGATTTAACTTGTTCAGTTTATGTTGTAGACTGCCCTGAGAACCTTTTTTTTTTTTTTTTTTTTTTTTTTTTGATAGGGCAGCCTATAAATGCCAAACATGCTTCTAAAAAATTATATTCCTTATTATTTGCAGGGAATTATCCAAGATGTTATTTTCCCACTGATGTGCTACACAGATGCTGACGAAGAGCTATGGCAGGAAGATCCATATGAATATATACGTATGAAGTTTGGTAAGTAGTTCAAAACTAAGTTTATTTTTCCAGCTAGGTAGTACTAATGAGGAGATGCTGCATATGTTAGGGACATTCAATCCCATCCCTCTAGCTGTTGTAAGAGCTTTGCACCACAGCTTTTACTGTGGCATCCTGTACGAGGAACACAGAACATAACTGGACAGGTCTGTTCTGCTTGTCTTGTACAGGAAGCCTTCACAATAAAGGAAATTCCTCTCTCCACCCCTTGCACAAACTAGTTTGTAACATTCAGAGGTTAATCCTAACGCAGAAAGTACTTTGTGGATATATTTTACAATACTTAGGTTTTGAAAACAAAATTAATATGTTTACTACTTCCAACATGTTAGGCATTTTACAGTATTGGGATCTTTATGTTATTGTTTGTGTTTTTAAAAACTCCTTGCATAAGTTGAAAGAGGAAATTGCTGCACTTAAATAACAAAACCTGGTGAGTGAGGACTAAAGTGGCTCTGTTGTCTGAATTCACTTCTTCTTTTGCACTAGTTCCTTTTATGCCTCAAAGACCAAACATTTAGACTTCTGTGTTTTGCTTAATAGATGTGTTTGAAGACTTCATTTCCCCCACAACTGCTGCACAAACATTGTTGTTCACAGCATGTGGCAAAAGGAAAGAGGTATGCTTTTTAAGGATTACCTGTAATCCAAGAACAGTAACTTTTTCTGGTATTTGTGTGGGCCCTCATATAGGTTTCAGGCCCAAATGTTTCCTATGATTAATACTTAGCCACTACAATTTACATGTTATTGTCATGTTTAAATTGAATTCTAACAAACAGTTTTAATGCTGCTGCTGTTGTTAGAATTTTGTTTGTTTGTTTAATGAATCATCACTGCTTGAGCAGAGCCCAGGGTGATGCACAACAAAGCTGACAACAAAATTAAATCACTGATGAAAACAAACACACAACTAGTACACTGGTACCTTGGGTTACATACGCTTCAGGTTACAGACTCTGCTAACCCAGAAATAGTACCTCGGGTTAAGAACTTTGCTTCAGGATGAGAACAGAAATCGGGCTCCGGCGGTGCAGCAGCAGCAGGAGGCCCCATTAGCTAAAGTGGTGCTTCAGGTTAAGAACAGTTTCAGGTTAAGAACGGACCTCCGGAACAAATTAAGTACTTAACCCGAGGTACCACTGTATATTCATAAAGGAACAAGTATTAAAAACACAATGCTCACATAGCTGTTCAGGGCAAACATTACCATATCGGGTGGGGGGGGTGTGGGGGTGTACACACACACACACTATATATATATATATATATATATATATATATATATATATATATGCTTTCGTAGATTTTCACGGGTACAGGAATGCAGGTTTTGGTGTCCTCAGGTGTCTTCCTGTGTAAAAGTTGGGGTGTCTAGGCGACGTTTCGACGAGGTCTCACTCGTCATCTTCAGGCTGGTGCTTTCGGCTTCTTGTTACTGGAACAGAGCAGGATCTCAGTGTTTGAGTTCCTATAAATACTGTAGAGGGGGTGTGGTGTATAGCCTCCAATGTTCTGGGCAGAGAGGAAGTTCCCAGGCTAGTGTGCCTTTTCTTCTTTTGTTCCTTAATTACTTGAGAGATATCTTGAGTGATTTCTTGAGTGATATCCTGAGTACCACTTAGGTGGGTCATTAGGTGTGGATTAGTTGCTAAAGTCTTTGTGTCTTGACCTCTTGAACTTTGTGAAGAGTTTTCATGAGAAGATGGCTGTACTGTACTTAGTTGTGCTCTGGCTTGGCTTCGTGTATAGGGGCGAGCTGTGGTTTTGTGGCTTGTGTCAGCCAGATCTGTGTAGGGATTGCAGGGGGGTGCAGCATCCGGAGGTGCCACCATGGATTGGCTACTGGATGGTGTCTGTAATTCATCTGTGGAGAGGGTCTGGGTTTGGGTCTGGTGTGGTTGATTGGTGTTGGCGTTCTGTGTGCCTCTGGATCTGGTGTCAGTTTTTGTGGGGAGGGCTAATTTCCAGATGTCTGGCAAGCGGGATGTGTCGTCACGCTTGTTCATGTTGTGAGGGTGTTTCTCTATCTCGATGGCTTCCATGATTATTCTCTTGTGGTGATGTTCCGTGTTAAAGAGCAATTTGGAATCTGCAAAATTAATTTCGTGTCCTGTTTCTTTCATGTGTTGGAAAAGAGAGGAAGTTTTTTCTTCTTTTTTGACGGCATTCTTGTGTTCTGCGATACGTGCATTTATTCGTCTGTTTGTTTGTCCAATGTATGTGGCTGGGCAGACTTTGCAGGGTATTTCATAGATCCCTTGGTTTTCCAACTGGATTTTATCCTTGGGGTTTCTGAGGATATTGGCTATTTTTTGGTTGGTGCAAAAGGCTGTTTTGATATTGTGTTTATGGAGGATTTTGCTAATTTTATCTGTAGTGCCCTTGATATAAGGAAGGAGGGCCATGCCATTGTTTTCTTCTGTGTCTTGGTTTTTGGGGGGTGTTTCCTTTTGGATTAGCTTCGTAATCCTGTTTTGCTGGTATCCATTGGCAATTAACACGTTTGAGAGATTCTGTAACTCAGTTGTCAAGTGGTCTTTGTCAGCCAGGCGTTTGGTTCTGGAGATGAGAGTCTTGGCTACGGAGTTTATTTGTGCAGGGTGGTGGTGTGATTGTGCATGTAAGTAGCGGTTGGTGTGTGTTTTTTTCCGGTAGATAGTGTGTCCTAGGGAGCCATCAGGTTTTTTGTAGATTAGGACGTCAAGGAAGGGAAGTTGGTTGTTGGCTTCTATTTCCATAGTGAATTGTATTTTGGGGTGTAAGTTGTTGAGATGTGTGAGGAAGCTATCCAGTTTTTCCTTCCCGTGTGGCCAAATAACAAAGGTGTCGTCAACATATCTGAGCCAAAGTTTGGGTTTGTGTTCTGACTTGTCTAAAGCATTGGTTTCAAAGTGTTCCATGTACAGGTTTGCGATGACCGGTGAGAGGGGTGATCCCATAGGTGCTCCTTCTATCTGTTTGTATCTTTGTCCATTGTGGATGAAGTACGTGTTGGTTAGGCAGTGGTTGGTCAGGTCCAAGATGTATTCGGGGGGATTGTATTTGTTTTGAATAGCTGTCAAGGCTTCATTAATGGGCACTTGTGTGAAGAGAGATACAACATCGAAGCTCACAAGTAGGTCATTAGGATGTAGGTTTTGCTTCTTTATTGTTTCTATGAACTGGAAGGAGTTTGGTACGTGTGAAGAGATGGATTCTGCATAGGGCTGAAGTTGCTTGGCGAGAAATTTAGCGAGATTTTGTAGAGGTGAGCCTATGGAGCTGACTATTGGTCTGAGTGGTGTTCCTTCTTTGTGTATCTTGGGGAGGCCGTAGAGTTTGGGGCATCTGGATGATTTTTCTCTGGGGATGATTCTTAGCTGGAACACCAATCAACCACACCAGACCCAAACCCAGACCCTCTCCACAGATGAATTACAGACACCATCCAGTAGCCAATCCATGGTGGCACCTCCGGATGCTGCACCCCCCTGCAATCCCTACACAGATCTGGCTGACACAAGCCACAAAACCACAGCTCGCCCCTATACACGAAGCCAAGCCAGAGCACAACTAAGTACAGTACAGCCATCTTCTCATGAAAACTCTTCACAAAGTTCAAGAGGTCAAGACACAAAGACTTTAGCAACTAATCCACACCTAATGACCCACCTAAGTGGTACTCAGGATATCACTCAAGAAATCACTCAAGATATCTCTCAAGTAATTAAGGAACAAAAGAAGAAAAGGCACACTAGCCTGGGAACTTCCTCTCTGCCCAGAACATTGGAGGCTATACACCACACCCCCTCTACAGTATTTATAGGAACTCAAACACTGAGATCCTGCTCTGTTCCAGTAACAAGAAGCCGAAAGCACCAGCCTGAAGATGACGAGTGAGACCTCGTCGAAACGTCGCCTAGACACCCCAACTTTTACACGGGAAGACACCCGAGGACACCAAAACCTGCATATATATATATATATATATATATACACATACACATACACACACACACACACACACACTATATCTATTTATCAATCATCTACCTATCCACACACACGGACAGGCCTCTTCAGGAGAAGCCACACAACTGCTTTCTTCTAGATGGAAGGCACTACACCATCCCATACTGCAGCATTAATCATTCTCTGGACCTACCCTGTCAATCCATCACAGCTAGTTTGCACATGCCAAGAAGGATTGAGAAGGCAGGTGGTCCGCAAAACCCCTACAGATATCCTGTCTACATCAAGACACAGCAACTCAAACTGTATAAATATATTTATTTGATTATGCAGTGAACAAATAATAAATGGATCCCACAAGATGGTGCTCCCGAATCTCACCAAGATCTGTTTCAATTGTGATATCAAATTCAGAGTAATTAGAAATGATTTTGCCCTAAAAGTGATTAGCAAATTTGTTGGAGGAGAACAATGTTCTTAAATCTGGGCTGTACTTAACTGGCCATTTACCACCTCAAACAGCCATGTAGCATCTGAATACCTATAAGGTAACTGAGCAGTGTTCATTTATTAGAAAAATGAAAAGAAAGCCACAAATGACATCATAGGCATAAGGATATTTTCTAATATTTTGAATAATAACTGAAATATCTCAAATTGTCTCTTTATACTAGGTTCTGCAAAAGACTATGGGCTTTTGTTATCAGATCCTCACAGAGCCAAATGCTGATCCTCGTAAAAAAGATGGTGCTTTGCATATGATTGGTTCTTTGGCTGAAATACTTCTGAAAGTAAGTGCACTCAAAACTTCTCTGACTAATTTTTGCCATATGAAGAAGGCACTTTAAAAATCCTGTAGCAACACATAAATCTTGTTAACTCAAGTAATTACAGTGGTATCTTCTCCCATGGCAACAACTATATTTACTAAAACCCTTTGTTAGCACATTTTCGAAGCGTGACATGACTGGCACTAGTATCAATTTGTATTTTGCTATTGTTAGAGGAATGCTAATTCCTGGCCAGGTTTTGTGACTTATTTGTCACCTTTCGAAGACGGAGACCCAATATTTCCAGGCAGTGGTTAACAAAAAAAATCTATATTGCCTGGCTAAATTAGATCCAGTCCATGGGTTGGATGATCCATATTTCCTCAATACTGAACCCTCTGACAGGCACACACAACTTGTGCACATGAGGAGTGAAGTTCACCTTTTCAGCTACTTCCCTTCTTCAAAGCTCAGTGTGAAGTGTAACATGACCCCACACCTTCTGCTAGTTTTTCTATGTGTAGAAGGTATGGGGTGGGTGGGTGTGTCTTTTTTGCAGTAGGCTTCATGACAGGTGAGAAACAGCAAGATGCTGTTGCGTGCTTATTCCAAATCCCAAAAGAAAATGAGAGAAAATATTACTCCCCTTAAGAGGTTCTCTCTGTGTGTGTGCTTATGCATGCATGCAGAGAAGTAGGGAGGGCAGTCAGTGCCAGCCACAAATGATGCCTGACTGCTAAGCCAAGCCAAAATGTGAACCTTTAGCAGTGAGATCTCTGACCATCTGTGAAAGGTGGAGTTGTGTTGCTGTAACTGACCAGGTGGACAACCCTACCTTCCCAAACAAACATTTGCGATTTGGGTGTATTGGGCTATTTGAGAGAGGGTTAATCCTATCAGGACTGGGACAGGAGTGCAGTATATTGCCGGTCTTGAATTTGCACACTTTACATAACTGCCAATGTAGGAGATGCCGTGGTGTAGATATCTTATCTACCTCTTGACCCAGATGCTGGGTTTTCCTATTGGATTTCTAGAATCTTATGAATTGACAATAAACTTTAGCACTCATCTAATTTTTGACACTTTCCATAACAGGCTTTTGTTAAGTTGAGGCTGGAGAATAATTTTTCCATGATTGCATTTTGACACTATGAATCATTTAAATGTTTGCGCCTGTCTGTCACAGGCTCTTCTCTTTGTTCTGATAGTCCAGTTTTTGGCAGCTGCTGCTGCTGTTAAATCTGGGAATTGCTCGTTTTGTCGTAAGTTCTTTTTTAAATTTAACTTCATCTTGACATACTCTTACTTTAAAATTACCTTAGCAGAAGGGTTAGCAATCTTAACAGGAATTATTTCCACTCACCCATCCTTTCTTACAAGCTAGATTGATCTCTAATTGTCTTACATTCCGTTGTCTTATATTCCAATAGAAAAAGATATACAAAGATCAGATGGAGTACATGCTGCAGAATCACGTGTTTCCTCTCTTCAGCAGCGAGCTAGGCTACATGAGAGCACGGGTAAGTGTAAAACCAGGTCCACTCTCATCTGCTCTTTCCATTGGTAGCCTCTTGGTGAAGATGTCTAGTGAAGGGGAGGGCTAACATGACATAACTTCTTTCACAAGAGGGCTATGTGAAATTGTGAGGAGCATATGATTTCTAGCAAGTGGTTTTGGATGGTGTGTGGGTTGTGGCCAGGGCTTTTGCAGAAGGGGTGGTGTAATATCTCGTAGAAGCTGTTCTCTGGCTTCCCATTTTTTTTAAAGAGGCCACACTAAGAGTGACAACGATCTTGAGGATGCCATGTCTCATTATCCTGGAATTCATGATCACAGCTTTTCTCACAAGTTCCCTGTTAGTATAACTCATCTGTGAGAGTGGGATAGGGATGCCGTGGTTTGTAAATTTTAAGAGCAGTTTAGCAATGGTACAACCTGAAAGTGAGGCAGTCGATTCTTCATGCAATTAAAGCCACCATGTGATAAGTTTCCTTTTTTAAGAGACCATCATGCAGTTTGTCACTTGACTCCTGACTTCTCCCAATGAAAGGCTGTAGGCATTTGTGTGCGTAGCTTCAAATCTATGTCTAGTGGCATGGTCCATTTGCGTTCTGCTTATAGACCATGTTGCTCACATACAACCTGCGGCCAAAGAGCAACTTGAGATCATAGTACTGGTCTAGTGATGTCGAAAGACAAGCGTACCACTGATCAGCCTCCAAACTCTCATACATGTCTATCTAAAGGGGTAATAAACATTTCAGTGTGATTCTCACATTTCTGTCTTGCATTCGTGCTTTTCCCAACTGTTGTGTGGGATAGGTATGTCCATAATTACCTAAAATTGCATATCATCTTCTCCAGGCTTGCTGGGTGCTTCACTATTTCTGTGAAGTAAAGTTTAAAAGTGACCAGAATCTGCAGACAGCCCTTGAACTGACAAGAAGATGCCTAATTGATGACAGAGAGATGCCTGTGAAGGTGGAAGCTGCCATAGCACTGCAGGTTTTGATTAGTAATCAAGAGAGAGGTGCTTTTTCCTACCCTTTGACCTATCAAGTAACCTTACAGTGTTGTGTAGGAGTGGCAACCTTTTTTATTTGGAGGGCTGGATTTCCTTGGGGCACCATCCCAGGAGAGTGGGGTTGCGGCCAGTGGTGTGTGGGGCCACCCCACTATCTCCCTCTGCATTTCTGTGTTCTTTCTGCCTCCCCTTCTCCCTCTTCCCTGTGCAGCAATTAGACTTAAGTAAAAAGCTCGCAATAGTGACAATGAAGGCCTCCCCCCCCCAAGCCTAAGTTTTCTGTGGTTGGGAGGGGATTTCTCAAGGAGGTTGCAGCTGAAGAGAAAAACATTAACCTCCACATGTGCTTCAATTCCCCCTGAAAACCTCTTCTCAACACTCCACAGCGAATAGGCTTCAAAAAAATACTTTCACTGGCAGCTTTTTTCCTAAATCTAACAGCTTCACTGGGATTGGGGGTTGCACACCAGATCGAACGGCAGGTGCACGATTCAGACTGAAGGAGCCTTTTGGATTCTCTCCTTGGAGGCTGAGGCATCTTATTGCTGGGGAAGTAATATTCCTAGAGTAACATCCATAATAAGGATAGGGTAGTGGGTGGCAGCGGCACATGGTCCAGGATTGGCAATCTGTTTTCCATATCAAGAAACTGAGCACAACTGAACCAGAACAGGGAGGGGGAAAGCGTGGGGGAAGTGGTAGTGGTGTTTTGCAGATTACAATTTGTACATACATTTGAAAAGATGATTGAAAGCTACATTCATGCCAAGAAGCTGAGCATTACTTGAAATGGCCTTTATCAGAGTGTGGCTTTGTAAAAGAATGCCTAAAGCAAGGGTGGCCAACTTGGTGCCTTCCAGATGTTGTTGGGGCTACAGGTGACATAATTCCTGACCTTTGGCCCCATTGGCTGGAGACTGATAGGAGTGGTGGTTTAACAACAGCTGGAGGGCACCACATTGACTACCTCTTGTTTAAAGTACTTGCTGTTTTCCTGTAAATTACAGTAAAGTAATCTGTTCTCCTGCTTCTTTTTTGCAGCTAAGGAATATATTACCCCATTCATTAGACCTGTAATGCAGGCTCTTCTTCATATTATTCGAGAGACTGAGAATGATGATCTTACCAATGTGATTCAGAAAATGATCTGTGAATATAGTGAAGAGGTTACTCCTATAGCAGTAGAAATGACCCAGCATTTGGTAAGTCACACTATTTTACCATGCTGGCTGCTGTTTTAATATCCTGATGTTGTGCTAATGTAGACAGTCAATTACATATTCTAACCTGCTTAGTTTGCTGCCAAAGGTAGTGTGTTGGTGGTAGCAAAACATAGACAAGAAATCTGAAGAAGTGTATCTGAAGAAGTGTGCATGCACACGAAAGCTCATACCAAGAACTGACTTAGTTGGTCTTTAAGGTGCTACTGGAAGGAATTTTTTTTGTTTTGACTATGGCAGACCAACACGGCTACCTATCTGTAACATAGACAAGAAATAATATTTTTTATTAAAGCATAATAGAGAAGATTTAATTATACATATTTGGGATACTCTGAATTTTTCAAAGAAAAATGACTTAGTTAATACCACAAAAATCCCAAATACTGTAGCGTTGTTGGGCTATTTTAAAGATTTGGGGTTGGAGCCAGAGTTACAAGAAGCAGAAGTCTGCTCTTGGGACTCTCTGCTGGCGGGCAGGAGGAGGTAATATTTGCCATTTTCTCCTTTCCCTGGAAAGCTGCTCCAGGGGGATAAAACTTGGGAAGTTGTGCTGGGGCCTTTGGGTAGAAAGCAAAAATCTCCTACCCTCCTCCTTTATTTAGCAATCCCCACCCCACCCCCTGCAACCGCTTAGCTTAGCTGTTTTTAAAAAAATAATAACAGATTTTTTACATTTTTATCAGCATGCATCCCTGATTAATTGTATTTTTTAAAAAAGTTTTTTTTTTTTTTTAAGGAAGCCCAAATTATACATCAGGGTTGAGTTCTTCCCCACCCCACCCTGATACAAAGTCGTATTTGATAATGTTCTTTTGCAAACAGTCCTGAAAATGTTGTTTGTTACACTATGATTCTTTAGTCTGCTGTTGAGCTTCCTATTAACTCTTAACTGAGACTTTATTCTTTCTCTTTGTAGGCAATGACTTTTAACCAGGTGATTCAGACAGGGCCAGATGAAGAAGGCAGTGATGATAAAGCAGTAACAGCAATGGGCATCTTGAATACCATTGATACGCTCCTCAGTGTTGTTGAAGATCACAAAGAGGTAAGAAATTTATTTTGCTTGTATCCAGGAAAAGCTGCAAAATAGCCTTGTTTTAAGAGGGTTGGTAGGAAGCCAGCATCAGTATTTAAATTCTGTGAACCTATTTTTATTGAAAATACATTACTGTATTGTTGTTAACCTTTGTTAAACAGTAAAAACAAACTCTAGTCCTGACTGAGTTTTACAAAACTGCTTTGCACTTTTATACAAATGATTTTTGAAGAAAGATAGAGGTCACAAGACAAACACCTGCTATTCTAAGTACCTCAGCGCTTTGCATATTCCAGAGGGAATCAATACTTAGTAGAATTCATTTTTGTGAGAAACTATGTGTGGGCCTGCTGTGCTTTAAAAATAGACCCAAAGTTAAAAACCTGACCTGTATTTATGATATGAAACAAGTATATTTTCATACCTTTCTTAATATGATTCTGCTCCTAGCAATGGTTAAAGGCTGAAAGCTTTTAAGGCAGAGATGGGGAACTTCAACTCCCTGAACACTGGCCATGCTGGCTGGGGCTGATGAGAGTTGTAATCCAACATCAGGAGGGTCATAGGGTCCTGATCCCTGCTGGGAACAGCGACTTTGATGTCATCCATAGAGCAGATAACAATACTTCATAGCCCTCTCTCTGGTTCATGGGATTTCATAGGAATACAAGAGAGCCTTGCTGGATCAAAACTGATCTGTATAGTCTAGTTGGCAGCCAAATGCCTTCAAGAAGCATAGAATCACAGCAAAAAGCAATTGTATGTCCCCAGTATCTGGTGTTCAGGGGTACCGTTCTTCTGAAAATGAAGGTTCCGTTGAACTTCCTATTCTTTTAGTCCAACTTTTCCTACCAAGTGGGCTGCAAGAATACTTCATCATGGAACCCATGGGACGCACATTGCCCTGTTGGCCATGTGGGTGGGGAGAGAGGTCAAAATTCGACACACAAACCCAGTCCTCATGCTACCTTCCCAAAAGTGGCTAAGTGAGTCGCTGGGCTTTAGGAAGGAGGTGCAAGGCTCTGGCAGGGTCCTAGAGCCCTCCTACCTCCTTCCCAAAGCTGTGAAAGGACTAACTAGGCTTTGGGAAGGAGGTGGGAGGACTCCAGGACCCCGTTAGAGCCCTCAGTCCTCCTTCCCAAAACCCAATGCCTTGCTTATCTGGCTTTAGGAAGGCAGCATGAAGGCTGTGACGGGGTGTGTGTGCCATGGTTGCTGAGGGCCACCAAAAAGGCCTCAAGGGCCGCATGCCCCCCTTGGGCCATGTGTTGGGCTGCCCTGTTTTAGCTAGTTACTGATCTGTAAGAGGACCCATTTTTGAATCCTATGACTGGTAATTTTACTCAGAAAACTAGCTTCTTATATGTAAAAATAGCAAAGGGAGCTTTATTAAGCTTGTTGCCTGTGCTTTAGTGCTGGTGGGCAGTCTATTTTTTTTGTCTTCCTTGTTCCTTCTCCTTTGCATTTTATCTTAATGCTTTGTTACTGAAGCTTCCTCACAAACTATCCCTATAATTAATTAATTAATCCATCCATCCATCCATCCATCAACTCCCTCCATCCCTATTGTAGCTAATTAGGATATGACCCTAGGTTTAGAAAGGGGTTCCTGGCTAGCTTGCAGCTCCAAAGTTATTCAGCTGTGCCAGATGACACAGCAGGTATGAACAAGACAGGAGTACAATTAAGAGCCGATTTAAAGACTGACTTTGCAGAATTTCTATCATGCTGTTCCAACTCCAAAGAAAAGCTCCAGGGAGTTCATATCAACATAAAAACAAAGCTGTGAAAATAAACCAGAAAGCTAGATATATAAAAAGCAGTGGGTAAAACAATCAAATAGTAGAAAGCCAGAAATAATTAAAATGCTTGTAACAAATTAATTAAACAGCAAAGTATTCAGTTGTAAAGGAGGGAAACACATGAATCTCCCAGGCTCTCCATTTCATGGCACACAGCCATGTTGACTAGAATCCTTCCTCCCTTTTCCTATTGTGTTGTGACTTTTTAGATTGCAAGTCTGATCTTTGTAAGCTGCTCTGGGAACCTCTTGGCTGAAGAGCAGGTTCAAAATGTTTCAGATATATAAATAAACAATAGATAGGTGGTGACACTGCAATATCTAATTTCTCTGCCTGCCTTGTATTTGAGACCAGTGGCTTCAGAGTCGTCGTGTGTGCTTTAGGACATATGAACCTAGCAAGTGTGTTCAGTGAAATGGATGAGAACTTTGTTGAACAACCTTCTCTGTGACAGAGATAAGAAGGCGATATTCTTAACCCTTTAGTACTCAAACATCTATTAAAGACATAAATTTGATCAGAACTTCACTCTTTTTGTTCTGATGCTTATAAAACAGTCCTAGTATTAAACACTTCAAATAATGGCAGTGACCACCTTTGTAAATGTGCTTTGCCTCTGATTGTGCTTTTTGAAACAGGCCACCCACCCAAGTAATTTGTGGTTGTGTGTTTTATTTAAAACTTACCCTTTTTTCGTTAAATAATTTTCATTAATTCTCAATTACAGAAATCCAGTATATGCCACATTATATCAATACCAGATTACCCTGCACATTTCTCATTAACATTAAAAAATAACCAAAAAGAACACATTTTTACTCCCCCCCCCCCAAAAAAAAATCCCCAGACTTCCTTCCACCCCCTCTTCTGGTTCTTTAAATAAACCAAATCATCTTACATTCCAGGTCCCTTTACCCAATTTCCCAACTACTAAACAATTAAACTTGTGATATACTGCACAGATATTTGAAACATTCAGACCGCTTTATACATTACACATCTGTGCTTACAGACTATTTCCACTTTAAAAATTATCCTTATTGTTGCTTTTTGCAAGCGTTTAATCCATGTCTGCTGATGTCCCTATTTATTTGCAACCGCTGGCCCCTAAATAAAAACCATTTCCCAGACTGTTACCCATTCTTTTTTCTTACTTTGGCATATTTAAATCTCTGGAAGAGGCTTCCCATTAAAACAATTCCCAATTTCAGCCCTCCTTCCTTCCAAATTTCTCTCTGTCTCCAAGGTTGTGATTTCACTCAAATTTCTCTAACTACTTCCTGTCTGTACAGTGGTGCCTCGCAAGACGAAAAGAATCCGTTCCGTGAGTCTCTTCGTCTACTGGTTTTTCCGTCTTGCGAAGCAAGCCCATTGACGGCTTAGCGGATTAGCGCTATTAGCGGCTTAGCGGATAAGCGGCTTAGCGGCTTAGAAAAAGGGGGTGAAAAGGGAAAAAAACCCGCAGGAACTCGCAAGACATTTTCATCTTGCGAAGGAAGCCCATAGGAAATTCGTTTTGCGAAGTGCCTCCAAAACGGAAAACTCTTTCGTCTAGCGAGTTTTCCGTCTTGCGAGGCATTCGTCTTGCGGGGCACCACTGTACTCATATTTAAGGCTCCTCAAGAAGCTGCTACCAATTAGGACCATTTCCAATATTTAAAACTTATCCTAATCTAAGGTTCAGGGAAAGTTTCAGCTATTCTGTATTGATCCTATGGCTTACTAGCCAAGTTAGACAAAAGCAGCAAAGATAGGTCCTATTAGAAACCTTGTCCACAAACCCTCATAATTTATAATCCCATCTAATTAATTGTTTTCCTGTACTCTACTTCTGAAGACCCAAATTCGTCCTCCAATACTTAAAACAAGCAATTTATGACATTGACCATGTTTCCTTTAAACCATTCCTTTCAGATTACCCAGCAGTTGGAAGGTATCTGTTTGCAAGTAATAGGAACAGTGTTACAACAGCATGTTCTGGGTAAGAGGTCTCCCCACCCCACCCTTCAGCTATTACTTTGCATGTGGTGCACTGATTGGATCAAGCCAAGGTTCATGACATCTTTTTCCTGTTCCAGAATTCTATGAGGAAATCTTCTCCTTGGCTCACAGTCTGACTTGTCAGCAGGTCTCAGCACAGATGTGGCAGCTTTTGCCTCTGGTCTTTGAAGTATTCCAGCAGGACGGCTTTGACTACTTTACAGGTGAACTTCCGTGTTAGGTCTGTCTTCCTTCATTGAGCATAGGCAGGCCACTGCAGAACTGAATGATAAGGATACCTTTTTGTACCTTGCAGCTTTTCATATTGACCAAGAGAACACATAAATAACAACTGTTGATTAATCTTTTTACTGCAGATATGATGCCACTGTTGCATAATTATGTAACTGTTGATACCGATACACTCCTGTCTGATACAAAATACCTAGAAATGATCTACAGTATGTGCAAAAAGGTAAGTAACTCACTAATCCTCCTATCATTGTAGCTAAACTTATACCATTGGAGTGCTTTGATCTGCAGAACTGGCACTGCTACAGGTGCCAAAAAATATTTATTCCACATTTGTGAGAAATCATTCATTTCATTTGGAGCTTCTTGCCCATTGACATAAGGCAAGTGCCTTTTCCTTTGAGAGCCAGCGTGATGTAGTGGTTAAGAGCGGTAGACTCGTAATCTGGGGAACCGGGTTCGCGTCTCCGCTCCTCCACATGCAGCTGCTGGGTGACCTTGGGCTAGTCACACTTCTCTGAAGTCTCTCAGCCCCACTCACCTCACAGAGTGTTTGTTGTGGGGGAGGAAGGGAAAGGAGAATGTTAGCCGCTTTGAGACTCCTTCAGGTAGTGATAAGGCGGGATATCAAATCCAAACTCCTCCTCTGCTGCTGCTGCTGCTGCTTCTTCTTCTTCTTCTTCTTCTTCTTCTTCTTCTTCTTCTTCTTCTGTGTTCTTTTCAGTGTTTGTTTAAATCATTGTTTAGACAAGCCTATCCAGGCACCTTTCTTTTGAAAGTTTTTTAATACCTGTCTTTCACTAGGGTGTGTTTGGAATTTTAATGTTTTGTTTACTTTTGTAAACCACTTAGATGTTTTATTACACATAAGCAGTAGATAAATTTTGCTGAATAAATAAATCCTGTAGATATCCCTTATGCAGTATAGATCTAGGAAAGAAAGACTTGTGCCTTTCCAGCAGCTAATCCAAATTCACATTCAAGAGACTGCAAGGTCCAGCAACTCTACACAGACCTAGATAAGCTAAATTATTGGGACCTCTGGAATTGCATGTCCATTTTGCTTTAAAAATACGTGGTGGATCCAACTATACAGAGAGTCAGTAGACCAGGGGTGATATTGTTGGATAACTCCCATCAGCTCCAGCCATCATAGCCAATGGTCAGATATGATGGGAGTAGTAGCTGAGCACCATATGAAGTGCCACATGTTTCCTAATCCTGTATTAGTCCATAACCTCTTCTGAAAGCTCCCATGCGCTTAACCATGCAGTAACCAGTCATGCAGTTGTATTACTCTTCCCCTGAAGTGGATTAAAATGGCTACAGTCATGTGTGTGCATAGTTTCTAATCTGTGCCTAGTAATACAGTCCAATTGTGTTTTGCATTTAGACTGTGTTGCTCACATACAGCATGTGGCCAAAGAGCAACTTGAGATCATAGTACTGGTGCAGTGATGTCGAAAGACAAGCTTACCACTGACCAGCCTCCAAACTCTCAAACATGGAGATTGAACGTGGGCTGGACTCATACTAAGTGTAATTTAAACACATCTCTTTGTATTCAGGCTTCGGCTTACTACTGTGTGGTATTGTGGTTGGTTTTTTATCATAACCTTGCCTTCAAAGTCAGGTTATTAAAAAGTGGTGGATGATTTTAGTTGGATTAAACATGAACACACCAGTTTCCATTACAGCTGTTTTTGTACATGACCTCACAGTGATTTTGCAGCTGAGCTGAACTGGAAAATTATTCATGCTGTGGCTGACTACAGAAATCCCAGTGCCTTCTGAATTTCACTCTGCTAAACAGATTATTAGAGCGGTTAGGTCTAATACCTGTGATTCCTTGCTAAGATGGGGCAGGTGTCTGTCCCCAACCTACTCCCAAGTTTCAGGGAACTCCAGTCGAGAAGAAAGATTGAAATGTATGCACTTATATGCATGCAAAGGAGGTTCCTTGAATTGTGCCCTACATACCTATATACACTATTTTAAAACAGAGACTCCCAATTTTAATGCAACCATCAAAAATGAGCTCTTACGTATATACTGGCTTTCATTTAACTTGGTGATTGGTGCTGTAAGTTTTACTGGTACGTACTAATAATGTATTTTCACACTAAGGCATATTCCTACACATTAACATGCACGCAGCTGCTTGCTTCTGTGTAGAAGAATCTCCAGAATGGGGCAACATTCCTGGGTGCTAGATGATTCAGTTTTTCCTTCCCCTTCCACAGTCGGGCACAAAATGCTATGTCTGTCTGAAATCTGGAAGAAGTATCTGTATATACAAGCCTGTTTCTTCACCTGGATCACCAGTGCTTGATTAGGCTTGAATTTTGTGTAGCTTTGTGCTCATTTCAGTTGGCAGAATGTTTTCTATTTCCACTGAAATACAAATTATGTTGGTGAGAGGGACAGAAATGCTCACATGTCATTAAGTTTTGTGATATGATAATTACCGACAAATGTTTACCTAAGTTACAGTTGAATGTATAAAAACGGTCAGTCACATTCAGCTCCTTTACTGGCTAACCTAACCAGGAATTCAGTTTTGTGGATGTAAAATAATATTCCCTAGGTGAAATCCAACACTGCTGTTCTACTTGTAGAACAGCTTTTGATCTTGCAGAGGCACCCACCATAACAGAGAAGAGGAAACAGTCTTTACCAGTTTCCCCCTGTAGTCCCCCACCACCACCCTCCACAGTGGTCTGGAGGGCCCCCCAATCCTCTGGAACAGATTTTTTGGGAAGTTATAGAAGGCAGCAGCAGGAAGGAGAAATCAGTGAAAATCCCCTCCACTTACATTAGCAGATATCAGCACTGGACCAAAGCCATTCTGCAAATGGAACAGTAGTATTGGGATTTCAGCCAGTAACTTCTTTACGCAATTAATATTTTTTTCATATGGTTCTGATACACAGTGCAGCCTGCCTGTGCAGATGGGAGGTAGAATGACTGAGAGTTTCCTTAACAATTTTGTTCCTTTGAAAATATAAAGAATAAATGCTACTAAATATCCAGTACTGAAACTGATGGGGTATAATTGTATTTCTTAGGTCCTTACAGGTGTGGCAGGAGAAGATGCAGAATGTCATGCAGCAAAACTGTTAGAGGTGATCATTCTACAGTGTAAAGGTCGTGGCATTGATCAGGTAAGTGGAATGGACTTTTGACTGCCAAAAATATATGATAGCTGCAACTCTCTAGAGGAGACACAGTCACCTACCCTTTTCATGTTTAATCAAAAGTGATGTGCTGGGCTTTGGGAAGGAGGCCTGAGGTCTCTAACAGGGTTCTAGGGTCCCCCCACCTCCTTCCCAAAACCTAGTTTGTGCTTTCCCAGCTTTGAGGAGGAGGTGGGGGGCTCTTGGATCATGCCAAAGCCTTGCATCCCCTTCCTAAAGCCTGGTGCCTCGCTTAGCCAGCTTTGGGAAGGTAACACAAGGGCTGGGAGGTGTCAGATTTTGGGCTTGCTCCCCACCCCCGGTGTCAAGACAGTGTGCGGCCCATGAGTTCTGCATCAAAGTACTCTGGTGGCCCACTTAGTATGAAAAGTTGAGCCGCCCTGAGTTAAAAGATGCATCTGGTTGGGGTTATTAATGAATGTAAAAATCGGGTTATTACTGAATGTTGTCACTATAAATGTTTTGCAGTGTATACCTTTATTTGTGGAAGCTGCTTTAGAGCGGTTGACCAGAGAAGTTAAAACAAGCGAACTGCGAACGATGTGCCTCCAGGTTGCCATAGCTGCTCTGTATTACAATCCTCATCTACTTCTGAATACTTTGGAAAATCTACGCTTCCCTAATAATGTGGAGCCCGTTACAAATCACTTCATTACACAGTGGCTTAATGATGTGGACTGTTTCTTGGGGTAAGTTTGTGTCTTGGGGATCACAGTTCTGATGCACGGTGCTCTGAAATTGTGTGCACTCAGTGCATGTCTCATCCACCTTTTCATATGGCTTCTGCAGGGCTACATCTATTGGGGATAAGTGAAAAGAAGCTTTATTGTACATTTAAGACCTATTTGCTCTTGCACTTCTCTAAATTAAGGTCTCCATTGGGTTGTATACTACTTGCCTTCTTTTTCCTAAAGCTGAAAAATAATGTAATATGAAATTTCCTCTTGCATTTCAGGCTTCATGACAGAAAAATGTGTGTCCTAGGCTTGTGTGCACTTATTGATCTGGAACAAATACCACAGGTTTTAAATCAGGTTTCGGGCCAAATCCTGCCAGCTTTCATCCTTTTATTTAATGGCTTGAAAAGAGCATATGCTTGCCATGCTGAGCATGAAAATGATAGTGATGATGATGATGAAGCAGAAGATGACGAGGAAGCAGGTAAAGCATTGACCCCTCTGGTAGCAGTTCACCAGTATTTATTATGTTCTGGTGACAGCTTCTCAATGAACTTTCAATCCTGGTACGTCTGTCTTTCGATTTTCCTGCTCTTGCTTTTACCTCCTTGCTTTATTCGTTCTCTTCCAAATAGGATTCAGATGTTTGTATCTTGGCCTGCCATTTCCTTCTTTTTCACCTAGTGTTTTGTTTCCTATGTTACACACTATATTTGCTATGGTCACTCATTTAGTGCTTCCTCTGCTTTATCCTTGTATTATGAACACTTTTAATATCAGACCAAGTAGCTTAGTTTTTCGTGCCAAGTATCTTTACTTTTCAGTTTGCTTTTTGAAAAGCAAACCTAATCAGACTTCACTGTTGCTTCATTGCTCTTCACTTTGTCCAATTTTTGTATTTTTTCTTTTATGTCTCTGTGTTGGGCTTTTATTTCTCATTTCAAGCTGTATAGTGCAAACTGAGAAAGTTTTCATCTAAGGCATTGTAAATGCATCGAATTTTCCCAGATAAAAGCAAAACAGAATCCTAGAGCCTAGCCCTAGGTTAAAACTGTGGAATTGTTATGAAGTACAAATATTACATAAATTAATGGAGAAAAGTACACTGCTGTTTTTTATCCTTGAGCCATATCTTCTTACAGAGGAACTTGGGAGTGATGAAGATGATATTGATGAAGATGGACAGGAATATTTAGAGATTCTGGCAAAGCAGGCTGGAGAAGATGGCGATGATGAAGACTGGGAAGAAGATGATGCAGAAGAGACTGCTTTGGAGGGATATTCAACCATTATTGATGATGAAGATAATCCTGTTGATGAATATCAGATATTTAAAGCAATTTTTCAGAGTAAGTCCAACTGCTGTTTATCTTGCATAGCAAACTGGTATTCTCTTTTTTGCGTGGTAGGGGACTCCCATTGGAATTGGGAAATGGGGTAGCAATTAGGCGTGCAATTAGAGTTCAGGGAGGAATATTATTTAAAACTGCAGCTGAGGTATGATATGGGTTAAGTTTGAAAGTGGGCAGGTTTTTTTGGTCTGTGAGTGAAGAAATCTTACTTTTCATGTTGTGGCACATCCTTGAATGTGTCTGTACCTCAGTGTGGTTTGGTTACCTCAGTGAAGCAACCTAAGGTTGTCGAGGATGGTTAACATTCTGCTTTTTTGTTATGTCGTACTCCTCATGGAGGCCATTTTGTGACTGGTGTCCCCAACATCCTCTCAAAATTCAAAATGTACCCACTAATCCGAAAAGGTTGGCAACCCCTGTCCTATATCCCTTCCCAGTTATTGAGGTGTTTGCAGGAGTCACTGTTAGTGGTCTCTTACGACTCAGTTGCATGGCCAGTTTCCATCAGGAGCTGTGTGTTCAGTGTTGTGGGCCCAATCTATGGAACTCCCAATTAGCTGGGATCAGACATTCCGCTCTATGTTGAACTTGTGGTGCTTGGTGGAGACTTTCTTTTATTTTAGCAGGCATTTTAAGTGAGCTTTGTGATCATATGGCTCCTTTTAACTGATTTTATGATATATGCTATGCCCCTGTTGTACCCCACTTAGAAATTGTGGTATATAGATATTAAAATAATTGTATTAAAATAAATAAAAGAGTGAAACTAATATTTAAATTTGAATCAAAATGACTGCAAATATCTTAAACTTTTGTAACACCTAGATACATTTCTCATTATGTGTAGGAATTAAACTAATGTTTAAAAATTGTTCCTGACCATTAAAAGAGTTCCTGACCTTTAAAAGCATGTCATTGTGTTCTCTGTTATGTGCTCTAACTGAACTGAAGGTCTGGCTACAATGAGTCTTACATAATCTACTTTAGGCACTAAAAATTATAGACATCACACGTTGTAGAGTTGTAAGGGAATTTACCTTTTTGTTGCATTTTCAAGTCTCCATGGGCTTACATAATGGGTGGTATCAGTGAAATAATATAGATCCAAACTGGGTTTTGTATGTGTTACAAAAACTGTTGACCCTTTTCCTTAATTGGTATTTCAGTTAACTCCATTGTAATTTGTTTTAATAGTATACTTTTATCTGTATGTTGGGCTAATACAATTATTGAGATTCCATCTGCTCCTTTCTTCCTTTCAGAATGTTAATTTGCCATGTAATTCTAATAACAATACAGTGGTACCTCGGTTTACGAACTTAATCCGTTCTGGAGGTCTGTTCTTAAACCGAAACCATTCTTAAACCGAGGCGCGCTTTCCCTAATGAGGCCTCCTGCCGCCAGTGCCCTTCCACTGTTCAGATTCAGTTCTTAGACCGAGATAAAGTTCGCAAACCGGGACACTACTTCTGGTTTTGTGGAGTTCTTAAACTGAATAGTTCATAAACACAGCTGCTCTTAAACCAAGGTACCACTGTACTTCCATTTTAGTGGAATGTGGAGTATTTTGGAAAGAACTAGGCCAATAATTGGTTTAGAGGGAAATATTTGGACTTGAGAGAAAGTATTACCAGAAGCCTGGGTAGTGGCAGAGTGAGAAGCTTTGCAGAGCAAAGAAATTATTACCTTGCTGAACTCTTAGCCTATCTTTAGTCTGTCTGTTAAATGTCTACATGTCTCTTTGTTCTGTAGCAATTCAGAATCGTAACCCTGTTTGGTACCAAGCATTGACACGTGGTCTTAATGAAGAACAAAGAAAACAGTTACAGGATGTAGCAACTTTAGCAGATCAGCGAAGAGCAGCCCATGGTATGCATATTTTCACTATGTTTGATATGTTTGATGTTAGTATTAGCATTTTATTAAGGGACCTAAAAGTTCTCTGTCTCACCCTGTTCTAAGAAAAAGAGGACCTGCTTGTAGGGGACAAGCTTTGCGTTGATCTTGCAGCTTATTGAAGTACCAATTCGTGAAACAGAAATTTCTGGGCTTGATGCCACCTAATTGACCGTTGATTTTTCTTGGAAGTCACATATGCATGTGTATGTGTTTTCTAGCAATTCAGATGGAGAAAGGGCATGGCTGTGGACCTGCCTGTCTTCCAAGTGTTTTTGGTTTTTTGTAAAAATGTTAGAATTCTCTTTCTTTTCCTTTTGGCAGCTGGTATATGTTTCAAGTTTGCATGCCCTGTTTCTCTTTCTTGCCCCTGATACAAGTGGGCCTTTGCATAGGATTAACAAAGTTAACGTTCACCATTCAGATTTTGTAACACCTTGTACATTCAGAATTGTAGAGTTGGAAGGAACCCTGCTGAGGGTCATCTAGTCCAACCTCCTGTAATGCAGTAGTTAAAAAATAAAGCTTGGATTATGTATTTATTATTGCTTTTATAACTCTCCTTTCTTCCAAGGAACTCAAGGTGGCATACACATTCCCCCCACCCCCCATTTTTGGGAATTTGAACTCTGATATTTCATGTCCTAGTATTCTGCTTGAAATTGAGTTTGTCTCTGAAGATATTTGAAAATATAATTTCTTATTTAAAAAATGGAAGCCCTTCATTGCATGAATGTGCACATCAAGAACTTGATACAGCTGTGACAAGACATGGATTGTGACTTTCAGATAATTATATTTTTCTCTCCCTTTCAGAATCCAAAATGATTGAAAAGCATGGTGGATACAAATTCAATGCTCCAGTTGTGCCAAGTTCATTCAATTTTGGTGGTCCAGCCCCAGGAATGAATTGAATTATCACTACTTTTCCTCCTACTGTGTGATTGTAGTGAAGAGCTTGTGTTCCTCCCAATAGTGGTTCCAGAACTGGTTCATGTTATCTACAGCTCACTCTAAATGAATTGGTAGATTGAACATTTAAAAAAGAAAAGCCAACCCAGGAAGTGGGACTTGATCATGCAACCGAATACTGGAAAGGTTTTATGAAGATAGGAAGAACCTGACACTTGAGCTTCAAATGACACGCTGTGGAAATCAGAAATCAAGAGGTAATGTCATGAAGACAGCTTCCTTTCTATGAAGAAAAAAAGGCATTGGCTGCAGGACTGTTGGAAAGGTCTCATTTACAGTACACAAGCTAGAAGGCCAATTTAATTTTTACACCTGTGGGACTATGAGTATTTGCCCAATCTTTTCCCCCTTACCCCTTCTCCTGCTGGGTATCTATTCTTTTAATGTACATAAAGGTAATTGGATAGCCTTACTTAACACTTCATCATTTCCATTTATCAAGATTGTTCATATGTAGAATATCGGACACTTATTGTAGCACTACATAACTGATTAAATCTGTAAATGATTTAGCATTTTCATATTGAAACAAGCCTGCTAGCCTATGTACAAAAATAGCAAAATGTTTGTTTATAAAAAAGGGATGTTCTGGGGAAAAATTTCAAGTTATTTAAAACTAGCAGTTTTGTACCTGGTGACTTTGTGGTGCAGTCACCACTGGTTGTGACTTGAATTTGGTTATGTACAAAAGGGGTTAGTGGTATTTCATTGCTGCTAAAAAAGAAAAAAAATGGCAACACCCTCTGTGTCCTTTGTTTTTTCTTAAAGCTGTCAATGTACAAGTGGAAATTTGGATACAGAAACCTTCATGTTTTAAAGTGCTGAGAGGGGAGTTCATTTTCTCAGCAGCATGTGAAATCTGACATGAAGATTTGCTCTTACAGGAGTGTATTTTGAAGTGTGGTGGTGAACATCTACATATGCAATCTATTAAAAAAAGTAATTTGGCTAACTTGGGTTGGATCTGATTGAAGTTTATTCCCATATTTGGGAATATTATTATTCTCATCCTTTTGCTCCTTTTCTAGGACCTGGGTAGAGGTTTTAACATCTCTATTCTGTCTCTTGTTTTCATACCCACCCCACCCTGGCCTTGTGATGTCCAAAATCAGACATTCTTTCATTTGCCTGATCCAGCTATATCAGTGGCTTGGTTCATATCCCAGCTTATTGTACCAAGATATTTTGCCTGAGCACATAACCCTTTCACGTAAGCTGTGATTAAAGCAGGGAGACTCTAACTGGGGTTTCTCTTTATATCTGAACTGAGAAATGGTGGTTACAGTTTCAGAATAAGCCAGGATCACGAACAGTGTTTGAGATTGGCTTGTTTGATGGATAACTATGGCTAATCAGAGACTTCCTGGTTTAGTTGTGGCTTGCACAAAGGGGCTGCATGCTTGGGCAAAAAGATTTGCTCATATTCTAGCTTATAAAGCTAAGGTATGATCATGTGAACATGGCCTTACAGTTACCTAGTCTCATTTTTGAAGCTACAATTTGTTCTCCCTTGCCTCCAGGTGGTATATTAGTTAGTATATTAACTAGAAAGGTAACAAAGTCCTCCCTACTGGGACCACTATTAAAATGATTCAGTGAAAAAGCCAACATCAAAATGATGTGTTTGGCCTGGCTTAGGGCCCATCTATAAAACACATATATAAAATCTTAAATGCTGAGGTTCTTGATCTTGCCTTGAGATCACTGGTGTCAAATATTTTAAGTAAAATGTTTTACCCCTCCTGGCTGTTTTTTTTATTCAATGTCATCTGCTGTTACAATTGATGCTGAACAAGCTACCTTAATTTAAGTGTAAACCTCCAGAACTTTAAAGGCAGGTTGAAAAATGATCTGATTTATATCTATAAAATGAAACTGAAATGAACATATATATTATGATATTCAAAAATGCAGTCTTCGGAAAAACAATTTGTGTGATGCGTGTTTGTTTTGTATGTATCTATTTTGGGGGGTGCTTGGAATGTAAGGGTTCCTAACAGAATACCTACCTCTCACTTGTCTCAAGCCAGACGAAGGGCTTTCCCTTTTCACTCATGGGTTCATTCTTGACTTTGGTCTTCAATGTGGATTTGATTAAGGCAGGCTTATGTAGCATCCGAATTGCTTGAGAGAGGACGATCTTCCATCTATCTTTTTATTCAGGTTCTGGTCAGACTAGCATAATAAAGTTGGATTCCTGAACCTGTCCTGTAGACATTTCATTGCCATTCTGTCTTTTGAGCTTTTTAAAATTTAATGTCCTGTGGATTTTCTTTCATTCTTTTTTGTAGCGGGTACAACTTTGCAAATGCTTTGTTCTCATTTTGACATCTCTGGTAAGGTTCTGGTATTTAGAGAACTGGGCCCCTTGGGTTGCTGTAATAAGACTTTTCCTCCTTGGACTTAGCACCACAGCTCCTAACAGCAAACAGTTGCAGCACAAACTGTTGAGTAGGGTTAATGTGGTTTGTTAATTGGACTGAATTCCCATCAGCCACGGCCAGCATGGCCAATGGACTCTGCCCCTATGGAAGCTGAATGCTACCCCATCGGCTACCCTAATATATTTATACAAATCCCATATAGTGTGTGGTAGCTTAGTTTGCATTGCAAAGCTGAGTAACTTAGGGAGGCTTGCAATACTTATAAAACTCAGGGTCATCCAATTAAGTTGAATGGTGGACCTGAAGATAGACAAAAGTTGGCACTACTTCACACAGCATGCAAATAAAACTGCCATTTGTTACAGAAGATTGATGCCCAGCAACTTGGAGAGCTTTAAAAAGGAGATTAGACAACTCATGGGGAAGGTCTCAATGGCTACTAGCCACAATGTTTGTATTACCTCCAATAGCAGACAGCCATTTGCTTCTGAATACGGTGGTACCTCGGTTTATGTTTACGAACTATTTGGTTTACAAACTCAACAAAACCAGTAGTAGTTTCCCGGTTTGCGAACTTTACCTCTGTCTAAGAATGGAACCCGAATGGTGGAAGGGCACCGGTGGTGGGAGGCCTCATTAGGGAAAGCACGCCTCTGTTTAAGAATGGTTTCGGTTTAGGAACAGACTTCTGGAATGGATTAAGTTTGTAAACTGAGATACCACTGTGCTGGTTGCTGCGAATCAGCAGTGCACTTATGCCATTTGTGGGCTTCCCATAGGCTCCTAGTTGGCCACTACAATAACAAAAAAACAGTAAGTCTGATCTGATCCAGCAAGGCTGATGTTCATATGCTTAGGGCTATGTATGTCCTTCATGACAACCCTAGGCAGCTTTTCGGCATGAGGAGAAAAACTTGGGGAGCAAAATTCTGCTGTTTGACACATATGGATATAAAAAGGTGTTAATACTCTTAAAGGTATGTGTCAGGGGTTCAGGAGCAGAGACACAGGAGAAGGAGCAAATGGAGAGTGAGGAGGAGGAATCCGAGGGGGGTGTAGGCAGTGACAGTGGTCAGAGAGATTCCACGAGTCTCTCCAGCGAATCGGAAGATTCACAGAGAGGAGCGCCGATGGCCAGGGCAAGGGGGGTGCCAAGGGGGAAACCCCAGAAGGAAGGGGCCAGCGGGGACTCCCTGAGCAGCAGTTGGAAATCAGGACCAGTGTCCCCACCAGAGCGTAGTGGGGGGGGGGGAGTCCCAGGCATCGGGACCAGTCTTCCCACCACCAGAGGGAGGAGATGAGTCAGGACTGGCCACGCCTCCATTGGAGAGCGGGGAAACGGTCAAGAGGAAAGTCACCGGCTGGGCGCGCGCGCCAAGTTCAAATGTACAGGCGAGCGGCACAGCAGGTAGCCCGGATAGGGAGCCAGGTCCTAAAGCCCGCTGGAAGGAAGGGCAAGACTCAGGGGGGTCAGCGTCAGAAGAGTCCAGGAGGGAGGAAACCCCAGGGGGCAGAAGGACCCAGAGGAGGAAGGAACAGCGCAGGAGGTGGAGCCGGGCTAGGATCTTAAACTGGTGCGGAAGGGGTAGTGACTCAGAGGGGACTTCGCCGGTCTAGGGCCAAGACGTAGGGCTGCACGCTCTGGGGTTTGAAATGGAAACTAAACTTCAATAAAGACTCTTGTACATTACATCAACCGGGCGTTGGTCCTGTGAGCTGGGACCTAGAGGCAGCTCTGACAGTATGTGTCTGAACTCATGCCTGTCCAGCAGTTGTGTATCCATACATACACTATCAAAGAAGTTTGGGATCTTTTGCTGGAGTTATAACATGCCTCCATTTATGAATATGTGTTTTACCCTTAACCTTATGCCCACAAAAAGTTCTTACACCAAAGGAATAAAGAAAGCTTGTTTTATTATATGAAATAAGTGTTCTTGAGACAGAGGGATGCCAATGGAATATGCCTTTGGGAATAAGATCAAATGGTTAGAGAGATACAGCACCTGCTGTAGAGGCCAATACAGGAGGTATATTTTATTGCACTGGTACAGATGCCCCATAGTATTTATTCTCTCTGCACTTCTCCCAACTTTTTTTCACATGTGTGGACCCTTACCAGGTGTAGGGAACTAAATACATTTCCAGAATGCCTTCAGAATGTTTGTGATAAGGCCGGTACTAGGGTCAAGGAAGGTTCATAATGGGGAATCTCATGTCATATTTAAGTTATGTCAACTTTCCTCTGCCATGATCTACAGTAATAAACTATAGAGTAAGTTCAAATTGACACACACACCTATTCATAATACATGCAAACTTCACTTAATTATTTGCTTATAACTCAATACGCTATAGTAATGCCAAAAGTTTTTTATGCCTTTATTTCATAAAATTTTATACTGCTTGTGAAAAATCTCAGTGGTTTACAAAAACAATAAAAGTACCAGTAAAACATTTAAAAATAAAAAGAAGCAATAAGCTAAAAACAAAACAACTCAACATCCTGTATTGCTGGCTAGGCTTGTCTAATCAAAAATGCACTGAGAAATCACAGTTGAAGGCACCTGCCTGATTTCAATAAGCAGGGAGTTCCAAAGTGTGGGTGCAAACATTTTGGAGATTTTTCGTATTAAAAGACCTATGTGACAAACCCCATCCTCTTGGTTTCAACTGCCAAACATCATGTTGTATGGTAATACGCATGCTACAGCAGAAGTGCATGAAGATGCTCTCAATATGTGGTAGTAGAAACTATAGAGCTGCTATGACCATTTTAAGATCACAGCCCACTGACTCAGCAACAATACCATAATTTATTAATTCCCTTGTCAACAATTAACCTGAACATCTTTGAACTGCCACAAGGCTCTTTGCAGTCTAGTTATTTCCACCCAGATGGAAAGGATGCATAGGGATTTATTATTATTTTTTTTGTATGTAAGTAGCACCATGATCCCACTTCACAAATATATGGATACTCTTTGGTTGTTCTGACACTTGTTTTACCAAATGTCTCTGCCCTGCTGTCCTTTCTTCATTAATGAAGGTGGCCCTTCACAAATGCATGCTTTGTGTACAAAATAGCACGCAATGGCTCCTGAAGCAAGGTATAAAGCAGCTATGGCAGTTTTCTTTCTAATTTTATAGAATGTTTAATCTTGGTAGTATTGGCTGTAGTCACAATTGAAACATTCAGTTTTACAATCTGGAATTGGGGAATAAATGTTGCTGAGTGATTTTGGTCCATCACTATTTTTTCCCCAGCCTAACCTACACCACAGGATTATTCTGAGGTAAAACCAGGAGGAGAGGGAACCATAAGATGCTAGCTTGAGCGTTTTGTAAGAAGATGTGAGTTATAAATCTTTCCTGGAATGTCTGCTTGTGCAAGACAGAACTGCAATGGTGGAAAATTGCCCCCTCTGTGAACTGTGAAGGTGCGACAGCCGCTTAAAGAGATACCTCTTCCCTTCTAAAGTGACGCTTGGCCAGGATAGGAGATGGATTTGGCGCAGGATTCCGATGCATCTTGCAAAGCAGGCCCCTGCTACGTTGTCTGTAACGTGGGAAGTCGTCCATGCTGCTAAAAGGTTTTACCTATATACGAAATGGCTCCAGCGAAATATAACATCAATATGCATGATGTCGATTTACGGGGGGGGGGGGGTGATTAAAGGACTTCCTTAGGACCGTTCAATTCCCACCCCCGGTGGCCATAATACAGCCTTTCTCAGCATGAACAGCTCAGACTAGCCTACCCCCCACGACTGCCATCACCACCGAATCCCGAGGGCAAATGACGCCGTTGGCCGCTCTAAAAGCCGTAACACCCCAGTCTCTTCCTCACTCGCCTTCCCCATGTTAGAATCTGCCTAACCGGGGGGGGGGTTCCCTTGAAAACCACTACCGCCGGGAGAGGGGGGGACGGGACATTTTCGAAGGCCAGCCGATATCCTCTCTGCGAGCGCATCCTCCCGCTTTGCTAACAAAAGGGGAAAATGGCGCCCGTCTTTCTTTCCCTTGCAGACACACTAGCGCCTCGTGCGACGTGATACAAAATGGCGCCTCCAGAGGTCCCAAACCCAGCATAGAGGAGAGTCAATGTGGCGCGGAGGCGGGCTTATCCGGCAACAGCCAATAGACAATGAAACCTGTAGGTCGGTGGCCCAATCGTGGCCGTGGGCGGTATTTTCTGCCGCAGCCTGTCCAATGGAGCCTTATACAAGTGCTGGTGGCGGGGCCCGCCCGCACGGCTCTGGGCGGCGCTGGAGTAGGCGGGCGGGCGCTGAGACGGCCGTTTCCTGTCCTGGTGCATGGTGGTCGGACGGAGGAATTGTTGGAAAATTTCTCGGCGAGGTTCGTATATAAATGTGTTTTTACCCAGTGTGCCTTATTCTAACCGCCGCCATCTCCGGCTGGGACGCTTCACTCTTGGGTTCGGCCTGCCTTAGTCCCCCTGCGGCGGCGTTGTATGCAGGGGAAAGTGAGGGGAAAGGGGGCAGCCCGCGTTCGTCTCGCGGCTCACAATAATAATAAAAGCCGAGGCGTCGCCGCCGCCGCCCGCGCTTTCTCCCCCGCCTCCCTCTTCCTCCATATTCCCGCCTTATAGGCCTCGGTGCTTCCCGCTCTTTTCTCCCGCGATGCTTTTGTCCCCGAGGAGGGAGAGAGTTCTCACATGAAACAATAAACTCGGGCCACGGGGGCGCTCAGGCCACTTTCGCGGGGCGTGGGCTGCGGGGGGGGGGCGCCTCCTTTTGGCGGCTGCGTCACTGGACGGGACTCGTCTTCCCACAGCATCTGCGTAGATGCGCGGGAGGCGCCTCGTGCGGCCCCCTCCGTGGCTCCTCCAGCATCGAGCAGATGGGGCTGCGGTCCCTATAAAGCCCTTCGTGCTACGAGGGGCGATTCACACGCGCAGTGCAAACACGGGGGTGGTTGGAACCCGCTAGACTCATTCCCGAGGAAGCATGTTTAGGATGGCAGCCTTAATCGATCGCTTTTCAATCGGTTAGCGACCGGTTAAAATAACACACGCAAGTTTGGGTTGGCTAACAAGCAAATAAATGTAGATTTAAGGGTGGCAGGTTCCAAAGAAAGCAGAGTAGCTTATTTGTTTTATGCTATGCATGCGTAGATTACGACAAGGATCCTCTGGGAAGAGGCATTCCCTGCTATGGAAAGAAATGCCTCCTCTAAAGTGATGCCTGTCTGCTACAGACCCGGGTTTTTGAAATCCTCATTCGGTTCTGTGGTTAAAATTCAGTTACAACAATACTAAATGTTGAGGGCAGGCGGGATTTTCTTCCACACTGCACATTGTTTGGCCAGCATCCAAGAAAAATGTGCAACCTAATGCACATGTTTGCTAGGAAGCAGGTCCCAAGTGAATGGGGTTTAGAGACTCACTTTCATGATTTCAATAGAAATTTTAAGTTCATGGAGGTATGTTGTGGCATAGGTGTAACTTTAACAAATGTCACTTGAGAGACTTGAAGGAAAACATAATAGTATTCGAAACTTACGTAATAACATACATGCTGTTTAGTGATAGCATAGCTATATAAAATAAACATTACTAATCTTCTGCATATATTCTGTGTTTGGGGAAAACTTCACAGAAACTTTTATGATGTATTTTACAAGACCTTTTAACTTAAAATGCACCTGAACACAGAATGCTGTATTTTTAAGCATGCATACTTTGATTTATTTTCAATCAGATTGATTCCCAAAGCAGGATACAATTTGGAAGTTCACAATGCTGGCAAGATAATAAAACATAAGAAGGACAAGAGAAGTTCAAGAGGCAGCATAAGAACTAAAGGATGCTATTTACAAAGGATCAAGAACCAGCATAAGAACTGTTAGAGTGACCCAGTTTGCACTTGAGGCAAAACCATTGTTTAGCAGTACATCGACAAGCCTTCATGAGCCCAAATACACAAACCCTCTACTCTCACCAAATTTAGTTTTACTTTCAAAGAATCTTGGTTTAGTGCTACATACAAACCAGGGGTCCTGGTTTAAAATTACTTATTATCAATGGTTAGTTAACCCAACTCCATAACCAGTGGTTTGTAGTCGGCTTATTTAGAAATTAGGACCACTGTTTCATACTGAATACTCAGCTGAGAATTTTTAAAAGCAAAACTTAATTTGACGTGTCCTGTCTACATGGGAACACATGAGCTCAAGGCTTAATGTGGCCTCATCCACATTGTACTAAACCAGTGGTGGGGAACCTCCAGCCCATAGGCGTGATTAGACCTACCATGCTGCCAGATTTTGCTTGTGATAACACTTCAGGTGAACTACATCTACCTTTCTTGTGCCTGATATCATATGATGTCAGGTGGGGAAATTTCAAGCCATGGCTGTAAAGGAAGAATCGAGAGCAATCTAGTATGCTCAATTCTTCACTTGCAGCCAAAATGTGGTGCTGTTTCCATTAGGCACCTTTTTCTGTTGGCCTGCATGGTTACATAAAAAGGCACCAAACTGAAAGAACATCAAATTCAAGCTCTTTTTGCAAAGAGAATAGCAAGGCGCTCCCTTGCCCTAGATGGCAGACAGGAGGAGAGAGTGGATGAGCTGAGGCTCTAGTCTTCACGTATCTCTAAACTATAGAATGTTCTGGGCACAGCCTTACGAAGACTTGCTTTCATGGGTGAGTTTTCCTCCTTATGGCTTCAGATTTAAATTGTTCAAATGTGATCATAATACAAATTCAGATTTTTAGAAAGAATGATATGGCATATTTTACACCAATATTTCCAGTCCATTTAAAAAATGCTAGTGCATTTTCTAATAGTTGGCAGAGGAGAGGCATGCTGATATCCTCAAAAAGTATCACCGCAGCTGGGTGTAAGCCAAGGGTGGGCAACATACAACCATATACTCTTATGTACCACATGAGTTTTCTAAGCCTAAATTATGCTTTTGAGAAGTCTAAGTATTTCACATAGATTAATTCCATAATAAGATTATTAGAGAAATATTTCACTTATATTTATACACTAGAATGGGAAATTAAATAGTTTACTATAATTAAAATAAGTAGGTTAAGTGCATTCTTGAATCATGGTGAAGCTTAAGTGGCACTCTTAACTGTTGAGCAACTTCTCTATAACTCTGTAAAGCACAACTTTCATGATACCAGTTCTTCAGAAGGGTACAAACCCTGCATGCGAAAACTGATGACAAGGCACCACAAAGTAAAAATTAAATTGTTTTACTACTTTGTTATGGGAGTATGTCAAGAAGTTTGTTCATACCACACAGTTTGTTTTCTCCCCAGCTATTCACAATTGGCATCTACAGGAAAAACAAACAAACTCTGTTTTGAAGACATATCACTTCCAACAGTCATGGATATATACAAAACATACAAGGCAATCTGTTTATATGACCCCTTGCTTATTTACTTCTTTATTATATTTGTATACCATCCTTCATCTGTAGATCTCAGGGTGGTTCGCACATATTTTCATTAAATAGTCTCTGAACTTGCCTTTAGACTCTGAAGTTGTTTCTAAAACCGAACTTTCATTTATTCTTCATTTTCCTAATAATATTTATTAAAATGAGACTGATATGACAGATTACTTGTATTAGTCTTGTTGAATAGAGGGATGCTGTCAACTATCAGTAAGTCAGCATCTGAATTGAAGCAGTTCTCTAATATACACAAACTTTTCCATTGTCCTGATAAAAGTGATATGTTCCTGAGCTCAAAAGTCAAACTGGATGTTATGGTAGCAGTTACATGTGTTGAAAAATGGAAGCACCCCAATCGTGTAGAATGGGGAAGTTGGGAGGTTTCTGATTTTATAGGCAAAGGGCATAATAATAATGAGCGCAGAACCCTTTCCTTGCCCACAGCTTCTCTTCAGCAGAGCCCCAGTAATGTACATTCAGCGTGCAGAAAGGTAAGCAGCATGCTGGGTTCAGTGCCCATCACCCACACCCTTTCTGGCTCTCAAAATCTTACACAAATAAACCCCAATTTCTGCATCATTGGGCCAGATTCAACTACCACTATTCTCTAGTTTGTCTTTTGTGGAATGTGGGAAACGATTACAGAAATTTGCCACGAAGTTATAAGGTGACCTAAGGCAAGTCACTACGCTTAGCCTATTAACTTAGGAAAATGCTTTTGTGTTAAAAAGCAAACATGTAATTCTCAACCATGTTAAGAATAAAATATGTTTCTGTGCAAGGAGAACACCGACCTGTTCTGCTCATGCAGCTGGTCTTCACGTGCCTCTCCTTCAGCCCTCTGTGCCTTCAAATCTGCCAAGAAGGTTCAAGGACTCTGGAGGAGATTTTGGAGGCATGCATAGGCGAGGAGAAAAAAAGATAAGGGCATGCTGTTCTATCAGAACTCCACTTCTGCTTCTGTGGATTCTGTCCCAAGCCTTCAAAATGATAGCAGGATTGTCTTTATTAAGGTACAGTGCCTCTGGATATCAGTTTCAAAAGTGAAATAATTGCCTGTTCCAAAGGGGAATAGCAATGTTTACTAATATTTGTTCTGTTAAGTCACCAAGGACATATTAGAGATAGCTGGCTTTATTATATTCTTTAAGAAATCTGAACCATACTTCAATGTCATATACAAATATTCATATTGGCACTCTCTTATGTGCATCATTATTATATTAGATTTCAAATAAGGTTAATTATTTTGTGATCTGATCACTCTAGCAAGGACACTGCATGGCGGCATTAAAGACTTCCTGGTACACTAGTAATACTACATTATATTATTTCAGGTTTCTAAGGTTAAAGCTGGCAATATACTGCACCACATACACATCAGAGAGCCAGGAGCAGCATGTTCTATCTCTGCAGAGATTGGGAAAGGAAAAATGCACTTCCTTTGCGCACTCATCCAAACAAAAATATTTGAAGATGCGTAGCATAAATAAAGAAAAGCCTTCTCTCTCTCTCTCTCTCTCTCTCTCTCTCTATATATTTGTAGTCGTCTGTGGTTGCGTGAGGCTTCCTCTGCACAAGCACAGGCAAATGGGGGTGTCTGTCATTGCTTAGCTTTGTCACCTACCTGCCATGTGGAGATGGTGCATGTGGCTCCTTCGCTGCATGGTGTGATTTTTATTCCGCGGGGGGTGGGGGTGGAGATCAACAGGGCTTTGCTCACCTATGTTGCTTGCTAGCCATGTTGACCTGGTGTGGATGCGCTTCTTTTGCCCCTTGAAGGGTTAAAAAAAAGATGGCAGAAGAAGGAACAATGAGAATAGCCATATTTGTTAAATGTGGCAAGTATGGGATTTGATAGAATGGTTTCTGTATGTGAAAGAGGGGTAGATGTAGGTGTGGGGTGCAAGTGTGTGAGAGAGAGGCATTTGTGCCTGGTTGCATGTTTATGGTGAGTGCACATGAACGCTGTGTGTGCATGTGTTAGAGAAAGTGTGGTGTGTTCACCTTTCATATCTTTCCTGGTACTGGAGAATGCTGTTTTTAAACAACAGCCTCATTCTGTGGGGGTAAAAAAAAAAAAATCAGAACGGGCAGAACATAGTTGACTTCCCTGGTAAGCGGGGGGGGGGGGGGGAGAGCAGCAATGAGCATACTCTCTCTAATGTTTTACACTACACATGTCATACTCACAGCCATTTTGTGACTGGCTTATATGACACATTGAAAATTTGAAATGTGCCCACTGGTGTAAAAAGGTTCCATAACTCTAGTTGCACCTACAGCTGTCTTCCAAGTAGAGGAAGCACTTGAATGGCTCAGAAAAGCGGGGATGGTAAGGGGGGGGGGGTTGTGTGTGTATTTGAGAGAGAGAGAGAGAGAGAGAGAGAGAGAGAGAGAGGTGCAGCAGCAATGGCGGTAGGTGCCAAGGTGGTGGTGCTGGACACCCTGAAATGGCGGTAGCTTTGGAGCAGCTGAGGTGCTCCTTGAAGCTCCCAAAGTGTCCATTGCCATTGATTGTTACCATAATAGAAGGCAGCACTGAATCTTAGACTGAGTTATACTGGCACAAAAAAATATCAATTTTTTTTAAAAAAACACTTCTGTTAATTTACTCATTATACTCTGAACCTTCAAAACATTCTTTGAGTACTAGAAGTTAAAAACAACAACCAGGACTATACTTTTGTGAGACCTTTTGTGAGTATTGTAACAACATCCTTACAATATAGCAAGGATTGTGGTTTGAAGTTTCTGCATGCTCTCCCTAACAGTATGCACTGTAATTATAAGAACTGGCAAAACGGTATGTTTTCCAATGAAAAATTCATCAGAAATATTACTTGGTGTGAGGAATACTATTAAAACAAATTCTGAGTGTCTTGAATCCATTGTTAATATTTTAAAATTTCTCTTTCTTTTCCCTTTAGGTAGACAATGTTATTAGCCCAGATAAATCGAGACTCTCAGGGAATGACAGAATTTTCAGGAGGGGGGATGGAGGCTCAGCATGTAACACTCTGTTTAACAGAGGCTGTAGCTGTGCAAGGTGAGTAATTGGATTAATATCCCAGTGGCAATCAGTGTGGCATTCAGGTCAAGAAAATGGCTATCTTGATGAATTTATAAAGCATACTATGACATTTTGGGTTTTGAAATCTTATGAAACATAAGATAATTGGAACCTATAGCAAATGCCTGAACCATTTTTCCTTGACCCTAAAATTTATTTTCCATAGTTTATGCATTAAACAGTCATTGTGGACAAATATGTGTTATGAACATCAAGTAACGCTGAGAATTTTTTTGTTGTTAGATGGAGACAACTTGGACAACATGGAAGGAGTAAGCTTACAAGCAGTTACGCTCTCAGATGGGTCCACAGCCTACATTCAACATAATTCTAAAGGTATATTTCGAGTTTAAAATTGCTACAACCAACTAGCTGTTTAATCAAAAACCAAATAATATAGATATTTGCCATTTCATACCAAGATCACCTTACAAAGTTGAATTGTGTTTCTATGTAAATATCAATACAGGCTTGAACAGAAGATCACACATTTTTTTGTCTAAAGGTGAAATCCAACTGGCGCACTTGTTCTCATGGGAAGGGCTTTTTAATCCAGCAGACAGCTGTGCTAATGGGAGGGGGAGTTTTTGCCAATTCAGCCTTCCTACTGCAGTCCCCCGTGCCATATTTCAAGCTGTTCTGGAGGTACCCCATCCCACTTGAATGGATATTCAGGGGAGCTACAGGAGAAAGGGGAATTGCCTCCCTTCTTTTTTCAGTTTTGTTATTGTTTATTAAATTTCTATACATGTACTGCCCTTCATCTGAAGATCATAGGGCAGTTTACAATATAAAAACACAAGGTGTCCACTAGTCAAAACTCCTTCTGGTGATCAGAGGGGCACAGCTGGATTCTACTCATTTTTTAATACAGAATACATTTAATACATTAGTTGTTAACACTGAAGACACAGCACCCTTGTAACTGTGCTCATGGTCGCAGACGACTCTTAATGCCTGCTCCGTGTCTTAACAGGCATGAGAGAGAAAAGTCTCCATAAGCAAATATCTCTGGAATCACTGTTTAATCATTTTAAATAAGTAGAAAACAAGTGCTTAACGTACATACCTTTAGAATGACTTGGGCTACACTTCTGTACACACCTACATGGAAGTCAGTTTCTTTGAACTTCATGGAATATACTTCTGAGTGGATGCATACAGTGTTGCATTGTAGGATACTGATCCTGTACTCAAGATAGTAAATGGGCCTTATCACGCTGCTCCAAAACTTGGGACATGTTTCATTCCCTGAAAGAAAGCAGCAGTCATTATTATCTGGTGTGTTCAGGAAAAGCTTTTTATGGTGCAGGTAAGGATCTTTTATAGTGCAAGAAATACTGGAATACTAGCACATACTGTGGGATGCTAAGGATCATGAGAGGGGTTTGCCGCAAGCAAGACCTTGAAATGATGTAGATGTGTAAAAATGTACCATGGTATTTTAAGGAGCAGGTCTGTCCTGCTTGAATTATATAAGATGCTACTTCAGCTGTGACCTTTGGAATGTGTTGATTGTTTTATATAAATTTGTTTGTTATAAAATGTAAATAAAAGAAAAAGAAAATTGCTTCTTCTGCATGTGGTTCACTCTTTCTTGATTGAGGTTATAGTCACTTGAATTTTTAATGTGCATATATTCCAGATGGCAAATTAATGGACGGTCAGGTGATTCAGCTAGAAGATGGCTCAGCTGCCTACGTTCAACATGTTCCCATGTCTAAAAGTAGTAAGTATATTACAGTGAATACAAGTTTAAAGCTGTTGACTTAATGACAGAGTGCAATATAATAAATGATTTAATTGTAACTTTAAAATTTAAATATTGTTATTTTTTGAAGTTTACTCTTTTTAGCAAATTTATTTTCTAATGGTGATAAAATGTTAAAATTGGTCTTGCAATCAGAAATGCATTAAGTAATTGAAGTGAAATTTTATTTTCCTGATACAGGAGATAGTCTTCGTTTAGAAGATGGACAGGCAGTTCAGCTTGAGGATGGAACTACAGCTTTCATTCATCACACTTCAAAAGGTAAAATGCATTTGGAATAGTCATTTCTATTATGTTTAATTTCCAACTCCACATTGTTGCCAACTAACAATAAACAAATAACTGAATCATTTTTTGTCATTGTCTTAAACATTATATAGTAAATTGTCAGCTGCTTCAATATTCAAACCTTTTGTTCCATACAAGTGAAGGGAGGTTTCAAAACAGTATTACTTGATTAACCATGTCCATCCTTTGAAAGAAATACACACAAAAATGTGGTCTATATGTTCTTTGTTGGTTGGTTGGTTGATTGGTTGGTCTAAATATATACTGCTGTATCATAGAAATATATCACAACAGTTTACAATATAAAACCATGCAGTAAAATCATAAAAAATTAAAAGCAAGTTAAAAGCAAAAGAATTAAAAACAAGCATCAGTAGATAATTATGAGGAATATACTCTTAATTGCCTGCATAGGCCTGGTGGAACAGAAAAGGTTTCAGCAGGTATTTAAAAGTTGGCGTACAAGGTGCCCATTGAATCACTGGTGGCAGGGTGTTACACAGGACTGGGCTGATGACATTTCAGCAGTTTATACACAATTTAATTACAATTGTCTCTTGTCTTTAAATAATTTCTCAGACAGTTATGACCAGAGTGCCCTGCAAGCTGTACAGCTAGAAGATGGTACCACTGCTTATATTCACCATACAGTGCAGGTTCCACAATCGGATACCATCTTAGCCATTCAGGCTGATGGCACAGTGGCAGGCCTTCATACGGGAGATGCTACTATTGATCCAGATACCATCTCTGCTTTGGAACAGTATGCAGCCAAGGTAAATTTGAAGGACACCTAATTTTGTATGGTATTTGCTTTGTGAAATTTAATAGAACATATAATCAAACTAAATCTACTACACTGGATGGGATGGGAATCAGATTAATTCAAAGCAAAGCAAAAGGCAGGTTGGCTGTAATCAAAGAGTAGACAGGAGGAGAGATGATTAAAGGCAGAAGAAAGTATTACCGTATTTTTCGCCCCATAGGACGCACCGGCCCATAGGACGCACCTAGTTTTTGGGGGGGCGGAAATAAAGAAAAAAAATTTATTCCCCCCCCCCAGGTGCGGGGCTGGGGCGGGGGAAGCCCGAGCTTCCCCAGCCCCCAGAACAGGCTGCTATCTGCGAGCCTTGGGAGAGCTGCGCGAAGCTGGAAGCCTGGGGTGTGCTGAGCTCAGTGCGCCTCAAGCTTCTGGGTGCAGGCAAGCTCTCCGCTAGCCGTGGGAAAGCTGTGTGAAGTTGCGCAGCTCTCCCACGGCTTGCGGATAGCTTCCTGAAGCCTGGAGAGCGAGAGGGGTCGGTGCGCACCGACCCCTCTCGCTCTCCAGGCTTCAGCAAAAGCCTGCATTCGCTCCATAGGATGCACACACATTTCTCCTTCATTTTTGGAGGGGGAAAAGTGCATCCTATAGAGCGAAAAATACGGTAGATTCCTTTGAAGCTAGTGAGAGATGGAAGTTGATGACAGACCTTTATCTAGATGCTGAAGAAAAGTAACACAATCTGTTAAAAGTGAAGAAGGTATTTGACTGAAAGTAATAAAATCTAATTTAGTGAATGTTGAGAAGTAGTGCAGCATGTGAGGCAAAGTGAAAAGTAGGAGGTACTGCATTTAGGAGGAAGTAATTCTAATCCTTGACCACTAGTGGGGATTTCCTGGCAATACCCAGGATTTAAAAAAAACACACAATATTTTTTGTCTTTTTAAAATTGATAGTGTGATTTGGGAGTTTGGACCCATCACACCAAAAATCAGGTGAAGTTTTGCCAGAGTCACATTCTGGTCCACCATCTTGTCAAAGCTTCAACAAGGCTACTATCCCTACCTCAGGAATCATCATGCCAAGTTTGGCAACGATATCATGAGTGGTGGTGAAATTTGTGCCAAAAAATGGATGGAGTCACAGTTCAGTCCACTGTCTTGATTTAAAATGGCCCCTGGCATCCAGACAGATGAAGGCCATGAATCCCACCCTGGTAACCCTTGTGCCAAGTTTAGCAACAATATCTTGAGAGGAGGCCCAAGTGATGTTTCGGTTCACCATTTTTATTCAAAATGGTGCCTGGCATCCCATAGCTTTATTTCAAAATATATTTCTGCTTTTTCTTTATTTTAGGTGTCTATTGAAGGAAGTAACAATGTTAGTAGTACTGGGATGATAGGAGACAATGAACAAGATAAAAAAATGCAGGTATGTATCATGATATAATTGAACTGAATTGATGGGTGGGGTATAAACATTATTATTATTCTTCACAAGCTGCCTTATTTCATTTTGAATGTTTCTGTTTCTGTATCTAAGAAATGCATTTTAGATTGGCTGTGCTGTCAAGTATATTCCTCCCAGAGTCATCTGCCTCCTGAACTATCTTGCAGAGAATAAAATCCACCTAACTAGAGGGGTTTTAATCATTTGGATATTGAGAAGCATTGGTGGAAGGGAATTGGTATCAGGTTACGTTTTCCTGTTCCCTCTTCTTCTTGAAAAGCCTCTCCAGCATAGGGGGACCACAGTGAATGGGTTAATCTGCAATGTGTGGGGAAGCTGCTAACTGTGTGCAGGAGGGCTGCTCATAAAAAGGTGTCTCCATCCAGTTGGTTTATGAATTAGTTGGGCATATGCAAAATAAGATGGGCTTCCTGCACCTCTAACCTTCAACATCTTTTTTTTTTTACACTATAAATCTGCTATTGGGGTCCACTGAACCCCTTTAAAGTGCTAACTGGAAATAAAAAATATGATTAAATTTCAAAATGACTCCAGTTTAACATTAAAAATAACTTGCTTTGGTATCACATTCCAAAAGCTTTGTCTAACACAAAATCTATAGGGGTAGATTGGGCCCCACTAGTTTAACTTTTCACTTTTGTGCCTTTTGATATATTATCAACTTAATCTGCAATGCTGGGTTTAGTACAGCTTGAGCTGGCCAGCACAGAAGGTGGGGCAGGGTGGCTATTCTGCTGGGCTTTCAGCAGGCACAATGGGGATCTCCACAATGGCTGAGCACCACCACCAATGGAGCCTTTCAGAGAGACAATTCTGCCTCATCCTAACCCTCTCTAGCACTGTGGCTTGGGGGTTACCATTACCCTGTTTGTGGAATTTACTTCCAAATAAACCAGCATAGGATTGTTCTGAAGAGGTATTTATTTGGACAGAGAAGTTTCATTGCCAAAGTTATGTCAAAACTAAGTAGTGAGGAAACTAAATGAGTGTTAATTAATTAAAGTAGGTGAAAGTCTTTGAAGTATTATAAGTTATGAGTAATTACAATAATTACCTTGCTTATAACAGCAGTACCCTATACTTCCATTATTAGATGCACACCTGGATGTGCTCTTTCTCTCTTTGGAAATACTGTAATTCTGTTTCTATGAAAGAAAGGTACCGATATATTTGTAGTCAAGCAAACACACATTCTCTTTACAGTTAAAAACAAATCTAAATATAGAATGCAAGAATATGCAAGGTTTTTATTTATACCCCAATCTTCTGGCCATAGGCACCTGGTACCATTTCACAACAGAAGAAATACAAATTAGACAATCTCTTTTCAGATCAATTCTTACACTGCCAGGGGATGATCTGCTGTATACAACAGATCCTGCCAGACCCTGATCAGGGCTGAAATGGGGTCTTTGGGTGGGGGTGTTGCTGTGTCAACTCTAGGGTGGTGCAACAGAGAAGCCTTGGATACAGTTGTCAATACAGTTGTGTAATGCTTCTAAATACCAGTTGCGGGAAACCACATGAGGGAAGAGGGCTCTTGTGCTCTGGGGCTGCTTCAGAGTTTCCTACAGGCATCTTGTGTGGCCACTGTGAAAACAGGAAGCTGGACTAGATGGGCAATTGGCCTCATCCAGTAGGCTTATCTGATGTTATGTTCTTATGTTAATCTTAGCCCTCACACTATCTCAACATTGCTTGAGAGAAGAATGTAGGTACATGAGTTAAATTGACAAAGGATTTATAGTATGGTTATAAGCAAATTTCCCTGAAGAGATATTCCATGTTACATGGTGATATGCCATGTTACAGATCTTTTAATATAATTGCTGGGATTTTTTTCAACATTTCAGGGAACTCGTAGCAGTGCACCCCTATACAAAGCTAATTATTTTAGCATTTAGCAATTAAATCACATGGGAAACACAGATATCCACATTTCATAGAAAGTTTTATGTTTCAATATATGTCTGAAATGTTCATGATGTCATTTCTTTCATCTTAGATTGTCTTGCAAAGCCATAGTACAAGAGTGACAAGTAAATCACAGTCAAGTGGAGACAAGGCTTTTCGGTGCGACTATGATGGATGTGGAAAACTGTACACAACTGCTCATCATCTTAAGGTATTCACTGAAATAGTATCAAAGCTTGTTTTTGGCAATATAATGCTGGCCATAAAGTCATGCAATTGTATATCATTTGGCCAGGTTGCAATCTGAATTTGTGTCCTTAATGCCACTTATACCACTGACATGTTAAGTGGCACAGTTTTCATTGTTTTCTCCATTGGTGACCTTATTTAACAGATGATTCTGTAAAGCACAATAATTGTGTATTTGTATCTGTGTTTCTGACTGAGACTCTTTATGTCTCTAGCTTCTCTGGGTAATGGGGCTGTGGTCCAAACGGGATAATGTTGAATTGCTGATAGTTTTAAAGGAGTTGTGTGTCGTGATAGAGCTTCTGATTTTGTTTGCTCCTTCAGCTGGTAACTTGCAAAGAAAATTATGTGAATATTTTAAACCTGGAGCCTCACAATGTATATTTAAGGCATAGAGCTTTTTTGCTAATTCTGTAGAGGAAGATGTTTTCTTGATTTGAGGGCAGAGGGAGCTATCTTTCCTTTTAGATATTTTGACTACAACATTGTTATGATTGTCCCTATTTTTAAAAACCACCAAGTGCCTTCCAAGCATTCTTACATACACAGTACTTTTGTGTTTTTCAGATAGCAACCAAGTTGCACAGGGGACATAGGTCTGGCATAGCTAATTCCTGTTGTCAGGCATAACCAACTAGATTTCTGCTGTGGCCTCCCACCGCTCTGTGCAAATAAGATTGAATATACGCTTTGCTCATGTCTCCTGAGCAGACTTCTACTCGGAGAAAGTCCCTCTGACTTTTGCTGATTCTTCCTTAACTCTGCAGCCTCTAGTGTCACCTCCCAAACTGTTGCGTAGGGTGGGGGCGCTCTGTGGAGCATTATGGGAGGTGGCGCTGGGGATTGCAAGGGGAAGGAGGGAACCGGCAAACAGTCACTTACCCACCATCCCCACCAACAGGATTTCTTTGCTGGATCAAAAGCTTTTGTGGTCTGATTATATGTCTGTAAGGACTCTTTGAGATGACTGCCTCATAAGGCCCCAGTTGTGGAGCAGTGAAAACTTATATTGAAAAATACATATCACAGCCTGAAATGATTGGCCTTTTTCAACAGGTACATGAAAGGTCACACACGGGAGACAGACCATATCAATGTGACCATCCAGGTTGTGGAAAAGCATTTGCAACAGGTAGGGTCGTGGGATTCCTTCATGCCCCCCACCTTTAATTTTTTTAAATGAGAAGTTGTGACTAGGTTTCTTATAGATTGACTGATGACTTTTTGCATGAATGAAAAGAATACTAGCAGAAATTGCACATGTCTAGTTAAGAAGACATAACTGCTTATTTTGGGGACTTTTAGATATAAAATAGGTTTTGTGATTGGGTAAATATATGTGTCATGAAGACTAGGCTAAGCATTTAACTTTTTAAATTATCAGTCAAAAGGAGGAGGAGGTATTTCAATGATACAGGTCTTCATAGAGGAAAACAACATAAAAAGAGATTTTGAGGTTTTCTAGATATAAAGCCATTCGACTTTAAGGGGATGATTAACCACTAATTAATACTACAGTAAAATTTATATTCTGAAGCAGTTTGCCTTCAGGTGTTTCAGTTTGGTTCATTGTTTTTAAAAGCTGCCAGTGTTTCAGGTCTCAAGAGCAGGACTTATGACAGTCTTCCATTTTGCTAGTGTGAAATAAATAGATATAAAACATGGAGATCAATGGAAAATAAAGTCTGTGTAGAACTAAAGATGTTTAAAATTTGAGACAAGATGGTTATGATCATCCAGATAGTCTTAGATTTTAAAACATTATTTATACTGTATTTTTCAAGGTTATGGATTAAAAAGCCATGTCCGAACCCACACCGGAGAGAAGCCATATCGGTGTTCAGAAGAAAACTGTACTAAGTCCTTCAAGACTTCAGGAGACCTACAGAAGCACATCAGAACACACACAGGTACATGGCATATTTATTGTAGCCATTGTCTATTATTCTGATAATAACAGTTCATGTATAGAAAATGGAGGGTTTTTATGGAATCTAACTGATTGATCACAGTTTGACTTCTGCAATCATGGTAAGCATGCTCTCTGTTGAGCTCTTAACTGGTCTAACAATCTATTTTGAAGCCTTCAATATTTTGAAATTGCAACTCCTTTACTCTTTACACAAAATATTGAGCAAAAATACTGATATTTCTGTAGCTGTTCTGACACTAGCAAAATGTGCTCTGTATAGATAGTTTTGGTTAAAAATCTAGCTGCTGCATTTTGCAGCAACTGAACTTTCTGTCTCATAAGTAACTATAAAAACGTAATGTGTGAAATGGCATGTATTCTTGAATCTAAAACTTTACTCTATTTTGCTGACCCTAGAACAAAGTTACTCATACAATCTCTGCTGAGCAGTGCATGAGATTGCAGAGGTCCTTGCACTTAACCAGGGTTTGTGTACCTTTGGAATGAGGCATGCTAGAGACTGTAGTATCTTTAAGTTTATTTACACATATTTATACCTGAGCTTTGATGGAGGGAGTGCAGAACATTACATCCCAAGAGTGTCTCTTGTTGCAAGCTTTAGTCCAGAGCAGAAGCCAGTCTTTGCATATACAGTGGTACCTCGGGTTACAGACGCTTCAGGTTACAGACTCCGCTAACCCAGAAATAGTACCTCAGGTTAAGAACTTTGCTTCAGGATGAGAACAGAAATTGTGCGGCGGCAGCGGGAGGCCCCATTAGCTAAAGTGGTACCTCAGGTTAAGAACAGTTTCAAGTTAAGAACAAACCTCCGGAATGAATTAAGTTCTTAACCCGAGGTACCACTGTAACCTCTCTCAACCAACCCTGCATGTAGTTCTGGCCCCTCCCTTCTTCCCCCAAGCCTTGTGTAAAAGGGGGCATTTTTTCCTGTGGTGACGTCATGTTCCCAGGCAACCTCCCCCTCCCATCTGCTCTACAGATGTTGTAATGCAACTCCCATCATTCCTGACAGTTGGGCGTGCTGACTGGGACTGATGGTGGGAGTTTGAGCCCAACAACATTTGGAGAATCCTAGGTTCCCCACCTCTACTCTAAAGTAACCATAACCCAGCTACTTGCTTTCTGAAAAAAGTGATAAATATCAACGGCAGGATTTATAAACCGGTTGTGTGACATTCTTCTGGACGTTCCATTCCTTATGTTTAAAACTGGAAAGGGTGTTGCTGGGCGGATCTAAGTCTGTTTCACTTGTTTTCTGCCTGTAATTTGATACACAGCATTAAGTAAGGATTACAGAAGCTATGGCAACATAACACTATAGCATGTACACTTAAAATCTCATACATCTGTTTGGCAGAAAACTGACAAAACATACTAAGGAGTGATGTGCAGAGGGTGTTCCCCCCCCCCACCAAAAAGCTAATAGTTACCTTTCTGAATAGTTACCCTTGAAGGTTTTTTAGCTTCCAGTGTTGTATAATAGTGATGGGGTATTAGATAAATATCTCAGTAATACATTGAATTATAAAAATTGTGCTTTCACCCATCCCTCTTAGGCTTCTCTCTGTGGCATGAAAGTATACAGAGATTCGACAGTTCTTAGCAAAAGCACATGAGAAAATACAGCACATCAGCATGAGGGTACGCCAGCAATATAACATTCATTGAAGGGTTTTTAATATTGATCAGTATAGCCATATTTAAGATAGTTGTGTGTAAGTTAAACAGTAGGGAACAGATGCATTTTTATTTTTAGAATTACTTCATAGGTGAATTTGATACTAGACATTTGAACATGTCTAGTGGTGTACTTACAGGTGAATAACTAAAACTTTACTTCATAAATTCCAGCCACAATCCAGAGAACCCTAAAGCTAGCAAAATGAGTCTTTTTGACTTTTTCTTTCTCAAGCAGCAGCTCTTCATACTCTGTGACAAATCCCTTTTGAAGCCTTGGGGATATTCAGACATTGTGGTGGAGTGTGACAGAAGGGGGGGCGGGAATCGATTATTTGTCGGGGGGGTGCACAGTCCCATAAACTCCCTGAATTAGCACTCTGGATTGTGGTTTGTATCTGAAGAATGTAGTTTCCAAATAACTAGCAAACTGAAAGGCAGAAATGCCAGCGTTTGTTAAAGAGCTCCCTGCGTTGCATAATATATACAAAATGTTTTGCCTTGAGGGTATCCCAACTACCCTTTTAAAAATGTTTTGTTGAGTACCAAAATTACCTTTTGATTGTTTTTATGAATTATATATTATGCATACACAATCTGAATAATGATGTTGATGGGTTGTTGCAAATCCATACACTCAGCAGCTTCTAGTGGGTTCCTACCCTTTGCGTGTCGAATGAGAGTAATGATGCAGAAGCAAACAGTATCACACTCTGAAGTTCCTCCCCTGTTGCTTCAACTGTTCATGGTTCTGACCCTGCATACTTAAGCTTCCCCAAGTTTAAAAAGTATGTTTTGGTATAAATATAGTTACAAGTCAGGCATTAGAAACAGATATTTACCTAAATCTCCGCCAAAACGTATAGCTCATAATAAAAATAGACAAAAGAAGATAAGATTGGAGGTGCTGCTTAGTAACAAACTTACTATGAATTTTTTAACATATAACTTAGTACCAATTTTTTACATATAACTGAAGTGAGGGAGTCGTAAGATGCTTTAAAGTAAGTGTACTGATTAGCCTATTTCTATTTTTGTTTTCCTAGGTGAAAGACCTTTCAAGTGCCCCTTTGAAGGATGTGGTAGGTCGTTCACAACATCGAACATAAGAAAGGTTCACATCAGGACACATACAGGGGAAAGACCCTATTATTGTACAGAGCCAGGATGTGGAAGAGCATTTGCCAGTGCAACTAATTACAAGAATCATGTGAGAATACATACAGGTATCTGAAAGATAGAATTTTACTTATTATAATTTTAGATGTGACAAAGACTTCCAGTTATAGTTTTGAAAATGTATCTATTTATTCTGTGTGGGACCTATTCTGTTTTGTTCAAACTATACTGTGCTGCTTTTGCTTGGAATATTTTTGATTGTATAAATTGTTTTTAATTGTATGATTATATTGTAACGCATCCTGGAACATTATAGTGAAGGACAGGTGAGAAATTTTATAAACAATAGAATTCACATAGGTTGAAATCACATGTAATGTTAAGCACACCGTTTCAAAGGTGTCTTTAGCACTGGCCACTTGGTTTCTTGAGAAAACTCAGCCACACAGGTGGGAATGGGGCTTTCATCCTTTGCTCCCCCTACTGGTTTTCCAACAAAAATCTTCAAAGTTGCTGTTTCCTCCAAAGGTACTGTTTATGCCTCGCCCCATTCCAGGTCATGACATAGTTTGGCATCTTGGATTAGACATAGGGCAGCCCTGAACCAGGTCCCAAACCGAATTCAGGATAGGGCCTTGTATAGCCCTGAGTTTAATTAGTTTTAAAAATACAAAAAACCCTGTATAAACATGTGTTTGGCATAAAGAGATAGGGGGAGAAGGACAGACCAGAGTCTCTGCCTTTGTCTCCTTTTCACCACCAACCACGTTTAAAACCCTGGTGAAACATGCAGTCACCCAACCACCACCACCCCTTTTGATAGCTGTCTAAACTAACTTGGGACAAACCCTTGATTGGCCTGATTCAGTTTGGGGTCTGGGATTTGTCCAGAGCTGGCACACAACCCTACTGTTTACTGAAAAATAACCCTCCTTCCCACATGTCAATAGAGAGGGAGGGAGACCAAACATACTGTTTAAATTGTATGATTAACATAACATGTAGTTTGGTCCCATCTCTTGTTATGATGAGCCCACAATTGTTGTTCTAATTCCATAGCTCAAGTACATTCTTTTACATATTTGGCATTCAATAATGTTTATATTTCTCAAACATTGTGAGTGGGGGTGGCAGTAGAGACAGAGGTTATTTTGTGTGTGTGTTCTTTTCAGTTAAAGGAACAATAACATTTTAAATTGTGCACACATCCCATATAACAAACTTGCAGATCTAATAAACAGAACAGTGTTTGGCAATTAGATGCATTGTCATGTGCTAAGGATATTTTGTAACAGAGAAAGCATCTCTGATAATGAATAGTCCAGTTGCCTGATTGTATAGAAGGGGCGAGGCTGTAAGAAAGCTGCTTCCGGCTGCCATTGGCTGAGTTACTGTGATCTAAGGGGTGCTGTTTGCCATTGGCTGTCCTTTTCTGATCCTGTAGTGTGGTAAGGCAAACAGAAGGTTAGGAAAGAAGAGACAGAGTAGCCGGAGTGTAGGAAAGCAAGGTTAGATGGTGATGATGGTGATGATAATAATTTTATTATTTATACCCCGCCCATCTGGCTGGGTTTTCCCAGCCACTCTGGGCAGTTTCCAACAGAATATTAAAATACAATAGTCTATTAAACACTAAAAGCTTCCCTAAACAGGGCTGCCTTCAGATGTCTTCTAAAAGTCTGGTAGTTGTTTTTCTCTCATTCTGTTTTCCTTACTACTTTTGTCATCTTTCTGTCTAGGGGAGAAGCCGTATGTATGTACAGTCCCTGGCTGTGATAAACGTTTTACAGAGTATTCCAGTTTATATAAACATCATGTCGTACATACACATTCCAAACCATATAACTGTAATCACTGTGGGAAAACGTACAAGCAGATTTCCACGCTTGCGATGCACAAGCGGACAGCACACAATGACACAGAGCCAATAGAGGAGGAGCAAGAAGCATTTTTTGAGCCACCTCCAGGTATGTGACTATATCTCATATTAGCCAACCTAAACTGTTACACCTTTCAAAGACTTCTTACATCTTAACCAGAGGAGGAACTAAAGCACTGAAACTAAGGAATTTTTTAAAAAAACTTTACTTGTACTTAGCAGCAAGGGTTGGTTGGTTTGTTTGTTTGTTTGTTGGGTGAGGTATGAAGTGGTAGACAATTTAGTTCAGTGGTGCCCCGCAAGACGAACGCCTCGCAAGACGGAAAACCCGCTAGACGAAAGGGTTTTCCGTTTTGGAGGCGCTTCGCGAAACGAATTTCCCTATGGGCTTGCTTCGCAAGACGAAAATGTCTTGCGAGTTCCTGCGGGGTTTTTCCCTCTCCCCCCCCTTTTCCTAAGCCCTAAGCCGCTTATCAGCTGATCCGCTAAAAGCCACTAAACCGCTAATAGCGCTAATCCGCTAAGCTGTCAATGGGCTTGCTTCGCAAGACGAAAAAACCGCTATACGAAGAGCCTCATGGAATGGATTAATTTCGTCTTGCGAGGCACCACTGTACTTCCAAAGCAGTGCCTGCTTCCACCAAACTGGTTTTAGATCATATTGTGTTTCTTTTTGTCCTTGTGATGCAGATTCTTTGACCTGTGTGGCCTTCTATTTTGAATGCCCCATGTTTCAAATCCAGTAATGGCTGTGTGGCTATTCTGCTGTGCCTTGTTACAGTAGCCATTAATGCAATATACTAAACTGATGCTTACATGGTGTTGTCCACCACAACCCCAAGATCTCTTTTAGGAAAAGTCACTGCCAGTTCAGCCCCATCAATATTCTTGTTGTCTTGATGTTTGTTACTTTGTTAGCAACATAAATTGTCACTTAGTTGCTAATTCATCCAGTTTTGAGAGAGTTTTTGGAGTTCTTAAATCTGCTTGGGTTTTCACCACCTGGAATAATTTTGGTCTTGATTAATCTAAAAGCTTAACCATTTCACTACTCAACCCTCACTCCAGGTAATTTATTAATACATGAAATAACGTTGGTCCCAGTATAGATCTTGGGTAGAACCTACCTCTTGCTTCCCACTATAGTTAAAGCTGCCCTTTTTTCTCCATTATGAGCCACCCCTGCTTGCTGTCTAGCTTCTTAATTGGTTTTGTCTGTAAGGTTTGTCTTCAAGCTCATTGGACTGGTGGAAGGGACTTTCATTTCATTTGCCCCACTGCTGATACAATACAATTTAAGCCCTTTTAAGTAAATTCTGGGATTCCTAATTACTACATACAAAAAAGGAGATTAGGATGAAAGTTTATATTTAGCTGGGGTTAAACATTTCTTTAGATACTACACTGTTTCATCACTTGTTACACAATGGAGTCTCTCTTTTTCCTTGGAAGGAAAGTGTGTTAGTTAATGAATAATTCCTTGAATGGACCATTGATGATAGTTGTATCCCAGTTCTGGCAGGCAAAGATTAATATTTAACTAAAGCTAAATCACAGTCTTTCTTTTAGATTATAACCTATGCAAACATGATATGAATGCAAATCACAAAGGATAGTTGGCATAATTCTTCATTTCATTTTTACTGTAGATTGCATATGAACTAAGCCCATCTTTTTTTTTAATTAAACAGGTCAAGGTGAAGATGTTCTCAAAGGATCTCAGATAACTTATGTAACAGGTGTAGAAGGAGAGGATGTCGTTTCTGCACAGGTTGCTACAGTGACTCAAACAGGACTGGGTCAGCAAGTGGCCCTTATTTCCCAAGATGGAACTCAGCATGTGAGTATTTTAGCATATTAATGCTATCCCTACAAAATGGCTTTCAAAAGTGGAGATCTTTCCATTTAGTCACCCCATTTGATTATGCTTACAAATATTAAAATACCTACATAAAACTCAATTGGTATTATGTTGGTTCTATTTTAAAGCGTCAGGCATACAGCTAATTCTGATGTAGTAATATCGTAAGCACTAATTACTGACATTGTCTGGCAGAAAGCTAGAGTGAGTATCTCTAGTAGTTACAAGTTGCAGAAATAAATTTTGTTCCTACCTATTGACTTCTACCATTAGGACAGGCTCCAATCAAACACATAGGACTGAAGAAAAGGGGAGAAAACTATTGTTTTTGATGCAGCAGAAAATGCCCCAAGAATCTAGTTTCCATTTCCCCTCTTCTTTAACCTTTGGACAGTTTATGAATGGGCAGAAGATGTTAAGATTTATTTTAATTTTGTAATTAACATCTGACACGTTGAGCAAACAAATAAACATGGGACCATTGTAATAGAAAAAATGTAGTATGGTCATTGAACAATATGATGTAGAGAGTTTAAAGTTTAAAGTTACTATGGAAGCTTGAATTCTTTTTTTCTTTTTTCTTTTTTTGTAATGCTTTAACTTCTACTTAGCTTGTTTAAACTTGGTGGTGTTTATCTTCAATGCTACCTGGACAGGTTAACATCTCGCTTGCTAAAAATGCACAATACTGTATGATTAAGGTCTGTAACTCAAATATAATTCTTTCCATTTAATTCAACAATTATGTTTTATTTAAGGTTAACATATCTCAGGCTGACATGCAGGCCATTGGAAATACTATCACTATGGTAACACAAGATGGCACCACAATCACAGTCCCTGCCCACGACGCAGTTATTTCTTCTGCGGGAACACATTCCGTTGCAATGGTCACAGCAGAGGGCACTGAAGGGCAGCAGGTAATATAGCTACTAAATATATGTAAGGATGTATTTGTATATATGGAAATTCTACTAAGTATTAAGTACTCAGTGAAATGCTACTTAGCAGTACATGGACAAACTTGAATGAACCCAAGCAAATAAGCATGCTCAGCCTCATTATGAGCCAACTTCATTAAACTAGCCAAAGTTCATTTTAAACCAGGATCTTTGGTTTGAACATAACACTAAGCCCGGATTGTATTAGTGAAACAAAACTCAGCAGAAGTCCTCCTCCAGGCCCTTAAGTTAGGGGGGTGGAGCCCAAGGCTTAATTGGAGCTTGTTCAGTTTGTCCATGTATGATTAAATCATACCACAGATACAGGGGTTTTAAAACAATTGTCAGATAAGCCTGATCTACTACTACTTCTTTTTTTTATTAAAGATTTTCTTGTTTTACAGAAACAGATAGGTAGCCGTGTTGGTCTGCCATAGTCAAAACAAAATAATTTTTTTCCCCTTCCAGTAGCACCTTAAAGACCAACTAAGTTAGTTCTTGGTATGAGCTTTCTTGTGCATGCACACTTCTTCAGATACACAGAAGTGTGCATGCACACGAAAGCTCATACCAAGAACTAACTTAGTTGCTCTTTAAGGTGCTACTGGAAGGGAAAAAAATTATTTTGTTTTGTTTTACAGAAGTAAGTGTAATGCCCGATCTACTTCTTAAAGAATATTAAGAATGAGAGGCACTTTGCAAGAGAGCATTTAAAGGAGTAATCGTTTTTTATATTCCAATGTTTAGCAAATTTTGTATTTTTATTTCAAAGGTTGCCATTGTGGCTCAAGATTTAGCAGCATTCCATAGTGCTTCACCAGAAATTGGACATCAGCAACATGGGCATCATTTAGTAACTGCAGATTCTAGACCTGTTACATTGCTGGCAACATCCAATGGAACACAAATTGCAGTGCAGGTAAGTATGGAATAAACTTCAGATAGTTATTTTTAATACAGATTTATTTATTTTATCCCTATGCTTTACAATCTACGGCAGAGGCGGGGAACCTTTTTTGCACCATCCAGATCCTTATCAGGATTGGCCTTCCCAGCCAAATTTAACTGGTAGGTGGGGCTGCCTGCCTGTCAGTCACCTGATGTCACAGTGAAATCATTGTGATGTCAGGTGAATTAGCACTTTGAAATCCCAGAATCAGGACTTCAAAGCACCACACTAAAGGGGGGGGATCTGTTTTAGCCTGGGGTTTCATTGCAACCCCCACCCTGTTTTTCAGGGAGAGATTTACATTGAATCCTGATGAGCTGATGAACAGAGGTTAAAACCCGCTCAATTTAGCTGCATGCACTACTTCCCCACAGAAAACTAGCTCACACAGTATAGTATTTTTTTTAAAAAAATGTTTTTAATTTGCAGCAGAAAATGTATTTCAGTACATTTTGTTTATTTCAGCTTGGAGAGCAGCAATCTTTGGAAGAAGCCATTAGAATAGCTTCCAGAATACAACAAGGTGAAACACCAGGAATGGATGATTAACTCCTAATATGGCTAAAGGAACAATAGACTTATTTACATTTTATTTTCAATCAACAAAGGTCCACGCCAGCTGAAATCTATAAAAAGTTTGACATATTCTTGCTTACTAATACTCTGCACACACTTTACGCAAGAGTGAAGAACATTTCATGTGTATAATGTCTCTGTACATGAACCTTGGGAATATATGATGTCCACCTCTTAGACTCTTTCTCTACCCAGGACAACAGAATTAGGATTTTATGTTAAATTTTCTTGCTTATACTTACATCAGATTTCAAACCAGATTACAGGGAAGCAGCAGCTACTATAGAAATACTGGGATGAGTTTTGAAGTCACTCAAAAAGAATGAAGGCATTGTTGAAGATTTCATGAGTTTAAACTGTAACAACAGTAATCATTTCAAAAATCATTTGGAAGCGGAACAATTTTAAATGTTTCTCACATACAGAAGAGTTCTGAATTTTGAGACCTTTGTAAATAATACATTTTGAAGTGTGTTTCATACACAATCTGAAGATTCATCTTCTTTAGCTTTCCCATCCCAACTCACAGATTGTAAATAAAGACTGTTCATGCTGGAAGTGCTAATTATAATACATTTGGATTGGATTATGTACAAAGAGAAGCTTTGTTGTTCAATATTAAAGGGATGTAAATCTAATGTTTCTGCATTTTTCCCTAGCATCATTATCCTATTTACTAATTTTGAACTCAGTTCTCCAAGTGTGGATCTATATATTGCCAAAATGGTACCATTCACACACAGGAGGAAGAGGTATCAGCAGGTTTATGAAAGTATTTAAGGAATAAACCCTTGGGTGGTGAAGAATCAAAACAGCTCAGTGAAGATAGCATGCTCTGTGGCCACAGAATTCTGACTGATTATTGGGGAGTGAAACATAAAACAAGAATGGGAGGGATTATTATGGGAACAGCTGACTGGTAACCTGAACAGGAGCACTCTACACTGCAACATTTTTTTGCAGATCCCACTTGTTCTGTAAATCAAATTCTACTTACGATAGAAGTATAAAAAGATTATGTACTAACCTAATTAAAATAATAGCATGAAATAGTTCTTTTTTTATTTGCTGCCAGAATTAACTAGTCCAAACTTCTGTTTAAACTTTAAATGTGGTGTAAGTAAGATATAACAGCTGTAGTGGAGCAATTACTGGTTATGTACTACATTTTGCAAACAATTGCTTCTGGAGCAGGATACCCAAAGGTGCAAGCCCTTCTACCTCCTGCTGTCTTCCATAATATGTGTATACTTTTCAAACCATCTGAGAATTAACTTACATGTCACTGATCAAGCACCTGGTTGTGTGAGTTGCTCAGTCAATACACAAGATTAGTGGGCAGTTTTACTAGACAATGGCAGAGTAGGAAGGAAAGATCTATTGCTAGTTCCCTTAGGCAGCACACTTTGGGTCCACTTTGTTTAAAAAAGCCAAGTGTAAAAATGCACTAGCAGAATATTAGTGTAATAAAGCAGCAGGAATATCCCAAGAAGCAGGGGAGGACCAGATACAGGCTATGCCACTATATGCCTATTAGTGATATAATTTGCAAAGCAAAAGTTACTTTGATGTCTTCCTCCCATGTAGTAATGTCACATGTTTAGTTTGGAACGAATTATACTTCTCAGATTGTAGATATCCATTTGCTGGGAGACTTATTAAGGGCAATAAGCTGGACATACATAAAATTCACTATAGGCAGAATAGTACATAAAGCTGCCTTATAAAAGCTCTATTATTCCATGTAACCCAGTTCTGTGAACTCTTGACAAGTAGTTGGTCTTCAGGGTCTCTGGCAGAGGTTTATCCCATCATCTACCTGATCCTTTTTAACTGGAGAGCGAAGAGATTGAACCTTGACATGTGCTGTATCACTGTGCTATGGTCCCTCCCCCCAAAAAATCCTTAATTTGGGTGATGCCAGAGACCAAGATAAGAGCATAGTAGTATACAACTGACAACAGCTCCCCCCCCCAAAAAAACCAGATTACTCCCAAAGGAATGTGACTGTTGTGGTTCTGGTTGTGTAAACATCACACGGCTGACTATGTGACAAGTGTTCTTTGGGGGTATGAATGTTCCAAAGAGATCTCTGCCTCTACAATAATAATTTAGGGTAAGGAGATACAAAAGGGACTCTTTAGAGCAGGGGTGTCAAACTCAAATTCATTGGGGGCCGCATCAGCAGTTTGGTCACCCTCAAAGGGCCGATTGTATCTATAGGACTCAATATGCGCTCAATATAAAAACAAGTGGAGGTTTCCTGAATGCATGTAAAGTGAAGGTTTCCTGTGTAGAACGGCCGGCGCTGCTAGAGGGCAGACATTCTCTGGCTTGTAGGCTGCTGCGCATGCGCTGAAGAGGCGGCTTTCTTGTGTCAAAAAAACCCACCAAGAATAAAAGGTGAAGGCTGGCGGCGGCTACACGGGCCACATGACGAGGTCTGGCCTTGTGTTTGACACCCGTGCTTTAGAGCATGGAGTAATCTAGACTTCTCTTGCTACAGTTCTGCTGAGAAGAAATATGCGAGTAGTCAATGAAGATTACTTACGTTATCTGTGATTTTTCTAAGTTCCTTACAAAGTCCTCTAGGATCTGTGTAATGTTTATATGGGAAGGCACTATAATCAATATAGTGCTGAGAAAGAAGTCAAAAGATTATAACCATAGCCTTTGTTATCGTTAAAGGTCAGCATTCCCTCCTGTTGGGAGAATATCAATATTGACTTTGCAAGATTATGGGCTGTTGCACATGAACACGCACCCACAGGAGCAAATACTAAATTTTAAGAGACAATTTTGCCAGTGGGAGGATGTCGGGGATTGAAGGCTGTGATGTCTGAGAAGAATAAAAATAAACTTTAAGCAGCAAAACGGAACACTACAGCTGCAGTCATATATTCTTACCTGTAATAAGGCCAATTGAATTCAATAGGATTGTCTTGCTGAGTAAAGGCAGAGAATTGTGCTGTAAGTAGTTTACAGTGCAATCCTATTAATATCTGGGGAAAAGTACAACTTGGTGGTATTTAAAGTATACCTGTATTTAGTAATTTTTATTATCTTTTGTTGTTGCGTAAGCAGGAAAAACACTGACTAATGAAAGAAGAGAGTATTTTCCTTTATTTTGTCATTTATCTGGACAGATTGACCAAATTAATATCCATGTATTGCTGTCTGTTATAAGTCATACTGTACATTCAAAAGTGAATGCAGCTGTCAAGTTACTAGTCCACTGATGTACTTTCCAGAGCTGCAAGACAAGTCTGATTCTAGAGCTTTCATAATGGCCAACATTATTTCCATCTGGCATGTCTAAGGCAGCAGGAATATAGTTCTACAGTATGTGGATATTTGTGAACTGGGTTAAATGCAAATCTGATGAGAGGACTGTCATCAGGCAGTTCCACACCACACGTACCAAAAAACCTACACCTATCTGCCTTTCAGCATCAGTGCACTGGATGCCTACTGTTGTGGTTTTGCTCCATAACAATCCAGAGCAAACCTCAACGTTACTTAGCAGAGTAAGCACGATGCAGGATTCCAAAAAATAAACCACACGCAACCAGCTTCATCCAGTAATTATTTACTGAAGGTAAATAGCATAACAGTCACAAATCCAACTCTTCAGGATTGGCATAGTCATTAATAATCCAGTTGCAGCAAAACCTTAACTTAAACTTAACAATAAGACTAAAAACGTAGGCACTTCAGCATACTATGTACAGATCACCACACAGAAACAAAGTAGAGAGAACCAAGAAGGAAAGAGAAAGTCAAACCAGGCTCCTTCAGGCCTATTATTATAGGAAGCATGACCTTGGGAGAAAGAGATAAAAGGACTAGTTTGAATCAACTTGACTCAGCTTCTCTGAAGGAATAACCCAAACATCAGGAACCTTTTGCTTACCAGGCAGAAGAGAAACTTGATTTGTCAGCTAGAAACCTCCAGCTTCTATCACAGAGAGAAAGTTTCAGAACCTTATCCAGAACAGAATAGAAAAGATCTCTGCACTTTAAACCAATACTTTCTGTACTTAAAAAAATGCAAGCCGTGACACCTACATGTTATTTCCAGTCTAATCTGAGAGCCATCCCATAGATCCTGGACACTAACACTTGCTGGATTAGTAACAATTTTAACTCCAGTCTAGGGGGGTCTGTTTAAATATCTGCCAATGTATCTTTCCAGCAGTGTTGCACTGAATATATGTTTGTCTGAACACCTTATTGCAACCATTTGTAGAGGACAAAGGTAGAGCTTGGCAAGGTGAGTAGGCATATTGGATTGCCTGGTGTAGTAGGAGACTCAGAAGAAACCAAGGTCTCTTGACCAAACTGAGCTATAATTGCAAATACTGCAAAGCTGTATTGAATTTGCAGTACAACAGAATAAAATAACCATTGTCCCCAAATAGCAGGTAGAGTGTAAAAACTTGCATCTCACTCAGTTATGCCTGATAAATGACTTCCCAACTAGTCAAAGAGCAGGACTGGTTCAGAGGATAAAGTTTGTGTGGCATAGGCATCAAACTGAAATTGCCTACCCAAGAGATGCCACATCTTCCTTGCTTCTTTAATGGTTAGGAGGAAGACCAGTAGTGTTTTTAGATGTATGGAACCCAGTGCTTTCCAAACCAGGAGTGACACAAAGAGTGGAATTCACAGTACAATGCTGACAGATTTTAATGATGGTTGTTGTTTTTTAATCTGCAGATTGCTGCAGAAATGTGGAGAACTTAATTTAAGATGGAAAGAATGAGAAATTGAAAGAACAAAAAATGTCAGATCCTTCCATTCCTAGTCCTGGATGTTTTTCCAGACTAAAGGTCCTAAATGCATCGTTACAGTTTCCTCTAGTTAGGAGAGTAGTTGTTGGATACACAACATTGCTGAAATGATTAGCTTTGGTTAAATAAAAGGCCGGTGCAAACATTGCTATCAATTCAGCAAAGACTGACCAGGATAATGAACAGATAATTAAGAGTACCAAGGTCAAATTAGCCCATGAGAGCTTATCAGTCATAACATTACTTGTATCTATCTGTAATGTTTAGTGTAATGTGCCCTTTTTTGTTTGTTCACAAGCTGTTTGTGAAACAAGGTTGGTTAGTGCTCCAAGCAGAATGTTACATTTGAAATGGCACAATCACCAAATACTGTACCCACCAATCACATTTGTGAGCTGCATTCATACTCTCACCACAACCGGAGCTCCTCAACGTTTCACCTCACACTCAAAAGCCAGGTTAACTCGCATCCCTCACTCACTGCCAGCTCTCCATCCAGTCTCCCACCTATTTTAAACAGCAAGTTGCTGTTTCTTATAGACGAAGCCTACAAAATATGAACAGCCCATAACCATTATGTGCAGGTGCTGTCTTAAAATTCTTCTTCTTCTTCTTTGGCGATCACTCGTAGCCAAGTGATTGTATTCCATAAACAAATAGTGCAGTACCTACTGATAGAGATATTAGAAAGGATAAAAAAGAGGGCAGAACAATTATTACACTGTGCATGTATTGGCTTTTTATAAAGCCACAATGCATATATACTTGGAGCAAGCCTGTATTGAACTCTATGGGACTTATGCCTGAGGAAGCATGTGTAGGCTGCACATCGTTCCTATATATTGGTTGAGAACAAGGAGTCAAGAAGGCAACAGACTTTTGCCAGTGTTTGTCCACAGACAGCTTTCCAGGTCTTGCTAAATTGCTTCTGGCGCAACAGAACACCATGACAGAAGTATGGAAACGGTATTTACCTTACCACTGCAGCAGTACCTATTTATCTACTTGCACCAGTGTGCTTTCGAACTGCTAGGTTGGCAGAAGCTGGGACAGAGCAATGGGAGCTCACCCAGTCGCACAGATTCAAACTGCCGACCTAATCAGCAAATCCAAGAGGCTCAGTGGTTTAGACTACACCGCCACCCGCTTTTAAATCTCATGTTTCTGACAAGGTTAACATGATAATTATAGTTGTTTCCTCCCATATAAACAACCCTGTGAGGCAATTTAGGCTGAGAGATGGTAACTTATCACACAGTGACCATATTTCCTGGCTGAATGGGGATTTCAACCATGGTCCTTGTGTGATTAGAAAATACTTTGTGGCTGTGCATTGGGGCCTACTCTCTGCTAAATGTGCCTAGGGCTGAAGCCCAAGATGCTGAAGTGTGATTCAGTGGTAGGAGCAGGGCTTTTTTCAGTCAAAACTCAGTTTGGGCACCTCTCAGGCGGGTGCCATTGCTATTATAAGAGAACAAGAGAGGTGTTCGTGGCAAGTTCCACCATTTATAGAAAAATAGCACTAGGTAAGAGGCATACACATTAGGTGTCTAATTATTCAGCTGGGATAGCAGCAAGGGTGAGGTGTTCCTTTTGGAAATCTGGAAGTGTTTAGATTTAAACCCATTTGGGCGTGTCTTTGGAGAAGGTTACTACCGGAGTCATCAAAAGACAGTGTTGCAAGCAGTTTCTCTTCCCTCTCTTTAACGTGTCCTGAAAGATGACACGCTTGATGAAATTCACACTCAAATGCCCTGCTCCTTTTCGAAGAATAGCCTGTCTCCTTTTTATTTCTTCCTCCTCAAAGGCCATCTTTCTCTACCGCAACCAACACCACCCTGCTGTTGGGAGAGAGAGGCGGCTCCGCTCCTCCCTTCGCAGTGGAAGTGTTTGGCCGCAGGGAATTCTTGTCTGCGCAGGCCGGGCGATGCTCCTGCTTCTCTTGGTGGCTGCGAGTTGTTTCCTTTTAACTGGGGCGAAGCCATTTAAAAATCCCAGCGCGTACGCTCGCCTCTGAGGAGAACCTCCTTCGGAGGATACAGGTACCAGGGGGCCTCTGGAATCTAATGTAACCGCAGCTAACTCGCGCCCCCCCACCCGAATATTTTGAACTGCTGGCGCCAACAATTTTGCTTTTATTGATGCAAAGCAACCCGTCCAGAGGGTCTTGAATGAGCTTTGCGGTGAGCGAGGCTGCGACGCCCGGAGACAGCTAGCCTCTTTATACCACACGGTGGGTACACAGGCAGATCATTTTGAAGAGCAGCAGACGATTGATCCACACGTTATTCAGACCCGGCGAAGCTGCGGTCAAACCGATTTAGACCGGGCCGCGCGCCGCTTCTCGAAAGCGCCTTGGAGGTGTCCCATGGCTAGGATTGCAGCCTTTAAACTGTCAGGATGATTTATAGATCACAGCCTCGGGCTCACTGCTAAACCAGTTTGTCAGGCCGTAGGTAAAAGGGACCCTCCAGCGGGTGGCTGTTGCTGACACACAGTTACATCAGCAGCAAGCCAGTTTCGGCCAAATACAGACGGCGAGAATTGCAGCTGAGTCAGAAAGAGTCACGTCGCGCACGGGCAGGCGCTGCTGCTCCTACTGTCTCCATCCCCCACCCTGGGGAAGCCCCCTTGCTGCCCCTCCTCCTCCTCCTCCTCCTCCTCCTCTGGACTTGCACGAGCTCCAGTTCAAACGCTGGCCCTGCTACACGCGCAGCTAACGTCCCCGCGGAGCTCGAGCCCCTCCAGGATAAGAACGGTATTAGAATACGCCCGCCCCTCCTACTCCCAACCCCGAATTCGCGCCAAATTGCCGTCTGACGCCACCACGCACAGCCCCGCCTCCCGCCTCCCATGTTTTCAAACGAAGGGGGCGTGCGTGATTGGCTGGCGTGACCTGGCACGTGACTAACGGTCGCGGGAAAGCCGCGGAGTCCGAACGGGCGAGTGTGCTGCTGCTGTGGCAAGAGCCGGAGCTTCGTGGAGGAGCGCGCAGGCGAGGCACGGGTCGCGCGTCGTGTGAACGGGCATTTCAGCGCAGGGAGGCGTGGTTTACTCCTGTCAGCGTCCCGTCTGAACAAGGGAGGGCCTCCCGCGGATCTCGGCCATGAGTTTCCTGAGTCTGCAGCCGCAGCAGCAGCCGGTCGCGGGACCGCGGCGCCTGGCGGCGCGTCGGGCAGCAGCCCCGATCCGGCAGAAGCTGCTTTTTTCGGGCGGCGGGAGCGACTGCGAGGAGGAAGAGGAGGAGGAGGAAGACTGCTACGAAGAGGAGGAGGAGGAGGAGGAGGAAGGCGGCAGCGGCAACAGCACCGGGGAAGACTCGGCTTTCCAGGAGGCCGACTCCCCGCTTTCCGTGAGCCATACCCCGGCTCGGCGCAGGGAGCCGCCGCCGCCGCCGCGATCGCCCGAGGAGGTGGCGATGGAACTGGCGCCTCCCGCGCTGCCGGGCGACGAGGGAGACTCGTGGGAAGAGGAGGGCTTCGGCTCCTCGTCCCCCGTGAAATCGCCCGGAGCTTACTTCATGGCCGGCTCGCCGCCACTGAAAGGACCCCGCCGCTGCTGCGGCCGACCGTCGCCGCCGCGCTCCCGGGTGCTGCCGTGCCGGGGCCACCAGGGTCCCGTTTCTGCGCTGCCCGAGTATCCCGACACCCCGCCCCACAAGACTTTCCGCAAACTGCGCCTCTTCGACACCCCGCACACGCCGAAGGTGAGAGGAGGGGGAAGGACGAGCGGAGGACAATTGCAGGCGGGGGGGGAGAGGGGGGATCCGGAGGCTCAGTGGCGGGTGCGGGGCTTGGGGGGGGGAGGTTAGGCTACCCCACCGGCGTGTCGGCTCTGCCGGGGAGTTTCCATTCAGTCGCTACCGCCGCTTGGTTCGCTTCCGTCTGAGCACGTGGGCGCTCGGTAGGTCTCCGGGCGGCTCCCTTGGCCGACCACCCCGCGTAGTATGTAGTCCGTGAAACAGGCGTTAGAGGCTGCCTCGCTTTTTTACTTTAAGAAGCTTGTTGCAGACCGTTTTGGGTTGATCAGAGCAAAAATGTTATTTTCGGGGGAAAGGGAAGACAATGCAACTAGCGGTGCTCTGAGGAATAGGTGCCACGCCCCTTTCGCCTTTGTCGGTTTCCCCCCCCATAACTGGCAACTTAGAGAGAAGTGAATCCGTATGGTCCGCCCATGCAGCCTTTTCGCTCGTTTAAAATTAAGAGCTGCCATCAGACCGTTCTCCAAAACATGTTGAAAGTTGAAATGAGAGACTGTTGGCAAATGCAAACCATACTTGGCAGGTGAAGCCCAGTGCTTTGAAAGTGTGCCCCCATGAAATTTCAGTGGCTGCCTTGGTATCTAGGTATATACCAAATGCAGCTGGTGAAGCAGGTTATCGTCAATAAACAGAGGCAACATGTTGGTGTACCTGCGTATTTTCTCCTTTTTGCACTGTTTATATGTGGATTGCCCTTTTAACAGCAGCCAGCATTGTAAAGTGCAGAATACTCCCAACTAAACAATGGCTGCTGCTTGATTTCATTGGTTGGAGAGCCATTTAAACATAAATTCCATTCAGCTACACTTCATAAGTTGGTGCCAAATACTTGAATAATTTTTTCCAGTTCCAAGCCTGTACATCGTGCTTATTACATAACAAGCTAGCTTGCCTGTTACAGAAATATTGGCAACTTTGGTAAGCCCTGCCCACAGATTGTCCGTTAAGATTATGTAACTGAGCTACAAATTGTGCCTAAAATAGTTTTTACCCACATTGCAAGATGCAGGGCCAGTTTGCCGCAGCTGTTTGTTCCCCCCACAAGAAAGCTACTCTGGACACTTCTGAGCCCTGAGACTGTCCTTCCAGTTTGCTTAGTGAAATTGAAATGTTTACATTCAGAAGAGCGGTTAAAAAACACTCACCTTTACATCATGAAATCAAACTGCTTTTGTAACAGTTGAGAGAGGGAAGAAAACTTTTTCACTAGCTTTTTTAAACTCCAGCTTTAAATTTTAAACGTTTTCATGAATGTACTAATATATAATAATAAATATTATTATGATACCATTATTGTCCATGTAAAAGAATCTTGAGAGGAATAGAAGTATTGGATAACTGAATGAATTGGAAGGCCATCTGCTTGTTTTAATGATACATGCATACATTTTGTTAAATGTTGTCTCATAACTGTCTTTGTTATAGTGGGTGGATTGTAGAGCCTAGGCCAGTGAGTTCTCTGTTCAAATCTTTGCTCAAGTATGACGCTCACCTGATGCCTCTGGGCAAGCTACTCAACTGAATTACTGTGAAGATAAAGTGAGACAATGTTTTGCATTGAACTAATTTGAGTATAATATATACAGTGAGGCATATAAATAGAAAAAACATAATACTATGCATGTGTACTTGGAAGTAAGTTCCAGGAACTTAACTATTCCCTGGTAAATGGGCATAGAATTGCAGCTTCAGTGACTAAGCTTCTTGAATAAAAGGATGGAATAGTAATATAATAAGTAAAAAAGAGAGTGCTATATAGCACTTTGCCAGATAAATTTGCAGGATGTTCACATCTATGACCTAGGCATGGTGACAAATTTCTTAGTTGCAGTGTGCTCTACACAGGGCTTTCTTTGCTCTTGACATTTAAATTGATCCATATTGAGAAGTAAGGATGCTACTAAATGCTCCTGCATGCCCATCTTAAAACAGCTGCAGTTGTTTTCAGTCCATTTCTACACACAATTCAAAGTGTTGGTAATTAAGTTGTTGTGGTCCAGGGGTTTTGGGTGGTGGTGGTGTTGAATACCTGTTGTTATCTCTGCAGTGGAGTCGCTGTCTTCCGTTTCATAGAGCTCTTGAATCAGTATGAAAGAGGAGCTTTTTAGCCACTGAGGAGGAGTCTCCTCGCCCTTTGTGCTGATTGGAGCCAGAGGGAAAGAAAGGAGGTGAGTCAGCCACTGAGGATCGGCTCCTTGGTCACTCTGGAGAAGAACACGAATGCCTTGGAATTGTTCTGTATGCTCCAGAGCTAAGCACTGAGGAACACTGAAAACACAAGGGGCTTCTGTTTCAAGAGAAATATGTGCAAGGTCTGTTACATACAATGGAACTTCATGGGAAACACAACTTAAGTTGCTCCAAAAGAAGATAATGGAGCACTCAAATTAGTTGCCCCTGCATTTCAGGGGCTGGACTAGATGGTCCACAGGGTCCCTTCCAACTCTACAATGCTATGATTCGAAGTTTAAAACCCTAAATGGTGCAGCCCATGGAACACAGGGCTTTTCCCTTCTGTGCCATTATGTTTACTCCCTAAGATCATGGAGAAGTTATTCATGTTTTGATGTCTGCTTGGGATGTAGGAGGAGACTGGGCTTTTTGTAAGATTTTTTTTTTTTTTTAAACTTCGTAAAATTGCTCTTGAGTGTTGCCAATCAGTGCACTGGATGAGCAGAATGCCAGTATTGTAGATAAATAAAATTTCATACGTGAAGCTGAATTTATTGTGTCTCCAAAAATATTTTGGCTTTGTAGTCATAAGAGGGAATCTGGGTTTTCTAGCTTTGGAATCAGGATGCAAGTAAGTAGTAATTGTCTTAGCAGCATGGGGTGGAACCAGGGAGCCACCCTCCTGCCACCACCAATGCTGCTGCCTATCATTGACTGCCAGTTTGTTTCTGGGATTAATTCAAGTTGGTCACACTCATATTTAAAGTGCTTAAAGTCCTAAACAATTTAGGCCCCAAATATTTGAAAGGCTGCTTCCTTTCCTACAAACCACCTTGGAGGAAGCACTTTTGGTAGTTTTGCTGTCCTCAGAAGTTTGTATTTGTTTGTGTATATGGGGGGGGAGATGAAGATGGCCTTGGAGAGGGCATTCTCTGTGGCAGCCCCTGAGTTGTGGAATCCCCTCCCCACAGGGGTACGTACATCTGGCACCTTCACACTACAGCTTTGGGTGCATGCTGAAGATGCACCTCTTTGGCATTGAAACATAAAAAATGTGTTTTTAGCAACCACCATATTCTTGTGACTATTTGTTTTACAGGTTTTTAATTCTGAATTTTTAATTTTAGCCCATCCTAGGACTGTCTGGTGAAGGGAGGGTCATAATTTATTGATAATAGATGGGATAAAGTGATAGCAAGGTTGAGGCCTATCTGACAGTGACACTGATGTGCCCATGAGGCCCTGACATCCCTGCTACTAAGCCCAGTCCAAGTAATCAGCAGCAGTACTAGTGTTGGGAGGGGATATTGACCTCACCACACATGCCACTATGGGCTAGCTGAAGAGCCAACTCTGTATATATGGTATTAAAAGTTTGGATCTAACCAATTAACGTTATGTTCTCTTGGTTATGTTTGAGAGTGAAGGGTAGTTCTATTCTACGATGACTAAATTGGCTATCACCTTTTCTCCTTTGAAGGAGCTGGTATTTCTTTATTCATTAGATTTAACTGCATGGTAGATAGGATTACACTTTCTGGTTAACAATACAATATGAACTTTGCAGTGAATAACTATATAATTTTCATCCCCATTTTATTTTAAGTAGCCTCTGTGCCAGGTATGTCCAAAGTCTGTTTTGGGGGCCTAATCTGGCCCACTGGTCAGTTTAATCCATTTTATTTTCTGGGGTAAAACACTAAAAAAGCTCAACAAGATCAACCATAAAAAAGCTCAAAAATTCAAAATGTTCAACAACCTCAGTCCTCAAAAAAGGTCAATACAGTCATACCTCGGGTTACAGACGCTCTTCAGGTTGCGTTTTTTCGCGTTACGGACCCACCAGAACAGGCTACTTCTGGGTTTCAGTGGTCGTGCATGCGCAGAAGCGCTAAATTGCACTATGCACAGAAGGGCTGAATCACAACCCGCGCATGCGCTCATGTGCCACTGCAGGTTGCGAACGCTTCGGGTTGCAAACATGCATCCCACACGGATCACATTCGCAACCCCGAGTGTCCACTGTAACTTTGGTCAGCCCTTTGGTCAGCCCTCATGGCCCTTCACTTCATCAAATCTGGTCCTCTTTGAAAAAAGTTTGGACACCACTGCTCTATGAGCACTATGCATATTATACTTCAAATACATCTTACAGAGAGCACAGTTTTCTTACGTATTACTATTATTTTAAAATGCTATACTGCTAATTTCTATTGGTGATTCTTTTTCACCCTCAACCAGACAAAAAGAAGTATGTTTTCACAATTTCAGCAATGTTTAATATTTGCTGTTGCCAGTGTGGGCCTAAATGAAACCATTTATGTTCTGAGAACCTGGCTTTTATCAGAGTTTTGAAACTATATCGAAGCAACCGGTCAGTGGCCAAGTATAATACTGAAAGTTTGGTGATTGGTGGCACGGTGGCAGTTTATTTGTATGTATGAGGGGGCTTTGGATGTCTGCTTTCTTTTGGTTTAGAATATGGCATGAGAGTCATAATGGGTCAAAAAAATAAAAAGGTCAAGATACTTCAGTACTGCATTGCTGTATATGGTGTCAGTTGAGTTCTTCTGTTGCCTGTGGTTGAGCAAAAATTGTAATAGCTTCCACAGTGTATGGCAAACTGTTGGCTCTGACTACAAACTGGAAAGAAAAGTCATCTCTTAGTTGTGTGATTTTTAGTAAACTTGAATGAGGTAAGAAGGATAAAGGACATCTACATCAACAGGACTCAGGTATGACTTTCTAGACTCCCATTTATTTATTGTCAAATTTACCAGTTCATTGATTAACGCTTGCAGTCCTAATAGTGGGTGGGTGGCACCACTTTGCTGTGGTTCCATTCCTACTTGGGTGGACATTTCTAGGGGATGATGCTTGGGGAGTATTTTTCAGCCCCATGGAGCCTTCAGTGTATTTTCACATATATTTGGAACTACTAAGTGGGGTCCTCTAGAGCTTCGGAGTATGTTGTCAGCAATATGCTGATGACACACAGTTCTGTTCCTTTACACCTGCAGGTGTGGCAGTGGATGTGCTGGACCATTGTCTTGCCTCTGTAATGGACTAGATCAGATAAGACTGAGGAATTGTTAGTGGGCTGTCCTAAACAGGATGGATGGGAGGTTGCCTGCTCTTGATGGGGTTACACTCCCTCTGAGCGACCGGGTACATAGCTTGGTGGTACTTGTGGTTGCATTTCTGTCACTTGAGGCTCAGGTGGCCTTAGTGGTGTGAAGTGCCTTCCATCAGCTTTGACTGGTGGCTCAGCTGTGCCCCTACTTGCACAGGGATTGCCTAACTACTGCTGTCTATGCTCTTGTAATCTCTAGGTTAAATTACAGCAACACGTTGTACACAGAGCTCCCTCTGAAGATGGTTCAGAAACTTCAGCTGGTGCAGAATTCGGCAGCCAGGTTGCTTACTGGAGAAAGACAGTTTGAGCATATTATACCAATCCTGGCCCGACTGCACTGGCTGCCAATTAGTTTCTGGGCCCAATTTCAAGTGCTGGTTTTGACCTATAAAACCTTAAATGGCTCAGGACTGCAATACTTCAAGGACCACCTCTTTCCATATGAACCTACCCGAACCCTGAGGTCATCCTCTGAGGCCCTTATTGTGTGCCTCCATGAGAGGTCTTGAGGGTGGCAATACGAGAACGGGCCTTTTCTGCTGTTATTCCCTGCTTGTGGAATGCTCTCCCCAGGGAAGTTCACCTGGTGCCTTCATTATACACCTTCAGCTGCTAGGTGAAACATTCCTCTTCAACCAGGCCTTTGGCTGATTAACATCTGATGCTCTTTTGAATGTGTTGTGGGAGAGGAGATTATTAGTTTGTTCTTACTTTTTACTATGTGTTTTGTGGTTTTCATATTGTGATTTTATGTTGTGAACCACTCTGGGATCTACAGCTCAAAGGCAGTATACAGATTTTAATAATACTAATAGTTACTCCTAATTCTTTCACCTAGTTGGCAGATTTGATTAACATGGGTTGATATGTACATGTTCTTGACTGCAAGATGAAAGTAAGCATGGACAACTAGTCTTGCACATTGCTGTTATCTAAAAACTGTAGCAATTCCTTCTGTCAATAACTGGTCAAAGCCAACAATGTGTAGCTTACAGTGTTTTACTGGTTGGAGTTGCACTTCTGTTCTGCTGATTTTAAGTAGGCAACGTAAATGTGTAACTAAGTGTGTAATGGCAAGAGCTGGACAGAAGCATCTTTAGTTAGCCTTCTATATTTAGGAGGTGATCAGGTCTTGCTCTTCATCCAGGTGAAGATTTTATGAACTAATAATTGTATTATCTGATCAACACCTTGTGTTGCATTCTGTGGCATGCCTATAACACCAGCTGTGATTTAAAGAAAGGGTGGGAGAGAGATGTTTGTTTGCCAGAACTATTTTTCTTTTCTATTAACAAAGAAACTCTTGATTCAGAAATGCTGTTGATTTAAAGCGTTTCACACCAATTATTGCCTTGGATCCCAAGAAGTTCCACTAGAAGGGGATTGCCAGAAGATGACTCTTTCCTCCTTTGGCATCTCCCCAAACACTTCAGAAAGCTTCTGGGGGTGAGGGTGAGTTGTGGCTAAAAACAGAGGTCACTGAAAAGCTGGGTGGAGACAACTTCCATTTATGTCCATACCATTAGCTGAGAGAATGTGATAGTTTTTAGGTGTTGTTAGCATGCTTTAAAAGATACTAATATGTTTTCAACTCTGGGCTCTTTTGGGAGGAACAACAAGATAAAAACTGATTAAACAATATGTCTAATAGAACTTAGGAAGCCTGCAGGTGAGGTGAGGGGTGTGTATTTGTGTGTGTGTGTGTGTGTGTGTGTTTAGTTCTGCTTTGCTCATTGCTCTGATAACCAAAATCAGTTAGATTTTACATATGAAACAATGAATAGGAAACCCATTTATGCCATAGTAATTTGCCATAGGGGAAGCACAAATGTTATATTTGGAAAGATTATTCATTCGTTTAAATTCCAAATAATCATTAACTTGTTAAGTCAACATGGAACAGAACTGTTAATTTACTCGTTTCCTTTATTTTTCAGAGTTTACTTTGTAGAGCTGAAGGAATGGGATCAAGTTCAGCTAAACTCCGAGGTGGCTCTCTCTTTATGAATGTTGGAAAACTAGTAAAACAGGAATCTGATGTGGGGCAAGCACCTCACGTGAACATTAATCCCTTCACTCCAGACTCTCTCTTCCTTCAGTCGTCAGTTGGGCAGTGTCGTAGGAGAAAGAGAACACACTGGAATGAGTAAGTGTCTAGAGCTGGTCATTGATAAACTGCTTAAGAAATAAACTTTTGGTAGCAATCCTGTCAATGAAGGGATTGTACTTAACTATCCTTATTTTCAAGTGAATAATTGGGTATAGAATTAGGGAGGCTTTAAGAACACAAGTGGTTAAAATTGTACAGCAGAACTTGTAACATTGCCTAACACTGTGAGATATTAGTTTGTAGATCTTGAGGTGAAACTGAGATTGCTGAACATGGGCTGCAAATATAGCTCTTTCTCTGCTGCTGTTATATTCAGTTTCTTCATCTCCATTCTACGCATTTGGTTGTTGCTACAGTGGGGCCCAGGGAAACATGGGTAAATTCTGACAGCTTCACCTTTAGCATGAGGTCTAATTTGAGCCTAAACGTAACCTTTTACATACCTGTTCTGCTTCCCATTTTTTAGGAGTATGACTCCTAGCAGTCTCTCTTCCCTGCATTTGACACAAACACACATCTTACTGCGGTGAGATGTTGGCATGGCACAATATTAATTGACATAATCTATTCAAACAATCGTTCTGTCACATCACCTCAATGCAGCACAGCTTCCCTCATGACTTTTTGTGCACACACCTGTCAGTGTTTGTAAAAAGCAAAAAGAAGAAGAAGAAAGGAGGAGGAGGAAAGGATTCTGACTTCCCTTTGTCTCTTCAGCCTGGTCCTCGGACCCTTGTCTGCATAAAAGAGTCCACGAGAATATCCTTGCAGAGTTTTATTCTTAAAAGTCTTTGTGCAAAACACGACTGAATAACTATACACACCAGCACTAACCAACCAACCAATCCAAACACCAGCCTCCAAACTAACATTTCTCACTCTATATATACAACTTGGTGCAGGCCGCTGAGTCATGCTGACCCAGCTTTATTCGCATTAAAGAAACAGCGGCCATTTTAGCCGTCTTCTACATTGTCCCTACTATTGGCATGGGTGAAAAAAGATGTCTGGAAGTGGTCTGGTAGCTATGGCTTTGCACAGTTCATGAATTTGATTAAATTGCTTGGAAAGTAAAATGTAACTTATCGATGAAAGTGAAGGTTTCATAGCATTTCTTTTACTTATTGTTTGTGTCACAGCTCCTATGGTGAAGATATGGAAGCAAGTGATGGAGAGCCTGAAGATGAAACTACGAGACCTGCCAAGGTAAATAAAAATAAAAAACAATCCCCATTTATTCCTAAGTAAGCATTTTTAAAGTTCCATTGAAATCCATAGGATTAACCTTTTAAGAAGCCCTTTTCCTCAAACTTGTTTGTCTCAATCCTTTTAGCGGATCAGCATAACAGAAAGTAATATGAAATCACGATATGCAACAGAATTTCATGAATTGGAAAAGATTGGATCTGGAGAATTTGGTTCAGTATTCAAATGTGTGAAAAGGCTTGATGGTTGCATCTATGCAATAAAGCGTTCTAAGAAACCCTTGGCTGGCTCAATTGATGAGTGAGTAATCTATCCTATTATTTCACTCCTCTGCACATACTCATTTTAAAAATAATCCCATCAAGGCATGTAAGGATTTGTTCACGTATTGTCTTTGCAGCTACAATACTGAAATGTTTATAGTTGCAAAACTATCATTCATTCACCTGTACATAACAAACACAGCACCCCTATGCCATAGTTCATGCCTCTTCCAACTCAAAAAATTTAACTGCTCTTGTAATGTGACCAGCATTCTATGCTTGCTTCCTTAAACCAGTTTCAAGCTTTATTTAATTTGTTTTAATACCACAGGCAAAATGCTCTTAGAGAAGTCTATGCTCATGCAGTTTTGGGACAGCATTCACATGTAGTGAGATATTTCTCTGCTTGGGCAGAAGATGATCATATGCTTATACAGAATGAGTATTGTAATGGTAAGTAAAGCTCCTATTGAATTTACCTTACTATGAATTCTGGTTATTAAGGGAACATAGTTGTAGTAAGATGCTAAACTTGTCTGGGAAAGGGGAGGGAGATCTGCTGACTTATTTGCCAACAAAGTCAATGGTGCACTTGCTAAGTCTTTTTTCTTTCAATGGAATTTAAGCATGTGTAATGGGGTACAGGATTGCAGCCATTGGCTTGGACCCAGCCAGGTATGTCTTACATGAGCAGAAAGGCATTTGTGCTTGTAGAAGACAACCTAGCAAATTTTCTTGGTTGCTCCATCCTGCTGAATCCCCCCATGCCCCATCACACACTGTTCTGGAGGGTCATTCACCTTTTAAGAAGTGGCTTTTGTGGTGTGTGCAAGAGGCAGAAGTGGGGATTGGAGCCTAGTTTGTACAAGCAGTGCTCTGTTCATCTTAGTCTCTGAATCAGTAGCATTTTATATTAATGTCAAACACATGTGGTTACAGTTAGGATAAAGCAAGTAGAAGTAAAAGATCAGATGAATTTTAGACAATTTATGATACAACAAAATTCAAATAATTTGTGAGCTTCTTTAATAGGCAGGAAGTGAATGTTCTTACAAACATTTCAGCTGATTAACTAGACTTGCTTCCTGAGTCACAAATTGGGGATCTTCATTCCAAGAAAAAATTCAATACCCAGTCTAGAATATTTCAGAACAAAAATATAAATAATCTGGTTTGCTTAATATGTGGTTGTACTTATATAGCTTTACTCATGTATCTTTTTTAGAGTCTCTTTTCTTTTGTCTGTTATTGTCCCTTAACCCTAGACTAGACCTCTCGAACATGTGGCCCAGGGAATTGGATAGAACCCCTACAGCCTACTAGCTCCTTGACAATGCAGTGCCTTCCAGATGTTTTTTGGGACTACAATTCCTGTCATCATTGGCCACAGTGGCTGGGGTTGATGGAATTTGTAACCCAACAACATCTGGAAGATACCATGTTGGCTATATGTGCCTTACATTATTGTTGCAAGAACTACATCTAGGTAACACATGTTAAGTGCTTTGAGCACTTTAAAAGTGTTATACAAATGCTAAGTATTGTTAAACACAGCATGCATTGGCCTTAGAACCAAGGTAGCAATATGGTGCCCTCCAAATGTTGCAAGCCTATAGCTCCCATCATTCTATACCATTAGATGTGCTGGCTGGGCCTGATGAGAGTCCAAAATGTCCTGCGGGCACCATCTTGGCTACCTCTGGCCTACAAGAAAATGAATTTTCTACTTTTACATTATTTAATTTTGCTTCTAGGTGGAAGTTTAGCTGATGCTATAAGCGAAAACTATAGAAGTATGCGCTATTTCAGTGAACCAGAATTGAAAGATTTGCTTCTACAAGTTGCCCGTGGTTTAAAGTATATCCATTCAATGTCCTTGGTGCACATGGATATAAAGCCCAGTAAGTATTCAGAGATCTGGTATTTCCTTCATTGAAGGTATTTTTAGAGATGATTGAATATGTGGTAGTAAAATAACCAGTGAACCACACCTTAGTAACGGAAACTTTTTCATTCTGAATACAGAAAACAATGAAAGAAATCAGTTCTAAAACATACAGCCGGCCAACTGCTGTTCAGTTTATTTTGGATCTTTTTTTTTTTTGTTGTTAGATTATGCTTGTTTGCTGGCTGTCCTGAAATTTGGCTTCTTTCCCAGAAGGCTGTTGGGTTAATTATTCAAAGAAGCCAGCAGATGGTGCAAATTCTGAAACTAGATTATATTTTGACGAATGTCTATTTTTATTCCTTGGCAGGTAATATCTTCATATCTAGGACTTCAATTCCAACTACTATATCTGAAGAAGGCGATGATGATGAATGGACATCTAGCAGGGTTGTTTTCAAAATAGGTAGGGGGGCATGGAGTTACATTTTCCTGTGCAACCTTTTATTTGTTTTTGCTTTTGAGAAAATAACCCTTCTTCCCATTCTTCTTTAATGTAGGTGACCTTGGTCATGTAACTAGAATATCTAGTCCACAAGTAGAAGAAGGAGATAGTCGTTTCCTGGCCAATGAAGTTTTACAAGAGGTAAACAGTGTTTTGCTAATGGGAGTTAAATAATTAATTGTATCTTACTCATGACTAGGGTTTGGGTCCTCTGATTATGAATGGAAGGATCCTCCCTTCATTGAAGTAGAGTTACATTCACAGGAGGGCCCCTTCTGAAAGCAAAACTCTTTATTAATAGTCACTTCTTTCCAGCAAGGTGAACTCATAGTGACTTAAACGAACATAGTAAAAGCATGAACAAAGTGAAAACTTAGAATCTATGCCTTGATATATTGTTCTGGTGGGATTTTGTAAACTTTTATTTCCTTTGCAGAACTACAATTACTTGCCAAAAGCAGATATTTTTGCTCTTGCATTAACTGTGGTGTGTGCTGCTGGTGCCGAACCACTGCCAGCCAATGGGAATCATTGGCATGAAATTCGACAAGGAAAACTCCCTAGAATTCCACAAGTCCTTTGTCAAGAGCTATTAGAGTTACTGAAGGTAAGAAGGTGATCTGTGTTCCTGGCATCATGCTACATGTTCTTTAAGGGAAGGGTGGTCAGCCTTAATTTTCATCTCTTTCCTATTTCAGCTTATGATAAACCCTGATCCAGAGAAAAGACCCTCAGCAGTAGCTCTAGTCAAGCATTCTGCATTGTTATCTACTGCCAGAAAGAGTGCTGAGCAACTACGAATAGAACTGAATGCTGAAAAATTCAAAAACTCTTTGTTGCAGAAGTAAGTTGAATCCATACTGTGGCAACTTCAGTGTCAGAAATCTAGGAAATAATATTAAGAGCCAAGTAGCAGAAGACTCTGTTCCTTGTTACAAAAAAAACCTAGACTTTATTATGTAACCTCTTAATTTAACTCCAGACATAAGCAACAAAATAAAACATTTTGCAACTTCTCTTGAAGCACATTGAACGTAGCACCAGTGATTTGAAGTACAGCAGACACCATATTTTTTGCTTTAGGTATTGTTTAACAAGATACCAACACTGAATGGAAGCTGCTTGAAACTCTGGTTCTTACAGTGTTTACTTTGATTTGGTAAAGACTGCTTCTAAGTACTTGGGGGCAGGGGGGAGGAAACAGGTTCATATAGTAACATCTACCATGGGGAGAGCTTTGCGTTCCCAAGGAGGAGAAAGTATGTAAATCTCTGAATGGGAAGGATATGGGCAAATTCTCCCTTTGTATGAGACCATACAAAGTGTTCAGATGATATGCAAGTCACATTAGCTATGTGGTCCCTAGTTTACTACTAAACCAGAAAGGTGTGGTTCAGTGGTGCTGACGGAATGCCTGTCTTGGCAAACGATTGCCGAAAACCTTTTTACTGGGTTTTTTGAAGGGGAGAACAGAGGTTTTTTGACAGCATATTTGCCCTGAAAGCTTCAACTGGTGGACATTTTTAGTAGCCCTAGTTGCAACTTCCTCAGCATTGTGTCTGTGTGTGTATCTGTGTGTGTCCCTGTGCATCCACGCAGCAACAGTTGATGCTGTTACAAACTATTGGGTGACACCTCAGTATTAAGATTGAACTTGACCAGAATTAGTCTGTGAGGTGACAAAAAATGCCAGTAACAAAAAGTGGACGTTACAAAGTTTGACGAGGACTAGGGGAACTTTATGTATTAAATATGCCTAATGAATACAGCTACTAGGTCTCAGCATTTGGTTCTACAAAGTGGAGGTCAAAATGCAAGGTATTCTCTTCCCTCTCTTTAAAGGGAAAACACATAAGTATATTTACAGGATGGTGAAGAGAGCATAATATCAAATGTGTGCTCTCTTAAAACACACTACCATTCAGGCAAAATCAGAGTTTAGGAAATGACTGTTACCGAGTTAAGTTGGGGGAAAGGTACTAATGGAGGATGAGATTGCAGAAAAATGGAATGAATTCTTTGTATCTGCTTTCATTGTGAAAGATGTGATAGAGGTGGGGAGAAAGTGGACAGGAAGTTGTTTTCTCCCTCTTAATACTTGAACCCAGGATCAGTAGATGAATTTTATATCAATAAAATATCAGAATTCCTTGCTCCAGCATGCATTTTTAAGGTCGTGTTTGGTTTTATGATAAATTTTTATTGTCCAATTTTCTGTGAATTAATTTTTTTATGTACACCACTTAGAAATGTGGGCCACTAGAATGGAAAGCTGGACTAGATAGGCCTTTGGTCTGATCCAGCAGTGCTGCTGCAGTGTATTCTTGTAGAAAGCTCTGTGTGATTCTGCTAATAGTGCTGGTAGACAAGAAAAAAATGTTACAATAAAATGTTTGCACCCTGAATTACTGTTCTTGTCTCTTTAGAATGATTTTGGATGCAAGTTATTTGGTGGCAAAATGACTTTTTTTCTATGTTCCAGGGAACTTAAGAAAGCACAAATGGCAAAAGCAGCAGCAGAAGAGCGAGCTCAAATTACAGATCGAATGACAACTAGATCTACAGCACAGACTAGAACAACTCGTCTTAATGGAAAGAAAATGAACCGTTCAGTTAGCCTGACAATATATTGAATTGGCCGTTCCAGAAAGCTTTCAAGAAGATTGTGGAATATTCCTGGACTAGTTTAGGAGAGGAAGAGGATTCTGTTTCTTTAAATCACTATCATTGGTGTTATAAAGAAGTCTTTTACAATTTTAGTTTTCCCAAATGCAGTTAAATAACTGTAGGATCCAGGCTTCCTATGAGTGGCACTCTGCTCATTGAGGTCTCTCACCACAAGAAGGAGCAAATGTGATTTTTCACCAACCCTCCCTCCCTGCAGCTCCTGAAAATCTGCTTCAGAGGATATAGGGACCCTCCAGAAAATGGTGGGAGGTGGTGTGGGAGCTGTGGGTGGAATTGGAGAAAATTGCTGCTTTTGTCCAGCAGAAGCTTCCAATGGGTATCAGGCTTTTCTGTGAACGGAAGAAACTCTTCTGTTGCAGAATGTCAAGTCTGGATCTGACCCTATGTGTCCTCCTGCTCCTTAAAGAAACCAGGACGCTAACTTTCAAGCCTTTTAGTTACACTGAATAGTATACCATCCAGAGTTAACCACTATAGTGGTTTGCTGCTTCTCATTCTTAATGCATTTCAGGGGAAAGATCTTTTCCTAGTAGTCTAATGGGCTTTTTTGAGTAAACTACTCTATTTGGAATGGAGGAAAAAAATGACATGGGGAGAGGCCAAAGGCCAACAGGCTGAACCATACCTGGTGTCAGGTAAACTATTGTGAATTTTACTTGTGTATTCAACTGGGAGCACTTTGTTAGGCATTGCGTAGACCACAGGAAAAAGCCTGTGGAAACATGCCATGTGAAACTGCTGCTATTTTTAGTTTGTATTTGCTGTAAAACTGTAGCATTAAAACAATCATTGTGTTAGTGGGCTTTTAAAAAAATTATGTGAAAAATATCAAAGCTGCCCTGCTGAAAGCAGCTTCATTCTCTGAAGCTAGTGTATTGTGTACAGAGTCTGTGCACCAATTTTATATTTGAATTACATTATTAGTGTAAATGTTTGTTTGTCATTCTTTCTAATAAAGTTCTCCAAAAGTTAATTCCTCCCCTTCACCTCATCTTCCCTTTATGTGTTAATATTTCAGTGTACCTGTTGGCATATTTTTAGAACTTGTACATAAGTATACTGTTACCATTTTCAAACTGAATGTATAAAAGTGTTATAGTGTACGATACTGAAAGCTGTAGTTTGAGACACCAGAAGCTCCAGCTAAAATCTATTTCAATTTTAGTTGCAAAATTAATATAATTGGCCCTCCTAATGATCTGTTCTGATATTGCCAAAATAGATGTTACCAATTACAGGCTTTTTGGCTTAAACCAACGTTTTCTATATGAATGTTTAACTTTGTTCTTAATTAGTATTGAATCAGATTATTAAAGTGACATTTTGAAATTAATATTGTCATGTTTTTGTCAGCCTTGAGTATCATATCCCATTAATGGTCTATAAATCTACCTGTGAAGAATATTTTTGTGCGCGCACACACACTCACACTGAGCTGGTCATTCCTGCTTGTTCATCTAAATCCTGTTGAGGAAACTCATGTCTGTCTGTGCATTTGAGGCAATACAAGGGTGTAGTGCTTTCCAGTCTGTCAATAAATATGAGCTCTTTATTGTGGTAGTTGCTCAGTGTTTGTTTATTTAATATACTGCCTTTCTCCAAAGTTGGGATTCCAAGGTACCTTGCAGAATTTAAAAACATCAATTACAAAATATAAAATAGACAAAGTACAGTAATTAAAATACATAATTCACATAAAGCTAGCAATTTAAACATTTGCCCAGTAATCAGCATCATATACACCTTGGTTTCCAAAGGCTTGTCTAAGCAGGAAGGTCTTGGCCTGCCAGCAAAAAGAGAACAAATCTAACCTGGGAGCAGCCACAAAAAAAGCTCATGTCACTGCCAACCATGTTTCAGATGTGATGAGTGAGGGGAGATGCTCACCTGAGGATCTTAGCCCACAGACAGATTCGGATAGGGAGATCACGCTTTGAGACTCCTTAGGGTAGTGATAAAGCGGGATATCAAATCCAAACTCCTCTTCTGGATGCAGGCTACACAGGGCTTTATAGTTCATAACCAGCACTTTGCATTGTGGCTGGAAACGGACCGTTGGCCAGTGATGTTTTAACAGGAGTACCATACTCCTTGTAATTAGCTGCAGTCAGCAGTCTAGCCATATCATTCCAGACCAGCTGACGCTTCTGACTACTTTTCAAAGGCAGATCCATGGAGAGAGAGATAGTAGTCCCAACAGGAATGTAATGTAAGGCATGCATCACCATGGGCAGATCTGATATCAACGAAGGGGTGCAGTTGGTGCATGAGCCATAGCCACCACCAAAACCTGGGCATCCAGGTACAGGCTAGAATCCAGGTACAGTCGTACCTTGGATCCTGAATGCCTTGCGAGGAACCTTTTGGCTCCTGAATGCTGCAAACCCAGAAGTGAGTGTTCTGGTTTGCAAACGTTCTTTGGAACCCGAACGTCCAATGGGGTTTCTGTGGTTTCCGAAGCTTCCTGCAGCCAATCAAAAGTTGCGCTTTGGTTTCCAAACATTTTGGAAGTTGTACGGACTTCTGGAACGCATTCCGTTCGACTTCTGAGGTACCACTATATACCCATTAACAGAAGTGGCAAATAGGCAGCCTGCTTAGGGAAGTTTTTTAATGACGTTTTAATGTATTTTAATCTCCTGTTGGAACCGCCCAGAGTGGCTGGGGAGACCCAGCCAGATGGGCAGGGTATAAGTAATAAATTATTATTTTATAAATATAGCTGGCCATGCTATAATGATCTGGGTCCATTACGATAAGGCACACAGGAAAGCCAACTGAGTTACTGAGACAAATGGAAAAGTTTTGCATAAATAACGAACAGGTACAACAGCAGCAGAACATGCCATTCACTTGAAACCAAGATAGGATGGAACTCCTGATGGGAACAGGAAGTTACAAGTAACCTTCAGGAAAAAGTTTAGAGCCTCCTTGGTGAGAGTACCTGTTTTGCTCGAAAGTCTTGCATTAATATAATTACTGTATTTTATCTAATGGAGCATGCTGCCTAGGAATGTTGAATTTTCTCATGATAGCTTTCAATAAGAGGCTGGGAAAGATTCACCAGGCATGTTCCATATAGATATCTTTCCATAGACCATTTTTTTGACCAAGGCCCCATCTTGTGCTGGCCAGTCCTCCATGGGGTACAAGCCAGTGTGCATGTCCATGTGATTGTGTCCACTCAGGCACACACACCACACATGTAGAAAAACCCACATGCTCACTCTAAAAAAAGGAACACACACCAAACTTGCCTGACTTCCTATTACATGGAGGCCCGTATCACAATCGTCCCCCTCGCAGGACAAGGCTTGATGGCGAGGTTTAAATCTACTTTCGATCCAGCACTAAGAAGCATGTGAGAAAGAAACATTTTCCCTAGGTGAAACATCAGATGACCCCCATTCTTGATACAACAGGCAAATTTTACATAGAATTCCTCCATGTTATGGTGGATGAAAAAATTGCACACCTAGATAACAGATTTAAGCAAATAGTGCAGTTTAAGAACAACCATGGATTTATATTTGATGTTAAATTGAAAAAGTCCATATCATTAAATGGGGCACTAGCAAATTGTATTTTAAATGATTAATCACTTCACAGGGTTGTCAGCATAAAATTGGGAGGGGCACACAGAAAGTACAATGCCCTCAGGTCCTTAAGGAAAGGCAGAATGTACATCAATGTAATAAAGTAAGTATTAAGCATGTATAAATTATACTAAGAAATGCTGACAGACGTGACAACTCTAGTTATGCAAAATGAGCAGATCTGGCCAGATCTATGACTGCCCATGTCACTCGTGCATATGGTATATTAGTGGTGATGTTACTGCCATGAAGGAGCAGGACTTGTTTACTCTGAAAGTGGAAATGGGAAAATCATCTGCTATGCGCTTGAAGTGGGTAGCAGCTGAGGTGTCCATATCCATGCTACAATTTTATTTAGCACATTTCTAGGGCACCTTACAACAGTGCAAGCACCAAAAAAATGTGTACTTCATGTCAAAATGTATAACCTACTCAAAGAAGAGATAGCTCAGGTGACAGATCATGAGACTCTTAATCTCAGGGTTGTGTGTTTGAGCCACATGTTGGGCAAAAATATTTTTGCATTGCAAGGAGGCATTGGACTAGATGACCCTCGTGGTCCCTTACAATTGACATTTCACCTATTTGAAGTGAAACACTGAAATTAGATTCATTTAAGAATTTGACACTTGAGGGTATTTTCATTCAGAAGGCTGTAGCTACACCTGCTGGTGAATAGATAAATAGTTAATAGAGACACCTTTTGGTTTATGGTTTTCTCTCCCCCCCCCCCTTTTTTTTTTAGACTGGACACTCTTATGAAGCTAAAACCATTGTCTATTTACACAAAGGTTCCCTGACTCACTACAGTTGTTAATGCTACCATATCAGCAACCTGCCACTGTAGAAGGTTAGAGGTATGCCTCTGTATTTGTATATTTAAGCACTAATTAGCTGTGATAGCAAATTTTGCATCTCATTGATATTCATTGAATCACAGAATTGTAGGATTAGAAGGGACCCCGAGGGTCATCTAGTCCAGTGTTTCCCAACCTTGTGCCTCCAGCTGTTTTTGGACTACAATTCCCATCATCCCTTGCCACTGGTCTTGCTAGTCAGGGATGATGGGAGTTGTAGTTCAAAAAACAGCTGGAGGCACAAGGTTGGGAAACACTGATCTAGTCCAACCTCCTGCAGTGTGGGGGGTGGGAAGCATCCATGACAGATGTCCCCTCCCTACAGTTTTATTCTTTAAATGGCAACCAAGATCTCACATCCTGCACAAGACGAAGTGGGGCACATAACCTTGTGCCATAATAAATTTGTTAGCCCTTAAGGTGCTGCATGACTCTTTTATTATTTTCACACTTGAGTTGCTGCAGTGTACACAGAGGCTCTGGCTGAAACATGAAGCAGGGGAAGGAAGGTGCAAAAACAAGCTGCATTACTCCACTTTACTGTGAAAAGCTCAGATTCTCATGATATGTATTTTATTTATGCAAAAACAGTAGCTAGTAGTGCACCTCTTTAAAAGTCAATCTATTCACAGACTTGAAAGGAGACCTCAAAGTCCCCTAGTTGACCTCAAAGGTTCAACCCCCTATTGATGTAGGAAAGCCAGTGTTTACAACATTCCAACCTCTGCTTAAAAACTCTTAAACAAAGGAGAGTCTGCTACTGAGACAAGCTGGTCCAGTGTCAAATAGCTTTTACTATCAGGATGTTCTTCCTAACATCCAAATCCCCTTTCTCCTCATTTTAACCTACTGTACCCTCTTGACCAACAGCAAGCAAATTTGCTCCATCCAAATGACAACTTTTCAAATATTTGAAGATGACCATCAGTCACCTCTTAATTGCTCCTCTCTAGACCAAGCATATACAACTTGTTCAATCTTTCCTCAAATGACCTGGTCTCCAGGCTCCTCATTATCCTTGTTGCCCTCCTCTAGGCATGTCCCAAACCCTTAGATGACTTCCCTGGCAGCTGTCCTGCTCTGTGTTTATCAATGCAGTGTCATTTGCCTGTCTACCTTGAATGCTTTGTTTGATCCTGTGTAAAGTATTGAGGCCTACAGTACTCTTAGACAGCAGACGTTTATATTATAGTGTGTTGTAAATTACCGTATTTTTCGCCCCATAGGACGCACCGGCTCCTAGGACGCACCTAGGTTTTTTTGGGGGGGGGAATAAAGAAAAAAAATTATTTCCCCCACCAGGTGCGGGGCTGGGGCGGGGGAAGCCTGAGCTTCCCCCGACCCCAGCCCCCAGAACAGGCTGCTATCCGCAAGCCGTGGGAGAGCTGCTCGAAGTCGCGTGGCTTGAAGTCCCAAGGCTAGCGGAGCGCTGCGCGAAGCCCGAAGCTTGGGGCGTGCTGAGCTCAGCGCGCCCCAAGCTTCTGGGTGCCGGCAAGCTCTCCCACGGCTAGCGGAGCGCTGCGCGAAGCCCGAAGCTTGGGGTGTGTTGAGCTCAGCGTGCCCCAAACTTCTGGGTGCAGGCAAGCTCTCCGCTAGCCGTGGGAGAGCTGCGTCTCCCACAGCTAGCGGATAGCTTCCTGAAGCCTGGAGAGTGAGAGGGGTCAGTGCGCACCCACCCCCCTTGCTCTCCAGGCTTCATCGAAAGCCTGCATTCGCCCCATAGGACGCACACACATTTCCCCTTCATTTTTGGAGGGGAAAAAGTGCGTCCTATAGGGCAAAAAATACGGTAATTAAAATATTTCTGTCCCACCATTCAGCCCCTCATGGGGCCACCAAGGCAGCTGACAGCGTCAGTCAACACACTAAGCAATCCATAATGCAATCAAGACTAATCAGAAATCCAGATATTAAAACCCCAGAGGATGGGAAAACAAAATGAAACGAAAGGTGTGGTAAAACAAATTGCTTTGGGAAGCACACCAGAATAAAAAGAGGGCCAGCCAGGCCTTGCCAGTGTAGAATGATCCAATCTATGGGTGCTGCAGCTGAAAGTCTTGTTTTATGCCCTAGCAAATTTGGCTTCTGGTGGCAATGGAACTTGAAGCAGGCCCTCTGACAATAATATCAGTAGATGCCTAGTATTGTGGGAGAAGTCCTTTAAATATCCAGGTTTCAAATTGTTAAAGTCTTAACAAATAAACAAACAAACAGGACATATTCCTTTCAAGTTTAGGCTGCGCTGCCAGATTATTTCAATATTGCTTAAACTTAATTTCATCTGTGTAGAAGCTAAGAGAAGTAAATAAAAGTTCAAGCAATAAGACATCTTGCAAGAAGACTTAATCTGGGTGAAAATCACTTCAGGATGGTGATTGACACTTTCCTGGATGATAAACCAAGCTGGGGGGGAGAAGTTATCTACCAGTCCGATTTCCTCATACTTTACTCATCTGTACACCCTCGGTAAGTGTGCTCAGTAGGACTGCAGCCTACATTTTCAATTGTGTAGTGTCTAGCTGCAAAAATTTTTATTAATTGGCTAAACAAAGAGTCATGAAGCTTTTACAGGAAAGGTCATGGTAGCCTTCTCTGCTGAACCAGGCAGAATCTATTGAATGCTTCCTTTTAAAGGTATGAGTCACGTTAGGAGATGGTGAGGTAATTTCCCTGCTACTGCCTAAAAGCACCATTATCCTGTTTGGTTGGAAATAACTATAAGCTGGATTTGCAGAACATATTTCTGAATTTTCAGATGGTAAGTCTGAATGCGCAAAAGATTTGTGTTAAATTAAAACATTCACAAACTATGTTGGTAGTGCACCTCATTAAAGACAAAATATATTTGTACTTGGAATCTCCACATCTCTGCTGTATGTTTACAGAAATGCAAGCACACCCTATTTAATTGGGGGGGGGGGGAGGCTGGATGCTGATTTCTCTATGCTTGCTCACCAGATCATTGCACACATCTATAATTATATCTATCTGGTCTCAGGTTAAACACACTTAGAGCTCACATGGGGGGTTTTTAGTGACTTGAAATGGGAAGAAAAGGTAGTTTGCACAGAAATGGAGGGCTTAACACAAATAGGCTGGCTCTAGGACACTCCTAGAAACTTGCTAATACAGTGGTACCTCGGGTTACAAACACCTCGGGTTACAAACACCTCGGGTTACAGACTCTGCTAACCCGGAAGTAGTACCTCGGGTTAAGAATTTTACCTCAGAATGAGAACAGTAATCACATGGCAGCAACGGCAGGCCCCATTAGCTAAAGTGAAGAACAGTTTCAGGTTAAGAATGGATACCACTGTTATGTCTAGAGCAGTGATAGAAAAAATATGTTAATTAGAAACATATTGGGAAAATCCTAAACAACAAGTGGGATCTTATTCTCACATCTAAAGCACAATAGGTGAATATGACAATAGGTTCACCAGAAGAGGCTTAGTCATGCTGGCCACAGTGGCGTAGCGTGGGGGGTGCAGGGGGGGCCGGCCGCACTGGGCGCAACATCTGGGGGTTAGGGTTAGGGGGCGCAAATCCATGGGTTAGGGGGTGCAAATTACTTGCCGTGCTGACAACCCACGCTACGCCACTGGCTGGCCACATGACCCAGAAGCTGTCTGCGGACAAACACCGGCTCCCTCAGCCTATAGAGTGAGATGAGCGTGCAACCCCAGAGTCGTCCCCGACTGGACCTGACGGTCAGGGGTACTTTTACCTATAAAAAAGCAGTCATACACACAACAAAAGAAAGATAAAGTATTTTGTAATAAAAATCCACCCTGTACAGTCAAGCTGACAGAGGGAAGAGAGGTCAGAATACTGCATCTCTTCCAGCATCAGATTGTTTCCACTTTCCACATCCTTGCTAGTTTTTCAGAAAAGAGAAATGTTGATAATATCACCGGAGGCAAAGCTTTTGAGATCATCCCCGGAAGCCCTCAGCTCAGCGAAGGCTGCAGTTCCTTTTTTTAAAATATATTTTTATTAAACAGTTTTAACAAAACAGTTTATTAATCAAAATAACCAATTACATTTCCCCCCTTTTTTTATTCCCCCCTTCCCTACCCCCTAAGGACTTCCCTCAGCTCCCCTCTCTGATTTCTTTGTACATATCATTCTCTACATGTTAAAAATTGTACATATCATTGTCTTGTCTGTCATATAGTCTACTAATAAATTTGTGGATGTTTATTCAAAACCTGCCAAGGAGTGCAAGTCATTTTGTTGTTCGAAGGCTGCAGTTCTAAGCCCATTTACGTGGAAGTAACTCTGAGACTCCCCTTCATGGATTACCGCCTTGCCGTGGCGAAGGGGCTTGAATAACTCAAAGAAGCTATGAGCTATGCCGTGCAGGGCCACCCAGATGGACAGGTCATAGTGGAGAGTTTTGACCAAACGTGATCCACCTGGAGCAGGAACCGGCAAGCCACTCCAGTATCCCTGCCAAGAAAACTCCATGAACAAAGAAAGGAGTGCCTGGCGTGCTCTGGTCCATGGGGCCACGAAGAGTCGGACACGACTAAACGACTAAACAACAACAACAAACTCTGAGCCTCGCCGCCGAGTACCGGTAATTCTGATTCCGCGCGCGGGGGGAGGGCACTTCTGCGTCTTGCAACCCCGAGGAGGACCTGACCTCTCCGGCGTGGAGATTCAGCCCCGCCCACGATCAGAGACAAGGCCGGGGTCCACTTTTAGACGCCAGGCTCTGGAAGGTCCGGCAGCGATTAGGAAAAGCAGCGCCCTCCCCGCCCCTAGGGCTCCTGAGCGCGGCGGCAGAGGCGCCCTCTGGCGAAGCGGACGCAGCCTGCAGGCCGTGCGCTCCCTCGCGCGCCGCCCTCCTTCGCCCGGCCCTGGCAAGGCGGCGTCGGGGTTGGCCGCTGGGCGCGGTTACGGGTGGGCAGGTCGAGGCGGCCACCCGTGTCTCGGCAGCCGGGAGAGAGAGGCGCGAGGAGGCGGGAGCGAGCGCCGCGGAGTCGCTGCAGCTGGCGGGCCATGGGGAGCCCGAAGGACGAGCTGCTCAAGCCCATCTGGCACGCTTTCACCGCCCTCGACTTGGACAGGAGCGGCAAAGTCTCCAAGTCGCAGCTCAAGGCAAGTCAGGAGGGAGGCAGCCAGGCCCTCCTGCCTCCAGCCAGGGCTGTGCCTCCTGCCTCCCGGGCTGTCGGTGGCCGACGCTTTCTGCCTTCCTGGCGGCGAGACACTTCCCTTTTTACGGAGCGCTCTAGGCGGCTGGCCCGGGGGGAGGTGGCGGGGCAGCGGGGAGAGAGAGAAAGAGAGGAAGGAACGACTGGCTGGCTGGCTGGCTGGCTGGCTGGCGTGGCAAAAACTGGGTGGTTGAGCGGGGCTCTCCAGACGCGACACCTCGGAGAGCGCTTCTGGAAACGGAATAGAAAGGGAGGGCAAAGAGCAGGGGTCCCCCCCCCCCAAATCCCCCGGCCTGTCTTGCAAAACAGGCGGTCCCCTTTCTTGGTCTAAGGGAGCAAAGTGCTCACCTCCTCCAAATCTGGTGAGACGACCACCCATTGCAGCATTATTACCATGGGTAAAGGCTCCCCTGGTGGAATTAATATAGGTAACAGGGTTTTCCTTCTCAGGACCTGGACTTGGCAACCCTCATTGTTCAGAGCTGCTCTGGGCTCAGTTTCTCCGTTTCAGAAGCAAGGAAGGAGAAGCACTTTCCTATTTAGGAGCACAGGAAGCTGCCTTATACTGAGTCAGGCCCATCAGGCTGACTGGCTCTTCAGGTGGGAGTCTGCCCCAGCCCCACCTGGAGATGCTGGGGCTTGAACAGGGCAGGAGGGCCTTCTGCAAGTAGGATGCTCTACCACTGACTGAGGTAGTGGCCCTCTGCAAGGGTCTCCCAGGGAATGTAAAGTAACAGCCTCTCAGCCACAGGGAGGGTGCCAGCCCTGCAATACTTTGCTGCGGTTGTCATTTGAGCTCCTCGCAGAACAGGTTAGCGAAGGTTTTGCTTTAACGAGATGATTTGTTTAAACTGCTTGGGTGCCCAAGATGAGAGTTTTCATGCCCATCAAAGAAGGAACTCCAGGAGGGCTGAGTTGGTGTCTTGAAAGCAAGCAGATGTGGTGAGACTCAAAAGCTGTTTGGCCCACTTAATAAAAGGCTCATCGTCGATAAAATAATTTTATTACTCAGACCAGTCGGTTTTAAAGCTACTAGATAGTGTTGATCAAGCAATATCTTTTATGACAAATCTTGAAAGGGAAGTAAATGGTTGCTTATTTTTTTGTCAAGTGTCTTAATAAAGATGTCATTAAGTCAGAGTTGCTCTTTTGTTTGGCTGCCCTGTATCTCAGCCAATTCAAGAGGATGGGTTAACTTGACTAGTATAACATTTACACCTGATGCGTTACATTTTCTGTGAGCCATGCCAGTCAGGGCCATTTGACACAACCCTACTGGTGTGTTGACTGTCTGTCATAGTAGGTTCAGTGGAACTGTGCAGTGTTGTGTGACTAGCTTTGCCATGTGTCATCTCACAGATCGTTCACCATGCTGCAGTCATGAGTACGATCTGTTTGAACCTAGGCAGTACCAATAACCCATTTAATGTAGTGGAACTAGAGTAACTGCTTTAGAAGTGGCTGCAGATAAATTTATTAGGCACATCTAAAAAGTATTATTGGATTATGGTCCAAATCACTTCAGTACCAGATGTATGGTTTGATTGTTTCAGTTAATCCCTTGGGTGGTTAGGTGGGGTGAGAAGGCTTGCTTTAGGTGGCAGAATTTGGCATACTGCTAAAGGGCATAAAATTTAAGCAGTGTAGCTAATTATCAACTTGCGAAGGGCTGTAGCTGTGAGACAGAGCATCTGCGTTGCATGCAGAAGGTCCCAGATTCAATCCTGCTTATCTTCAGCTAGGACTGTGAGAAGACTTCCAGTCTGAAATCATGGAGAACCACTGCTGCCACTCGCTGTAGACAAAACTGAGCTGAATGGGCTAGTGGTTTGGCACTGCGTAATACAGCTTTCTATTTTTGTGCCTATATTTACCACCTTGTAAAAGTCTGTTTGTCTTTTCTGCTTCAGATACCAAAATGTCTTCCTCTAGAATATCCTCTAATATTACTTGTTGTTGAATGCTTCATAATTCATTTATTTCCAGTGGTAGGACTGGACTCGGGTTTCTGGAACAGTTTAGGAAGAAACAGTTTTACCAGGTCTGGCTGTTTACTCGTCTAGCTAAGTATTACTTACTCTGACCAGCAGCAGCTCTCCAGAGTATCAGACAGATGACTTCTCCACCACCTTTTACCTGATTCTTCTAACTGGAGATGGCAGGGGTTGAACCCAGGGCCTTCTGCATACAAACAGAGCATGTGTTCTGCCACTGAACAATGGTTCTTTCTCCCCTGTAGCCTGCTGTTCTAAACACTGAAGTTGGGTAGCAGGCTGCTCTGAAGCAAAGGCAAACTATCTGAGGAAAGTTACTTGGGAAGGGAACCTTTTCCATTAAAAAATTATTAGATGAGTAGTTATGTCAGGCTAAAGATCCAACATGAACAGCTCTTGGTCTGAAGCATAAATTTGCACCCTAGAATCCTGTTGTCTCTCTGACGTCTCTTGAAATATTAATGGACAATAATTGGTGATTATTTTTGTACATCTTTCTGTGCTTTGTAGACGTACAGCACGTAGTCCAGGCTATCCCAGGCCATGATTGGGGCTGCCAGGCACAATTGTAATGGAGCTGATTAATATGTACTGTTTTGCTATCACAGTTCTTCCATTTTTGTGTTTCATAGCTAACAAACTTGATTTTATCTTTTGCACCGTAAGAATGCCTCAAATACCGCTCCCTCCCACTTTAGTTGCTTGTTGAGGCCAACACTTTTCTTTCTACCCCAGTGGCTCACAACATTCAGGCACCCAAATAAAAGAATTGGCTTTGTTCCAGCTCTGTGTGGAGCCTGTCAATGTTGGGGAGGCAGAGATTCTATACTGCTCTCTTATTCAAGTACAAACAGGAGAAGTAGTGAAGAGGGCCTGTTCTTTTTCTTGCCACATACTCCGAGGAGTGTTCTCCACAGAACTCTCACACAGTTTGTGGAACTTTGATCTATGAATTTGGGCACACTCCATCAGACACTTTTGGCCCTAAATTCCTCTGGTTAAGCCAGCTCTGAAAAATGTTTTGAATAGGGCTCTACACCTGTGGGATGCTTCAGACAGTAGGTCATTGTGCTGATTACTGGGCCAGCTGTAGTCTGTGCTGCTGATGGCCAAACTGAACCCTGTCAATAGCTCAGAGCAGTCTTTCTAGCTGTACAATGAAACTGAGGGGACTTGGTATGCTCCGGAGCTGTGAGAGCAAACATGATTATTTCTGAACTCTTATCTGAATTTGTAAGGGAAAACAGAACCCCACCAGCTCTTCCTGTGTGTGGTATTTTGATTTACTTGTGTGGTGTTTGGTCCTGTTCTGTGCAACTGTTCTTGGGCAGAATAGTGCCAACATTTGAAACATTTTGCATTGAAAAAACATTTGGAACATTTTGCGTAATGTCTGGAGTTACAGATCCTCAACCTGGTCAAAAACTCATGTACTTAGTTTGCATATGCTGAAATTGTTGCCTTGGAATTTGGAAGTGGCTTTGGACATTGTGGTGTAGATAGACTGACCAAGAGAAGTGCAAACACCTTGCTCTTCTTGTTCCTTGTACTTCTCTGTAATGTCCCAAACAGAATGTTTATATCTTGCCACCCACCCACCCCCACTGCCTAAACAGTGAGAGATGCAAGCTGTCCCTGCATCAGGTGCATGCTCACCTTAGTGCAAGGGGAGACATGATGTGTTGTATTTTGGGCATTATGGAGAAGTGTAGGGAACAGAAAGTGTTTGTGTTTTCTGTTCTTTCCTCATACTTGTAACATTCAGAGCAACTCTGAATAGCCTCTAGTTAGTACAATGGGGTCCTGGTATATCCAATGTCTGTGTGAAGCTATAGTGTAAATTTTCTCCTGCTTTTCATGTTGACAGTCCTTGAGGAAAAAACCCTGCCGTTTAAGCAAGGAGTTGGAGAATTAAGATGCTTCTCAGTTAAGGTTGTCTGCATCACACCAGCTCTTGCACTGCTTTATGATGAAGTCACATCATGTAGGGTTGATGGGGCTTAGTATATTTATTTAATTGTCCTTCTAGAATACTGTTATAAGTTTTGTTCAGTTACTGTTTTTGCATTTTCAGACATCAACATAGTAAAATCACAGCATCTCTCTTCTGGATGGAATTATAGATTGCTTATTACTGTATAGTCTTCATGGGTACCCTGTCGGTTTTTCATCCCAGCGCTATTACGTCTTATTAATGTTTCTCTTAATTTTAAGGTTGAAACCTGACTTGCTAACAAGAATCATGCAGTTCATTCAAAGCGAATAATTATTAGACTCAGTGAGACACAAGGAAGGAGGAAGTTCTGCTAGTAGAAAGTTGATTACATTTGGCAAGAAGCTTATTAAGGAAATAACACATCTTGCAGTGCTCCATGGCATTGTGGAACTTGGTATTACTGTACTTTATATGTCACTTGGAATGAACGAAACACCTAGAAATAAAATGTAATGGACAGGATTCAGCTAAGGAGTCCTATCAGTGGAAGGTCTGCACAAGGACTTCTGCTTGTGTAATGGGTTTTCCCCCTCTTCTCATGTGTTCCCCCAAATTGGTTCTGGGGTGGTTGGGAGCACCCCCAGAACATTGTGTGGAGAGAGGAGAGGGGGGAATAACTCTGTCTGGCAAGCTGAAATTCCTCCCCATGAATTGAAAGAAAATAATAATAATAATAATAATAATAATAATAATAATAATAATAATTTATTTATTTATACCCTCCCATCTGGCTGGGCCTTCCCAGCCACTCTGGGCAGCTTCCAACAGAACATTAAAATACAATAACCTATTAAACATTAAAAGCTTCCCTAAACAGGGCTGCTTTTCTAAAACACACCCTTATGCATATGATGTCACCCAAGGAGCTTGGCTATAAATGTGGTCTGGTTAATGAGGACTTGCACTGCTGGATTCTGAAGCTGATTCACATTACTACTTTTTAAAACTCCATCTCCAAAAGTAAATCTACTATGGTGGCAGTAATCTGGCAACTGTCATGAGTATGTGTGAGGAGAAAGAGGATGAAAGAAGGACTTGCATGAGCTCTGTGGTTGCACCTTGTTTGGTGGTATCTCAGAGTGCTTCTCAGACTTGTACATTGGCATGCTAAGCTTGCTGCCCTTGCTCTTGTAGGTAAGGATGAAAGAAACCTCAGAAAAAGTTAGCAGGTTAGTTGGGCATGGAGGCTGAGGTGCACACTGGGAACCTATTCAGTAGTTAATAGATAATGTTTGGAATTTGGAACATCTTGGCTGATGGCCTAAGTTTTTAACATGAAGGTTGTACCATTAAGGCAGATTGTGAAATTTAACTGTAAGAGCTTTTTATGTGGAAAGTTACTTAGCAACCATGTGAACCCTAGAAAAATAATTATTGGCAAAAAAATTATTCCCTTTTGAGAGAGGCTGAACTTCCTAATATCCCAATTAAGCTTTTTATTTAAAAACAGTTTAATATAAATGCATACATAAACAGGAAATACACCTATGCAAATAAATTTATGTCATGTGTCTGTTACATTTGTATTATATTACAAGAAGGAAGAACAGTATCTGCTTCACTGTGAAGTCCACAAAGGTTCTCTTCCTGTATCTCTTCTATTGGTATACTCAATAAAGCCTCACCAGGTTCTAACAGAAGTATCTTGTTTACCTTGGTCCCCTTAATATTTTCATTTTGCTTGCAAGTTTTTCCAGAAGTTCTCCTTGCCAGACCCTTTTGATACCAAGATTCCAATGTATTATTCCAGCATCTGACAAAAGCCCTTGCTTCAATTATTTAGTTTGTTTTTTAAAACAAACAAACAGACAAGTGGCTTACTAGTTTCTTATTTATGTTATTAGCATCTTGCTCCAAAAGCCACTTTTTAAGCAGCAGATTACAGCTCAGCTAAGTTAATTATATTGGTATCCCCTCCCCTCCCCATTTATATCCCAACTTTCTTCTGTCATGGAACCCAAGGTGGTAGCACTCACTCATCCAAGGTACTGACCAGACTTGCTTACCTTCAGTAGGTTAGGGCCTTGTATGATTTCAGACCATACCCTGCAGACAGAGGTTTAGAGCATGGGTTGGCAAACTAAGGCCCAGGGGCCGGATCCGGCCCAATTGCCTTCTGGATCCGGCACGTGGACAGTCCGGGAATCGCCATGTGGATCGGTGTGGATCTGATTCTGATTGTTTGGGCTGTGCAATCCCCCCCTCCCTCACACACACTGCGGTAGTGCCTCCTCCCTCCCTCCTCCTGGCTTGTCCCCGCCCTGTGAAGGAGGAAGGGGTCTGGGCTTTGATTGGTGCCAGCAGCAGCAGCGTAATCACTCGAGCAGCTGCCATTTAAAGCAGTCCCTCTCTGGAGACCTTTTGTGTGCCGCTCATCATCTCCGCTGCCAGCCCCTGCCTCTCACAAGACACAGGAGCTGTGGTTGGCTGAGTACCCCTCTCAAGCAGCTGCCATTTAAAGCAGCCCCGCTCTGCAGCCCTTTTGTGCACCGCTCATCATCCTGCCGCCCCCTGGCCCCCCACAAGGTCTGAGGGACAGTGGACCGGCCCCCTGCTGAAAATTTTTGCCGACCCCTGGTTTAGAGTATCTTTCTTCTTGCTATGCTAATTTATTGCAAACTCCGCCTGTGGTCTGAAGTAGCATGCTTACTTCCTTATTCATAGTCCCAACAGGTGTCTGACCTTGCACACAGCAGATGTGGGAATTCACATGACAGTCACCAGACAGCAGGTGTGGACTTGCATGACTGAAATTTTCATTTTTTATTTTTTAAAAAATGAAATTTATACAGAGAGTTGGGTGAAGGGTTATTGTGGAGCCGTCCCTCGCATGTGGTCGATTTCAGTGTTTAATATCTTCTTTCATGAGGAAGCATTCCAGCATGTGACCCTTCAGCTGCAGTCTGAAGTGCTTCAGTTGAGACACAGGCTCATTACCATATCCCTGCTGTTTAGTGAGAATTAGGCCAAAGTGGGGTGGGGAGAGCAGAACTTGGAAACAGCACCTCTCTGAACAGAGGAGGATTTCGGGGAGCGTGACTGGTTTGGTCGCACTGGGCATGCAGCCTTGGTGGTGCCTCAAGGGGGGAGGCGCCACAACTGATGTAGAATGGAAGGTGAGAGACGGGGTGCCAAACGTTGCTGGAATTTGAAACCCCAAGGTCTGCCACTGCTCTGAAACTGATAATCACCTGGAAGTTTCAGCTTAGAGGAGGAAATGCATCCATAATAAATATAAGGAAGTACATTGCCAACTAATCAGTAGTACAGCAGGTCTGTATAACCTGTGAGATTGTGAAGTGGACTACTGGGGATTATGTCAGTTTGAAGGATGCCAACAAATATAATCCCACCTGCTTCTAAATCAGCATGCTCTGCATTTTCTTTTATTTAATCTCAGAGAGGTCAAGTATATTTGTGTGTGATCCTATTAAGAATGGGCTGCGTGGTGTGTTTTTTTTGGGGGGGGATTAAAGTATGTTGCCAATAACCCAGGAATAAGAGGGTGGAGAACCCAAATTTGGCTCTCTATTTTTTCTTTTCTTAAGTTAGAACATGGCTGCTTCCTTAGTTTTTTAGCATTGTAGATGGAAGATGATGTATTTAATACTACCAGTTCTGCAACTGAAAACATATTCTATCATCAAATTGACTGATGTGTATGGTTTTGCTGTATATTGTTGCATTCTCATTGATTTTCTCACTTGGGGTTTTTTTTTTAGGTCCTTTCTCACAACTTGTGTACATTGCTGAATGTCCCACATGACCCAGTAGCCTTAGAAGAGCACTTTAGGGATGATGATGAAGGCCCTGTTTCAAATCAGGGTTATATGCCTTATTTAAACAGATTCATCTTGGAAAAGGTATGTGCCTCCAGTTCTGTGTATAAATACTGTCCTGAATTTCTTCACTCTCCCCAATTTCAAATATCATTGCTACATATCAGTAAAAAGAATGAACGTGCAAAGAAAGACACAGCTCTTCTCCAGATTCTTGAATACAATTCAGAAAAGGAAAAAGTAACATAAACTGTGAAAAGAGAGTGTGTGTTAGATGTGGAATCCAGGTACGCATCTGCTAATTTCTGCCATGTGTGAAGCAACTCTTAAATCCAACTGCTGTACAGGTAAATTTATTGATAGGCTAAAAAAGAGTCCCAGACGTGCTATAAGCATCGTGTAATCATGAGCATGTCCGGTGTTGTAGCTTACCAATATTGATTTGAATTTTTCTTTTTAAATGAGAATGAAAATATTTTTTTGAAACCTACAAAACCTGTTCCCCCCCTCCCCTCAAAAATTAGTGTGGAAAAGTCTGGAGAATAGCTACAGACCTGCAAATAAATTAGGTACAATTTAATGACACTGAACTAAAGGCAATGTTCTTGAGTGGAGGAAACCCAAGGAAGGCCAACTTTCTGGTTGGTAACTGCAGTTACGTTTGACTGCAGTGAGAACTTTTAGAAGTCTGTTTCATTTCATTTTAATGGTTCTGTTTCACTGATTTCTGGATTTTCTGAAAGGCAGTGATGACTTGCTCAGTGTCTTGATTGACATCAGCTTCTTGTTTAGCTATCAAGATGCAGAGGAAACTGTAATATTGTTTCCTTCCTCTTCCTTCCCCCTCACACACTGTCAGCTATGCAGCTCTCAAGTGGGCATCATGCAAAATGCTGAATTACACCCACCTCCCTCCACCCAAGAGAGCTGGTGATTTACAGGATCAGGAGATGGGCTTGTTTAGTCCAGAATTTACTGTGACGGGCAGTAAAGACGGGCAGTCTTTCCCAACCTTGCAGCCAAAATCCTTAAATGCACACACTCACGACCATTTGATACCAGAAACAGAACCTTTAAACTTCTGTGTGTCATAGAACGATAGTCAACTCCCGAACTCTGTCTGATCTTGGACAAAAGTTTTTACCAGCTCTGCTTCCGTAGTCCCTTATAACCAGAGATGCTAAGAATGAACCTTGGACCTTTGAGATGCAAGGCTTGCATTCTGCCACTTAACTTCACCTCTTCCTGGTAATTGGCACGCAGCCTGTTTCTGAACACAAGTTGCACTTATTTGAAAACATTTTTTTTTTTTGTTTAATTGTCACTCCAGTGGTTTTAGGATTAATCACCTTTGGGCATTGCATCTTTATGGTTTTGACATGTTTGGTAGATATGGGTAGCATTCTCAGGCAATGAACACTGGCATTTTGTATAAAAAGGGCCAAGTAACGTTTTAGCAGGTCTTCTATACTTCCCCGCCTCCTCCCGATTCTTTTGGTAGAAAACTGGAAACTCTGGCTGGCTGTATTCAGTATATTGTTTTGTTGTCGTCCCCCCCCCAACTGGTGCCCATTCATAGATTACTCCAGATATCCCTTTCCTGTGAGAAGTAATGGCTATCTGTGCAAGAAAAAACAATGAGCTCTTGGCTCCACAGGAAATCTGTTATTCTGCTGTACATATCTCGTGTAAATCTTATTGACCACACCGGTCAAGCTCTCAGAACACTTCCTCTTGTGGTCCTGATTGCAAATGAATTATTTCTCTAGCTCATTGTGGAGACTGAGTTGCCCTTTAACAAAGTCTACATTGTTGAACCAAGGGAGCGTGAACAAATGCCCAGGCAAAAAGAAGCAAAGAGCAGCAGACATTCCTTTTACTAGAGTAAGGATTTTGAATAGCTGAAACCCCTAATTAACAATAAGCTGTGCTAAATCAAAAGATGCCATGTCCTGAAGGCTCATGGTTTTAACTATCTACTCTTTGAAGACTGAACTGCAGGCTATTCCACTTGGCAATTCAGGCTGGGTTGGGAAGCATAAGGGTAGCAACAACCATGATTGCCATGCCGCTGCCATGTCAACAGTTTTGCACAGTTGCCCTTAAAACCCATGTTTTAAGAGAGATTTTCCTGTAGCCAGAACTAGCATAGGCATTCTCTGCCCAGTTTGTACAGCTGGCTCAGCTTCACCCTGTCCTATTTTAAAGACAGGCTGGTAATGATCTCACTATGTGCACAAGTTTGGATTCTCCAACCTGTAGCCTATTAAGGACCAGCAGCAGAATAAAAGTGGAATAGAGAGACTACTGCAAAGTCTGTCACTCAAGTGTTTCCCCATAGGTCCCAATTAAAGCTAGACCTATGGGCTAGAAGACCTTGGGAAGTCCAGACTTAATAGCCTCTGATCATGAGCAACAAAACCTTGTTCTCTTCTTTATCTACTCAATGAAAGTAGAACATGGGCTGAAATTTTAGCATTAATACAAGATTGTTTATAAATTTATAACCATATTTACAAAAATATGGAATTAATGAAGACATTCACACAGAACATTCATAGGGGGATCATAGCTATAACATTACACTATACACAAAGTCAGAACAGTCAGAACTCATATGTCACGTGTTTAATGTTACAAAGCAACTAGGCTTAGATAGTAAAAGCTGCCTGTTAAAAAACAACAACACAAATTGGCAAGACACCGAGTTGCCCCTAGATTATGAGGCCCTGGGCTGCAGCCTGCTCAGCCTGTGTGCAAATCCAGCACTTCTTACCCTGCACAACTGTTACTTGTCCTGAGCAAGCAGAGGAGGTGTGATATATATTACTTTGGGCAGAGCATTCTCTGTGGTGGTGCGACTGCTGTGGGGCATTTGAGGAGGCCCACCAAATCAATGTTTTGTTTTAGCTTTGGGTCTCTATTGCGAACTTTTTTTCTTTCTGCAGGTGTTAGGGCATCTTGCTGCTGTTATTCCTCACTGGGTATCTTTAAATCATTAACACTGCTTTGCTTCTACTAGGTTCAAGGAAACTTTGACAAAATTGAATTCAATAAAATGTGTTGGACTTTGTGTGCCAGAAAAAACCTTGCAAGAAATACCTTGCTCCTTTCTGATGATGATGCTTTTAAAGTGTGGGTCATCTTCAATTTCCTATCTGAGGACAAATATCCACTAGTCATTGTACCAGAAGAGGTAGGAAATTGTTATTTCAAGTATCCGAATGTTCTTTGTCCAGCTATGCCTAAACTGGCTGTTTTTCTGCATTTGCTGTTTCATTGAAGTAGTTGTAGAAATAATCTTTATGAGCAACATTGTCTTGGCAGTAAAATTAGAACATAATAGTACACACACACACTTCCTTCCCCAAACTCTTCTGGCTTTTTCTGATGGGCTGTGGATCACAACAACAGGTTTTCTAAAAAGAAAGAGACCAGCATTTTCTATAGTCTTCCATATTTGCAACTCTTTGTGTTCAGGAATACAGCAGTTTGTTACCTTGGACAACAGCTGCACCTTAGGATTGATTTCATGCTCTTTTATTCCTAAAGTATATAGCATTCATCTCCTTCATTTTTGCACACTCTGAAATGTAGAGAAGGAACCTTTTGGTGATATGGATACACTGTGCTGAGTTGACAAAGCTAACAGCAACGGTGTAAGAAGAGTCACTGATCTTTTTTGTTTTCGTATGGATGGTTTGTTCAGAATCTGTGTTGTCTTTTTTTGTACAGATTGAATACTTGCTTAAGAAGCTGACAGAAGTCATGGGATTAGGCTGGCATCAAGAACAGTTTGAACATTACAAGATCAGCCTAGATACCAGCTGGGAAGGTCTTTCGGCTTGGGAATTGATTGAACTGATTGGAAGTGGTCGATTTAGCAAAGGGATGGATAGGCAAACGGTATCTATGGCAATTAATGAAGTCTTCAACGAACTTATATTAGATGTATTGAAACAGGTGAGATCTTCATGCAAGTGCTGACCATGTTGGTATACATAATTTATACAGATAAATATGTGAATTTTTGAATACCTTTGCATCAAGCTTGTCAAATTTTACATTATGATAAGACAGATTCTGCAATCTGTATAAAAATAATTTAGATGTTTCTATTTTGCATGGTCCATATAGTTAAAGCTATGGTTTTCCCAGTAGTAATGTATGGAAGTGAGAGCTAGACCATAAAGAAAGCTGATCGCTGAAGGATTGATGCTTTTGAATTATGGTGCTGAAGGAGACTCTTGAGAGTCCCATGGACTGCAAGAAGATCAGACCTATCCATTCTTAAGGAAATCAGTCCTGTGTGCTCACTGGAAGGACAGATCCTGAAGCTGAGGCTCCAATACTTTGGCCACCTCATGAGTAGAGAAGACTCCCTAGAAAAGACCCTGATGTTGGGAAAGATTGAGGGGACAAGGAGAAGGGGACAACAGAGGATGAGATGGTTGGACAGTGTTCTCGAAGCTACTAAAATGAGTTTGAGCAAACTGTGGGAGACAGTGGAAGACAGGAGTGCCTGGCGTGCTCTGGTCCATGGGGTCACAAAGAGTCGGACACGACTAAATGACTAAACAACAACAACAATTTTGCATAACTTTATTCTGCTTCTGCTGGTCATCAAAGGGACTAAATCAGTGAAAATCCTCCACTGTCTCTCTTACAGCTTCTGAGAATTAATCAGAATGTCAAATCACATTTTTGTGGCTTTGAGATACAGAAGCTTACTACTACTACTTTTTGTTTTAATGGAAGTTAAGATTCTCAGTATCTTGGATTATCTGCCAAGTATTAATTTCTGTTTTCCTTTGGTGTAATCAGAGAATGCACCACGGTATTTCTCATACCCATGCATTGTAACACAGTGTTTCTAAACAGAGCTTGAGAATAAGAATACAACTCATTTAGGTGCTTACATTATCCCTTTTATCACAGTCCAGTGATTTGGGTGATGGGAGACTTGCTAATAGTTAACATGCGTGATTACCATATTTTCATCTTTGTGTAATATATTCAACATGAATTTCTTCAGGCTTGTCGTCTTGAACATGAATTCTAAAGAAAAGTGTAGTACTTTTGAAACCCTTCTGCTGCTTAGTTGTGGTGCCTCAAGTTTGAATATGACTTGAAACATGCAGCCATGTGGGGAGATAAAGAGGAAGCAAGAACCTTCTCAGAGGTGCAGGTGCAGGAGAGTAGGGGTGGGGGGAGCTGGCTTGAACAAAACACCACTAGGGTGTTAAGTTTAGTGAAAGCAAGTGTGTGAGTCAAGTGTTTTTAAGATTTACAAGAACCTAGGTTCAGATGTCCATGGTTGAATAAATTCAGGGTTAAATAATTAAAAAGCAAGCAGTAGATTCTAAGAATAGTTGTTATTAATATTGTTTAATTGTACCTCATGATAGCTACTGTGATGTCATTGGCACAGGTCAAACAGCCAACTTTTTCTCTTGTTTTGAGCAAAAAGGATTTGAGCCTTCCATGTGAATGTACCTATTTAAGTCTTTATGCCAGCATGGACAACTTCGCCCTAGGATTGTTGGCTTCAGCTGCATTTCCCTTATTTAAAAAAGTCAAAGGGACCAGATAACAACATTGGACTACACTGTTGGGTTGTCATTCTCCCTCTCCTCCCCCCCCTCTTTCTATGCAACCCATCTTCCCCATCAGTATAATTGTACAGCAACCCTGGGCTACTTTGAAAGGCTGTTTGGTTGATATGCTACTGCCCTGTCACAGCTACATTAAAATCCTGGATTTTCTCTGTTGTTTTCTCTGGGAAACAATTTCTGCTAAGGTAGACCAGGGTGGGGTGGAGCAAGTTTAAAAACAAACCAGGAAGTCCATTCAAAATATGCTAAGCAGTCATTCTTTCATCACCTGAACCTACAGGGGAAAAAACTAGAGTAGCACATGTTCCAAGCAAGATCTCCCCACAAACTTCTTCAAAATAAACCAGGAAGTCCTTTCTCTTGGGTTTATATGATTCTAGATTCCCCTCTAGCACTTGCCAATCATAGATATGACTCGCTGCCCTTACATAATATATCTTGTCAATGTAGTCTATAAAGTCAGCAGATTATATGATTGCATAAATAATGGAATTGCTCTGTTCTTTAAACTTGCATTTCTCTCTCTTTCTGTGTGCTACCATTTTGAATAGCTTTACCCAAAGTGGATAAATCCAACAGGTAGGTGTCCCTGCTTTCTAAATGTACAGTAGAGCTATTTTGACAACTGTATTCATAGTTTGGACCCAAATGTGGTAAGGGCAAAATAAATATAAATAAATAAAATGAACGTCCTGTAAGTAAAGGAGGAGAAAATATATTCTCCTCTGCTGAGCCTTTGTCACAGTTGTAAGCTTGGAAATGAGATGTGGAGCAGTTAAGTAAGTACCTTTGGATTGCTAATGAAGTCTTGTGGGCCTCAACCACATGTGCTTTTATATACTTACTGAGTGCATTCACATACATGCATGTTGAACTGAGCCCATGCTAGATTGTGCACATCTGTGGGAGACAGTATGGTTTGTGTGAAGTGTGATGTTTGCATGATGCAAGGTGAAATACTGTGGTGGCTCAGATGTGGCGTCAAACCATACAAACTTAAGAAGGGCCCTCTTAAATTTGGCCAAAGGCTCATCTTAATCCAGCTTCCTGTTCTCACAAGATGCCCAAGGGAAGCCCACAAGCAGAACCTGAATGCAAGGGGGCTCACCTATCTTGCAGTTCCCAGCAACTTGTATTTAGAGGCATACAGCCTCTGACAGTAGAGTTAGAATATAGCCATTACTTAAAATGTCATCGCAGTATTAGGCCCATTTTTATTGTTTTAAATACCATATTATGTGACTGATGCATTGTGTTATTGATTGATTGATTGATTGAGACCATTTATGTAGAAAAGCAGTCTGTAAATATTGCAAATTAAATAAACAAATTTTGGCTAGTAGCCACTGATGGCTTTGTCCTTTGTGGTTTGCCATTTCCTGAAGAAGTAGTAGGAGTCTTGGGTGCTCACACTTCATCTGAACAAACCAACCATGGTTTGCACTTGCAATACAGATTATGATCAGACAGCACAGTTTGGTCTTGGTTTGCAGGTCATGCACAAACCATAGATTACTCTTTCACATCTATAGCTTATTTCAAAGTAGGTTTGGAAGCCAGGAAATATTCCACTTTTGCAGTTCTTGATTTCCACATTACCTATATCAATACCCTCTTCAAAAAACATCTGAATTAATTATTTGGCATGGAGTTGCTGAAAAAATATGGAGGGTATTATTGTACAGATTGTATAAGTTTCCTGCTAGTATGTTGTGTGAGATAATGTAATGTTTTCTAACTACCGTATTTTTCTGTGTAAGATGCCCCCATGTATAAGATGACTTCTATTTTTTGGAACCCCAAATTAATAAATCAATATTTTAAACCGCGCCAACACCTGCCATCGGCCAAAGCTGTAGAGCTTTTTGGGGGAAGATTGCCTGGATCATGGTGGCAATACTGTTGACATTTGCTCTATAAATTGTAAATGGTATGTGTATATTATAGCTGAAGGAAACGTAGCTGTACATATGTATAGTCTTTTCAGAGACTCATGTAGTGAAGTAATGACCTGGATGGATCATTGAATGGATGCTTATATGAAAACTGTACACACTTCCAGTTTTTTAAATCAATTTGATTCCTATTGGTTTTGGTACTAAGCAATGTTCCTTCAGTTATGCAGGGTGGTTGCTATTGTTCTTGGCAATTTTTAAGTTTCAGTAGGCATAGTTGAAATATTTTCTTCCTAACCAAGACAGGTTTAAAACTGAAATTCGTTTGATGCTTTTTCATAAAATGGGTTCATAAATTTATCTTTGAACTAATAGGAAAAAAATATTTTAAAGGACCTGATCCATGTCTGTTGAAATAAAAAAATGTATTAATTACATTTGGATTTTGCTTCAGAACTATTAAGTCAGAAATTCTAATGCTAAAATAAATTAAATGAGCCATTTCTATTTTACAGGGATATATGTGGAAGAAGGGCCACAAAAGGAAAAACTGGACAGAACGTTGGTTTGTTTTAAAACCCAGTATTATATCGTACTATGTTAGTGAAGACCTAAAAGACAAAAGAGGAGAGATTATACTGGATGGCAACTGTACTGTAGAGGTAAAAAAAATGCATGCAATGTAAAAGTACACACTGGAATGCCTGCCCCCCTCCCCCCACAGAGGATAGAAGGCAATATAATTTCAACTTTTCAACTTTTCCATGCAGGCAATTGAGAATACATCTTTCTGCAATGGCTAATTGCTTTCTGCTTTTAACTTCTTTCACATGGTTTTTACTGTATGGTTTTATGCATTTTTTGTATGTAAACTCATTTGATACTCTTTTATGAAATTGCGGTATATATTTTTTAAATAAATAAATAAATAAATAAATAAATAAATAAATAAATAAGCAAGCTTTTTCTTTTAATAACTATCAGTATAGTGGAATATTTAACAGAATAGTCACCATCTGTATGGTTACATCCCAGTATAGAGAAACACATAAAGAGGACACAGATCTCTTGCTGGAGTGGGCTGCTCAATTAATTCCAATGGGGGGAAGTAGACTTTTATGTGTATTTCAGATCTTCACTGGCTGTTTGTGTGAGGAAATGTTGGATTAGGGTGATAGGCTTTAGGAACGAGTGCGTATGAAACCAGCAAGAACTAATGATAGTAACGTGCTCAGCCATTTAGCATAAGTGTAAAATGCATTAATAGCTATGAATATTAATCATGAAATGGTTGTAAACCCATTGCTGGGCAAAGAAGCTTCCTGTAGTCCTACTGACATAGGAAAGAGAATATCAGGAGCAGGTGCCCCTGTTACGTTGCTCCAGTTTCGTTATTGCCATTAGCAAAGTTAATCACTTTGGTTGTAGCGAATCATAGGTGTTATCTATGAGATGAGCAAGTAGTGTTTGTTGTGCTAGCACATGTCCCTGCAAAGGCTGCTTTGGGGGTTGGATGCGTCTTACCAAGGGCACCCAATGCATGCAGTCTTTCTTTTGGTCCCCTGCCATACACTTAGCTCAGTGACTGTGGGGCTATTGCAGTCTCCATGGCAGACTTCAGTATGTCAGGGTTGGGCTGCCCAGAACAGAAAAAATAACTGTTTTTGTAGAAATATTCTGCTTAGTGGTCATGCTTGCGCTTGTGCCCAGCCTTGGTCACTGAGAAGTTATAGCTATAGTGTGAAGATGCTCAAAGGTACAGGGCAATAGCCTACTATTCTCAAAGTTTGTCAATAGATTACCATGTTATTATTCCATGTTACATTACAGAAAACAGGAGAGAAAAAATTCCCTAAATTTTTACTAGCAGACTGTTTTTTTTTAAATGAATATTTATTGGCATTTTCAATAAAAACACACGAAAACAACAATTAAACAAAAAAATAACAAAAATACAAAAATCCAAAATTTAAAAGAGAAAAAAACATTTAAAAACACATAAAATTCCAATTACTTATTTTCATTTAACTTATTTCTCAGACCTCCTCACACCTCCCCTTCTTGTATTCCAATTTAAATTATTAATTCAGCAAATCCTTATTATCCAAATTTAAACATCAATACTTAAACATCGTTGCTCATTCTTAAACATTTTTCCTAAAGTCGACCAAAATTTCCCTTCCACGGCTTTCCCCAGTTCCAAACAAATAGCAAAACAAAATAAAAACAAAGCCAGTTATAATTATACCCTTTGGATTCCCAGACTCCACCCACCCCCTTCCCGGTTTCAGTCCCCAACAAATGTTCATCAGTTCAATATCTTGTTTAGCCTGGAGATCTCACATCTGAGGCTTTTAAATCTCTTTCAGTTCCTCTTTGCCGGCCTTTTTGATAGTCCTTAATGTTGAACCCCAAATTTCGGAGAGGCTTCGGCCCAACAGGATCCATATTTTTTCCAGCCAGCCCTCCATACTTGAAAATAGAGCCTAAGGGGTACTCAAACATACTCCTTTCAAGTCCAGATGCCCCCAAAGCTCCTACTTCCACCTTGATCAAATTTATAATCCTTCGGTCTTCAGATCTCCACATAAGGGGATCTCTCGGTTTTAGACTCACCAATTCAGGCCAGGCTTTCCACATCAAGTTATTATTCTCCTTTGTTGCCTTCATGTCAGGCCACAAATTGCAACTCTCATTTGACATCTGCGAAATTACAGCTCCTCCTTCCTTTTCTTCAGGGACAGCATATGTCTCCTTCTCCATATTCTCATAACTCTCGAGTTTCTCTGTTTGTCCAGCTGTTTGAGCTTCCTGCTTCAAATCCTTATCAACCTCAACAAAATTGTTTACTGCTGAGGCCAGAGTTATGACGCTTGTAGCCAAAACATCAATTTTACCTTGTAACTTTCCCAAGAGAACAAATGTTCTATCAGCTCAGTCAGAATTTTCCTTCCTCCAGCCATTCTTGTAATGTCCTAAACCCCCTCTAGGGGGATTTTAGTTTCTTAGTGTTTTTCAGCTCACATCCGATAGTCATTTTAATTTGTATCAGTCCTTCTTTATTCTCAACAAATTGTAACAAATATAACCAGCAGAAGCGACAGAAACAAAGTTCTCTTTTTCCCTCTGACAGCCAATTTGACAGCTGTCAAATTCCTCAGTACTTCATCAACAGGCTCTCTCGCGGGACACTCCCGGGTCCGGGGGGGTGAAACTTCAGCTCCCAAAGTTAATCTTTTATCCTCCAGTAAAATTTCTTATAGTATCAAACCATGAAGGTTGAAGTCTTTTAGAAAAGGAAAGAAAGAATCCTCTCGACCTTAGATAGCAAGTTCTTTGCTTTAAATTATCTACAAAGGGGGGGGCGGACTTCCTTTTTAACCCTTCCCCGCTCGTTCCTAATTTAACAAAGATTTTTTTAAATTCCGAATTCCTTCTTACTCATGGGTTTTTACTTTAAAGTCCAATTATTCCAAGGAAAAAGTCAGCGCTCTCCGACAATGGCTTGCGGCTTCACTCCGCAGAAGGAGCAATGTACTCTCAGCACCGCGCCGCACCCTGTCCCCGTTCCGAAGCCTTTAAAAAGGCTCCTTCGCAGTTTGGGAGGGCGCAAATGGTGCCCGCCGAGTCACCAGGTTCACAGGCATCCACGCCTGTGATTTTTAAGGGTCCCCGCGTCGCCGCCGTGGACAAGACCCGATCCTGCGGAGCCGATTCCCTCCGGAGCTCGGAGGGAATCCGCCATTAGTCGATGGCGCTAACCCGGAAGTCCCCTAGCAGACTGTTTTTAGACAAATGTTATTTATTTATTTATGAAGACAGGAATGCCTGGCGTGCTCTGGTCCATGTGGTCATGAAGAGTCGGACACGACTAAACGACCAAACAACAACAACAATGTTATTTATTAATGCTTATTTATACACAAGCAGGGAATGGTGTCCATATATTTTATTATTATGAATATATATATACATATACAGTGGTGCCTCGCAAGACGAAATTAATCCGTTCCGCGATTCTCTTCGTCTAGCGGTTTTTTGTCTTGCAAAGCAAGCCCATTGACGGCTTAGCGGATTAGCGCTATTAGCGCTCTAGCGGCTTTTAGCGATCAGCTGAGAGGCGGCTTATCAGCGGAACAGCTGATAAGCGGTTTAGCGGCTTAGGAAAGGGGGGAAAAAAGCGAAAAAACCCCGCGGGAACTCGCAAGATTTTTTCGTCTTGCGAAGCAGCCCCATAGAGAAATTCGTTTAGCGAAGCGCCTCCAAAACAGAAAACCCTTTCGTCTAGTGGGTTTTCCGTCTTGCGAGGCGTTCGTCTTGCGGGGCACCACTGTGTGTGTGTGTGTGTGTGTGTGTGTGTGTATATATATATATATATATATATATATATATATATATATGGTTCTTGGGTGTGAATTTTTCTCTGTTTAATTCTTCTGAGCTAACTTTTACTAGAAGATACATATTTGCAAACTTTTGTGTATGCAATGATATATTGTGTTGTTATTGTATTGTTATTTAAAAGGAAATTATTATTTTTCTATAACTAGGCTTTGCCTGACAAAGATGGAAAGAAATGTCTCTTTCTTATAAAAAGCTTAGAGAAATGTTTTGAGATTAGTGCCTCTGATAAGAAGAAGAGGCAGGAGTGGATTCAAGGTGAGAATGACGTTTCTATGTTATTACACGCACCTTTGGGAGTTTAAGACTAGCTGGGGAAAGCTGTGAAATATGTAATATGTTTGGACTGTGTAATGAATTTAGGTATGTGAGTATACGTGGAAAAAATAATACTTAAAAAAAATCAGGAACAGCAGAAATAATCTATTATTTTTTTGCCAGGTCTGCATGTACACTACATAGCAATCTAGTTTTGTTAAATGTTTTTTATGTGTTATTTTATTTTATTTATATACTGCCCTCCATCACAAGATCTCAGGGTGGTTCAAAGAATAAAATAACAAGATAAAAATACAAATAAATAATTAAAACAAAAACAACAATAACCCACCTCCCCACAGACATATTCAAAAGGCTGTTAAAGTATAATTGTAAGGAAATTTTGAAATAAACGTAAGTAAATACAGAAAATAATGGATATCTAGAAGAATGGAGAAAAGGAAAGGAACCATAGAAGGAGAGGAGGTAGAAGTCAACTTAATTTGTATGTTTTAAAATTTGTAACTTTATTTGTTGTAAAATAAAAAATGATAAAAAATGATAAAAAAAATATTAAAGGGGAAAAAAGAAAAAGAATGGCTGAAGGAATATTAATCAGCCAAAGGCCTGGTTGAAGAGGAATGTTTTCCTGGCACCTAAAAATATATAATGAAATATATAATTATATTGGCATTATAAGATGAAAATGAGTGGCATTATCATTTAGACTGGCAAACTAGGATCATCCCTTCCTTCTTCACTTTGGATTAGAACCAGAGAATACACCAATCCATTATTAACCTATGATGTGTTTCACATGCCACGCATGAAACCTCACATGCTGCCCGTCCTCTTACAGACATGACAACTTGACAGATTTTTTTCAGTGTCAGTCTGGAAACTTGTATGGGTCTTTGATTATCTTGTTTCAGAAATAATACTGAATTGTGAACTCAGTAAGATTAGCAGCTATAAATACTTCCGCTCTCCTGATAAGAACAGCTATTATCAATAAGTTCAACACTGTTGCAATAAAAAAATAAGTCATCACTACACATTACAGAATTTCATTTATTCAGTATGAAGCTGGGTTGGGCTTTTTTGCAGAAGTCACTGTAAATGGTACCTTTTAAATCTCTGTCATTTAGCAAGAACTTAATTTAATATGATAGACGCTAAAAAGTACCGTGTACTAATAATTGCAGCAATCTTAATAGTGAACAATGTCTCAGTTCTGAAAATGGTACTTTTGTAATTTCCCCTTGTCTACACACTCTGCGTCTCTCACTAACCACCCCCACCCAAAAGAAGCAACAAAGTACAGAAATAAACTAGCATTTGACTTTTGTGGTATTGAAGCTGTCACAGCTATAATTATATCAGTTGATAACTGGGCTGCTTGCTTAGCAGCAGAGTGTGCTGGTCTTTCAGTAGTACAGAAAATACAGGCTATGTTTTTAGAGTCCCAGTTTAGAAAATTATGGGCTTTAGGCACTAAAATGGAGAATGAAGTCAAGCAGTATTGGAGGACCACTACAGTTGTGTCTATATTTAATGTTGGTTTATAAGAAAACAAGCCTTAAAGTAACGAGCTGCAAACCTCCCAGACCTGTTTCTTAGGATGTGTCTGTATAGGGAGAGTTGGAAGGGGTGGGTGCATAGCAGGTTTGGACTTGAGAGACCTGTGTTCAAGCCTTAAGCCCAGCCAGAGATCAACTTGACTTATAATGGAGTACTCATTGCTAAATATAAGTTTATCTGTTATACAAAGTCTTACACCCATGTGGTGCTCCTGAATTACGGTAAAACTTTTTAATGATACAAAACAAGAAGCTATATATGACAAAAGCATTAGCTCACCCCTGTTTTTGTTTACTGGTACTGTACTGTACTATAACTTCCTTAGTCCTCCTATACATATGTCTAACATAACCTAGAAACTGTGAGTGCAACTGCAGAAGAATCTTCCTTCTCCTAAGCTTGACCACTAGTCTCATCTTTCTACCCCAGAATTATGTTCTCTGACAGGTTGATTCTGCTGCATTTCAAACTTCCTATCCTATTCCTTTGCAATGACTTCCACTTGTACAAAAGGGTTTTCCTCCCCATGAACCCAATGGCTTTGGTGGAGTTAGGAGAATCCCCAGAACGGGGCGGGGGGGGGGGAGAGAAGTGAGACCATTCCATCTGAGAAGTTGAATTGCTTTCCCTGATGGAATGATAAACTTAGCAGGACATTAAATTCCTCCAGTTAACTTGAGCGTAAGTCCCACTGCATTTCGTGAGAGTTTCGTGGAATTAAAGATAGCTAGGTTCCATTAGGCTGCAATCCTGGGGCCTGTGAAGTATTCCCCCCCCCCCCGGCTCTTCCTTGCCTTACTACAGTGGTACCTCGGGTTACATACGCTTCAGGTTACATACCCTTCAGGTTACAGACTCCGCTAACCCAGAAATAGTATCTCGGGTTAAGAACTTTGCTTCAGGGTGAGAACAGAAATCGTGCAGCAGCGGCGTGGCAACAGCAGGAAGCCCTATTAGCTAAAGTGGTGCTTCAGGTTAAGAATAGTTTCAGGTTAAGAATGGACCTCCAGAACAAATTAAGTAGGTAACCAGAGGTACCACTTTATTTGTTTTGTGTTCTGTAACGATTGAGCCTTTACCGCCACATCTCAGTGGCATCACCACAATCTGACTACCTACACAGTGGTTGGGTTTGGTGACAAAATATACTTCAGGCTCCCACACCACTCTGTGGAGAACAGGAATGAATATAAATACTGATATTCTTGGTTTGGTGACCACAGTGTAGGGCAGAGCTTTCCAAACTTTTCATGTTGGTGACACACTTTTAAGACATGCATCATTTCGCAACACAGTAATTCAGTTTTAAACTAACCCCTTTCCAGCCTCAGGGGGAGTGCGGGGAGTCACAACTAGACACTGCAGCTGACACACTAATGTGTTGCGATACACAGTTTGGAAAGCTCTGGTGTAGGTAGTTAAAGCAGCATTAAATGTCTAGATGGCATCAAACCTAACAGCTGCAGGAAAGGAATTTGTATACTTAGAAACAATATTCTTGTTGATAAATGGATCATGTGCATTATCTCCTTTTTCTTTTCAAACAATTAAAACAGCTATTCAGACAACTGTAAATCTATTGAGATTAAGTAGCCCTCCACCTCACAAGGAGGCACGACAGAAACGTAAAGAGCTACGCCAGAAATTGCAGGCTGAACAAGAAGAACTGGAAAGGCAGATGAAAGAGCTCCAAGTGGCAAATGAGAATAAGCAGAAGGAACTGGAGACTGTTCGAAAGGTGGGTGCAGGCTGTGGGTCACGTTCTGTGTGTCTTCCCAGAATGCACTGTTAAATATTGTTACAAATTGTGCTTCTTAGCAGAATGTATGTTCCCTGATTGCAGATATTGAAACAATGTAATACAATCTCCTGGCACTATGCCCTAAAAACTGTCTCAAATAATCAAGCTCTGTGAATTGGCCTGTTCCCAAATCAAACATTCAGTTCATTCAGGGAAGAAAGGGTGGAGGTGAAAACGATGCTTCTTCAGATTTCTGTTCCTGTATTACCCCAGGAAACTGAAGATCTCAGACAATTCTTCTTGATTAGATGTTCTTTCTCTCTCTCCAAGAAACTCTCTAAGTTTTTCTCCACCACACAAAGCAACGGAGCTTGTGTGTCTTGAGCGACAACCGCTCTCATTTTAAAACTCACACAAAACAGAAATGCTGAATAATAAAGCCCCCAAGGTATTTTATTGAGATGGGTCTGATGTAAAAGTGTTGCAATATCATTCCAATAATCTGAACATGGTTTACTTTGATTGTCTTCCAGTCAAGAGGAGGTAGGTTCCTGAATGGTGACAGGCACACAGTTCAACCTGAAGGGAATTTACAGATCTGGGAGAAGATAAAAGCTTCAGGTCCTTGGCATTTCCTTCCTGCTTTATTTACATATGCATGGGCATATTGTGCACAAAATACAATAGAACTGTGCTTCAGATTAATGAAACGATGCTCGGGCCTCACTAGCTAACTAGATCACAGTGATGTCAGAATGGTTATGGTATTTCCACAGCTGAAATGTGATATATGCATAGAGCCGTATCCAGCGTTCTCTGCTGGCGGAGCTTAAAGGTTGTGATACAAAGGAATCCAATGCAACAGTTGTGTTAGTGGACACTTGTTGTATAACATCTGATTTGTGTGTGTATGCAATGTACTTGTGTTTTCCCTTGTACAACAGCTGATTCTTGTTGTGCAATCTGTTGCACAATAATGTTTGGTTATTCGGTTGTGTGTTTCCTTGCACCACAACATTTCACCACTGTGTACTACTAAGTGACTTTAACTTTGTGCTACATAAGATAAAAACGCATAGTCCAAGACAGCTTGATTATTAGTATAGTCCAAGGGTAGAGAACGTGCAGTCCTCTAGATGTTGTTGGGGTACTTCATTCCTGGCCAGTAGCCATACTGCCTAGAGCTGAGGGCAACTGCAGTCCAGAAACATCTGTAGGGCCACAGGTTTCCTAACCCAGTGTAGTCTGAAAACAGGACATTTTGCTGGACAAATGCACAACAGAAAAACTTTCATAATAGTGTCCTTCACTCCAGCGGGATAGAATGTAGAGGTTCAGGAGTTTCCCCTTCAAATGTTAAACCAGCCTCTGATGGAAGAAGGGAGGATTTCCAGTGGCAGAAAAGAAAACTGGAATGTACTACCGGGTAGTAGCAGGGGTGCCAACTTGAATAAAATATTGTGGGGGCCCAGGTAAGCCCCACCCTGCATAATCAATCACATGATACACACACACCATTTGAATGGAAATGCCCATCAACTTTGTGGGGGCCCGGCTCCTCAAATATTTTGGGAGTTGGCTCCTATGACTAGTAGTTAGTATACAAGCAGTAGTGAAAGTGGAAGTGTGCAGCAATGGACAGATGCAAAGGACTAGGAGAAATGTTGTCTCGCATTTTGTTTCATTGGCAGGTTGCTGAGGGTACAGACTTTTTGGAAATTTGCATGCTGGGTTTTAAACACCTGTGATAGATGTGAAGTCTCAGGGATTCATAAGTGGGAGAGTTTAAATGAGTAGCATATTAAGCACCTAATTCAGACCCACAGCTGAATTGTTGACAGAGGGCATATTTGAATCGTACCAGTGAAGGATTGAAGATCTGAACTCGTCTTACTTCACCCAGTGCAGCCACCACTTCAGAGATGCTGGTCACAGGCCATGCATCTTATCCAAACCCCACAGCTACATCTCTCCCCACCCCACACCCTACCCCAATCACATAGACTGAGAGTTATGAGATCAGGAGGAGTGCCGTAGTGAACAGGGAACTGTGTTTTGATATTACAGTGGAACCTTGGTTCTTAAACTTAATCCGTTCTGGGAGTCTGTGCGACTCCTGAAACTGTTTGAAAACCAATTGGCTGCAGGAGCTTCCTGCACTCAAGTGGAAGCCGCGGAAGCTGCATCAGATATTCGGCTTTCGAAAGATGTTCCCAAACTGGAACACTTACTTCCGGGTTTGCTGTGGTCAGGAGTCAATTTGCTCGGGAGCCAAGCCATTTGGGAACCAAGGTACCACTGTAGTACATTATTTTCAGGTGGCACTAAAAGGACAAAGCAGTTACCATTCATAAATCTTGGGTCCAGCCCCCAGTCTTCTTCCTTTGTTGTGTCAAGTAAAGTAGCACTGCATACTTTCTCAACTTGACACAGCAAAATTTGGCTAAAAAAGGGGGCTGGGAGTATGTGTAGGAGAGACATGCAGGGATCCAAAGCACACGGGCTCTTCAGTCCTCTAAAGAATAGCTCCAGAAAGGTGGTTGCTAATGTTGGAAGGAAGGAAGGGAGGGAAAAAATCAGACACTCCCCCATCTATGCACAGAAGCATTTTAGTATAGGCTTCTCTGGGCTCCAGCCTTTGCCAGAAAAACAGAGAACCAAAGTAATACCGGCCTATTCCTTCCGCATGAGTTTGTGCATGAATCTTTGGTAATGCCTAGTCTCTCCCATGTTTTTGTGGGGCTCATATGCTTTTCTGCTTATCTGCAGAGTGGCTTATCTGCTTTTGATAGGACCATCATTTTGGCATGTGCCACTATTTACTTGCTTAGGTGTGGTAACCTAATCTTATATCCTGTTTAACAGGTAGTGATGGTGTAACTTTCTCCTGTGTGCTGCTGTTTGTCTGTGTGCTGTTCTCTGGTTGATGTGAGTTACTTGGTTAGGAATGTTTTAAATGTAGCCTCAGTAAAGTCTGCTAAACTATCTCACCATTTCAGACCTTTCAATCCTTACAGCTTCATGATTCCAGGGCCTGAGACTTATCTCAGCTTACTTGAAGATAGTTGTTTTGATTTTTAACCTATATCCCACCCTTCAAAAATATTTTGTTTCCAGATTGATTTACAAACCGTTAAAATGAAAATACAATTTTAAAAACCAAAAGCCACAGCAATAAAGTAAGAAATAGTCAGTCTGTATCTGTGCTTATAGATAAATTAGTGGGAGCTATCTAGTTCTTTCTTCTCTGGCACAGCAACTCGAGGAAGCTGCAGCTCGAGCTTCAGAAGAGGAGACCAAACGTCTGCAGACTCAAATGGAATTGCAAGATCGATTCAGTCTTGAGCTGGAGAGAGAGAAAATGGTAAGTTCAAGGAGAGTAAGGCTACATTCAGACATTGCTTCATTCTATCTTCTCAACATTTTCTTTACTTTGAATTTCTATGTTTTATGTGATCTTCCACACAATGTGGGGGCCCAGGTAAGCCCCACCCTGCATAATCAATCACATGATACAGTGCACACACACCATTTGAATGGGAATGCCCATCAACTTTGTGGGGGCCCGGCTCCTCAAATATTTTGGGAGTTGGCACCTATGACTAGTAGTTAGTATACAAGCAGTAGTGAAAGTGGAAGTGTGCAGCAATGGACAGATGCAAAGGACTAGGAGAAATGTTGTCTCGCATTTTGTTTCATTGGCAGGTTGCTGAGGGTACAGACTTTTTGGAAATTTGCATGCTGGGTTTTAAACACCTGTGATAGATGTGAAGTCTCAGAGATTCATAAGTGGGAGAGTTTAAATGAGTAGCATATTAAGCACCTAATTCAGACCCACAGCTAAATTGTTGACAGAGGGCATATTTGAATTGTACCAGTGAAGGATTGAAGATCTGAACTCGTCTTACTTCACCCAGTGCAGCCACCACTTCAGAGATGCTGGTCACAGGCCATGCATCTTATCCAAACCCCACAGCTACATCTCTCCCCACCCCACACCCTACCCCAATCACATAGACTGAGAGTTATGAGATCAGGAGGAGTGCCGTAGTGAACAGGGAACTGTGTTTTCATATTACAGTGGAACCTTGGTTCTTAAACTTAATCCGTTCTGGGAGTCTGTGTGAGATAGTTTAGCAGACTTTACTGAGGCACACAATGTAAAAGCGACTTCTGGAAATCTGGTGAAAGTTTAATGCTCAATTCCATGTTAATTTTTTTAGTAATTTTTTTTTTGCTTGCAACTCCATTAACTTGGAAAACCATGGGAGTTTTACGCTGTGATATTCCCATGGTTTTCATGATCATGCCACCACTGCACACGTAATGAGATTTGGGGCATGCAGTTCAAAAGTTTAGCACAACATGGTGATATTTTGATTTAAAAGCCACAGTTCCATAATGCAACAGGTCCTACAGCGGTAAAAGCAACATTAGAAATTGGGACAGAAGCACTAACATCATAACTTGTGAAACTAACATAATCAAACAGCATCTGAATGCATCCCAGGTGACAAAGTCAGTGAAATAAAACAATAAAAAGCAACCAGTAAGTGAGACAACCAAATCAAAATTCATATGTTGTTGATTCAGGATTCTGCTGAGTGATGTATAGTTCTGAACTTGACCAGCTAACTGGGACAGAGGAATTAGGGCATATCAAGGAGTGGTATCATTGTGTGTCTTTTTCTAAAGATCTGTCTGTTTAGATTGTTTAGTGACAGGAGAAAGGTGTATGGCATCTTTGAATCTGATGAAGGATAATGTAGCAGGAACTAAGGCAGTAGCAGCTGGTGAGGTGTGGTGGCACCCACCTGTCCTTCAGTTACCTGAGCTGCTGCAGCATACTGGGTGGCATGAGAAGGCAAACACACTGTTGAAGCCAATCTGGTACTCCTACTGGTCTACCACAAAGACCTCACTGCTCCCTTGCCCCTCTCCATCCCAGTATGTAGCAGTTACATGGACAAACAAGGGACCAAGTCAGTACCTTTACAGTGTAATGATGAAGGGGTTAACTAGGTCTTACCAGTTAATCATCTGAGTTTTAAAGTTTACATAACATTTCGTATTTCAGAAGCCTGCAGTTTCATTTAAAATGTAAGAAACAAAGGTATGCTGATCATTGCTGGAAGTAAAGGCAATTTTTAATATTTTGTATTCCATCCCTCTAGTATAGTAATGAATTTAGAACCAAAATAACTCGAAGAAGGGGCAAGTTCTAGCCGTTTAATTTGTGAGTCTAAAAATGATCTATCTTAATAAATAGATTAAAGCTTGACGATCCAAATTAATAATAGGTACATAGAAACAAGGCCGGGATTGCAGCAATGTATGGAAAAGAAAGGGCCAGGAGGTTTATTTGCTGATGAAAAGGAAAAATCACAGCTGCAAACTTATGAGGGTTTGGGGGATGGGAAACCTGGTGGGCTTATGAGGGTTTGGGGGATGGGAAACCTGGTGGAAGGATTCCTTTCTTCTTCCTTCCTTCCTTCCTTCCTTCCTTCCTTCCTTCCTTCCTTCCTTCCTTCCTCTCTCTCTCTCTCTCTCTTACATAAAAGGATGAATGCTGTTATTGGTTGTGAAGTATGAGGAAACATCCTTCTCTTCCATATCACCAGGTGAGACAGAAAATGGAAGAACAGGTAGCCCAGAAGTCATCTGAGCTAGAACAGTACTTGCAGAGAGTCCGGGAACTCGAGGAAATGTATAAGCAGCTACAGGAGGCCTTGGAGGACGAAAAACAGGCACGCCAGGATGAGGAGACTGTCAGGAGACTTCAGGCCAGGTCAGTATATATTTTTATAGCAATAGGAATAAAATCTTAGGCTACTCAGTACTTCATACTGAGTGAGAGGGTTGCCATTCATGTATCTAATAGAGTGGAATGCTTGAAGAGAGATAGATTTGGGAAGTGACAAAGCAATCTCAATATCTCTGCAGTCAGGCAGAATTCTCTTGTCCCTGAATCATTGTATTTTCTGCCTCTGGCATTCAGTAGCATTGGTGGCTGCGAACTGAGTCTCTCAGCCCACAGTTGTCTGTCAGTCAAGAGACAGGTTTAGTGAAATCTGATGGGTGAAGTCTGCAAACTGAGCTATAGGCTGAAGTGGGTGATGAAAACATCCCATGGGCATCGACTAATCTTATATGGGAGATTATTTATACTCCAAGCATGGTTGTCAAGCAGGGTGGGAACATGAAAGCAAAAAACCCCTCCCACTGACCTGTTCTACACAACTCTTTATTAGTTCTGGAGAATAACTGGGTCTATTTTTGATTGTTAATCAAATTGATAGATAGTGATGTTCCTAATGTATACACTCTTTCCCAATCACTATAAACTCTTTCTAGACTACTGGAGGAAGAATCTACAAAGAGACAAGAACTGGAGAAATGGCATTTGGAGCAGCAGCAGACCATTGAGGTGACTGAAGCAGAGAAGCAGGAGTTGGAAAACCAGAGAATGATGAAGGAACATGCTCTTCAAGTTGCTCTGCAACAGTTAGAACAACTGGAACTGGATAGGAAGGAAGCACTGGAACAATATGAGGTGAGCTAGTGCAATATTTTAGGTAGTAAAATGTTTGGGCAGTGGCACTAGCAGAAATCTCCTATCATTTGAGTGTCCACGTATTGTTAATGCTTAAACCAATCTAATCTTGCTTTAGGAGGTCAAAAAGAAGTTGGAAGTTGCAGCAAACAAGACCAAGAGTTGGAAAGATAAAGTTGCTCACCACGAGGGACTAATTCGATTAATTGAACCAGGTAGGAAAGTACAGTTTTCATTCATGAATCCACACATGAGTGGTGCTATTTTTATCTCCAGTAACCTATTGTGGTTTCCAAGAAGTCTGAACTGTTACTGAGTCAGCATGGGCTGCACTTCCTGTTAGTGAACTGGGAAATGCTGCAGACTGGAAAACATGATTTTTATTTTTATTTTTAAATCTGAATAAAGGGGACTGTATTTTTATTTTTATAAAGGGGACTGTGGGAGGGACGCGGGTGGTGCTGTGGGTAAAACCTCAGTGCCTAGGACTTGCCGATTGTATGGTCGGCGGTTCGAATTCCCGCGGCAGGGTGCACTCCCGTTGCTCAGTCCCAGCGCCTGCCAACCTAGCAGTTTGAAAGCACCCCCGGGTGCAAGTAGATAAATAGGGACCGCTTACCAGCGGGAAGGTAAACGGCGTTTCCGTGTGTTGCTCTGGCTCACCAGATGCAGCTTGTCACGCTGGCCACGTGACCTGGAAGTGTCTTCGGACGGCGCCGGCTCATGGCCTCTAGAGCGAGATGAGCACGCAACCCTAGAGTCGGACACAACTGGCCCGTATGGGCAGGGGTACCTTTACCTTTACCTTTAAAGGGGACTGTGCTGCAAACAAACAATGCCAGCTGAGATTGTAGGTGCCTGCAAGACTCCTCACAAGTACACTTTGGTAGGGGTTTTCCCACTATTAAAATGATATATTGCATTTATTTTATATAGTAGGATTGTAACCTGCACGCATTTAACCTGGGTTATCACAGCTTTATGCGTTTGGTGGCCAGCAACCTGATATCACACAACTTAAATGCACACAAGACAGGGAGCTTAAAGCTGCCAGAAATGCTTCCTGGGCTCTGGGAGCCTCTTGCGTGGGCTGTCCAAGATCTCATAAGAGCTTCCCAGAGCCCAGTAAGCAAGGCGGGGTGCTTAAAAGCTCTTTGTGCACTGTGTTTCCCCACTGCGGAAAGCCCTTTTAAGCTCTCAGGCTCTTAACAGGCTCAGGGAAGGCCTTGTGCAGTCTCTGGGAGGCTCCCACGACATCCCTCAGGAGTCTCCCAGAGCCCAGTAAGAATGGTGGAGAACCTAAAAGCTCTTCATCTTGCATTGCGGGCCAGGCCCACTTGGTGTGCTGGCTTCAGAAAAGTAGAGATGTTTGTGTGTGTGTGTGTGTGTGTGGTTCTGGAGTTCTGACTGTATGCAATTTTGGCTTTACACACAATCCCCTGGAACATAATGTCTGCATAAGAAGTGATCCTACTGTAATTATATTTTATAATCCACCTGGGATAGCTTGTCAAGGAAGTGAAATGAAATTAAAAAAGAAAATTGCAAGTCCTAGACGGTAGCACAATCCCCTGGTTTTGTTTTGATTATTTCTGTAACATGTTTCACATTCCAGCTGTGTGGAGATCATACTTTAGTTTTGTTCTTATCAGCTACGAGATGCATTCTAGTTCAATTTAAGCTTCAGCAGGGTACTTCTTAGTGTTTTTCCTGAAGCAAGGAAGTTGCTGTTTCAATTTCCTATTTAATCATCCTTGTTGAGTAAAAACATAATGAAGGAAATACGTGATATATCAGCAAGCACTAACCGTTCCTATGAGCTTAATCGATTGGTTCAGCAACAGTCAGGTTTCTGAGTTAAATTCTAATAAGAGATATGCTGCTGCTTCAGTTGGCATTAGGGTAAGAGCTTCTCTGTTACTCACCGTGATCCCAAGACTATATGAAAAGCTGGTGGATCTTGGAGAATTGGCTCTGACACATCATTACTAAACAAATTTATTTGACAGATTTTCCGCAAAATAGAATTAAACTGATTTCCAAGAAAATGTGCTCGAGATAAAATCCTATCTACGCTTCCATAGTAATTTATTTATAAAATCCATATCTTGCTTGTTCTGCAAAGCAAAAGTTCAATACAATTTACAATAACACAAACCCATTAATTCTTAAATATTTTCCCCATGATAAGCCCAGAACAGTACTTGACTGATATTAGGCAATTGTTCCCTGTTTTTCTGGGGTTATTTGATGTCCATGGCTAATATTAACCATTTGTAAATACATACATACATACTATGAGTGGACATCTCATAAATGAAGCCCAGGTTGGAGAGAAGGCTGATAATTCCTGACTCCAAGTGGCCCACTGGCACAAACTACAGTTTGTGTACTGAGAAACTGGGCTCCAGGTAGCACAGCATAAAAAAAGGAAGATGTGAACTTTTTGCCTAGCTACATGGGTGCTGTGTAGTTCGTATATTAGGGCTCTTCGTTGTAGAATGACTACGTCATTATTTCAACATTCTTAACACAACAACTATTCTCTAATCATTTTAGCATGATGGCTAGAATATTGTCTATCAGTCTTGGAAGCCTGGGTTCAGATCCCAACCTCATAGGCTTTAGAGCATCAGCCACAATCTTCAGTTCTCAGTTCACCATTTGAAAAATAGGACTGACAAGGGAATTAGGTGCATGGCATTTTGGGGATGAGAAGGGTAATGTTTGCAAAAAAGGTCAAACACTGAAAAGCTGTATTCTGGTTTAATAATAGGCACATTTCTTCAGAATTATAACGATCAGGTCCGATTTTGACCTTCTATATAATTTTGAAAAACCTATCACCCTGAAATGAAAATGAAATGAACATTGTTTGCTAGATCAGAAACCAAAGAGCATACATTGGATGCACATCCAAGTGCAGAGATCTCTGTCCATGTGCATTACTTTCGATGGCATCTATATTATGGCACAACTTATTGCAAGTAACTAAGCAAGGCCAGATCTGGAATGGGTCATACCTATTCAAAGTACTACAAGTAACATATTGTGTCTTATAGGTTCCAAGAATCCTCACTTCATCACAAACTGGGGACCAGCAGCCTTCACTGAAGCTGAACTTGAGCAGAGAGAGAAGAGTTGGAAGGGGAAAAGGGGCACTTCTGAGCAATGAATGGGGTGTGTGTGTGTGTGTGTGTGTGTGCAAGAAATCTAAAAGGAATAATTTTATACCAGCTTTGTTTCAAGGTTTCCATGAACAAGTTGCACAGGACTACAAAATATTAAATGACTGGTGCACATTAATGTCTAATGCATTTTCATGCTTGTACATACAGTGGTACCTTGGGTTACATATGCTTCAAGTTACATACGCTTCAGGTTACAGACTCCACTAACCCAGAAATATTACCTCGGGTTAAGAACTTTGCTTCAGGATGAGAACAGAAATCGTGCAGTGGCGGCGCAGCGGCAGCAGCAGGAGGCCTCATTAGCTAAAGTGGTGCTTCAGGTTAAGAACAGTTTCAGGTTAAGAACGGAGCTCCGGAACGAATTAAGTACTTAACCCGAGGTACCACTGTACAGGGAACATTATTATAGCAGAATTGGCTGGAGGTCAAAGGTGTTGGTTTTCTGCACACAAATTGTGTTTGAAATGAATTCTGTAGATCAGTGGTTCTCATACTTTTTCCTCTATGGACTGCTTGAAAATTGCTGAGGATCTTTGTGGCTCACTCAATTTTATTTTACTTTTTGCACGTAGTGGCAATTGTAATGAACTGCATTAGATACTGAATGACTTTTAAATTACATTTAAATTGCTTCTTTTAATTCTTATACATTGTGTTTTATTGTGTTCCCTAGAATTCAAACTGTAATGCAATAGAATATGATATAAGAATTAAAGGAGACAATTAAAAACAATTAAAAATCAGTATGAATATTGAAAGCAACAGACATGCCAGTGCCTGTTCAACTGCATATCCACAGACCACCTGAATGAAGCTTATGGAACACCAGTGATCCATGGACCACAGTTTGGCAACCCCAGATATAGATCAGGAAAGTGTGGGGGTTCTAATTCCCACTTGATTTTTAGAATTTGGCACTGGCTTAAGGGAAGGAGAAGTGAAACAAGGACCAGTTGAAATACCTTTTTGGTTAACAAACTCTGAACTGGTTTGAGGCTGTAATATATTATGTTAGCTTTTCATCTCTGCTTGCTACAGTCCAGAATCTCCTGGAGAAGCACAGTAGCTTTAGCTGCTAAAACTGTGTTGAAATTCCCCAGAATTCCTTTCTCTGTAGATATTGGGTGCTATCTCAGGAAAACAATTTTGAGGGAGTAGCATCTTAACAAGCCTGAAGTGTGTAAGGAGAAAGTGGGGGAGTAGCAGTACTTTAAGCAGCTCCTGGGCCTTGTTTGGTTTCTCATCTTTTAGCAGTAGCTATCTGCAAATTTTGGACAACTGTTTGCAGTTTTTAGGAATATGTGTTTTGTCTTTCTTGGGAGAAACCTTTTGTCAGAATTCTGGCAATCCTTTTCTATTTCTAGGAAGTCTCCTTAGGAATTCTTAGCCCAATACTGGTAAAGTCTACACCTGATCATTTCACTTAACATACATTTAAATAATTTTTGTATTATAAATTCTTATATGCAGTGTTCCTGCTACCTGTCTACCTTTGGCAAACTGAGAAATTACAATGCCAGAAATATTGATGTGCTGGGGAGATTTTCCCCTCCCCTTGAGTGTGTGCTAAACTTTTCAGATCAAGCATTGTGCTTCAAACATATCACTTAAGAAAAATCAGTATTGAATCTCTCTCTCCCTCTCTCTCTCTCTCTCTCACACACACACTATAAATATTCACTGTAGACGTGCATTGCTCAAACTTTTGATACCTGAGAAGCAGTCTTTCTTTCTGGGTTAAAATTGAAGGCATGCTTTGTTCTTCACTCATATATATATCTCTATTCAGCTTTCAAAATAATGGACAGTATAATCTGTGCAAATGCAGGATAATAGTGTCAATCCTAACTGCCAAGTGTTCCACCCTCCCTTTTACCCAATGAGTAAGGTGTAGGGGTGGCACTGTGCTTTCTTGGGTAGTGCTAATGTTTCTAGGATTCCTCCTCCTCCTACTGTCCTGTAGGCTTTAAGGAATCTTGGAGTGTTGCTTGGGATGCTGCTGCAGCTCATATATTGGTGAGAAAAGGGAATCAATTGTTGCATTGGGTAGCAGATGTTTTTTGCCATAACGGCTTAGTTTTTTAGGACGCATTTTGTCAGTCCTTCTCATGGTGTACAGCTTGGGAATTACTGCTGATATTAGGCCTTTCTTTGACTGAAACAATTTGTGTAACTTATTATGAAAGTCTATGGGTGCAAGCCTGTGCATACTTACCTGGGAGTAAGTCCCACTGAACCTACTGGGTCTTATTTCCTGAATAAACATGCAGAGGATTGCACTGTTTGCTAACCAACTACTTCCTGAATCACAGACACCTGCTCATGTAAATTGTTGACTAACTGTCCTTGCTTACCAAACTTGTACAGTTTTTCTGCACAGCCTGAATATTGGTGCAGCTAATACTTGGTAAATTATTTTGACATAAATGTAAAATTTAATATTTTATACTAAAGTGTTTGAATATATAATAGTATGTATTATTCAATTATTTGTGCCTTCATACCACAGGTACAAAAAGTGATAACCTTGAAGTAGGGTCGGTTCTCTGGAGCTCATGCCAGGCAGCAGGGTGCACAGAGACAGAACTATGCAGCTCTTTCCATTCATTTGACTGGGATATACATGAGAGTTTCATGCAAGTTGTCTTGAAGTTCATGGATTCTATCCAGTAATAATGCCGGCTAAAGTGTGATTCTCACACCCAGTGATTTTGGACTTTTACCAAGTAAGACAGAAGAGCATCAGCTATATTGGGCTATGTGTGTAATTAGCTCCATGGTTATTTTTTATGTTTTCTTAACTGATTTTTTTTAATTAAAAAAACCAACAAATGGTTATGTGCATGAATATTAATGAAATCCAGTTTCTCAGACTTTTAGTTGCTGTACAATAAGCATTCTTTTTATGCTGATGACGCATTCACATTGAATTACCAATACTAGCGCTAAAATCTGAGAAACAAGTTGGGATTGTATTTATGATGTCCAATTTAATGTGTAGTGTTAAGTTGTATTAGGTAATCTAAACGTTAATATTTTTCCTTACTGCAGTAGTATATTGTAGCAGTTTAAGGAAGCACCAGTAATTCTTGTTTTCACATGTTCTGTTCATTTTTACTAGAGTATCTATTAAAACGAATTAAGTGTAATTTCATTGTTTCTATTCATCTCTTATTAGGTCAGGGGTGGGATGGGATGAATAGCATTAAATACCAAACTGAATGAAGAACATCTTGCATCTTACAGGCACACTTCACCTGTATGTCTTAGGTAATACTCTTGTAATACATGTCTGAATTGTGTTGATACATGAAGCCACTTCACATAATGACATAAACCCACATGTGTCTTGGTTGTAACATGAAACCCTGTAATAGAGATTTTGATGATCACAGCCTTTAATTCAGCAACACTGGAGCATGTTATGGAGTTTAATTGGGTGCACCTTTGTTAAGATTCTCAGGTGAACAAGATGTGGGCAGTTTCACCCACAGTTGATAGGGGAGGACCTACACTGACCCCATGACCCCTTCTATTTTTTTATGTATCTTAATTCCTTCAAAAGATGCAATATTTATCCTTTCTCCTGTGCTTAGCCATCAGTTAATGGGAGAGCATATCCATTGCAACATACAGGTAGAAGCTTCTGGGCAAAGTGTCTGACAGGAGATAGACCAGGCATAGGCAAACTCTGGCCCTCCAGATGTTTGGGACTACAATTCCCATCATTCCTGACCATTGGTCCTGTTAGCTAGGGGTGATGGGAGTTGTAGTCCCAAACATCTGGAGGGCCAGAGTTTGCCTATGCCTGAGGTAGACCTCTGCCTGAGACTTTGAACAATGGCTGTCAGATGGATTAGCCGCTACTAGGATGGGTGGAAATTATAGTCTGTGTCCTATATAAGGCAGTGTGTGTTTTGGGGTCCTCACCCACGACTTGCGGGCCACTTGCAGAACTTTCTTCTTCACTGGGATACTCCCCTGCTTCTCTCCAGCTCTGTCTTCCCATTTTATCTTCTGTTCCGAGGCTCTTGTTGACCTCAGCTGAATCACCTTCATTGTGTCTTACTCAGAGAAAAGTCATAGCTATTTGGTGGTGCTGAATAAGCATTTTCAGTCCTCATAGAGACTACACCATTAGTCTCTGGTTCCTTCAGTCTCCTGTATGCCTATTCTGTAGATTAGCAAAATACAGTAATTGTGCAGGCAAAGTGCTGCAGTTTGCATACGTAGCACCATTTATGTCAGAATGCAGTCTTCACAACAGTTAGAGGTTCAAAGGTAGGCAGCCTCACTTAGTGTCATACTAGCCCAAAGCTGCCCAGTGAATTTCATGATGGAGGAGATTTAGACCCTGTCCTTCCCAGAATTGTAGAAAAAAATATTGATGTATCTGTTGTCTTAAACTGTCCCCTAGTGGTGATATGCTAAAGAAGGAATGCATTGCACAAGAATGAATTCATTCAACTGGCATGTAAACAGAAGTCAGTTTTATTGACTTATGCCTGAAGCCAAATTCAACCCAGTTAGAATCAGTAAGTGAAGACCTGCCTACCCCAAAATAGCTGACTGGCAAAACCAGACATTCACTATGCCACCCCACCCATTATAATAAAGATTGCCTTGTAATCCAAGGCACAGAAGACTTGAGTTGAAGGCTAATAACAGCTGATAAGCTTAGAAGTTTTCATCATTGGAATTGCACACTAGTTTTAGTTGAGTAAGAGCTTTACTTGATAGGCTAGTTTGATTCTAAGGGACACACTCATGATCTTTGCACCTGCACAAAAGCCATTCAGCATAAGGCTATATTCTGCCTCTGCAACAGAGGTGAGGAGCCTATGATCCTCAAGATGTTACAACTCCCATCATACCTAATCCTTGGTTAAACCGGCCTGGGAGTCCCAACAGCACCTGGAGGGCCAAAGACTTCCTATTCCTGACCTATATGATGGCTTTGCTAACGTGATCTATCTATCTATCTATCTATCTATCTATCTATCTATCTATCATCTATCTATCTAGATATAGATATGTGTGTTAAAAAAAAAATGTGTGTGTGTGTGTGACATCATAGGGGCAAGCATTCTTAATGATGAGAATTAAGGCTGCAGCCTTATGCAGAGCTAAGCATACCCAAGTCCAGTGATTTCATTCTGGTCTTATGAATTTCAAAGAGTTAAGGGTTACCTCGTGGCATAGGACCGGGCTGCATATCCCAGCTTCTCCCTGGCCCAACATTGTGAAATAGCACTGGCATAATATGTCTTCAGATGAGCAAGATGAAAAGAAATGTACAAACATTAAAACCCCCACAGGAAGAACTACTACATAGAAAAGGTTTTCAACAGCTTCATCCTAGACTGTTAACATGAAGTGGTCACAACTGAACATCAGTTCATATCACACATGTATGAATTGTGATTTCTTTGAACTGGCCCCACATCTCTGTAATGTTTTGCCATCTGGGATCTGACAGGTACCACCATTACTGTATAGACCTTTTGCAAAACCTGACGATGCATCTGTTTTCTTTGATTTACTTTTGAGATGTGCTTGCTGGATTGATGGTTTTAGTTGTATCTTGTACTGGATTTTTAACATTTGGGGGGCTGATTGGTTTGTTATTTATTTCTGGTTTTATTAAGTTTATGTTGTTGTAGCCTATTATATCTTGCAAGCCAACTTGATAGGTCTTTCGCCCTTAAAGGTGACCTACAATATTTTTAATCATCATAATCTTTTGCTAGCTGCAATGTTTAGGGGTGCTTTGACTTGAAACATTGGGCACACTGCTCCCCTTTTGGAATAGATTAACTCTGGTTAGAGCAGAGCTTTCCAAACTTTCCATGTTGGTGACACACTTTTTAGACATGCATCATTTCACGACACAGTAATCCAGTTTTCCTAGCAAACCAGAGGTTAAACTAACCCCTTTCCAGCCCCCGCAAGAGCACAGGGATTGTTCATGCGACACACCTACACACTGCAGCCGACACACTAATGTGTTTCAACACACAGTTTGGAAAACTCTGGGTGAGAGGGTGTCCATTTTTCTTAGTGGTTTGTCATGTCAATAAATTTCAAGTGCTGGGATGTTCTTAAACCTTTTAGAAGAAAAGTGTCTTTCATGAGTAGGGAAGGGCCATGGCTCAGTGAAGGAGCACAAGCTTTGCACAGAAAAGGCCCCAGGTTCAAATTCCTGCCATTTCCTGGTAGTGCTGAGAAAGCTCCTGCTTGAAACCTTGGATTGCTGCTGCCTCTCATTGAAGACAAGGCTGAGTTAAATGGGTCCATGATCTGGTTTGGTATAAGGTCTACAAGCAAAAAACATTAGAAAAGTATTTTGTTTTGAAATATGAAATATGAAGCCAGCACCTGAATTGGTGCACTTTCGGGTCCTGTTTTTATTCCATGAACAATGCCTCAGCTTTGCCTACACATAGAAATAACAGCACGTCATCCTGGCATTTTAATATACTGTTATGCTGAGACAATGTGTACCTATTACCAGAAACGTCCTGGAGGCAATGTTGGCCTTGTATGCTGAAGCCATAAACCATAGTATACAGCTGCCCTGATGGGAGTTTCAGATATGACAAGAGAGACCTGTTTAGATAAACTTCCTTTATCAACATAAATCCAGTGAGAACTTACACATTTGTCACTGAGATGGCACCTTTATGTTTTTCTCTTTCATTTCAAAACTGATGTAGCCTGCCTTTCTCCTACAGTTCCTTATCAGTAACTAAACACATACATTATTTCCCTGCAAAAGATTACATTATTGTATCCAGCAGCCTTGCAGTGGCATTCTTTGCATTCTCTAATTGCGCTCAAAACAATAGTTGCTTGCCAATTGTTGTTCTGGCAATGGAGTTAATTACAGAGGAACACCTACCAGCTGTCTGTACTGGTTCACTTTGCCTGGCTGCAGGCTAGAAAATCTGACTGGGTGAAAGGGCAGCAGTGATTATGTTTCTTAGAAAAGCTGTGCTGTTTAAAATAAAGCGTGTTTTGAAGCACGTTCTCACTTTTGCCTTAGAATGTTCTAATAGGATCTTTTAAAAATGTTGAGCCACAATGATACCAGTACACATGGGCTTTAACCTTCCACTTGCACTAGCTGTCCCTAGATATGAAAGCTCAACACCAGTCCCATCCACTGTCCACGAATAACAGGGAGGGAAGGGAATTAAGGGTGGTGGAGGTGTGCAGGAACCATTTCTCCTTTCTTACATTGTTGCACAGGAGGATGGAGGATTTGCTCCTATAGTATCTGTACTGAGATGGAGATGGGCATTTGTGTGTGTAAGAGTAGGGACCGGAATGCACATTGTAGCTTGGGCAAAAAGCCCTATGCATTAAGAGGGGAGATGTTGAAACGAATAAGCAATATGGGGGTGAGGTTAGGGGCAAAATGGAGTGTGAGAGGCAGGGGGCACCAAATTTTGGCATTGCACAGGGCACCACTGAAATTTGAGAACCCCAAGGTCTGCTATTTCCAGAACTTTAGGTATGTATGGTTAAAGTCAATTAAGGGGCATGGTTATCCTAACATAGGCAACTTCTAAGAATAATAAAACTCTTTGTAGTTTGGGAAGTGTCAGTAAAAAACATTTAAAAGTGTGGGATGTATGATTAACGGGCAGACGTATAACCACCCCACATGCAAATCAGGATAAATGCTCATTGCTGCATCATATTCCAGTAAAAAAAGCAAAACCAATGCCTAGTAAAGACTGCACATAGGCCAATCTCTGTGTAAACTTTGTGTATGAAAAGCAGGATCACAGGTCACCTGGAGGAACCATCTGATTACAAGCCCAGTGGAATGAGCTGCTCAACCCAACCTGCAAAACGAGCTTCACTCTGAGAGCTGGCATAGAGCAGTTTGCATCTCCTGTTTGTGGCAAGGGGCCAGACGCTGTCCAGAATCATTATTCATGAATTACCTTGTGCTCAAATTGCCAAAGGTTTCATTAGGTTCCATTCAAATTAAGCACAGCCTTTGGCTGTCTGAAATTCCATCTAGATGCATGGAAAAGCAAAGGAGGCCTTAAAGCTGCTCATTATTTCCTTCGTAATAATTTACAGATATGCAAGAATAGATTATATGGCTGTAAATCTGAACACCACCTGTCATCATTCCTGCCCATTGGCCATGCTGGCTCAGGCTTATAGATGTCCAACAACATCACAGGGTGGCCGGAGGTTGATTGGGTTTTCGTATGTTATTTGTGGTTTAAGATTGTGATTTGGCCTACTGTATACACTAAATGCAAGTTGCAAGTCATGTGGATATGCTTGGCTTTCATCCAATTTATTTTCAGATTTTTAAGAAGACACAGCAGTTCATGAACACTAGATGGCAGACACAGCCTATGAAACAAGTTCAGCATGAGTAAGTTTTGAAGGGAAGGAGGGGCAGGCAGTCACTTGATAGATCTGTTCCCTTTACAGAGCAGCAGGGATATTTTTTCAAGTGTTTTTCTTTTAATGTTGAACACTAAATTGTCTTTAGCCACAGAAATTATTCCAGAATAAGCAATGGATGAGTTGACCAAGCAGCAGTTGGTGTTACAAAAAGAAAGAAAAGAAAAGAAAAAAGAAATGTCTTAGGTTATACATAGGAAGGATAATGTTGAATCTTATGTTCAGTAGTTGGAGGTATAATGTATTTAAGGGTCACACCGTCATCTATTTATTTATTTCACTGTGACATGTGAAAGTTTTGGATTTTTTCAAGAAGACTTAACGACTTGACTAGACAATAAAGGGAAGGAAGTGACTGAATGTGCAGAACACCTGCGTTTACTGGTGTCCTCTTACTGGCATAATTGTGCATAATGTAGTTTAACATCCAGTATATATATAGTAAAAAAAAATCATCACTTTAAAAACCAAGAAAATGCACACATAAAAAGACAGAAAGCACACAGTAAAAGTAGTCCTTTAACAAGTGATTAAAGTAAGAAAACATCCAATTTTTACAATGTCCAGGATAGTCACCAATGTTCTCTTCACTCAAGAGGCTACTGATCCTTCTGTATTCTGTATGAGAAGCATTCACAAGCAGTGTATTTTGTTTTCACATAGAACAAGCAGTGAGATTGTAGATCTAGTTTAAACACAGAGAAAGAAGGCTCTGTTGCATATGCAAATTTTGTTCTGCATGCCATATAAAGTCCAGAGGTGTCTGAGAGTGAATTTTAGTTTCCAAATATGGTAAGTTTTCAAATAAGGATGTTGTCATCGGTGTTTACTTCATTCAGTACTAGCAATGTCACGTTTCACCGATCTCTGCCTTAGCAAAAGGGTTGCCGAGAGTTTAGCCAACTGTGCTAACACTTTATACGCTCCACTATTTAAAAACACTTCCTCATATTACAGCTGTAAAGTACAATACAAAAGGGAAAGAGCAATTTGCTCTTAATATAGTTTTTGAGCTCCTCTGTTGGCAGAAATGGCTTGCTGGCAGCTTCCACATGATGGAAAAGCCTCTGCCTGCAAACTGAGGCAAAACATGGATATAGGCCTCCATTTCTTAGTATTAGTCTTTGGAAGCAACTGTATACTGGCTGGGAAATCCTCACTGGTCAGAGCACTCACGGGACTTGAGCGCTATTTGTAAATTAAATTCCATTCCATACTGCCGTGGACTTGTTAATAATACTCCTTCTAAAAGATCCTTACATCACTAGGACATCAAGTTACTCTCCAACACTGCCAACTTGTTCTGTCCTTACAAATGATACATTTTTAGAGTATTTCATTTATAGACTCTATCTTATTCCCAAGGCTTCTCAAACTCTTGTCTGAAGGACATGTTCTTGCTCCTTTTGCACAATTAGCCTGATAAGTGATAAGCACTTCCAGATAAGACTGAGGCACTGTTAATGGATGGATGGGAGATTGCCTCTTCTTGATGGGGTTACACTCCCTCTGAAGGAGCAGGTATTTAGCTTGAGTGTACTTCTGGATCCTTTGCTGTCGCTTGAGGCTCAGGCCTCAGCAGCACAGAGTGTCTTCCATCAGCTTTTGCTGGTGGCCCCGCTACGCCCCTGTTTGGACAGGGATAGTTTAACTACTGTTGTCTATGCTCTGGTAACCTCTAAGTTTGATTACTGCAATCATTGCAGATGTAGATGGAGCTGCCTCTGAAGATGGTTCAGAAATTTCAGCTGATGCAGAATTCAGTGGCCAGGTTTCTCATCGAAGCAAGACATATAACGCCAAATTTGGCCTGATTGCTCTAGTGCTGATCAGTTTCCGGGCCCAATTCAAAGGGTTGGTTTTGATCTATAAAGGCTTAAAGCTTAGGACCACAATACCTCAACTACTGCCTCTCCCCATAGGAAGCAACCCAGACCCTGCAATCATCATCTGAGGGCCTTCTTTGTGTGCCTTCTCTGTGAGAGGTCTGGAGGGCAGCAACATGAGAACAGACCTTTTCTGCATTGGCTCCCTGCTTGTAGAATGCTCTCCCCTTGGTTACATATCTTTAGACGCCAGGTAAAAACATTCTACTTCATCCATTCCTTTGGCTATTAAAACTATCTATGGTCTTTTAAACTGTGGGGGGCTGGTATTGGTTTGTTTTTTAAATCTATGTATGTTTGTGTTTTTAGATTGTAAACTGTCCTGTGATCTTCAGATGAAGGGTGTTACAGAAATTAAATAAAGAAATAACATAAAAATAATTAATAAATTTGGGGAAGGAAGAAGGGGTAAATGGAAAGGCCAACACCCATACATAAGGGCTTCTGTCAAATTATCAACCTGACCAAAGCATGTTGGCTATTTGCAGTTTAGTTGCGCTGCAGAAAGCTTGCTGGGGAGACCACGCATTACAAGGAACTCAAAAATAACTTTAACAAGGTTTTAATAACAAAAACAAAAACTCCTTTTACACTAAACATATCAATAAGCATGACCCATCCACCAACCCAACCCCCAGGGTATTGAGAGAGCTAGGTGCTTCTCTTTATATACTATACCCAATTGCTGACACAGCTTAATTAACACAACTTAGCAGCACCTGCTATACTGTTTCACAGCTGTAATACTGGGTCTCGTTATTTGCTCTGGCCCTTAAAGACTTACACATCTTGTGGAACAATAATGAACCTTCACATTTAAAGAGACCATTCAACAAAGCATACAAAGGAAGATTCTCCTAAGGTTTATCAAATATGCGTGTTTGTGTGCATACAGGTATAGGAGTTCACCCACCATTAGATTCACAGTTAACTGGGTTGAAATATGCTGAAGGCAATTGATCACAATATGTTGTGATAGTTTTGCTGAGGTGTGTGTATGCAAATTGACATTAAGTTCTGCAGTTGTTTCAGGTTGAGGACAAAGCTTAGATCTATTTTATGCAAAGCTATCTGCTTTCCTCAGAGAAGCACAGGGCATAGGCTATCTGACCTGTAGCTGCTATTTTTATTTCATTTCCCCTGTGACTCTGCTCAAGAATGAACTCTGTTAGCACACCCACGGATGAGTCCAAACAAACAGTTTGGGATGCAGACTATCTGAATGACAGAGAGATGATTTAGCTATTGCTTGCCCCTTTCGGTTCTGAGTTCTTATTCCCCTTAGCAACACACTGGCTGTAAGAGAAAAACTTATTCATGCTCTAGAAATGTAATATTTACTCAAAACAATTTTATTTGCCTTGGCTTCCTCCTGGTGCCATAAAGTGATAGCCAACATCAAGTACTTAAAAAGCCAGCATGTGCATTTGACTCATATTTGTTATCCTTATTAATAAAAAAGCCCATGTTTTTTGCTGTTTGGTGCAATCATGCGGGACTCAGGTCTGGAGCACGTCTTAAGCATAGCCTGTCTCTGGAATCTGCAGAGATTTGCCCTGCTCCATATTTAGACCTTGTGGGTGGAAGGCTAGGTAGAAGCCAACTTTTTATGCCATTACATCACAAGAATCAAGGACTTTAGGCTGAGGGGTCCAAGACAATTAATGAAGAGCAGCTGCTCACATGTAAATCACAATAAGTATGTAAGTATTAATAAAACAGATTTTATTCACAGCAGGATAATCTCATAGTTGAAATTAAACATGCACACACACCCTTAAAGATAACTGGAAAAGGATTAGCATTCACAAAGCAAAGGTCCAGCTAAGCTCTAATTAACTGAGTTGTTAGCTAAGCTATTTACACCAACCAACAAACATTGCCCACCCAGTTATTTCACAAAATGGCAGGTGCAATTACCAAAATTGAATCACTGCTCTATCTTGGCATGTCAAGGAGGTGACGAAAATGTGACTTGTATGGTTGTGGGCGGGGGGTGGGGCGCGCAGGCGGGCGGGCGGAGAATGAACAGGTTTTGAGTTTTCTCCATGAGGCACTTTTGAGCTATCTAGTTTGAAATTGAAATTTATTTCTTAACATGGCATTGGGAAACCAACAGAAATCTATCTGCTAGAGCTAGCCACATATTTCTCAGGTTGTCTTAGCAGACTGGGCAACATCTGTTCACCTTATCTAGAAGTGCATTTTTAAAAAGAGAGAGTCTGTCCAGCTTCTTTCTACTTCTCTGTGCACTTATATATATTCCATGGGTCTGCAGTATCTGAGATTCTGCTAGAAAACACAGCTAGGGGTTGTAGGATAATGGCTAAGTGGGGAATAAATGGCAGCAGCCTCCCACAACAATACATTCTCAGACAGATGGTCCAGCTCACTTTGAGCTGGCAAATATTCCCTACACTTCTTTACTGAGTTAAGCAAGTTCTTTCCTATTATGATGAATAATGTTCATATATGCTCACAGCAGGATGTACAGGATGTTAGGGAAGGAGGAGTATCTCTGGTGGGAGATACGTCATGCCTCTTCTGGGATAGTTTGTCCACCTTTGGTCCCCACCCTGCACTCAGATTTCATCTGTGGCTCCTAGAAGCTGTCAGCATGTGACAGTGGCCTCACCCTGGGAACCAGCTTTGACTGGCTGGCTAAACAGGTGAGGGTAGTTGATGGGTCTCAAGCCCTCCGTGAGTTAGGGACTTCTCCTGCATGTGAAGGGTGCAGCCTGCAACTTAGATGAGCAGGACATGGTGGGGATGATTTGCAAAATTTGTTTATGTGGGATTTATCAAAACCACTTTAAATCTGTAGTGTGTACACACCCTTGGATGGATCCTGACCAAATCAGCCAGGCTTCAAAGTGCTTTGGACCAAGGCAGGATGTTTTCCAAAGCTCCAAACCAAGGTACTAACTGGATCTTGTGGTTGGTGCACACCCCTACTACCTCGTATACATTTCATTTCAAGGAGGAAATGTGCCAAGTTCCTTGTTGCTGAGACATTGGGAATATGGCTGTCAAAGAAGAACTATGTAGTCATTGGCCAGTTTAAGAGAATCGGGGAATGGAGTATGTGCAAGAAGGAGATTCACAGCAATATCTCCCCCAGAAAAGCAATAGTATCTTAAAAGGGCAAACCTGCTTTTGTCGACCAAAATGTAGCAATTCCAGCTCCCCCCACCCTTTTAAAGCTGTACCCTGGTCATGTCTCTTAGCACATAGTCTTTCATCTGAAAGCAAAGTGATAAGAAGATAAGAGCTGACCAAAGGTCAAATAAGTCTAGCATTTTGTTGTGACGAATGGTCAGCCAGAGGCTTCTGTGAAGCCTACAATCAGGGCATGACACCCAGGAAAGCAGGAGTGATTCACATTCTCGACATGTGGAACACCACATCATCAGAGTCTACCATGTGTATCAATTTGCACCAAACTGTGTATAGAAGGAGAGCCTATCTGCAACACTGTTGGAGCACTGGTGTCATTTTCACATCAAAACTTTTCAATGATGGGAGTTATAATTTAATGAAACAGATCTCCCAACTTTTGTGGTCTTGACTGTAGCGCTTCTGGCTCATGAGATTTCTTGGAACTTGAAATCAGCAGAATCCTGAACCACCTCACTTTCCTTGTAAATGAGAGTGCACTGGACAAAAAGACAAAAGTACATGATATCAGAGAGCTGACTCAGTTCCTGGAATCCTCGGGGACAGAAATGCTGATAAAGTGAGAGACAACCCTTTATGTGCTGAACCCAAACAACATTTGTCTGAAAACAAGGACTGTAGCAAGGATGCAATCTACTACAAGATTGCTGACGAGGACACCCTTAGAAGGCAAGAGATGGAATTGAACATATTTTACCAAGTTTGGCTACAACTATAGAGTAAAGGAAATTGTGAAAGAGAAAAGGAGGTTCCAATTTTGTTATTTGCCATTGGTGCCGGAAACTGGAAGGGAATTTTATTAAAAGTAGACATTCTTAGGCTGTGTCTGCATCTTTAAATGCAGGTGCTGTGGAAGTACTACTTGATGCAGGTGCAAAACCCAACTCCTCCCAATGGTGACATTCCTTTAAATAAAAAAGCGATCAATGTTTCATTATGCACATTGGCTAAACCTAGACACACACCAGTGCTGATTTGGATTTGTAGAAATTTACAAATGTAGATGTGAGCTTGGATTGATTTCCCCAGGCTCCAGTCATTGCTTTGATGCTGGGAAGCAGTGCTTGGACAGATTATCCAAAATTTGTGAGGTTTACAAATGGAACCCCTGCAGAAGAAAAAAAAAGTATTGTTCTGTGCGAGTAAAGACATCACAGACTGTGACATCCTCCAAAAATGATGGTGACTTTTCAAAAAACCTATTCAGTGCTATAAATACATCATAAATAGAGGTCATTAAATGACAGGGAACAAGAGCTTTCCAATGTAAACAAATAAATTCTGCATTGTACTGCCCTCTCTGGCCTTATAAAACCAAGTTGAGCCGAGGAGTTGCAGTACATTGCATGACAATAGAACATAATAGAAACGATGCTGAGGGGGCGGGCTTTGTCATTGCTGTTCCAAAACTTTAAATGACACAAATGTGAAATTATAAGTCTGTCCATACTTGCCCTATGATTTACTCCCTGCTGTTATTTGATGCTGCAGAATTGCAAAAGACTGGAAAATATTATGATTTAATAGGAAAAATTTGGAGTAAATTTGGAAGAAGGAAAAGAAAAAGAAAAGAATCCTGGAATGGCGGGCACTATTACAAACTGAAAACACAGCTTGACTCTGGAACTTTCTTGTTAAGTTTATAGTTTAGTGCTAATGGGTTCGGCAAACAAACACTTGTGTTTATTGTGACAGAATGAACAGAATGTACTATGGGGACAGCATGATTCACATTTCCATAGGAGGCTTGCTGACTGAATTAAATATTGTGCCCCTCTGCTGTGGTTTGTTGAACATGCTGTGTTTGTCGACATGCTGCAGCCTTGTTCCATGAAAAGCTGATATCTGAGGTCGATAAAATATATCCTTTTATATTTTGGACACTCTGTCTGAGGTCTTCCTAGTAAATCAGCCTTGCTGTGGGTCTGTCTATTAAGTGGCTTTATTGTCTCTGGCTGCTTGTTTGATATTTATTTATACATTATCAACATTTTTATTTGTTAATTCGACTCATAAATGTTTATTTGTCCCCCACTTCCCACCAATGGGAACCCAAAGCAGTTACTATGATACAAAAACAAATACAAAGGCAAACAATTAAAAATGCTATCTGCTGACAATCAGCCCATAAATTAAATCATAGAATCATAGAGCCCAGATTGATCTTAGTCTGGACCCCCAGGTTCTGAAATGAGGGGAAAGACAGATTGGTGGCTATGGTGACTAGGCCTTTGCTAAATTGCCACAGTGGGCCATATTCTGAAGAAGGTATGGATTTGCCGCTCTGGGCCCAGAGTATACACTGGTAAGACCCCAGGACAGGTGGGGGAAACCTTTGGTCCTCCAGATGTTGCTGAATTACAACTCCTACCAGCTCCAGCAACCACACCTGCCCTAGGTAAAGCGCTGCCAAACTTTTTGGGCCAATGGGCACATTCAGAATTGTGAGAAAGTTCCATCTGCCATGGAGGCCTGTAAAACAGGCCAGGCCACTGCAAACGAGCTGAGCAGGAAGAGCAAACATTTTCTTTTGGATTGTGGATTTTTGAGGGGATATTCACTGAGTTCACATCCACACCATACATTAAAAGCAGTCTTATACTGTTAAGTATAGTAATTTAATTCACTGACATGGTAAATGCTTGCGTGCATTATTACCATCTGTTTAAATGTGATCAGTTGGGGTAATCGAATTCTAGAGAGTTCTCTGGTAGTTCTCATGTGATTGGCTACTGTTGGTCACATGGAAGGTGTCTAGTAAAGGAGAGGCTTCGTTTTATGTGGAGCAAAATGACTGTGTTTTAGAATCCACCTGTGAATGTTGTTAAATTGGATAGATCGTTGGAGTGCTTCTTCTCTGCTTTGAAAGAAAGAGAGCAAAGCTGCAGCAGAAGGTAAAAGTGGAAATCTCTCAGGGGAGCTGCAAGGTATGGCCTAATTGAGATATAGAAAGCTGAGTCCTGAGCTCTGGAAAGAGAGGAAAATGCAGTTGTTTGGCAGTTAGAAGAAGAGACTGTAAACCCATGCTTGGATAAGAATGTGACTGTAAATATTATGATTTAATTCATCTATAAGTTTATGCAAGTAAGGTTTTTGAAAGTTAAGTCTGGATATTGGTTTAATTTCCAAAGAAGGGTGTCAGCCATATACAGTGGTATCTCGGGTTACATACGCTTCAGGTTACATACGCTTCAGATTACAGACTCCGCTAACCCAGAAATATTACCTTGGGTTAAGAACATTGCTTCAGGATGAGAACAGAAATCGTGCTCCGGCGGCGCAGCAGCAGCAGGAGGCCCCATCAGCTAAAGTGGTGCTTCAGGTTAAGAACAGTTTCAGGTTACGTACGGACCTCCGGAACAAATTAAGTACTTAACCCGAGGTACCACTGTACACGATTTGAGCTTCTTAGCTGTGACATTTTGCCACCCTTTCTTCAACATTTCCCGCTTTAACAGGCATAGCTTAACTGTAGTTTGTTAAGCATGGAGGGAACAAACCACAGTTCCCAGGATATTTGGGGGCTGTCTAAGTGGTATGAAAGTGCTTTTATGTATGGTGTGGATGTGACCTGTGACTTTTTGTTATGTACCAGCAGGCGCACTGTTGCCTCTGGATGCCATCATGGCAGCTCCAGCCCCAGGAGCACATCCCTAAGACAAAGGGAAGCTGTTTTGGGGACAGTAAACAGAAGTAGCATGATGAACTTTCGGCCTTGTGACCAGTCATTTACCAACAGAGAACCAAATTTTGGTTGTAAACAAATGAGAAATGAAGGGAACCAATTAGCAAGCAGGAAAAGCTTTCTGGGATGTTGGGGAGCTGAGAGAGGTCTCAGACCATTCTTCTCTAGGCTCCATATTAGCATCATCTCTATTTCACACAAACAGCTCCCCCCCCCCCGTCTTTTTTGTGTCTTTTCTCTGGAATGCACACAGTAAGAAGAAAATGTTCCTTTTGGATTGCATTCTTGATGCTTGTCAAAACTTTGCCTTGAGACAGGCTTTACTGCGTTGAGTTTTCCACATACATTTTGTACAGTTTTTTTAAAAAAACTTGTTTCAGGAAATTTTATTTCTACCTTAGCAAAAAAAAAATTCTTGTGATTTTTACAGAGAGCTAGATTTTCCCTGATGTTCATGATATGGACAGCTTTGAATAGATTTAATTTTTTTCAGATTTCTTTTCTTCTTCCTCATTACATTTTATATATTCCTGGGAGGGGTTCAGGCTGCACTATTTTATTTTGGAACATTTTTGTTTAGTGTTTCCTTGAACTAATTTTCTACTTAGATGTTCCTCAGTGGATCTTATATCCTGGACACCAAATTGTTCTCTGCTAAGGGGGGAAGTAAATGAGCATCTAACACCACAGGAGCCTGTTCCCTGAAATTCCACTCTGGAACTGGCAGCTAGTGTTCTTCTTTTTAATATGCTATAAGGTTAGGACAGCTAGGAATGTAGTTAGAGGCTAGTGGAGCTTAGGCAGGCCTGTTTAGGGTTCAGAAATTGTAGTTAATTGTAGTTAATTAATTGTTATTAATTTTAATCTTACATACCAATCCATGCACATAATAGCAAGGATTAAAACTAGATGTTTTAACAAAGTTGATTTTTCCATGTAACCATTGTATCCTAATACCCACACATATATTGTGCTTTGATTTTTCATTTAATATTGTTTGTGGCTTATGTGTACATCTTCCACACTCTGAAATTAAATCAAAACGGCAGTGCCAGCAAGTCCAGCTGTGTAGGCTCAGCATTCCCATCTGTGTCGCTCCTGGGCCAAGATCTATCTGGGGGCTCAGTGAGGGCATTTTGTCCAGGACAGCCTCAAGCCTAGACATAGTCCTGCTGCAACTTAACATGCTGGCTAGTTTTAACTGAACACTAGCATCAGGGCAATAAAATAGGAAATAAGAAAATAGAAAATAGAAAATAAGGAAGTAATCCTTGCAGTTAACTTTCTGGCATTCATATATGCCTTTTCCTCTTGAACAACCTAGTGAAAAATATCAATGGTTTTATCTGTTTTAAGGAACATGTGTGTGTGTAGAGCAATCCTTATAGAAACCAGCATATCCAGAGATCTTAACAAAATTTTGTTTCAGGTAGCAAACTAGCTGCTGTGCGTTTGCTTTTGAGTGCTTCTCTCTGAGGAAGGAGGGGCATTCCTTCTGTAGCTTGAAACATGCTATCCTGTGTCACGCAAGCTGTTTGCGTTATAGATGCAAACATTCCAGTGTAAGCTAAGCTTATCTTGTGTCTTTTCCACTGAGACTTGTGGGTTTAGTTTTCTTGAGTAGTCTGCCTGAACATTGTCCAGTAAGACTTCATCTTAATTGATTAGGACTTGGAACGTACTTTCTTGGACAAATTGCATTCTGATGAATAGTGCACTCTCCCTCACAGCTGGGCTGCCAGAAAGCCAAGATATTATTTTCTGTCTAGCAACCATCCCAAAGCGACCCTTAGGTAAAGTTCAGAATCCAATTTCATTTTTTAATTCATTTAATTCAATCCCATACATTTCAACATTAAGCGACTGGAATATGATTGGCTCCAAAAGTTTTACCTTGAAAAATTTCGCTGTGATGTATTCCATCTTCACCTACAAAATGTCCTATCGTAGAAACCATTCACTATAACTACAAAGTATGATGTGGAGGCTGAGGAATGTTTCTTTCCCTTAGGTAGGGAAACACTGCCATCCTAACTTCAAGAGAATAAACACTGGATTGTCTGAATTAATTTTATAAGATTGCGCCAAAAGCCTAAGACCAAGCAGAGGAATGATTATGTGACTTTTCTCAAATGCCTCAAAGGATACTGCTTTTCCATATTCCGTTCTCCTTTGACCTGCAGTGGGTCATGGAAAAAGTGAAGTATCTGTTGAATGCCCATATGTAGTGTTGCAGCATTCCATTCTTAATCTGACCTCAGAGCAAGCAAGGAGGACTATATTTCAAGCATACTGGTCCTAGTCCAACCAAGGTTAGCAGTGACCAGTCCTATTTCTTATTGAGGTAATAAACCAGTGTCTTGGCTGTGCCACTCCAAACTGCAGAGGAGAACTCACATGATTGAGTACCTTTGCTGCACCTAGAAAATTAGATGCCAGAGCAAAAAATTGTAGGCTACCCTGACATATGTTTAGGGAGTGTGTGTGTGTGTGTGTGTGTGTGTGTGTGTGAGAGAGAGAGAGAGAGAGAGAGAGAGATAAGGATAAGCTTCTTCTTCAATAAGAACTTACCCCAAGGGACAAGCTTAAGCACCAGTTGCCTGTTTGTTTCCCCCATTTAAAAAAAAATCAGCAGTCTTGATCAACTGCAAGTCAGAGACAAAGAATAAGAGAGTGTGTGTATGCTTAGGTATTTCTCCTCTAGCTAGCCATTTTGCTCCAAATAACCCAGTTCCAGCTGATTTTTGTGTCTGTGGGTAGAAGAATATGGCTACCTGGCTAAACAACTCTGCTATTTACATTAGACCTGTAAAACTTGCAACTCAGTAAGCCACATCATGCAACCCACAAGCTACATATTGTGTGCTTGACAGCTCTTCCTTCTTGTTCCTTCCTTTTTGTCATTCCAGGCAGACTGCAGAAACAGATTAATTTATTGAGCCCCCTTCTGGGCTACCACGCTTGACAGGTGTACATCAATTTGTCTGGTGAGCCATCAATTAAATTATATTGAATGTAATATGTGTTTGATATTTATAAAATGTGGATGACCTGTTACTGTTGTGAACAACTTTGAACTAAGCTTTGTTACTTGAAAAGTGGCACACAAATATTAAATAAAACAAAACGGTGCTTAACATATACAGTCATTTAACTTGAGATGAAAGGAGCCTCCTGTTTTGCCAGACATTATTGACTTACTTCTTTTCTACTTATGATTCACTTTCTCCTGGCCTCATGGAAACTGCTTATACATGAGCTGCTCACACATGGTTGCGAGATCTTCCTTTGTGACCCCAAGATTCCGCTGGGGGCTGGTTGTGTGTGTCTTTCCTACAAAATTGGAATACAAAAGGAATTCCCCCTTTCCCCTTTCAATGGAGTGCTCATTCTGTGAGAAAGAGCCATGTGATTGATTCCCATGTGCAGCAGGCTGGGGGTCATCCAGGAGGTGATTGGAGATGTAGAAGCAGCAAGAAATGACATGACACTGGCTTGGGATCGAAATAGTCACAACAGTATTGATATGTAAGTTGGCTTTGGCATAGGCATTCAGTATATATCCTGAATCAGCCAACCTGGTCATTGTCTGATAACTACCTCAGTACTGATCATGGAGTTAAAGATTCAAATCAAATGGGGCAATTTCACCAGGTCGCCATTTGGGGGTGTTATATGGCCCATTAGCCCCTGTATGGGCTTTTGGACAGAACCCTACCCTTGGACCCCTTTACCAGGTACCCTGAATTTGATTCTGGATCAGGGGGTGGGGCACCCACAGCTTATACTAAGGTTCCAACTCAATACCCTTTCCCCAATAAAAGTTGTTAAAGTTGTTGTGTGCAAGGCACACCCCTCCATCCCAGACAGGGTCAATTGGTCTGCAGGCAACTTCCTCCCTGACCCCAAAATTAGACCGATAAATTCCACAGCCTGGCCATACACATGCACTGCCTACGTACCTCTTGGCAGAGCCAACCATATACAGAGTGGGAAGGTGGGACATCTGATTCCAACTGTGCCACATACTTGCAGCGCAGCTGGCTTTTATGCTATGGCAGTGGAGCTGAGTGAGGACTGGCTCCACCAGGTCTGTTGCCAGAGCACAACCCCCGCTCGAGGGCCATGACAGGCCCATTTGAATTTTTTTGGTGGACAATCCCACCAGCCACTGTGACTGGCTGAGGCTGACAGTGATGTCAGCCTTTCCTACCCCACCCCCAGCTCCCCCATGATAAGCAGTCTTTGTACAACAGAAAATAATATTTAAAGGGCACCATAAACAATCTGTAAACTGAAGTCTCTTTCATTTAAGTTGTTTTGAAGTTTGCATTTCACATTCTTTTTATTTTAAGCTTTATTGTCACTGAAGGATCCACCCAGACATACATTAATTGCCATTTTAATTTTTATGGGGAATAAGCAAATCCACACATCAATATGTCAAAAAAGTAAGAACAAAACAATCATGTGAGATGAACTTGTTAAGTTAACTAGACAAATTATAATGATAAGAAGAACTGCATAGGTCAGAGAGAGTACTATAAAACAGTACATGGAAACAACTTACAGTGCAATCCTAAACATGTCTCTTCAGAATACTGTATGTAAGTTCTGTTGAATTCAGTGGCACCTACTCACAGGTAAGTGGGGTTAAGATTGTGTCCTCAGTCATTTCCCAACTTAATTAATAGTAAAATTCTGAGATATTGTAAAGTACTAAACCACGGAATTAAAGGCCAAAACGAAAATAATTAACTGCAAGAAAATAGATCCCCTACTTAAACTTTAGATCATAGAATCATCGTAGAGTTGCAAGGGACCTTGAGAGTCATCTAACCCCCTGTAATGCAGGAATCTCAACTAGATCATACAGGACAGAAGGCTTTCCAACCTCTGCTTCATAAACTCCAAGGAAGGAGAGTCCACCACCACCTCTTGTGGGAGCTTGTTCCACTGTCTCCTTTCTGGTAATTTGAATTCAATGTTTCAGGTCCTAGCCTGTGGAGCAGGAGAAAACAATCTTGCTGCATCTTCCATGGGAAAGTGCTTTAGATATTTGAACATGGTTATCATATCTACTTTCAGTCTCCTCTTTTCTAGGCTAAGCATACCTAGTTCCCTCAATTGTTCCACATAACACCCTTTATCATCTTGGTTATCCTCCTTTTCACACATTCCAGGTTGTCAATATCCTTCTTAAATTGTGATGCTCAGAACTAGACATGATCAAGGCAGAATAGAGCGGTACTATTACTTCCCTTTATCAGGGCACTGTGATGTTGATGTTCTTAAAGAAATGGGAGTGCCTGATCACCTCATCTGTCTCCTGAGAAATCTCTATGTGGGACAAGAAGCTACAGTTAGAACTGGATATGGAACAACTGATTGGTTCAAAATTGGGAAAGGAGTACGACAAGGCTGTATATTGTCTCCCTGCTTATTTAACTTATATGCATAATTCATCATGCAAAAGGTTGGACTGGATGAATCCCAAACTGGAATTAAGATTGCCGTAAGAAATATCAATAACCTCAGATATGCAGATAACACAACCTTGTTGGCAGAAAGTGAAGAGGAATTAAAGAACCTTTTAATGAGGGTGAAAGAGGAGAGCACAAAATATGGTCTGAAGCTCAACATCAAAAAAACGAAGATGATGAACACTGGTCCCATCACCTCCTGGCAAATAGAAGGGGAAGAAATGGAGGCAGTGAGAAATTTTACTTTCTTGGGTTCCATCATCACTGCAGATGGTGACAGTAGTCACGAAATTAAAAGACGTCTGCTTCTTGGGAGAAAAGCAATGACAAACCTAGACAGCATCTTAAAAAAAGTAGAGACATCACCTTGCTGACAAAGGTCTGTATAGTTAAAGCTATGGTTTTCCCAGTAGGGATGTATGGAAGTGAGAGCTGGACCATAAAGAAGGCTGATCGCCGAAGAATTGATGTTTTTGAATTATGGTGCTGGAGGAGACTCTTGAGAGTCCCATGGACTGCAAGAAGCTCAAACCTATCCATTCTTAAGGAAATCAGTCCTGTGTGCTCACTGGAAGGACAGATCGTGAAGCTGAGGCTCCAGTACTTTGGCCACCTCATGAGAAGAGAAGACTCCCTGGAAAAGACCCTGGTGTTGGGAAAGATGGAGGGCACAAGGATAAGGGGACAACAGAGAATGAGATGGTTGGACAGTTTTCTCAAAGCTACTAAAATGAGTTTGACCAAACTGCTGGAGGCAGTGGAAGACAGGAGTGCCTGGCATGCTCTAGTCCATGGGGTCATGAAGAGTTGGACACGACTAAACAACTAAACAACAACAACAAATGATGTTGATGCAGCCTAGAATAAAATTACCTCTTTTTCCCACTGTACGACACTGTTGTTAAACAGTTCACCCTAAATGGGATAGTGTATATAAGGATTAAATGCTGTGTCAGTGTAAAGACGGTCTTTGCCCTATCCTTCCTCACATGCTGAAGTGCAGAGAGGAAAGGAGAAAAGTCATCTAAGGATAAACGTCTGGAATGAAAGATAAGGCTGAATCTTGGAATTCTCTGGTAGTCACAAACAAGCTCTTTATTTACATTGCACATCATGCAGGATAATGCAAAACAAGTGGCTTGAGGTAATTCCAAGAGAGAAACAGACAATGGAGGGGGAAATTGAATTCTGGCTGAGAAACAGAATGATTTCAAGACATGGTCTAAGTTTCCTTTCAACATACTAATCCTTGGTGTTGACAACCATGTGTTCTCAAAATGCATGAGTCTGAGACTGAAAAACGCAGCAGTTAGAATTAAGGTAATCAGGAGATACCCTCACAAGATCACATCTAAGGTTTTGAAAACATGCTGCTTGGAGGGGGGCGGCGGTATTTCACATCTGGTAGTCTCTGATACAATGTTCTTTGCATTCCTAAACTTCTCTTCTTACAACAACCATTCTTAAGCAATGAAAACTCATTTATGTGAGCCTTGAGCTGCCTAGTAATGTTGAGTTCAAAAGAGCGGAATGAGTGAGTTTGCTTGGCATCAGACTGGAAAGCAGCACTTCAAGGTGGGTGAATCAAATGGGTGTCAAGGAGCTTCAATGTCCCATCCATAGCCATTACACTAGAAAACAGATCCTGGAGAAAAGGGGCTGGGCAGTCTGTAGTACAGGGGTGGGAAGCTTGCTGGACTACAACTTCCATACAACTGACCTTGGCCATGCTGGCTGATCAGTGTTGGGAATTGGAGTGCAACAACATCTGGCGCCACAGGTTCCTCCTCCCTGCTCTAGTGAATGATGCAGGGTCACTTTGTTGAGCAGTCATTTCACCTTTATTCACCACAACCTTGCCTCTACCACAGATACCTTTGTTGTGTTTGCTGGTCTCCACTAGTTTACTTCATGAATTGTGTTGGCTGTGAGACCATATATTGTCTGTGAGTCCTGGAAGACCTGATCTCTGCCTTGCAGGCCTTTCGCCGCATGGCCTGGGAGGGTGGGGCCCTGCCTGACTCCAGCTCCAAAAGCTGAGGCTGCTGAACAGACTATTGGGATGGGGTGTTGTTTGTGGGGCAGCTGTTGCTGTTGGTTTTTGCATCTTTATTATAGATCTTGTTGTGATTTATGTGGAAATTGTTGAGTTTGATGGTGTATTTTTATGTTTTATTTATTTATTGTTTATGACTAATTTTGTTATGTTGTAGTTATGTATTTTTTCATGTCATAAGCAGTCTTGAGCCTGGTTTGAACTATGGGAAGGTGGGATATAAATAAAATTATATATGTATGTATGTTCTGTCAAATGGTGAAAAATGGTGCTGCTTAATTTATTTAAAGTCCAAATGTTTTAGGAAGGTAGGATATTTAGATCCCTAGTTTCTTCAAAGGGCTACATTTGCCAGAGTTCCCTGTGAAGAGAGTTAAATTGAGTTGTTAAATCACTCTGGGAAATGTAGCTTTGGGAGAGGAATGGGGGTCTCCTAACAACTATCAGCACCCTTGACATACGTCAGCTGCCAGAATTCTTTGGCAGAAACCATGACTGTTTAAAGTGGTAGCTTAGTGCTTTAGATGCATGGTGTTAATGTGGCCTCAGTCTCAGTATAGAAATCGTTCTTGGCTGGAATGTGAACCCAGTGGCAAAACAGCTGGGTGATGCTCATTCACAGACACGGCATCAATGATCAGAAGGGGCAAGCACCTGGACTGTGGGGAGAGCAGATACTGACAGGGGCTGCTGCTGACTGGACTACCTGAATCTAGCTATTAATGCTTGGCCTAGAATGAACTCTGGAATTAGAAAGGGCACCACTTGCTACTGCTGAAATTTCAGCACATGTAAGATGTGGCTGGCAGCATTGCCTGGTGCCCCTCAAAGGTCCCACAACTTCATTGCAAGTCTGGTTCATGCCCAGAGAATGTGGATACTACTAGGGTCTTGGCACTGGAGGACCAAGTGCTGCTGCCTGACCTTAGCCTCTGATCCCAGGCACCGTCATGGAACATAGAAAAATGCCTTATACAAAGCCAGTCCATCTAGTTCAGGATTGTCATCACTGACTGGCAGCTTCTCTCCAAGGTTCTAGGCAGGGGTCTTTCCCAGTCCTATCTGAACATGCTAGGGATTGGACCTGGGGACCTCTTCTTATACAAAGTATGTGTTCTTCCACAGACCTGTGGTCCTTCCAGATGGTAGTAGGCTGCCACTATCTGCTTGCCACCTGCTGCCATGTCACCATTGGGATTGGGCCCAGAGGTGGAGCTTAGGTAGGTGTATCTGCTTCACTTCCTCCTGTCTTCACTTCTCCTTCTGGGACCAAGCTCCACTGTGAGATGAAGGCAGGCTGCAGTGATAGCAAAGGACAAGAGGGAAAGGAGCAGCAGTTGTTATTGCTCTTTTGCAGAAGCAGCTGGATTTCCTTGTTAGGTATGTTGTGGAAGAAAGGAGGGCTGCATTTCCTTCCCTCAGTTCTTAAGGAAACCCCTTGAGGGGGTCTCTGGACAGAAGGGCCCTCAGAACCATGGGAAAGATACAGGCTCTGCATCAGGAATGGGGAGCTTGTGGCTCCTTAGATCTTGCTGGAGTACAGCCCCCATCACTCTTGATCTTTGGTCATGCTGGCTCAAATTGATGGGAGTTTGGAGACCAACAACATCTGGAGGGCCACAGTTTCCTCACCTTTTCTCTACAGTGTCAAAGTGGCAGGGCTTGGTTCCAGGACTTTGGGGGGGGGGCACTTGGACAAGATGCTCTCAGTAGGCCCTCCTCCAGCTCACTGCCCATTTGTTTACCTCTGGACCCCTCAGAGAGGACAAGGTATGCAGCGATCCCTGTGAGTTATTGTCATCCTCTTTATGCTTGCTTGAAGAATGTGGGTGACAGGGAGCAACCGCATAGAGGAGGACCAAGGGGTTCTAGGCCATTGCAAGTCAACCCTCCAGCTGGGTTGGGAGTCCTGGCAGGTGCCTGAAAATGCTGAATCCTGATGCCAGTCCTCCTGAGTAGCTTTGGTAGCCATAGCACAATAAAAAGGTTGTTGGTTCAGATGTACATTTCATATGGGGATCAAGAACACATGTGGAATGAAGTAGATGAGCTTGCACGTAACCAAACTAGTATAAAGTTGAATATCACAAGCAAACGCTGAAAGCATTAACTGATTTACCAGATAAGAAGAAGAGCTAGAATATAGTTTTTGGCAGATTACCACTAGCGTCATTGTCTTGCTGCTATAAACTGCCAAGGACGCTTCCTAATACTGTGGCCAACTGATACATATAATATCTGGTTAAAATCAACAACATCTATTGCATCTATTTGGGGGTCAGTGCCAACATTTAGTTGTTATCCCTGATGTAAAACTGCTAAACTCTTCCTCCAAAACTGTTGACAGGTCCCAAAATGTAGAATGAGTTATAATATATGCTATATTTTGTGTGTGTGTAGTTTGGCTTTGTAAAACAGATGTCATCATGGCTTGACATGGAATTATTGATGATAAACACAGTAAAACTAATTAGAACTCCAGAGTCCTATGTGTACCACCACCAGCCAGCCGTACACTGGAATGTGCAATTGGACAAACAGGCCCTGCAGTGACGCAAGATGCTGCCACGTGGAGGCTTCCTCTTTCATGCTGAGAGCAGTTCTGCTGACCCCAATAATGCTCTGGACGATATGCACACTCGGCCTGACAGCAGGGAATGCTTCGCAGTTGCTCTCTTGAGCATTCAGCCCTGACGAAGCCAAGAACGAATTCCAGCTCTCCTCTGTATTGGGTTGTCCCAATGCATACACTTTTTTAATGAAGGAAAAGAAAATGGGGAAACCTCCAGGAGCCTCCTGTTTCTTAAGATGGCCTTGTGATGGGTATGGTGCCTTTCACAGGCTCCTTTAATATAAGGAGTCGGTGCATTTGTCATGGGATCTCTCAAGGTATGGCAGTGATATACCATGTTTCAGTGTTCACCTCTCTGAGGCTGCTCTATACCATCTCCAGCAGTTGTAACTCTCCCAGAAGTTAAGCAGATACAGTATAATAAAGCAAATATTGCTTATAAAGCAGTACTTGCATGTTGCGGTATTTGGCATGCTCTCTCACTGGAGGTGGATGGGGCAGTGCAGAATAATATATGTAGTGATAGAAGAGCCTTATTGGTGGCTCTTGGGGGCAAATGAAGCATGGAGTTCAAGTTTAAACTCATACAATCCTCAGATAATTTTTTAGACTGAAAACGCATCACAACTAGCAATGCTAGTTGACAGTGTTTTAGCACACTGTGGGTTACTCATTGTGATGAGTTGGTTACTCATGATTGTGACTGCCCTGTAAGATCTCATATAGGATCTGAACTGCAACCTCTTCCTCCATTCAGTCTTCTGGATGCCATTTTGGAGCAGTTCAGTACCTTATAACTCAAAGCACAGATCTGTTTTTATTGAGTTTGCAGTAATATACATTAAATGAACACAATGACATCCATACAAAGAAAGGGCTATAAATTGTAAAGATATGGTTTCCCTAATCTCTGGAGGATTTATCAACATCATGATGGGCTCCTTAGAGGGATTCAGAAGGGTATGGAGCCATGGACTGGTTGGACGAAGGCTCAGAGCCCAGGGATTGTTGGTGGGAGAAAGATGAGTGGTCACAGGGAGAAGAGGAAGAAGACTGGGAGGATGAGGTGTCAAAAGCTGAAGAGGTAACAGGATTTAGTGAGCTCAGAGAGTCTGTGGCAGAGAGAAATCTAGAATCAAGAAGAAGAAGAAGAAGAAGAAGAAGAAGAAGAGGAGGAGGAATTTGGATTTGATATCCCTAAGGGGTCTCAAAGCGGCTAACATTCTCCTTTCCCTTCCTCCCCCACAACAAACACTCTGTGAGGTGAGTGAGGCTGAGAGACTTCAAAGAAGTGACTAGCCCAAGGTCACCCAGCAGCTGCATGTGGAGGAGCAGAGACGCGAACCCGGTTCACCAGATTACGAGACTACCGCTCTTAACCACTACACTACACTGGCTGGTGCAAGAGAAAGGGGAGGCTAAGAGGCAGAGATGAGTTCAGCTGGGGAAGAGGCATGGGTGCCTCCCTCTCCTGCTGCAACAAGCTCCTCTGTCCCTTGGTCTCCTAGAACCAGGAGAGGCATGAAGAGTCTGCGAAGTTAGCTTTGTGCAGGTGCAGTCTCAGACTGCTTAGAAAAAACCCTGGAGAGGAGAGGACCTAGGCAGCTCTGAGGAGGCGAGGATCTTCAGTCTCGGCAACTGCTTCATGGGGGCAAGACCCAGCGGAGATGAGCTGCATTGCTCCGTGGTTTATGCTTCAGGGATCCCTTTGCATCTTGACACTCTGCGATCTGCACTGTTTATCCACATGCGCTGAGCACCCATGAAGCTGTCCACTGTTTCTGCAGTCCTCTGGATTAGGGCCCAAATATTTTTTTATTCTAGAATCTGGATAATGAGGAAAGTTTCAAATCAAAGTTTCAAGCTCATGACTAATATGGATAATAAAAGTCACACATACTCTCCTGGCCAAGAATAGAGAAAGTGCTTGTAATGTTCTTCCAATATTTTAAATAGTGCTTGGTGGAGTCCTTCGATGGAAAAGTACTTCCTTTCGTGTATCCTGAATCTTCCAACATTAGGAACATGTTAAGCTGCCTTATACTGAGTCAGGCCATTGGTCCATCTATCTAACTCAGTATTGTCTGCACTGACCGGCTGTGCCTGTCCAGGGTTTCAGGCAGGGGACACTCCCAGTCATATCTGCAGATGACTGAACCTGGGGAAATCTGCATGCAAAGCAGATGCTCTGCCACTAAGCTGCAGCATTCTCAATCTTTCAGCTGCAAGGTCTGGAGTCCTAGGGTGGTACTCGCCATGAATCCCACCCAGAGTGGACCCATTCAGGTTAATGGGCATGACTAATTTAGGTTCATTGATTTAAATGGGTCTGCTCTGAGTAGAATTTAGTTGACTACCACTCCTAGTATTATGAGAGAGGAAGAAAAATGGTTTTCTACCCACTTTCCCCACACCATGAATCATTTGTTAAACTACTATCATGCCCTGGTTTTACCTCCTTTTATTCTGTAAACTGAAAAGCCCCAAAATGTTCTTTTCCTATTGTTGTTTCCTATTGCTTGATGCAACTTGAACTCAATACCACTTAGTATGTCACAAATACCCCTGCTCCATTTTGTATTATTTTCCCAGAAGACAATACAGTACAACACCAATGTGGAAGTGCTCCTAATATGTAGCAAAAACACCAACTAAAGTGGCAAACTCCAGCAGAATTGCTCTTAGCTCCCCTTTTACCAGTTTAATTATGATATGATCTTTGTATTTTATTTTGTTTTTTTGTTTTCCTTTGTGGGACGTCAAGGGATGGAATTTCCCAGATCTGTTTAATTTCAGGCACCCTTTGTCAGACACTCCCAGGCTTTGGCTTATGCATTTCACCCTCCCCCTTTCATCCCATATGGGGTTGCCAACTTTTTTTTACTGGCTCTGCAGCTATGCCTTTATAACAGCAGCCTGACACACAGAAATTAAGCAGGTGAAGGTTTCTCCCTCAATTTATGTGCATGCCAGGAAAAGCAGTGCCTGCTTAATTTCTTCCTGTCAAACTGCTGCTCCTTCACTGCTGAAGCTAACATGGGAACTCTGGGGTGAGACTCCATAGCATGCTGGAGGCTGGGATATAGCGTAGTGACAACTTCCTGGGACTGTGCCTTCCAACTCCACAATTCTATGATTCCAGATTAGGTAAAAGTAAGGTAAAGGTAAATGACCCCTGGACGGTTAAGTCCAAGCAAAGGCATCTATGGGGTATTGTGCTCATCTCGCTTCAAGCTGAGGGAGCCAGCGTCTGTCCACAGACAGCTTTCCAGGTCATGTGGCCAGCATGGCTAAACCACTTATGGTGCAACGGAACACCATGACGGAAGCCAGAGCGCACAGAAACTCTATTTACCTTCCCGCTGCAGGGGTACCTATTTATCTACTTCCACTGGTGTGCTTTTGAACTGCTAGGTTGGCAGAAGCTGGGACAGAGCAACGGAAGCTCACCCCGTCGCACGTATTCAGACTGCCGACCTTCAGATCAGCAAGCCCAAGGGACTCAGTGGTTTAGACCACAGCGCCACCCTTGATTCCAGATTACCTTGTAGTTGAAGGAAGTGTGGGATAAGGTAACCCTCACAAAAGAGCTAATCAGTCAAAACAGCAACTGTGCATCTCTCTGTACATTGCTGTAGTAAACACCTATGAACATTAGAAAGATAAAGAAGAGCAATAAAACAAAGGAAATAGGACTTAAAATAAACACATACATGTATGGGTGTGTGTAAACACATACACCTGGGCCTTAGTTACTCCGTATGTTTATTTTGAAAATTGAGACATTTTGCTTTTTCTGCTCTAGAGCCAGAGCCAAAGAAATAATCTAGGCTGCACACCAGCGCTAACTAAACAAGCACATGTGTCACCCAAGGCAATAAACAGCCTGATAAATGATGTGATGATAGGTGACTCCTCCTTCCCTATATAAACTCCAGCTACTAAACACATTGGCCGTGTCACAAACATCATCATTGTGATCACCTTCCCTAACAGCTGTATTATTACAGAGTTTCTTTTTTGAAAAATAATAACGTATTTATTACTACTGGCCTTGTATATAAAAATTCTGCATTGGCACACAAAGGAGCTAAGCCAAGGGTTCGGTTCCTCCTCATAAATACAATAATGATACAGCAGGGGTATTACCGTATCTCTTTCAGAGTGTATATATAGGTAGATTTAAGGCCAATTAATAACATTACATTTAGACTATTTTGGGAAGGGGGGGGGGGGAGGTCAGCATTCTTTTCTATTGGGCGAACTGGTTGTGTGCATCAGCCCACCACAGTCACCAGCTGTCAGGATACCCACATGCGGATTTTACAGAGAACTGTGCTTTGGGAAAAGTTTAAAAGAAACTTGTTTCAAATGCATCTTTTAAAGTTGTTTTGATGACTTGGAAAATAGGCTGCAAAGAGAGGTCACAATGAACCCATAGTGGAATGGGAACACTTCCTGTCCGAGAGGCACTTGATTTCATCAGGAGGAAACACTCATGTTTATAGAGGCAGAGGCAGTAGAAATAAAACATCTAAAAAAGCCAGACTATTTAAAGTGACATGGTGTCAGCGGTGGCTAAAACGTGCTATGAATTAAGCAACAAGCACAGAGTCTACAAACGGAAAGAACCTCTGGCACCTAAGAGAGCCACACATCTGGTCTACTACACATTACACGGAAGAAGGAGGTACAAATATGGCCAGTACAACTTCAGGCTGAAGGTGGATGACACGTTTTCTAATTTTCACCCTTGCAAACACATTCAAACAATCACACACACTTCTTCCATATAGCACATGATTGAAAGTTCTGCAACAAACCACTCCCTTGTTTATTGTAGAAAACATGACCTCCTTACCTGCAGTATGGTGATGGAGCTGAGAATTGTACCCTTTCTTTCTGAATAATGTATGTATAGAAAAGCTCTCAAACTTCTAGGAAGAGCCCAGAAGCAGTACAGTTTTTTTTTTTTTTTTGGTTTTTTTTTTTTGGGGGGGGGTGGGAGCCAGCAGAGATGCAAGTAATGCAAAACTTTTCCAGATAAGGTGATGTAGTAAAAATCATTCCTATGCTGAGGGATGAAGATGGCTGATGTGTTGTGTTGATGAGAGGTCAGCCATCTTTGGAAAGTCAAGCGGCTTATCTTGGCTCAGCTATGAGAACCTGCATGGGGGGTTGTGGGGGAGCTCAGGGGCAGAGTGGCATAGGAGGACCCTGTGTGTGCTCAGCCATCATATGGCATATCATATGCACTATTTCAGAGGCTGGTGCATGTTGGCATAACACACAGACATGTCTTGAAAAGCCATGTGGATATATTCAAAGCATCCATTCACATGGCACTAAGTGAGCACAGGGATTGCTGCTTCCAGATTCTCTGCTGCTTTTGCATGGTAGGCAGCTAATAAACAGGAAACTAAGGCTTAAGGGGAGGCAACCAAGACTATACAAATGAAAGGGGAAACATTCTAGGTGGAGATAATTCTGGATTAAAAGGAAAGGCCAAAGCTGGTTTGGGAATGTGTGAAACTGTAACCTTCAGCATTTGACAGGGGGGTGAAATGAGCCCTACTTCTCTGTTGAACTTTTCCTTGCTAACTTTAGAAAGTTTGCATAGGATTAGGTGTTTGGAAATCAGGGCTTTCTCATTTTTGTAAATGTCATGATGCCATTTCTGTTGTTTTTGGCACCTTGAGCAAGTCTTGTGATTTATCCAAGAGATGTTTTAGATCATACAAGAGATGTTTTAGCTCATGATTCAACACCCTGATTCATCCTACTTTGCAAATATTGTTTCAGGGTACAGTGGTCGCAATCTGATTTTCCAAGGAATAATTGATAAAGAATGCACAGTAATTACTGCAAAAGCCAACATGTTCTTACTTCCTAATTAGAGAAAATATTGTTTCAACTGAATCATTCTTCAGTAAGCTATTCTCATGCAGAGTGCCACACAACAAATTCCATAAATACATAAATACCCCCCCCCCAAAAGCCGGTTTTAGGGGAGTTGGCAAATAGCAGCAGACAGTAAATGATAAATTGCATAGTGGCTTGTATGTGTTGACTAGGATATTTTCCTACTACCACTTTTGAATTCAAATCATGCTCAGATTTAAAAAAGTATAATGCTGATTGCATGAAAAAGTCATAATACCCTTATTATAGGTCTGAATAGTATATTTATATAACTAGATAGTGACATTTTGACATTCCCCCTTGCCTAGAGTTAGAGGGGAGAGCAACACTGCCACCTTTTGGTCAGAAAGGACCTTTTACATGGTCTCTTACCGATGCATAATTACATTTACTTGTTTCATGAATCAATCCAGGGCTTTTTTCCAGCAGGGACTCGCCGGAACTCATTTCTGGCACTTCTCAGGTGGGCACCATTGCCATTATAAGAGAAAAAGGGAGGTGTTAGAAAAATAGCACTGGAACAATCTAAAATATAAGACAAAGAAGATTTGCTATGCTTGTTTCAAATTCATCCTCCATGCTGTTTTCTGATGGCACTCTGGTTGCTGTGCTCATTTGTTTGTTTTTTGTAGCACATGTGTATGTGTTTGCACAGCTTCAACACAAAAAGGCTTCAGTACCATTTTACTATCTGCTATCAGGTGGAAAAAAAACATGTATGGAAGGAGGCAGAGCAGGGTACATTTTTTATGCTGCCAAAGGTCTGCATCTCTCTCCCGACCCTGGCAAAAAAAGAGAGAGCATTGTTGTTTTTTCATTCCAGGAAAGGCCAATTGGCTAGTTGGTCCAGACCACATTTGGTTGAGAGATGACTGGTTATTTGTCAATTGCCTGAAACTGATCTGTCTGTGACATCTGAAACATATCCTGCAAAGCAAAGGTGGGGGAAACAGAGCCGGACACACTTTCTGCTCCCCCCCCCCAAAGTATGTCCTCCCCTTCTATTTCTTTAGACTGTTTGTAGCAATCTGAGTTCCTGAATCTGGGTCTTTGCTGAACGTCCAGTTTTGTGCTTAGTTATTTCTCAAGGAAATGGTTCAGCTTAACACTTTGATAGGTAGCCTTATAGAGCTGCTGGACCATAAACCAAGAGCTTATACACTGGCCACTAATAATAAAACATATGATGTAGATATTTTTCCACATTTATTATGCTGTCTTTCTGACATACAAATGACATGAGAAAACTTGGTAAACTTGTTTGTATAACATTATTCTTGTTTATAAAACCCAATTAAAAAAAAAAGAAGAGTCAAGAGAGGACTTCCAATCTCAGAAATGGATCTAGTTTATTGTGATTCCTCCCTCATTGTTTTGCCATTTTCTAATCTTTATTTTCACCTGCTTCTTGGGAGAAAAGCAATGACAAACCTAGACAGCATCTTAAAAAGCAGAGACATCACCTTGGCAACAAAGGTCCGCATAGTTAAAGCTATGGTTTTCCCATGAGTGATCTATGGAAGTGAAAGCTGGACCATAAAGAAGGCTGATCGCCGAAGAATTGATGCTTTTGAATTATGGTGTTGGAGGAGACTCTTGAGAGTCCTATGGACTGCAAGAAGATCAAACCTATCCATTCTTAAGGAAATCAGCCCTGAGTGCTCACTGGAAAGACAGATCCTGAAGCTGAGGCTCCAATACTTTGGCCACCTCATGAGAAGAGAAGACTCCCTGGAAAAGACCCTGATGTTGGGAAAGATGGAGGGCACAAGGAGAAGGGGACGACAGAGGACGAGATGGTTGGACAGTGTTCTTGAAGCTACCAATGTGAGTCTGACCAAGCTGTGGGAGGCAGTGGAAGACAGGAGTGCCTGGTGTGCTCTGGTCCATGGGGTCACAAAGAGTTGGACATGACTAAACAACTAAACAACAAAAATCTTTATTTTTTTGGGGGGGGTTTGATCTTCATCCTGTTGTGAAATGCCTAGAAAGCTACCGCAAGACAGCAGAGACACAGGCAAAACAATAAGAGCAGCTGCAGAAAGGGCAGAAGAAGAGAGGAATCTTAAACATCCTGTAGCTAAACAAACAAAACAGGAAAAAATGATTATGATTAACTGCTTAAAACAAGGCTCAGGCTCGAGAACAAAAAACCATGTGTGAAATGAATGCAGAAAGCAACATCTCCCCCAGTTCTAGAGCCATAGAAAAGAAATATTCTGGATTCCAAGCAGATGAAGGGAACACAGTTATAACTACTTAATATTTATTTAACACACCAATGTGCCAGCTGCTGTACAGACAAAATGTCTTGGTCTACTCAATCCACAGGCTTAAATCCTGAATATGCTTCTAAATGAACACATTTAGAGCCATGTTGCATGTGTAGCTGTTTTCTCCACAATGCAAGTTATTCATGTTCAGAAATGCTACTTCTGGTCCCTTATTCAGTGAGCATCAAGCTGCACACCTGGGAAGAAAGCAGTTCCTCGCCCAAAGAAGAGAGTGGGAAAATGCACTTTCAGCAAGTGCATGAACATCCCATAAATTGGAGACATTTTCCAATGCATGCGTGTACAATGGGACCCAGTGATGTTCACTCCCTGGCCATCAGCCATGCTATGTACAGTGATCACATATGTGGGCATGGAAAGAGCACTTATCAGCCATGGTTAAGCATCAGTCAGTCCCTAGCAGGATGTAAGGAATCATTCCCATCTACTGCTGGTGGACAGTGAGTTATTCTGCTCTTCATGTGATTATATTGCTCCTGTTACCTGCTCTTGGGGAAGGAAGACCCAGCAGAAAAGAGTGAGTACTCCTGTTATCTACTCCTGGGGAAGACAGTGTGTCTGCTGATTGGACAGGAGTCCACAATTTGCAGTTAAGTTTCACAGAAATCCTGTCTGGCATTTATATTGCTCATTGGCCTCAAGCAGCAACATGAGGAACAAGATGCCATTCCAATAATCTCTGAAGCATCTGAGGTAGGGAATTACCATCTTAACTTTGCTGGTTACTATGAATTGACTCCTCAGGACTCAAGGAATAGGGTGTGTGAACACCCTGATTAGGAGAAAGCACTTTTTGTACCCTCAGAGGCACTATAATCTCTCTCTCTCTCTCTCTCTCTCTCTCTCTCTCTCTCTCTCTCTCTCTCTGTGTGTGTGTGTGTGTGTGTGTGTAGGGGGTGTGGTTATCCAGGGCTCATCCACATGTACCTTTTGCCCCACTTTCTAGGCACAGACCTGCACTTTAAAGTGCCATGTCTGAGAGCTCCTTCCTGGCATTTCCCGTGTGAAAACCTGCTCCTTAACACTGAAATGGAACAAACGGCAATTAGGGTTTTCCGCAGACCTGTGCTTAGAGATGTGGCATGAAAAGAAGTCTGGATGAGCCCTCAGTAACACAACCTGGCTAAAGCTAGTTCTCTTTATTTATTGGCTTTAGTGGGGTGGAGAGAGAGGGAGAAGAAACAAATACCCACAAGCTTCCTTTCTCACTTCCTCTGTGTTTCAGGCTTTGCTTGAGTTTGGCTTTCCAGTCTTTAGTAGGGACCAATCCCTTATTACAGGTTTGCAAAATGTTTGAGGATGCTAATTCCCAGTTAGATCATTTTCTGCAAATAAAGGCTGGACTTTGTTGGCAGCATTGGTCCTACTATTAGACAGAGTGAGGCTATTTAACTATTGGAATATGTATAGGAAAAGTTACCGTAATTGGCACCCGTCTGTCTCAGGAGACAATGGAAGAGTTCATCTTCCATTGTATAGGATAGCAGGGCATACTAGCAGTAGATTGTATAGGATAGGAGGGTAGTTATTAATAGTAACGTTATACAGTTTTATTGAACTACATCTTTCTGTTAAGCACGAGTATTTTTAACAGCCTAGTACTTGATTATTTTATTTAACTATATAAATAATTAAAAGTGACTGCACTCCAACTCCCATTAGCTCCAGCCAGCATGGCTAATAGTCAGGGATGATGGAAGCTGGAATTCAACAACATCTGGAAAGCCACCCCTGCTCTATAGAATAGACTTGCATAGGTTGGGGCATACAAGGGGTGTGATAAACTTTCTGCTTTTTGCTGCCTGCCTAGGACTGCAAACATGGAAGTGGGGGTTGCTAAACACCTCAGAATCCATGCTTGGACCACTGGTTGTGCAGCCCGTTCTATAATGTACATTACAGCTGCTCTAACTTGGTGTAAAAGTATTCATCTTTGAGCATGTGCAAATACTTGGAAATAATAATTGATTTGTTATTTTCTTCATTCCTGTTCCTTTGGCCTCCTTCCATCATCTTGGGAGCCCTCACGTGCATTAGTTTTCTTCTGTTTTTTCTAATGCGTGCACAATGACATACACATAGCTAACACTTCATAAAGAAAAAGAAAAGCAATTGATTTAAAGAGCTAATCCACAGTAAAATGAGATTCCCTGGCCTCTGCACTACTGTATGAGACTCCAGTTTGCAGGCATTTGTCTTCAGATGCTTCCAAGCCAATCTCTGATCTCATTTTTGCTAGTGCTCAGTGCATTCCACATTTCTGAGTAGACAATCGGCAGATGAATATGGGACAACTTCCTTGGTTCTGTTGTCTGCAAGCCGAGGAACACATCATCCCCCAGGGAGCCAGGCGGGATCAATTAAAATAGTTTGCATTTTTGTTTAGCTCCTTTTGTTGCTTTGGCAAGAAGAAACAACATAACCTAAGCTTTTTTCATTCCTTGTGGGATTGGGGCAGCTTGTCCTCTTAGGAAGAATCCTTCCTAACATATAGGTAATTTATTGTGCAATTATTGTACTCTTCCTTGGTCAGTTAGATTATTTTCTTCATCCACCATGGGTGCTCTAACTTTAAAGGTCAGACCACACATAAGATTACAACCTGTACTTAAACACATTTTTCTAGGAAATGTGCTTTGTGCTTATTTATTCCAGGTCCTGTTTCCTTGCTACATATCATTCTTCTATTCAAATGTGACTTTAAAAAAAGGCAGCTTCCCTGTGGAGCTGATTCTACCACAAAGCCAGACCCACCTTCTGTGCTCCATTCTTTTCCTGACCTGAAAAGTGCCCTTTCTAGGGTGGATTGCACCAGACGCAGAATGCTACTTGTGATTATGAGAGACTAGTTCAAGTAGCATTGCAGGACAGCCCAACCTTCAAAATAAGAGGCTGGCCCAGGGTGGGGTGTCACTGGTCAAGAAGCTGGTGATTCTGATTAACCATTTAATTAATGAAATGGAGAGCCACGTGCCTTTGCAGAGAACCCAAGAGAAATTGAGGCTCACCTAACCATGGGCTTGTCTACATGGGATTTTATGGTGTTTGCAGTTGTCTGCATCCCCAGTTTATTTGTTTAGTCTGCATGGAGTTAACTCCAACAACACAATCTCAATGTTTTTTGCTTTGTAAATTTGGGTTTACCTGATATGGGGATAATCCAATAAATTGGGGGTAGGTCAGGTTCCAAACTGCTCAGGGTCATAGATGACTTGTTTCAGTGGGTTTTTGGGTGGGCAGATCATTTGCCCCTTTATGATACTTCCCTTTCCATGCCCGCTTCCTCAGTACTTTCATTTCTTTTCTGGCTGTGCTCATAACTATTTCCATCTTTGCTGACCACCATATATACAGATGGTGACCATTTTGTGCACATCCAATTGATGTGTGACTGCTGATGCGCGGGGCCTTTAGGACCCAGAAGAGGGCAGAATGAGGGTGTAATAGGCTTATGCATGTTCCACCAACTTGCGTGGCGGCTAGAATCAGAATCCCCATGCAAAATGTGCTCTCTCTCTATCTCTCTCTCCACAAGACTGTGCCAGAGAACTAAAATTATTGATACAATGAATGACAATTTTGGCTTCTGTTAACACCACCTCACTGGCTATGGTATTATGCTTTATCCAACAGAATCTCTTCTGCAGGGGAGGTGGAATGGACTCATATAATGAAAGATGAAAATAGATGGGTGTCCAGTGGTTGCTACATTTAGTTAAGATGTAGCTCTCCACATCAATACTTATGCTTTCATGGATCTTTCCCTGGGATATTTCCCAGCTTGATATATTGACCTTACAAAGTGAGCACTTTCCCCATGAAGTCACTCTTCAGACTTCTGCCTATACTAAGGGAGCTTCCAGATGGAAACCTTCCATCACAATTGGCTCATTCAGACGCAGTTTTTCTGTATGCACATTTCTACACATCTCATTTTTCCCAGTCATTATATTCCTTGCTATTCTCTTGTGCAAATGTGTTTCCACACCAGCAGTGGTTGCAGATTTGTGTAAAGAGTTATTTTTACTTACCATATTTTTGCAGCAGTAAGGGGCCAGTGTTTTGATGATGATGTCATGTGGACACTGCAAAAACAACAACAAGAAGAAACTTGTGGGCATGAGGAGCAACAATTCCACAATAAACCCCTGCCTGAAAGGACTCTTACGTCTACCCTATGCTAATCTCTTTTTAATAGACATATATTTGTGGCAATGCCATGGCAAAGATGCATCGTCATTTACTCTAAGCCTCTGACAAAATTCCACAGGTTTCAGTGCCTGGGTCAGCTGCAGAGGAATGCAACCGCCATGAGGTGTTAGATTTGGCAAACAAGACTCCAAATAAGGATTTTAAGAATAGTTTAATACTGGCTTGAAATCCTGAAGCACAGTGTTTTATATTCCCTTAGTTGTGTGCCTGTGGAGGCTGAGAGACCAGGATTTGAAGAACATCTGTGAGGGAATTTTAGAGACTCTCCCAAATCAACATCTCTCTGGCTTTTTATTGTTATTAAGAGATGTCTGTTTAATGTTAAAACTTCTAATAATCCTCTTCTTCTTCTTTGACAATCACTCGTAGCTGAGTAAGATTGTCTTCCAGGAACACGGTTTCAACAGTGAGTCTATAAGTGACTGTGGAGGCCAGTTCTGGATCCACACGTCCTTCCACAGTGGGTATGTAGGTTTTCGGGTGGGAGTTGATCATGCTGAGGGTTTACCAAACGTGCCTTCCTCTTAGCACGTTTCTCCCTTTCGTCCTGAATTTGAGCATCTTCAAAGTCCATGACCACCTTTGGTACAGGCTGTTCTCCAATTGGAGAGCTCGCATGTCAGTGTTTTCCAGTTGTTGGTGTTTTCCAATTGTTGGTGTTTATATTACATTTTTAAAAGATTTGCCTCGAGAGAGTCTTTAAATCTCTTTTGTTGACCACCAGCATTACGCTTTCCATTTTTAAGTTCAGAATAGAGTAGTTGCTTTGGAAGATGATAATCAGCCATCTGCACAACATGACCAGTCCCATGAAGTTGATGTTGAAGAATAATTGCTTGGACACTGGTGATCTTTGCTTCTTCCAGTACACTGGCATTAGTTCATATCATTCTTTAGGATTTTTTGGATCTTTGTTCTAGAACAGGGGTGGGAGCTTATGGTACCTCATGGGGGTACCTTCTGGGCTGTGTGCCAGTAGTGATTGGGGCTAGAGGAAAAAATGAGTGGGACAATGGATGTGACTCTTACCTTTGTACAGTAGGCCTTATTCCGCTCATGTAAAATTTGGAGATTAATGTGTGTACACACGTGTGCAATGTGTGTGCAAGCATCCATCCTACATCCAGGCAAGTAAGAGACACCATCACTGTTCAAGAACACATGCCAGACAAGCAAAAGCACTCAAGAAAAGTGCAAAGCAGGACTGGTGCACCGGGTCAGATGAGCCAGATAGAGGGGCCATATTCAGCATCAAGGTCTGTGGTTCTCTCCCTAGTCTAGAAATACCCTCCACCCCATGTTAACCTGAAGAAGAAAATCCCCGAGAACTATGAAAGCTATGCCCCATCATTAGTAAAATCTGAACTGGAGCATCTAATGTATTTGCATAAGGAACACACACTATAGCTCACTATAAAATCCTTGAAAAGCATGTGACCCCGGCCCTCTTCTCCACAGGCCGTGGCTTAATCACATAACTACTGGGAGTCAGTGTCACTGTTGCTGCTTTCATCACTGGATGGGAAGGTCACAGAATTAGTGTGTGGATTCACAATTTGGGAGCCACTGGCGGTTCTTCTACCAGGGAAATGCATAATGCCTGCAGGGGCTCTCTCTGCATTCCCGGCTGCCAGACTGGCAATGGTTCCTCTGCTTTTTCTTCCTTCTTTTTAATGACCCATGAGCAGTCTCTACCAGCCATTTGCTGTAGTTTATATAAAACGACATATTTGCTGTAGTCTACGGGGGGGGGGGAGAGCAGATAAGAGTTACTTTGCTGGTTAAAATAATAATAAGTTACACTTTGGTTGAATTCAGCGTATGAACATTTCAAGAAGCTTAAATTATTTCTTTCTTTAAAAGTTTATTCAGTTTTTTGGAAGTAACACACAAACAGCAATTGATAATTATATAAGTGTATATCAACAAACACAACTCTTACCCTTAGAGGAACAAACACTAGAGGTGTGCAAAAGATTCATATGAATGCTGGGGGCCTTTGAGGGATCTGGAGGCATCTGCAAGGTAAGCTGGGGTCCCTACAAGATAGCCATGAGTTGGAAGAAATTAAAGAACAACAACATGAATACAGAGTCATACATGTGCAACTTAATCTTCATGTACAATGCTTTGGCACCTCATGAAAAGCCAAGGGCTAAACTGGAAAGGGTAGGAAAATGAACAAATCTAACAAAGAAAAATAAAATCAGCAAAATAATATTTAAATATGCAGTTAAAATAAATCCATGGCATGTTTCTGGTACTGTCTATACACTCTGATTCTGTGCTGCTTCTGTAGCTCTAGTTGCACATTGTGGGGGGCGGAAATATTCTCATATCCAGTGGGTGAACATTGCAGAGATATTACCTGTGCATGCAAACAAATTCAGGGGGAGGAGAGCTATGACTGTCAGTGGTGATGGCCAAACCAAGTATGTCTCTGAATATCAATCTGGGGAGGAGGAAGCAATTGGGGAGGGCTGTCACTTTCATGTCTTCTTGCTTGGGTGCTTGTTGAAGGCAGAGCTGTCCACTGTTGGAAACAGGATGCTGAACTAGGTGGAACTTTGGCCTAATCATACAGGGCTGCTCTTATAATATTCCCCTTGTTCTAGTGGGACCTGTGCTGGTGCACTTACAACCTTAATTTAAGAACATAGTATTCTGAGATTGCATTGTTGAAGGAGCCAGGCAAGTTTCTTGATAAGTTAATGGCCCCTAAGTATGGGCCGTTAGGGTAACAAAGGAAGTAGCTGTGTCGGAGGGCAAATGGGTGTGCCCTGTCCTTCACCTGGCTGGTAGTTAGAAGGATAATGCAGTTGTGTGAGACAGCTGGGCTAGGAGCCGGCAGAAGATTGAGAGTGAGAGGCATGCTTTATGTCTGCTTGAATCCAAGGCTGTGGCTATGGGAGATGCAAAACCTTACTGGGGCATTGATCCTGTGAGGTCTTCCATCATAGGGTCAGGTTGTATATATCTGTAAATAAACAATACATCATAAAGCCACCACAGTCCGCTGACCCTCATTCCAAGGAAACTGAACCCCATCACACTTGATATTAGGGTAGCGTGCAACCAGTGCTTTCCTGTCAGGGGTACTCAAGGGTTCTCAGTACTGGCACCTCTTTTTGTTGCTAAAAAGTATGGCACCTATTGTAGCAACTTTTTGGTGTGTACCAGCACCTATTTTTCTAGGGGGGGGGGGGGAGTACTGTGTGCAGCAATATTTATTAGGCATCCTTGCCAAAAGGAAAAAAAGAATCTGCATAAGGCAATCTGATTTGATATGTTTCCTGCTTCTAAGAAATGCCACTGCCAGCAAAATCACCTGTTTAGAATGGAGCATAAGTATGGAGGACACTTTTAAATAGTGAACTGGAATACAAAGTACTGTGTCCACTCAAATGTACCTTCCACATTTCATCAGCTCAGCCTTGGACACTATTTCCCTGCTTAATGGTGCCTTCCAGAATTCAGGATCTCAGACATCAGGAATTTCCAGCTCTGGTTTTGGGTCCTCAGGGGAGGTGGTCTGAAGGATTGGCACAACAAATGCTGCAAGGCAAACAAGGCAGGAGCATTCCTGTAAACAAGATGATCCTTGCACATTCAGCCTTGCGTTGCAACACGGGATTTTTCACGTTGTTCTAGTCTTAGGTCATATAACAAGTGTCACTTGAGAAGAATGTGGGGGGGGGGGAGAGGATGTAATAGGCTAGCCATGTGTCTGGTAGAACCCAGTGTTAGACGTGACTTCTCCAAGGAAAAAAGGCTTTAATAATAAGCAAGTGTATCAGGTTTCTCAAAACACACTGCTAGGGTCATCTGAGCAGCTGGCAGGGATACGAGCTCTGTGACCTGCCTCTGAACCTTTCAAGCTCATTTCCTGTCAAGCGTCAGGCCCAAGAGGACAAGCAAAGAGCTGTTAAGTTCTTCTCTAGAGTTGTCTCAAATTAGAATTCCAGTAATGGCTTGAATTCCATTCCACTTGTCCTCAACTGGCCACTTTCAGTTCCTGTGAAGTTTGAATTGTATGGCATAAGCTGTTGTGGGGAAGGACCTTAGCTTAGTGGAGGAGCATCTGATTTGCATGCAGAAGGTCCCAAATTCAATCCCTGGCATCTTCAGGTAGGACTGGGAAAGACCCAGGCTAATATAATATAATATAATATAATATAATATAATATAATATAATATAATATCACACACACACACACACACACACACACACACACACACACATTATATGTTTTTACTGATTTATTTGCATATTTGCTTTCGCATTTAATGTGGTTTTATCGTATTTCCTTTTGTTTTCAACCTGTTCATTGCTTTGGAAGCCTTTGAGCCAAAAAGGAGTATATAAATGACCAACGAATGAATGAGAGTTGCTGCCAGTCTGAGCTTAGATGGGTTGATTGTCCTACATCTTTGGGAGTTGCAAAGGAGGAAGAGGTCAATAGGTCCCATATTTCGAATAACAACCAGATACAAGTTAAACTGGAGATGGTCACAGACATGCTCAGAGACATCATGTTGACCAGCAGATGTATACTCAGATTGTCTGGAAGTGGGCAGGAAAGTTTAAGGAAGTTAAACATTTTAACACTTACTAGGGATATTTGAAGATCCTCGCCCAGCACAACCTGAATGGCAGAGACAGATCATGTTCAAATGCTCTTGTAATCACAGCCCAGTTCACTGTTCCCATTCTTGCCTTCTACAACCTTCATTCTCCCCAGAGTTACATGCTGCCTTGCTAACTGTGTGTGCATCTTGTCATCTTCCAGATGTGTGGGTACATTTGGTACTTTACCTACATGTATGGCTGCAGGTTGAAGCTATAGAACAGTGGTGGCCAACAGGGGTGTCCCACCCCAGTCCTCTCTAACTGGCCCTTATTCTGTTTATTGTTATGCAGAGTTTAAAAATCCATCTGGGATTAATTTAATTTCTGTGAATGTTATTCTATTGCAGGTACACCAGCTGAACCAGCAAAGTGAGGGCAGGGGCCATATCTGAATGGCAGAGCTTATGCTTTGCATACAGAGTCCCAGGTTCAGCACCTTCCCTCTTCAGCTTAAAGTGTCAGGTAGAGTCAATGGGCAGGACCTCTGATTGCTTGACACATTTGAGATAGTTGCTGCCAGTTAAATAGACAGATGAGGAAATGGCCTGATCTGGTATAAGACCATTTCTGAGGGGCCTAGCTATTAAAAGCGGGACCCTTCAGTCAATTCACTTGGACAGTTCACTTCCCTCAGCTTTAACCACTGGTTTGTGACCTGTAGAATCAGCTGGCTTTCCTAGTCTGGTCCTCCTGATGGAAGCCGCCTACAGAATACGTTCAGTTAGAACAGGAAGTTCTTGCATCTTCCTTTACTGGAAGCAGTTGGAAATGGCAAGACGACTAGATGAACTTACATTGTGTTTTGTTAAACTTCACTGAACTGTGTCCACCTCCAGCAATTCAGAAACAAGGAAACTTCCACTGTGTCCTAGCCTGTCTTGGGACCAGGATGCACCATGGTGTGATAGAAGCTGCCTACAGAATATTTTCAGTTAGAACAGGTTTTTTGTTTTTGTTTTATACCTTTTTGCACCCCTTACTGGAAGCATTTGGAAACTAGATGAGCTTGCATTGTATTTTGTTACTGAGCTGAGGCCACCTTTGGCAATTCAAAAACCAGAAAGCTTCCACCCTGTCCTAGCCTGTCTCGGGGCCACTATGTAGCACAGTGCAGTGGATGCTGCCTACAGAATATTTTCAATGAGAACAGGGTTTTGTTTTTGTTTTTAGCATCTTACATTACCAGGAGCATTTGGAGACTACTTCTGGATGAACTTGCATTTTATTTTTTTAAACTCTTCACTGACCTGAACCCATCTCCAGTAACTCAGAAACAAGGAACACCTCAGCCTTGAATTTTGAAACAAGGGCCTGTTTAAACAAAGAATGCTTTAAAAGGAGAATATATCTTTCAAAAGATATTGGGATACAGTTCAAATGCATCTTTTAAAATATATGTAATGCATTATTGCTGCTTTGCTTGTGGGACACGAAGGATGCTATGCTGATTAAACAGGAGCTAATTAAATGTTAATAAAAAAATAAATATTGAGGAGGAGAAATAAACATTCTGTTGAAAACTAGATGCCTAACACCTGGTGCGTGTTCACTTGGAAATAAATGGCACTGTAGTTAACGGCGATTACTCCCAAGTAAGTAGGTATAGAATGGTGCTCTAAGTAGGTATAGAATGGTGCTCTTAGTAGGCAAACTAAGGCCCGGGAGCAGGATCTGGCCCAATCGCCTTCTAAATCCGGCCCGCAGATGGTCTGGGAATCAGCTTGTTTTTACATGAGTAGAATGTGTCCTTTTATTTAAAATGCATCTCTGGGTTATTTGTGGGGCATAGGAATTCATTCATATATATATTTTCAGAATATGGTCCGGCCCCCCACAAGGTCTGAGGGACAGTGGACCGGCCCCCTGCTGAAAAAGTTTGCTGACCCCTGCTCTAAGAGATAAAAAGTACAAGCAAACCATAATTCCCTTTAATTAGTGCTTAATGTAATGCATCTTATGGAGTTGAACCTGTAGTCCATCTAGTTCAGTATTATTTGCCCCAATTGGCAGCAACTGTCCCAAGCAGGTGAAGAAGAAGATGTACAGAACCTAACTGGATTGGCAGTGGACTCTTACTTCAACACCTGTCAGTGGGACATTGTCCTCCACTACACCTGTTAGCAGCAAGCTGACATAAGGGCCATGGTGGGCTGCATGATGCCCACGCTTCTGTCCTCCGGTACCTCGTTGCTGTTCCCTGCAAAGTTGTGGATAACCAACAACAGGTTATCAATAATGCCACAGAGGAACAACCGCCCTTGTGCTTGTTTTCCCCAAACCATAGTTCCACTTCCCTCTTGTGCTCCACACGCATATCCTTAAATGTCCACTCACAGAGAAGTCTCAGAGACTTCCTGGAGCTGTTTCTCTCTATCTATCTTTCTCCTTTGGTGGCCAGTCTGCTGTGTGCAGATCACAGCCAATCAGAAAAAAATAACTCTGGAGAGCAGTTCCCACCCCCATCTCCAAAGGGATTTTTTTTTTTTGTAAAAAACAAAATAGCTCACAAATAGGTAAGAAAAATTAAATAGGGCTGGAGGGTTTCGTGGGCCTTTTTCATTTATCCATTTATATCCTTCTGTTCCCTAATCAGGGCCCATTAAGTAATGTAAACTTATGGGTTGCAGTTGTGGAAAGAGCTGCCCTGCCAATCAGGTGTGTATAGTTGCATCTGGGCCAATTAGGTGCTTGCATTTGCACTCTGTGGCTGTTAGACTTTTCTGAGTTTGCACTGATGTGTGACGGTTGCCTTATTCTTAGAGCAAGAGGGCTATCGAAGTAGCGGCCAGCAACAGTAAGTGTCTTTATTATATTTTTATTTTGGTTGTAACAATGCCAGACCCAGGAACTTATTGTATTATGAGTAAAAGTGGCTGAGAGGCAGAGCTCAGTGTAGGAAGAGGCAAAGGAGGTTGCTCTTCTCTGAAGCGAAAGGGCCAGAGGAGGTGTTGAAGGAAACTGGAAAAAGAGATAAAAGGTTACATTAAACTGGCATACAAAGGAAAGGCATAAGAGAGGAAAGGTGTTGTAAGAGAGGAAGGAAATGTAAAAGCACCAGAAAAGAAGAATGAACGAAACTGGCAGTGGTTTTTTGGAGTGGGGTGGGGAGGATAAGGTACTAGTAGAGAGTGAAAGACAAATGGGAGAAGAAATGATAGGAAATTAGTAAACCTACTGAGAGACATGTGGTGATGGGAAGAAAAAAGGCTTAATCACATTACCTCCAGAACAAATGTTGGCATTTGTGGAAAACTGAGGTAGGGAATTTGTTTCCATAGGGAAAGCACTATGGGAAAGAATATAGCTATTTCCAAAGATGGAAAGATCAGTAGACAGCGATGTTAGTCAGCTAATTATGCCAAGCTCTGCAGCTGCCACCATTTGAAACTAGGTCCACACCACCATTTTCTGACTAGTGGGCCTCAGTAACTTCCAGCCACCTTAAGTGGGCCTGAAGATAGAAAATGTGGAAACCTCCACAGTAGAGTTTGTTTGTGTAGCTGTTTGCAGGCTTAGCAGACTTTGTTCCTTTACAGGTTTCTCTTTGCCTGACCCCCAAAAACTCCACTTCAGGGAAGGTAGCTAGTCAGTATTTTGAATGGAATCTCATGCATGTTTGCTTTGAACTAAGCTCGCTGGGTTAAATGGTGCCTACTCCAGAGACTGTTTAAAGTGGAGCTGGCTGGGGCTGATGGGAGATTTAGTCCCAGGTTTGGGAATGTTGCCTTTTTCTATATGCACGAAGGTGGCTGTCTTGCTGCCTTCAAAATGTTGTTTGACTCCTACTCCCATCCTCCCCAGCAAGCATGACCCATGGACTACAATTCTCATCATCCCTGACCAAGGCATCTGGAGGCCCACAGGTTATCCAGTATAAATTTATGCTTGTTTACTCAGAAGTAAGACTCTATCAGTTCACTGTGACTTGTTCCCAGGAAAGGTGATATAGGACTGCAGTTTTACCCACATTGTAAATTCCCAGTTGCTGGATATCAAGTGTGGGAGAGTGCTGTTGCAGTCAGGGCTATTCTTATGTTGTGTTCATAAAACACTTTCCATATCCGTCTGTGTACACAGTATGCCTTGAAATCACATTGGAAGTACATTTCCCCCTCAGAAAATTATGGGCATTGTAGTTTAAGGGTTGCTGGGAGTTCTAACTTTGTGAGAGGCAAACTACAGTGCCCAGAATTCTTTGAGTCAAAGATTGTGCTTTCAAGCTGTAGGGTGTGTGCAGCCTAAGGAGGGTTGGATACAGTCAGATGTGCTTGGCTGTATCCATTTTCTATGGACACAGCCTGTGTTTCTAAAATAATGGGATGAACTTGCACTGTGGAATCCACCCTTAGGTACAATGGCCTCTGGTACCCTTCAAGTATTTTATACTGACTGCCAGCATTTTGAGTTAAGTCAATATATTTGTTTATACTGTTTTCTTCTAAAACAACCAAGTCTTGTGTCTTGTTGGCCCTTAAAGACCAACAACATTGTTGTAGTATAAGCTTTTGTGACCTGGACCCTACATCATTAGATATATGATGTGTATCCTCATTTGGCATGTCTATATATGGGAATAAAGAAAAACTTATGTAAGCAGTAGGGGCAAAAGGCTAAGAAATGTGAGAAGCAGAGTCAGTGACATTTCTAGGTAGCGTGAACTTGATATATGTGAATTTTGCCCAGAAATGTCATAGAGTGTACTGCTTGCATTTCATGGCCTTTTTTGTCGCCATTGTTTACAATTATGTATTTCACACCCATGTACATGTATAATCTGCCAGTACTTGGGGAAGCTGTTGAAGCGAACTCTAGACCACAGTAAATCTACAAGTCTTTAAGGACCATAGGACTGTGACTTTGCAACTGTCATAGTGGGACTTATTTCTAAGTAAACATGCATTAAATCTGTTGATCTGTTGCAACAAAGACCAAAAAATACTCACATTTCTGGAATGCAGTGACACCTTTTTTCTTTTTATGTGTGCCTGGATTTAAGCCTTTTCCCCACTGAATACTGTATGTTGTAGTCCAACGCTTACTATCTGAAGAACAACTGATTCTTCATCCCTGGTGGTGAAGCAAAATTTTTTTTCATAGAATCATAGAGTTGGAAGGGACCCTGAGGTTCATTTAGTCCAGCCCCCTGTAGTGCAGGGAATATGCAGCTGTTCCATACAGGGATCAAGCCTGCAACCCGTGTAGTTAGCACCATGCTCCTGTCAGCACCATGCCACTGAGCTATCCAGATTGAAGCTCATGTTTGTTTTATTTTTGTGGATGCCTGAATATATATCCTGTTCTCACCCCCTTTTCTGGTTTTGTTTTTTTCCAAGTAAGTTATAATACAACATTTGGAGGACCACAGGTTCTTCATCCATGGCATAGACCTGAATCACTTTCTACCTTTGTCATGCACAAAATGGTTTATTAAAATTTTGAGTGTATTGGATCCATATGAGGCAGATTATCTAGATCAATTTCAATCTAGTTTAAGGTCTGGTTATGGGACATAGAATGATTAGGTTGTCTTTGTTGATGAGCTATACTTGTAACTAAACGGGTGGTTCTGGATTAGCTGACTGGGATGGAGTTTGGAGGTACCAGTTTACATTGGTGCTTGTCTTACTTAGAGGGTTGAGGGACTACAGTTTGATACCATTGAGCTATATGGTGACCCCCAAGATTACATTCTATGCTAATTAGCACACATATGAAACCTTTGGGTGATGTCATTCAGGAGCTTATGGACTTATCATCAACAATATACTCACTTTACCTCAAAATGGAATGTTGGAAACTTGTTAGTCAATGCTTATAAATGGCTTACTGGGAAAATTAGGATGTTGGGAATTCTTTCAGGCATATGAAATGCATTGAAGGCAGACAAATGAGGTCAGCCCATTTTAGAAACTAGTGGTCAGCTTTCACACCATGATGTTTGAAAAGATCGTTCCTGAACAAATTGAAAACAAGGGATGGAATTAGACACAGATGGGTTCCACTGACAATGCCAGATAAACTGTATTGTGAACACTTTCACAAGGGACTATTACATAAGATGTAGATTGCTGACAATTTATAGAACAGTCCACTGCTTGTTGGTAGAAAATTGATATTTCTGTTAAATAGCATGGAATGAGAAGTGCATTCACATGTGGCTATATAGGATTAGATGACAAAGACCTCTTAATAGAGCAAGTGAACACTGATTTGTTTGTGATGCTCAGGAAATAAACTGTTTGACACCCTGGCTTTTGGTCTGTAGCACTCCTTGGGGATCTGATCTGTTCCTCATGCAGATGTTTTGTTGATGACTTCATGCAGGTGCCCCATGAGTGAGTGGGGAGAAATGTAGCTCAGTAAATGCCCAGTTTGGAAGTGGCCTTTGTTCATGTACAGAGCTGAATAATGAGCAAGTGAATTGACATGTGTCCACTGCAGAATAACAAACATTCAGTGCCACAAATGTTAATGGGGTGTACCACTGTGAACACCAAAAGATGCTTGCCCCATAAAGTATCAAGTGCCCCACCATTTCCCAGCCATGCGTCTTTATGAAAGAGAATGTTAGATTTTATGCATTGAAGGTTTTATGTGGTGAATTCCTTCCAACATGCAACATTTGAGCACCGCAGAAAACCACCAGTGGTATTCAGCTAAGTTTTCCCTCACAGCAGTCCCATTGAAAATAGTGAACATTGTTAGGTCCATCAATTCCAGTAGGTCTACTCTGAGTAAACCTTAGTTGAATACCACCCCAAGTTTCAATATTCTCAGTGTTTCAGCTTATTCAAAATAATGGATTCCTACAAGAAAGTGTTGTCTTCAGTGCATAAATTGTGGGGCTTGTAAAAGAAAAAAAAAAACCCATTCAAACTGAAGATGACTGCTGAAGCCAAGGACAGAACATTTTTGTGGTGTCCCATCCCTATGGCTTGACGTTGCTGCGGCTGCTTGGATAACAGACTCATTGGCTTTAGTGACCAATGTAAATAGAAAAAAATGACCCAATAGAGAAACTTTTACAGGAAGTAAGCATAGATGAACCATAGTGAACCCAGGACGACAGACAGAAGGTTAGATATATTGGCATGTTTGACTTGGGAAATACAATTTGATGCCTTAGTTCTATACGATGCATACTAGACTCATCATAGTTTTGAATTAGAGACTGTGTGAGTCTGTGCCAGCACTTGCTCTCCATTAATTTCCAGCAGTTTTTTGTTTGTTTGTTTTATTGAATTTTACATTATTATTTCCTCCCCCACAATTACATCATAGCAAATAATAACAGATTAAATTTCCCACTTTCCTCCAGCCTCCCCTTGACTTCCCTCAACTTCCTCTTCTGGTTTTTTTAACATATGAACTTGTCCTGCTTACAATACTATTTCCAGCAGTTTTTTGAATATCACTCTCCTCACACACATTCACTCACTTTCTCCTCTCAGGCTTTATAAAACTAGAAGAGTTGTGAAATTACTGTATTTTTCCGTGTATAACACCACCCCATGTATAAGACGACCCCTACTTTTGGGAGTCCAAAATTAAGAATCAGTAGTTTAAAGTTGTTCAGCTTTTGCTGAGCATTTTTGGAAAACCATTGACAGATGCTGGATGAGATATGGACTGTACCAGGCCTTACTCTGTTCAGTGATATTAGAGCATACAAAAATTCACTATGGTCATACTTTTAGTTTAATAGAATAGGTCGCTGGATGCAGTATGTAGTGGGTTTTTTGTGCTTGGGATGGGAGCTGGAGTCCAAAATCAGGAAACACCACACTGGCAACCAAGGTTCAGGTTTCCACTTGGACGCAAACTTCTCTCTGAGTGATTGAGCCAGTCACTCTCAGCCTAACCAGTCTCACAGAACATGTATTCTGCCTTGAGGTCCTTGGAGAACAAGTGGGATAGAAGTGTAGTAAAGCAGAGGGTTTGAACAAGAAGAGTCCCAACTACAAACTTCTCTATTTTGAGGAAGGGTATTAAATTTATTAAGGGACACGAGTGGCGCTGTGGGCTAAACCACAGAGCCTAGGACTTCCTGATCAGAAGCTTGGCGGTTCGAATCCCCGCGACGGGGTGAGCTCTCGTTGCTCTGTCCCAGCTCCTGCCAACCTAGCAGTTCGAAAGCACGTCAGAGTGCAAGTAGATAAATAGGTACCACTCCAGCGGGAAGGTAAATGACGTTTCCGTGCACTGCTCTGGTTCGCCAGAAGCGGCTTAGTCATGCTGGCCACATGACCTGGGAGCTGTCTGCGGACAAATGCCGGCTCCCTCGGCCCATAGAGCGAGATGAGCGCCGCAACCCCAGAGTCGGTCACGACTGGACCTAATGGTCAGGGGTACCTTTACCTTTACCTATTAAATTTATTGGACCCCGTTTTCAGATTCTTTGTCTCCAGTTTGTTACAAGCCTCTTCACTACTCCGTTGCAGTCCTATCTGAAAAGATAGGCAGTGCAGCACCCACCTGCTCAAGCTTTTTCCTCCCACTAAAGAGAGCAAAAAGTGCTCTTGTGCTTTTGAAGAATTTCATTTTCTCCAAGTGCAATTATGCCCTGAATGACGGAGTATAAATCAGGAGTTCGCAGGGGAGTTCGCAGGGGAGTTTTTAAGAGGTAGCTGTTATTTGACATGCTGAGAAAAGTATTACTTTCTGACTAGTCTGTTAATCCAGCAGTTTAGCTCTTGGAATATTTTGTGATGCAACTTTGGTAATTTCATTAAACGGCTTATGTAGCCAGGCATTATGTGAAAAGTCTAATGCCACTCATTTAGGTCATTTGGACAGACAAGTATAGAAAATTAGGTCCATAGGCATTCCCCAAATCATATAACAATACAGAAGCAAGCATGTGATTATACAGTAGAGGCTGTAGTGACATCTGCTGTTAACACTTCAGTCTTACTTTGCAGCCCTTGTATACCTGCACAGGGTTTTTGGCTCTCTCTCTGTAACTAACTGCATATTGAGTCTCTGCAACTGCATTACAAACCCTTTACCCATTGTCTAAATTAATGCTGCAATCCTATACACATTTACTTGGGAGTAAGTCTCATTGACCTCAGTAGGATTGGCTTCTGGGTAGACATGCAGGATTGTGCTAAATGATCAGGATTGTGTAAATGATAGAAGCATATCCTTATCAATCAGTAGCCAGGCTGAGAATGTATTTGTTAGATGTTTGTAGGTGGAAAGAGCCACTCTTAAGACATACTAGATGCTGTACCAGTTCTCAGTGAAGAAACGGTGCAAGTCACAGCCAGTCATTTCAAAAGGCAATCAGCTATAGACACTTCCTGGTTTATTTAGGACAGGTTTTATTAGTTGTCAGGAATAAACAAGGGCACAATCAGCTGGCAAGTACTTGCATGGAAGCCAAATTAAAACAAACTGCTTGTACTGGGTTGTGCATTCAGTGTTTCATTTACCACAATGTTTTGGTCTAATTTACAATGGTTCTAACTTGATAATCACTGGCTACAGCTGAGCAGTAGTCATAACTAAGTAGTTGCGTTCGTTGTGGAACACCCTCTCCATCGCCCAATTTCCGCTTAGACAGTGCACCTAGCCAGTTCAGTTGGTGCATGTTGCTTATTAGAGATTGTATTCAGCAACATGCACAGGAGATTCTATTCTGCTGAATTGAATCAATTTGCAGCTTATGCACATTAAAACTTAAATATACAATGTAAGATCAAATATGGAATTTAAAATCTGAAATTTAAATATAATGCATTTTTTCCTACACAGTACAGTGGTACCTCGGGTTACAGATGCTTCAGGTTACAGACGCTTCAAGTTACAGACTATACTAACCCAGAAATAGTACCTCAGGTTGAGAACTTTGCTTCAGGGTGAGAACAGAAATTGTGTGGCGGCAGTGCGGCGGCAGCGGGAGGCCCCATTAGCTAAAGTGGCACCTGAGGTTAAGAACAGTTTCAGGTTAAGAATGGACCTCCAGAACGAATTAAGTTCTTAACCCTGAGGTACCACTGTATTTGATTAGTGAACTGCACCACAAAATTCAGAGAAGTGTGAAATTTGAAGGATGGATGCATTGAGGTTTGCATATTGTTTTGAGGAAATGCAAATTAGATAGATTTGCATTAAAATAAGAATTCAACAAATTTATCCCCATTCACAGGTAGGGAAAGACTCTTCCTGCCCCTCTTTGCCCCTGATCTGTCACAAACTGTACTCATGCAATACATGAACAGCCTTTTTGTCTCTTCTCTTAAAAGTGCTTTATTGAGAACCAATGTTAATTATAAACAATAGGTGAGATCCCACAGGGGGAGGAAAGAAAGGGAACGTCCCACTTAAGCCAGCAGATGTCCGTTGCGCAAGTGGGGTACTGCAGTTGGCTATCAAGCAACATCAAGAGCATCCCATGGTGCAGATATCACAAATGTTACATAGAAGAAAAAAAAGGTGAAAGGAGCTAAACTCGAATAATGAGCTTTATTCATAATACAGTAATACCTCAGGTTAAGACTTAACCCGAGGTACTATTTCTGGGTTAGCGGAGTCTGTAATCTGAAGCATCTGTAACCTGAAGTGTCTGTAACCCAAGGTACCACTGTACATTCAGATAACCATGACTCAAGGGATACTCAGGGATTCTCATCAAATACTCGCATAATTCTTAGCTGTCATGATGGTCACCAGGGTGGGGTGGGGTGGGGTCCTCCATGCATGCATCCTGCTGCCATCAATTGTGCAGTCGGGGTGGGAGGTGCAAGAGGGCTTTCTCTATGTCAGCACACCTATCTGGACAGCTCCCTACCTTCTGCTACCACCTGATGCCCTCTGTTTCAGCAGGACTTTATCTGCTGCTTGTTCGATTATGTCTTTGTGATTGTACTTTCAGCATATTTTGTTAGGCTTCTTGAGTCATTTGAGTCTTGAGCTAGAAGGGCAGAAGTGCCCTCCTCTTGCTGTTACTGTCTCTGATCTCAAAGCTTCAGCCTCCTGTTGATGTAGAGAACAATTTATTCCTTTTTCTTCAGCTTTTATTGCATTCTTTTGAAGTTTTGCAAGCAGTGTTCTGTCTTTTGCAGTATCTATATCTGTCAGGGGTTCAGGGAGAGAGACGCAGATGAGGGAGGAGACAGAAAGTGAGGGGGAAGGATTCCAGACTGACGAGGAAGAGGATGACAATGACCCAAGATTGTCCATGAGTCCGTCCAGTGAATCGGAGGACTCCCAAAAGGGAGCCCCTCTGGTCAAGCCAAGGGGAGCTAGAGGGGGAAGCAGTCAGGAGCAGGGAAACGAAGGGGGAACCCCCAGTGGGAGTTGGAGAGCGAGACCGGCTGCTCCGCTGGAACGGAGTGAGGGGGGAGGAGTGACCAGTGTGTCAGAAGGAGCAGAACAGGAAGCAGAGAGGGGAAGGAGATCAGGGCAAAACGTCCTGCCGGAAGGGGAGGAAAGTAGTATCGAGGGCAGTGTAACTGTCGAAGGGAAGGTCAGGAGCAACGTACGCGCGCCAAGTTCAAAATGGGAGGCGCGCGGAAATGAAGAGAGTCCTGGGGAGGAGCCTGGTCCCAAAGCCCGAAGGAGGGGGGAGGAGGCGGCAGAGGATTCAGCCTCTGGAGAGTCCCGAAGGGAGAGAACACAGGGGGGCAGAAAGACCCTGCGGAAAAGGAAAGAGAGAAAGAGGTGGACCAGTACAAGCCTCTTAAACTGGTGTAGAGGCGGTACTGACTCAGAGGGGACTTCAGCGGTCTAAGCGTAACAGACGTAGGGTCACGGACCTCGGATGTAAAGCTACTAATGTTCTTCAATAAAAGCTTTTGTACATAAGCTGGAGTGGACTTTGGTCTCTTGTGAGCTGGGACCACGGGTGACTCTGACAGCAAGTCCCCTCTCTAAGAACGCAAAATTTTTTTTTGCAAAGCTCACGAACGGTAGCAGCCATGAGTGCGGAGGAGCAGCTGACAACACTGCGAAACGCAGTTACAGAACTCACCGCTGCAGTCATTGCATCTCAGAAGAAGAGTGATGAAGCGGAGAAGCGCTGCCAGGACCTGCAAACAAGGTGGGAGCGTGCAAGCAGGGAAGGGTTCCCAGCGTCCAGATCGGAGGGAATTGGACTTGGAAGGCGGGGGGGCAGTCTAGTCACCCACTTCGATGGGAACCTAAAGCACTACCCAAGTTTCAGAGCAGACGTCTTGTATGCACTGCATTTGCTTCGTAATGACTTTAAAGATGAAGAGGAGAAAGTGGGGTTTATTGTGTCTCATTTGCATGGGGAGGCAAGAGCTTGGTTGCGCAATTTGTGGCGTGAAGACGGCCCTGCCCGCCGCGATTCTGATGAATTTATTAAAGCGATGGACGCTTGTTTCCAGTCAACCGTGGATCTTGATCTTGCACACAGGGAAATGCACGGGTTGCGGCAAGGGAGAGCCACTGTGCGTCAGTATCATTCGCGATTTTTCGCCTTACTGACTGTATTAGGCTGGGAGAAGGACTGCAAACCAGTGAGAGATTTGTTCTGGGAGGGTCTCAGCGGCCCCATAAAAGATGAACTTGCCAGGGGAGACAGACCTCAGACCCTGGAGGACGTCGTGCAGAGGGCTCTCGCAATAGGGGTACGGCACGAAGAACGTCCTTGGCACAATGAGGAGGGACGCCAGGCGCGTGCACCGGCAAGGCCGCCTCCTTTTCTCCCCAGAGATTTCAGTCAGGCACATCCCTCGCCTCTGGCGCAGCAGGGGGGGGAACCGATGGAAATTGGTGGTGCTAAGGCTCAAGCAACAGCCAGAGTCCCCGCATCCGGTGCAGTAAAGGCGAAGCCTCCTAGAGGGAACAGGAAATGTTACATCTGTGACAGTGCACAACACATGGCGAAAGAGTGCCCCCAGAGGCCCCAGAAGCACACTGCAGCCTTAGCAACAGTGGCAGCAGAAGTGATGCAAGAGGAGCAGCCTCAGGGAAACGACAGTGCCTGGCTGGAAGCAGAGCTGCTGGGGCTCAGCCAGGCGAATCTGTAGAGCAGTCCCCAGTGCCTTTGCAACGTACAGACCCTTTACCACCCAAGCCAACGGTGCAGCTCACTGCAACACTCCAGTTGCCGAACGGAACCACCCTGGAATTCCCCATCACGATCGATTCTGGGAGCAACGCGGACTTTGTAGGGGTGCATTTCGTCAAGCAGCATCGCATAACGCTTCTGCCCGTGACAACGCCTCTAAACGTAGTCACGGTTGATGGCAGGAAATTGCTGGGAGGACAAGTTGTGCAACAGACGCCCCCCATGGAGATGCGGATTGGACATCATAGAGAAGTCATCAGCTTCAATGTCACCCGCCTGTCGGACACGCCTATAGTACTAGGCATGAGTTGGCTGGAGAGACACAGTCCTGCGATAGCGTGGTACCAACGGCAGATCACCTTTTGCTCATCGTACTGTGCTCAACATTGTATCCAGTCCAGCCAGGAGGAAGGGGCGGAGCAGCAGCTGCAACTTGGCATGGCGCAGGCAGTTCCTCGCAAGTACGAGAGTTTCCTGGAGGTTTTCTGCGAGAAGGAAGCTGACCGGCTGCCGCCCCACAGACCTTACGATTGCGCGATCGACCTGTTGCCGGGGGCGCAGCTGCCGACTGCGAAGCTGTATTCCATGTCTGAGGACGAGATGCAAGAACTCAGGGAGTTCATAGAGCATAATTTGAAGCGTGGATTCATCCGGGAGTCCAAAGCAGTGGGGGGCAGTCCTGTGTTTTTTGTAAAGAAGAAAGACACGCCCCAGAAAAGACTCATTGTGGATTTCAGGGCCATAAATTCCATGACCGAGCCCAAGGCCTTCCCCATGCCCAAGATTGATGACCTCCTAGCGACCGTACGGAAGGGGAAGATCTTCACCAAGTTGGATCTGCGTGGAGCGTATAATCTCATCCGTATCCGGGAGGGCGATGAGTGGAAGACGGCCATGTTCACGCCTCTGGGCACGTATGAATACAGAGTTATGCCGTTTGGTCTCCAAAATGGATCTCACGTCTTCCAAGCCTTTATGCATCACGTGCTGGCGGGGCTCCTCTACAAGAAGTGTGTGTGTTTCCTCGACGACATCCTGATCTTTTCGGAATCGCAGGAGGCTCATGAAAGAGACGTGAAGGAGGACCTGCAGAGACTGCGAGAACACAGGCTCTACGCCAAGTTGGAGAAATGCCAGTTTGATGTGACGGAGGTGGATTTCCTCGGCTACAAGCTGTCTGACAAGGGGCTGGCCATGGACAGCGTCAAGGTCCGCGCCGTGTTAGACTGGAAGAGCCCACGCAATCGGAAGGAGGTCCAGAGATTTGTCGGGTTCGCCAATTTCTACCGCAAATTCATCAGGGGTTTTGCAAAGGAGACGGCAGCAATCACGGACACCCTCAGTTCCAAGAAGAAGAAGTTCGCCTGGACGGAACAGGCGGAGCGCTCTTTTAGGAAGCTTAAAAGCCTCTTCGCTTCCGAGGAGCAGCTGATGCACGTGAATCCGGGCAGACCCATGCGAGTAGAGACCGACGCCTCAGACAGAGCGGTGGGAGCCGTGCTCCTGCAAGAAGATTCCCAAGGAAATTGGAGACCCTGTGCCTTTTACTCCCAAAAGCTCAGCAAGGCGGAGCAAAACTACACCATATGGGACAGAGAGCTGTTGGCCATCCACGCTGCCTTCAAAGCGTGGCGACACTTCCTCATAGGTGCCAAGCACACAGTGCAGGTCCGCACAGATCACAAGAACTTAGAGTATTGGCGCACGGCGAAGCTCCAGAGCCAAAGACACATGCGCTGGGCTGAATTCTTCGCGGATTTCGACTTCAGGATAGAATACATCCCGGGAGAATCCAACGTTATAGCCGACGCGCTCTCCAGGAAACCGCAATATCTCGAGGAAGCAGCGCCAGTGGCAGCCAAGCACATTTTCGCACCGCAGGCGTGGACGTGCGCTACCATTGCAGTCGACCTGGACGCGGTGCGACGTGCGTTGCAAGTAGATCGATTTGCACAATCCAAGATGGAGGCGCTGCGCAGGGGTTCGCAGAGAGAAGATGAGTTCCAATTACGCGACGGGCTGTTAACTCACAAAGGTGCCCTCTACGTACCGGGCGAAGAGCTCCGCGCGAGGGTTCTGCAGCAGTTGCACGACGCCCCCAGTGCGGGACACTTCGGCAAGGAGAAGACAATAGAGCTGGTGGCCAGGGACTTTTGGTGGCCCCAGATGCGGGGAGAGATAGCGGATTACGTCGCCAGGTGTGACACTTGTCAGAGGTCCAAGCCAGTGCACCAGAAGCCAGCGGGGTTACTGGAACCGCTGGAGACGCCACAGCAACCGTGGGAGAGGGTGGCGCTGGACTTCGTCACTGACCTGCCCAGCTCCAGAGGCAAGACGGCGGTGCTGGTGGTGGTGGACCTGTTCACCAAGATGGCGCACTTCATTCCTTGCGCGAAGGTGGCGACGGCGGAACAGACCGCCAAACTCTTCATCGATCACGTGTTCAAGGTGCATGGGCTGCCACAATCCATCCTGTCCGATAGGGGGCGCCAATTTGTTTCTACTTTTTGGCGGAAGCTTCTAGGTATCCTGCATGTCAAGATCAACCTAACGTCGGCAAGGCATCCGCAGACCAACGGCCAAGCAGAGAGGGTCAACGCGATCATGCAGCAGTACCTGAGATGTTACGCCAATCAGCGCCCGGCGGCGTGGGTGGACTACCTGCCGATGGCGGAGTTTGCCTACAACAACACGAAGCACGCGTCGACGGGGGTGACGCCGTTCTTCGCGAACAATGGTCGTCATCCCAGAACCTTCCCGGGGTTCGTAACACCGGGAGAGGGGGTGACGCAAGAAGCCGACCAGTTCGCAGCAGAACTGCAAGAGGTGCACGAGGAGCTGCGGAGACATTTGGAGCTAGCCAAACAAGCATATAAGGTGCAGGCAGACAAAAACAGGAGAGTGGGAGAGGACATCCAGGTGGGGGACTGGGTATGGTTAGCGGCCCAAGCGATGCCAGCCAGGTCGTTGGCTAAGAAGAAGCTGGGACACAGGCAGCTAGGGCCATACCAGGTGGAGGCTAGGATTAACCCTGTAGCTTTTCGACTGGCCCTCCCCGAAGGTTCCAGAGTGCACCCGGTCTTTCATAGGTCGGTGCTCACTCCCTACAAGACCCCGCACAGGTTTCAGGAGTCTGAAACAGTACTGCACGCACGCACTCAGTCACCCGAGAGGGAGGGGGCGCCCAGGGCCGAACCACTCAACGAGGTCACTGAGATCCTGGACTCGAGATGGGGGGTAGAGGGAGTAGAATACCTTCTAGCCAGAGAGGGTACCCCGGCCAGTGCCAATATTTGGGTGCCGGACTACGCTTTAGACGAACCTCTTCTGAAAGACGAGTTCCATGCACTTTTCCCGCATAGACCCATGCCAGCCGAGTATTTTGATGACTGGCTCTTTACGCCCACACTTTCAGACAGTACTTTCAGGGGCTTTTCTTCCGCCGAGGAGAGAACGCCAGAATCAAGCCCGCCCAGGGGATCGTGTTCGGGGGTAGACACAGAACCCTCTTACTGGTGGGACAAGCAACCAGAGGACGACTGGCGCAAGAAATGGCTGACGGGGCCTTGGCAGGCAGCTCCAGACGAAGTAACAATGGAAGAGGGAGCCGAGAACATCTTGGGTGAAGAACCCGCATTCGAACACACATACACTGAGCTGCTAGCAGAGGACATTGAAGCAAACGAACTGGATCCTGCATCTACCTCCGAAGAGCTGCGGCTCCCACGACCTGCCTCCGAGGGCCGGGAGGGGGGAAGGGGGGGCTTCGAGGGGGGGATGGATGTCAGGGGTTCAGGGAGAGAGACGCAGATGAGGGAGGAGACAGAAAGTGAGGGGGAAGGATTCCAGACTGACGAGGAAGAGGATGACAATGACCCAAGATTGTCCATGAGTCCGTCCAGTGAATCGGAGGACTCCCAAAAGGGAGCCCCTCTGGTCAAGCCAAGGGGAGCTAGAGGGGGAAGCAGTCAGGAGCAGGGAAACGAAGGGGGAACCCCCAGTGGGAGTTGGAGAGCGAGACCGGCTGCTCCGCTGGAACGGAGTGAGGGGGGAGGAGTGACCAGTGTGTCAGAAGGAGCAGAACAGGAAGCAGAGAGGGGAAGGAGATCAGGGCAAAACGTCCTGCCGGAAGGGGAGGAAAGTAGTATCGAGGGCAGTGTAACTGTCGAAGGGAAGGTCAGGAGCAACGTACGCGCGCCAAGTTCAAAATGGGAGGCGCGCGGAAATGAAGAGAGTCCTGGGGAGGAGCCTGGTCCCAAAGCCCGAAGGAGGGGGGAGGAGGCGGCAGAGGATTCAGCCTCTGGAGAGTCCCGAAGGGAGAGAACACAGGGGGGCAGAAAGACCCTGCGGAAAAGGAAAGAGAGAAAGAGGTGGACCAGTACAAGCCTCTTAAACTGGTGTAGAGGCGGTACTGACTCAGAGGGGACTTCAGCGGTCTAAGCGTAACAGACGTAGGGTCACGGACCTCGGATGTAAAGCTACTAATGTTCTTCAATAAAAGCTTTTGTACATAAGCTGGAGTGGACTTTGGTCTCTTGTGAGCTGGGACCACGGGTGACTCTGACAATATCTATAGATAAACATATAGTTTTTGAAATGCTACTGTTGTAATAATGTTGATGTAATTCAGATTTCAGGGTTCAATGTGTTGAAATATCACATTGAAAGATGGATCACTCTCTTACTACATCACTACCACTGAGGAGAAACTCACCTATAGCTGCTTTGCAATACAGTGGTAGCCATTTCTTGTCTTAACAGCTTTGTACATTCTCTCCTGTACCATTGTGAGGCCTTTTGTTGAAGACAGAGCATCAGTTTGAAGTGTGGGTGGGGAGTAGATTTGGAACATGTTGCCTGCACCCAGAGGCATTTGTTTTCAGGGTAGAGGATGTGCAATTCAGGCCACTGGCGGGCCAAACTGAGAATGTCTGACTGCCTTAACCCAGAGCCCCTGGGTTGTAGCTGTCTCTTGGGCCAGGCCTCTCATTCACCCTATTAGCAATCTCTTTCTCAAGTTTTTTGGCCTCTGCCCCTTTCCTCGGAGCGGAACAGCTTCTTGTTTTGTTTTGCCTTATTTTGGCAAGTCCTTCTGTGTAGGCTTATGTGCATTTCCAGTTTTCCAATAAAAAGGCTAATGTGCTCAGTTATATTTTAAACCTTTTGGGGAGTCTGGGGTGGGAAGGAGACAAGAAGCACTATTGTCATGCAGGAATTTCATGATGTAGATTGTTTGGTTGCATGTCCTCCTCATTCTCCGCTACCGCCTCTCACCAGTTACATAACAAGTCGTGTTCTCGCCTTGTTGTGAAGAATTTTGTGTCCACAGAGAGGCACATGGAGGACCAGAATGTGCAGCAACATGGTAAACAACAGCTGCAGGGGCTCTATGGCATGCATTGATTTTGGACTCAAGTACTGAAAGACTGTATTTCTTCTAGGAAGAGAAAATTTGAGGAGTGGGTGGGCTTTGTCTAAGGTGAGCATAAAACTTGGGGAGAATTGGTGAGGTTGATTAAGTATATTGATTTTTACCTTGCAGAAATATTCATATGTTTTGAGATGCTTCTATATAAAAGGGGACTTATTCAACTACACCGTACTACATTGTAAAATGTAGGCTATAGATCTGCTGGGTCTTTCGGAATCCATCCTTAACTAGTCTAAGAGTATAAACCCAAGTCCATGCTTTATACATTGTAGAACATGAAATTGCACAATGAACCCTAGATGGTGGTGTGTGCAAGATAAAAACAATTTTAATAAATTTGCTCAATGTAGAGCATTTTTACCCAGAAAAGTAGCATTATTTCCCCATTTAAATTTGTTGGCATGAATGAATAATGTTTGGTAATTCATGCTCTGGTAACTTCCAGGTTGTTGTTGTTGTTGTTTAGTCGCTTAGTCGTGTCCGACTCTTCATGACCCCATGGACTAGAGCACGCCAGGCACTCCTGTCTTCCACTGCCTCCAGCAGTTTGGTCAAACTCATGCTGGTAGCTTTGAGAACACTATCCAACCATCTCGTCCTCTGTTGTCCCCTTCTCCTTGTGCCCTCCATCTTTCCCAACATCAGGGTCTTTTCCAGGGAGTCTTCTCTTCTCATGAGGTGGCCAAAGTATTGGAACCTCAGCTTCAGGATCTGTCCTTCCAGTGAGCACTCAGGGCTGATTTCCTTAAGAATGGATAGGCTTGATCTTCTTGCAGTCCATGGGACTCTTAAGAGTCTCCTCCAGCACCATAATTCAAAAGCATCAATTCTTCAGCAATCAGCCTTCTTTATGGTCCAGCTCTCACTGCCATACACTTTCACTACTGGGAAAATCATAGCTTTAACTATACGGACCTTTGTTGCCAAGGTGATGTCTCTGCTTTTTAAGATGCTGTCTAGGTTTGTCATTGGTTTCCTCCCAAGAAGCAGGCATCTTTGGTTAGGCTACTCTAATGGGGCCACATTTGCAGGTTGTCCACAACATGGCTGCTAAGTGCAAGCACACATTTTGTCAGTGTTGAAACCACTGCACTACCCTCCTAGTCCATTTTATTTTAAAGTTTTCTAAGCTGTCTTATTGGACAGCATCATTTCTAGGCAGCTTAAAGGTAAAGGGGCCCCTGACCATTAGGTCCAGTCGTGACCGACTCTGGGGTTGCAGTGCTCATCTCGCTCTATTGGCCGAGGGAGCCGGCGTTTGTCCGCAGACAGCTCCTGGGTCATGTGGCCAGCATGACTAAGCCGCTTCTGGCAAACCAGAGCAGCACACGGAAACGCCGTTTACCTTCCTGCTGGAGCGGTACCTATTTATCTACTTGCACTTTGACGTGCTTTCGAACTGCTAGGTTGGCAGGAGCTGGGACCGAACAATGGGAGCTCACCCCTTCGCGGGAATTCGAACCACCAACCTTCTGATCGGCAAGTCCTAGGCTCTGTGGTTTAACCCACAGCATTCTAGGCAGCTTACAACATAATAAATACATTATATATTTGAGGAAAATATTGGTGCTTAACTTTAAAGCTCTATACATCTATTGGTACCTGAAGACTTGGTGATTTGAACATTAACCTACTCAGGGTAATATTTGAAGGCCTTCGTCTAAGTGCCCCTGTCAGCTGAGAGCAGCTTTCTTGGTTTTGGCATTCTGTTTATGGAAGAGTTGCCTCAGTTATCTTTCTGGCACTTTTAATTTCTAACACATAATGGAACTGTTTCAGTTAAGAACATAGGAAGCTGCCTTATAGTGAGTCAGACCTTAGGTCCACAAAGCTCCACACTGTCGACAGGCAGCAGCAGCCTTTCAGGGTTTCAGGCAGAGGTTTCTCCCTTCTCTGTCTGGAGAGGCCAGGGATTGAAGCAGTGATCTTTTACATACAAGCCACATGCTCTGCCACTGAACCACAACCCTTTCCCTTTAAGGGAACTGATGCTTTTATCCTGCTGTTTATTTGCTAATGTTGTATTTTTGAAATCGGTTGTATTTTTTCACACTTTTCTTTTTTGGTAGATTTATGTAAGCTACCCTGAAAGAATTTTTGCATAGAATGAGGGGGTATGTACATATATAAAATAAATAAATCATGATCTGTATTCTGGTACACATTTAGCTCTGCAGCAATTAAAACCTGGAAAATCTATTAGTGTGAGCATTTCAAACTGAAGTTTACTGAATGACAACAATACTGGGTGCACCAAACACACTCTGCAAATAAATAGGCTTGTCCTAAAATCACAAAGTAGTCCAGCTGAGGGCTAACACACAAACGTTTATGCTGGAGGAGCTGCTGTAGCAACTGCATGTTGCATTTAGAGATTGTACCTTGACCTTTGGGGCATGTTGACTTTGTTAATATACCACGTGGAGTGGTCAAGGACATGCCTTTTACACACTGTTGCAGAACTAGCTTAACTTTGGAGGCCCTGGAGGAAGGGATCAGCTGCTCTGAAGAGAATAAAAGATCAAGAACCTGGAGAGATTTCCAAGCCTGCCAGTGTTCAGTTTCCTGCCACTGGTCAGGCTTGATCAGTTTATTTAGGACGCAGATGGGACAGTGACTAAGAATTCTCCATTAGCAATTTGTTCCTAAAACTTCTGGGTATTAAGAGGGACAACAGTTCTTATATTTTCAGGAAACTGAAGTGGCATTGTTAAATCAGGTTTCAGAGTGGTATAAGAGAACTTCTAGGTCCAGTGTGTTCATGGGTATGAAAAAACATACTTACACATCAAGGGAACTGTATAGGTTGGAAACTGTATGAGAAGGTTAAATGAAAAAGGGCAGATTCCTTGCCTTATAAGATATTCCATATCCTGGCTAGAGCTGGGTGATGCATTGGTAAATTGTTTGAAACGGGTTCAGATTCCAATACAGGTTTTTCAGCTGACAATACAGTATATTGTGGCAGCTTAAATTACCTGCAGATGGCAAAGGTACAGATGGAGCCTAAGAAGGTTCTGGGCAAGCACCTTTTCAGGCTCACTCTGCAAGTCCCCACACAGCTCACATGAGCTGGAGCGATATGGAGGCTCACCCTGAGTGGTTTAACAAAGCCCCAATGCCCCTCTGGCTTGCGTGAGCTGGAGAAGCATTGGGGCTTGCTCAATAGGGCTGGGTGAAGAAGCAGCTAAGGTACATTCTAGACATCATGATGTATCAGCATATCGTGGTATTTAGCTATTGATACATCACAATGTTGACAACCAGATATCGCCCAGCCCTAATCCTGGTTTTTGCCAAACAGTGTATGCAGCTCAGTTTCCCTCCCCGAGACCATTTGTTTTCTATCTTCTGTCTGGCTACAGATGATTTAGGTGATAAATTTTAGAGGCAGCTGGATATTCAGTCACAAAGATTTCCGAACCTTGAGGAATTGCCACTCTAGTTTATTTAGAAAAAGAACTCTTTTGTTTTCCTGGAATTGGGGAAGAAGTGAAGACAACGGTATAACTGGACTACTCATAACTTACTTGAAGCCAGGTCCTGGTAGTAACAGAGGATGGTATCGGTAAAATATAATAGAAAGATAATAAGGGAGTCTGACAGGTTGACAGGCATCATCTATTGTAAATGATTGAGATCAAAATGCTCTCCCAGCTCCCCCTTGATAAAAACAACTTTGAAGCAGGCAGGCAGAAAGAAAGTCATATTTAACCCATGAACCACACAGACAAAACAGTATCCAAGAACGTATGAACTGAAGATTCTTTGGCTCACTGCTGAAATACTGTATTCTGAAATATCAAGCTTTGCTGCCATGAATGAGTTTAAGCACTTAAATGTCCACCTGGCTGCATGACTGGATAAAATGAAGGATACCATTTAGGACTGATTTATACACGTGTTTAATGTTGCTTGATTATCACATTATGTGATAGCACATTATCTCAGTGGTGCTTAGCTAAATATATGAATGGCAGTGCATCTGAAGTGATGGCAGGTGATTTCTTTGTTGTTTTATATGTGGTGGTTTTTTCATCAATAACTTGACAGTACTCAAATGTTGAACACGTATGCAAGGATTCATACCCAGGACACCAAACGTAGGACATAACAATGACAGTGGCAAAGCTGTATGCAGCAGGGCTGGACAACCTCTGGTCCTCTAAATTCTGTACTCTGGCTGCCATTAACTACAGCCACCCATGGCTAATTGTTAGGGTTTATGGAAGTTGTAGTTTATCAATATCTAGACCTCCATAGGTTCCCCACTCCTAGGCTGTAGTAAAATAAAACTCCCAGAAAGCTTTAGAAAGCTTACCCCTCAATGAAAAGGGAGGCTAGAAGCCTTCATGATGAAAGTTCTCCATGCTCAGGAAGATGTTAACATGGGGAACACTTTCCAATATGCATCCCATATACATGCATCCTAAGACGATGTAGCCCTATATGGGACATCTGCCACACTTGAATGTTTGAATTGGATATGACACCAAGATCTGACTGTGGAAATTATAAAAGACTTTTCATAAGTACAGCTGGAGTTGTACTTAATGCAGTTCAGGCATTGCTCCTCTTTGGTTGAGTCTCACACCAATAATACTAGAACTGGGAAACAGCATGGGGTGGGTGGGCAATATAGATGATGCAGCTCAGTTGTGGAGCTCCATAACTTGTCTAGGCCAGGGAAGATGATTAGGTCATTTGTTCTAAGTGCATACTTGGTTTAAAAAAACATAAGAGTCCACTACTGCTGGATGTGGTTATCCTTATTTATGACAAAGTGGACATAAAGTTTTCCCCAGGGCAATTTCTTGACCACAAATAATTAGGACAAAAATTGAATGTCTCTATGCAGCAGCTGAAAGGTTTATTGTAAAAGTTTCTGGAGGAAGTGAAAAAGAAATGATTTTCTCATACATTTCTGATACTGCCAAATAAAAGGGACTCGAAGTTAATGTGTCTTGATGTTATCCATCTGGTATCAAGACCTTCTGGTGACATGGCTGGCTAAGGTGGTTCCTCAAGTACCTGCCACAATGAAAATGCAGCTCACTCATCAAGATCATTCAAATATGGGGAAATTTGTCCTTCCCTGTCTCTTGAATCATCTGCCAGGTTTTCAAGTATGCCACCTGAAACCAGTTGAAAGGGGTAACACTGTGTTCTTCAGAGTGTCAGGTCTGAGAAGTACAGTGGTACCTCGGGTTAAGAACTTAATTTGTTCTGGAGGTCTATTCTTAACCTGAAACTGTTCTTAACCTGAGGTACCACTTTAGCCAATGGGGCCTCCAGCCGCCGCACAATTTCTGTTCTCATCCTGAAGCAAAGTTCTTAACCCGAGGTACTATTTCTGGGTTAGCAGAGTCTGGAACCTGAAGTGTCTGGAACCCGAGGTACCACTGTATAATAATTTAAGACCATTGCAAGACTCCTTACCCTTGTAGCTTACAGTCAAATGACAGCGAGGAATAGTGTCATGAACACATCTGCCCCAAGCAGAGAAACACAGCAGGAGTTTGGAAGCAGTCAGACAGCTGGGAGCAGTTCCCCTCCCCCGACACAGAATGGAATGTAGATAAGGTGTCAGCAGAGAGTGGGAGGAGAGAAGTCAGCTCGCTCAAGAAGCACAGGCAGCTTCAGAAAACAGGAGGGGTAGCTTTTCGTCACTGGAAGAGGAGTTAATTAACCCCTGGAGCCCAAAGAACAGAAGTATGGGAAAGGTCTTAGGCAGAAAACAAACCCGGAAGTATAAGGGTCATAGGTTCAGGATATTCTGCAGAACCCGGAAACATTCTCCAGAAGGGTCAACTGACTCGTAAAGCAAATGCTCAGTTAGACATCCAAGGCTAATTGTTTGTATTGCAATAAATTTTCAAGCTAATTACGACTTGTGTGCTGTGTTGTCAAGATAGCAGCCTCGGCTCCTGACAACTAGGTTGCCCCAGAGGTCAGTCTTAGGAGGACAATCTCACAATGGCAGGTGGAAGCTACCAATGGCTTCCTGATTCACTTGTTAGCAATGCAACGTGGGACCAACTACATAGAAGTGACCCACACTGAGTATGAATCTGCTCTCTCCAGAGAATATTTATCTGAGAAACTAACTTCACTTTCAGTAAAGTGAAGTGATAATTCATATAAGTGAGTGTCATCACTATAAGCTATTTTAAACCTTAGACGAGAAAAGAAAATGTTCAGTGCTTTTGATATTTCATCAAATAAAGACCAAGGGAACTAGAAGATGCCATAGCTCACTACTCACCCACCAAGGTTTGGAAATAGACTGCTTGAAACCATGTGACAACAAGTGGTAGCTATGACAGGTCACATGCTTATGCATCCGGAACTTTAAAAGCAACCTGATCTGCTATTTTGCCCCAATTCAGAATGTAATCCTTCTGTTTATTTTTTTTAGTTTATTGGAGGTTCATTGCAGGGTCTTTCAATTGTAAAATTCCAAATACGGATGTTTCGGTATTATCTTCAAGCGCAGGTCAAAGTATGCAGCAGTGCTTTACAGCTGGTGTTTGTCTAAGGAAGGTGGAGCCATGTTCTGCACAGAAAAGTTGGAAGAAACTTACAAAAATAAAGCTTGGGCTGAAAAAATACAGAAAGTAGGAAAGCCATAATTTGTGCAATTATAAAACTAATAGTAAAAAGGATCTCAAGAAAATCTCTGGACCCAGATCTGTCAAACATGCAAGATCTTATGCAACTCCAGAAAAATAAGTTGATTCAAACCTTCTTGTATATATCTTAACACACCCACACAAGGTTGTGAATCAGCAAAGCAAAAGTGGTAGTTTATTCCTGATTAATGTAGCAATGTTTGCCAAGAGAGCTTCCCACAAAACAACATGTCAGACATCATACATGGTTTTTGTTCCTGTTGCCCCCTTGCTTTCCCAGTGTCCTTGCATGGCACTTTGCTTGCTGGGGCCACAAGTTGTCCTAAAATAAAGACTATCTGCCATAGGACGCTACTAGCTGTGCTGTTTGACATAATTAAAGAAAGATGTGTTTTAGGCCTGGTTCAGATGTAAAGCCTGGGGGGGGGGGGAAATTCTTAAGTAATTTTTATTTGCGTTTTTACATACAGTTCAAAAAGCGTAAGTAAAGCTTAAAAGGAGAAAAATGAGAACAAAACCAGGTCACAAAACAAATGTATTGCTCTGCTTTCCTTTGGACCACACCAACAAGGCCAGGGGGCGGGTCTTGTTGTCTGGGCAGCCCAGGACTTCCATACACACTGTCCAGGGCACTTTATTGCTGCTAATGCAGCCGTTTGGGTGGAGGTGTACTCGCTGACTCACGAGACAGAAGATGCCAACATTTTAGACATGGAGGCTTTCCTCAATGCTCTGCAGGAGATACCCCAAAGAGGGAAGGTATTTGGCAGGAGGAAAATCAGCCTTGATGGGATGATGTTTGTATCACTCAGGTTGGCTGTCCAGCTCAGCCAGGAGGGCCGAGTGGAGTGATGCCTCTGCTCAATCCAGCCCCTACTCCCAAGTCTGGCATAAAGTGGGGGAGCAGGGACTGGATTGCTCTGCTCTAAAAAATAAATGTGATTGTAGGCAGATTCTTCTGACCAAACTGCGGGAGGCAGTGGAAGACAGGAGTGCCTGGCGTGCTATGGTCCATGGGGTCACAAAGAGTCGGACACGACTAAACAACTAAACAACAACAAGGTAGATTCTGCATTACTGTTCATATTTTAGGTTCGTATTTTAAACAAGTAATCATTTTAAAAAGATTTAAAATAGTCCATTAAAACAACTCCCTATTGGCCCAGCCTGCATCTGCTAAATGCCAGCCTCAGATATGTTCCATCCACATAACACAATGTCAAAATACAGTCCTTTCTAAGTGACACTAAATCTAAATATTAGCCAAAATTATTTGGCAATCTATTTGCTAGCCACATAAATAAAGCTTTTATGTAATAATATCATGTAACGCAGGGAAAAGAATGCAAAGCAAAGAAGGATGATTCAACTAGGGCAAAGGTAAAAATGGTTGAAGTTCACCAAGTGAAAGTGGGGTTTAATATTTGCAAAAGGATCTAGATAAATATGTTGTACTGCACCATCACACAGTGGCAGTTACAAAAATGGACTTTAACCATCTGTAATGTTCTCATATGGATGCAATATTAGGAATCATGCACATTGGTGGGTGGAACATGGCAATATCGTGTTGTTGCTTAAGAATGTGGTTACAGAACTAGACTTTAGATCATATGGGAGCCAAATGTTTGGAAAGAAATGAACATCATGTGGCAGCAGGCCAGGTAGAAGGTGTGATAGTTATTCCTGGAATGAACAGGGATTTTTTAATTTATTTTTAAATTCCAGCTCAGCATTTCAACTTTCTGAAGTGACCATTTGGTAGCCATAAAGAGCCAAAACTCTTGCATGATAGCAGATATGAAAAATAAGAACACTGTGTGCAGTCACTTGCATTCAGCCCAAGGACACTTAAAGATCAAATAAAGATAACTGCCTGGCTATGATGGGTTGTACGTATTGGAATGTTAATAATGAAATCATTATACTAACAAAGCATGAGAAAATTACATGCATAGATGGTGATGCTAAACTTTATCCTAAACCACTTCCCCCACATCTGTTAACTTTTTGCATTTAGTATACTTTGATTCACAGATTTAGGATGCTGTAGGTCTGCTTATTGTGTTTCCAATTAATTACTGACAATCCTGTGCTTGAGATAGGAAGAGGAAATCGATTAGTATGACACACATAGTATAATGATGCACAGTTATTTTATTCCAGCTGGAAAATGGAGACGGTGAAGCAAAATAAGTGAAATGTCATTGTAAATAATGTATTGATGTTGTCGCAGTAGCATGCTAAGCCAGTATCTGGGCCTATTTTGCAGGTCTTAGACCAGCACATGGACAATGACTTGGAACTGAAGATGTGATCTGACAGCAGGCTTTGCAAGTGAAGAGATACAAGGTGATACAAGCACTCTTTCTGTATTGTTATATCTGTAAAGTGCAATTTACACATGAGATAAATTCAAACAAACTCATTATCTTTTGCTCCTATAGCAATAATTTCACATATCCAGGTAGCACGTCTCCATTCTAACATTGTTGCTCCTAATTTGCGCTTCCTAACTAGCACCTATGGGACACGGGTGGCGCTGTGGGTTAAACCACAGAGCCTAGGGCTTTCCAGTCGGAAGGTTGGCGGTTTGAATCCCTGCAACGGGGTGAGCTCCCGTTGCTCGCTCCCTGCTCCTGCCAACCTACCAGTTCGAAAGCACGTCGGGAAGGTAAATGGTGTTTCCATGCACTGCTCTGGTTCACCAGAAGTGGCTTAGTCATGCTGGCCACATGACCCACAAGCTGTACGCCAGCTCCCTTGGCAAATAAAGCGAGATGAGCGCTGCAACCCCAGAGTCATCTGCGAATGGACTTAAGGGTCAGGGGTCCCTTTACCTTTTAATTAGCACCTGCTTTTCCAGCTGTTTTTCAAAGTAGCCCATTTTATATTTGCTCTCTTTCTTTCTCTGTCTCCTATTTTCATTCCTGTTTTTAGTTCTCTCACTCTTTCATATTCATTTTAGTATGCTCTAATTCTGGATGTACCTTTTAAATTAAAAAAACATTTTTTTCTGTGCAGTGATTAGGGCACTAGGATGTACATCAGAAGGGCTTAAACAGCACAGTTAAACTCACCTTAACGGAATCACTCACACAAATGGCTTATCATGCAGAGCTAGTTCATAGTTCTCTGTCATGTGTGAAATGGGCTTTACAGTACTTTGCAGTTTGCCATCTTTTTTATAAAAAAAATATTAGTTGTGTATGTGCCCTGCAAATATGTGTGTGTATGTGTGAGAGAGAAATTTCTGTGGAATAGTGATGTAGCAGGATGCTGCAAGTGAGAAGAAAAATCAACATAATAATCCCCCCCCCAAAAAAAGCTAATGCTGGAAGGGGCAGGACAATATTTATTTTTTGTTTTATGTAAAAGCATTTATAAACAATTTAATACTTTTTGTGTTGTACACCACTTTGAGATTTTAAAAACAATAAACAATATCATTAAAGCAACAATACAATATAAAACAGTATAATAAAAGTATTTTAAAACAAAAGAAAGAATTAGGGATCCACAGCAACACAATGCCACCAACTCCTAACTTACAGAGACAGTCCAGGAGGATGCCATGATCAGTGTATTGAAAGCCACTGAGAGATAAGTAATGTATTTTTATGTTGTGAAACAAACAAACAAACAAACAAACAAACAAACAAACAAACAAACAAACAGGGTCATCCATCCAAGGCCTGTTTTGTCTCAAAGCTGGGCTTGAACCCAAACTGAAATGCGTCAAGATAATCAGCTTCCTTCAAGCGTGTTTGCAGCTGGATTGCTGCTATTCCATAGTAAAATGAAGGTCTTAGCAGGATTGCGGGCTCTGACTTCTGGAAAATCCCCCAAAGCATTAATAAATTCCTCTAATTCCACAAGTCTTTGGCAGTGGACACTATGAAGGACCCCTCACCACTGTAGGAGGAAGACACATGATGTAAGACCAAACATAACCATGTCTGACCATGACAAAGGTTAATTCAAACCTCTCCCTCTCCACCCATATTCAGACCACCACCCCTCACACCCTGAGGTAAAGACCAAATCAGGGTATGTATGTGACATTCTATGCATTGGGCTGCTGACAACTTTGAACAGCCCCGTGGATTTCATGGAGAACATGAAGTTTTGATCTTACCCTACACTTGATAGAGCTATTGAGCTACCAGAACCAGTGCCATGGAATTCTCCCAACACCACACCTTGAGGCTACCAAGGTACAGGCCTTTGTAGCCCACCCCAGGATGGAAAGGCTTCCTGGTGAACAAGACACAAACTCTATGGGCCACAGAGACTCCCCTTCTCTGGACCTCCAAACAAGGTGGATGCTGCACCAGATCTGTTAAACCTTGAATCAAATCCACTCTGCCCAACTCACCCAGGTCTTAGTAATACAGACTAGACAGGTTCCTTCATTTGTAACCAAACTAAACAGTAGGACCAACTCAGTTGGCACCAGGTGCCTGTAATGAATGGCCTGTATAGTCATCTAGATCACCCATACACCCAATGGCCCCCCTACCTGTGGTCACTTGTATAGGGTCACCATCAGTCTCTTCTCCTCTACCGTCTCTCACATCTCGACTCATACACATTCGCTTCCAAATCTCAGGACCCTGAATAAGAAGCTCCCAACACAATTGCCCAACAGATCACATTGCCACCGACCATTTATCTTGTGGATGTGTCCATGAATGGTTGCCATGCTCTTATCAGGTCACCATTTCCCAGCACTCTGCCTCTCAATCAAAATACTGGGTTAGGCCTTTCACCCAGGAATCAACCCAATCAACAAGTCAAACCAACTAGGCAATCATTAGTTTGAGGACTACCCTACAGAATCCCTGTGGAGCTGATGATTAAGGCAGATAAAGGTGCCTGCTATTAGGAACTGCCAGGTCAGGGCTGGCTGGCCATTCTAGGAAACCAAACCCCTTTGCAGAGCCAAACTGTCATGCAAGAACATCACAGGTCAAAGTGACAATCAAGCAGCAGATGTGGAGGAGATGGTTTGAGCGTCTTCTGCATCTGCTGCCAACACTTCATGAGAAAATCTACTCAAAATTATGTTATCTACATTAAATTTAATATCTGAGATGTGAAAGATTGTGAAACATTTGAACATTAGGAAAATAACAAAACAAGTACAAAGGTTACCACCATAAGATGCTTATATTGCATGCAAAGAAACCCAAGAATAGTGCACTGAATAGAAAATGTCACCAGTTTATGGGCTATATAATTTACTTGCTCTATTTTTTATCATATTAATTTCACAAAATCTTGCTGTTGGCAGCTATGCCCTAAATTACAGTGTGTTTTGGGCACATTTAAAGATAAATTGGAGGGCATACTTAGAATAAATTTTTTGATGAAGTATTAATACTCAATGAAAAGGCCTCCTAAACCAACTATTTTCCTGTAGACAACGGAAAATGCCAGATGTCTAAGCCTTCCTATGGCAGTTCTGGTGCTAAAAGGCTCAAGTAATTAACTGTTGTTGAACATGCCATTTGTAGATTGTATCCATATTCATGTTGCATGTGGATTTTTTTTTTTTTTTTTTTTTGGGTATGCACTTAATACAGAAGCACAACTTTTCTAAGCAAGTAATAATAGTGAAATTACTGGCCGCCTGTAGTATTAATGGAATGTTGTGAGTTTAATAATGATAAAACACACTTAAGAACAAGTCTTTTCCACATACAAGATGGCACTTGCCTGTATAAAAATATGAATTTTATTACAGGGTTATTTGGAATATAATTTAACTGTACAGTTATATGAGGCAAGGTATTTATTGTATACCACTCTGTAGAGGAAAGAAGGGATGCTTTCTTAAGAAGTATCTTTATTACAAGTTGGTTAGCATATACTAGTTATGTAACATACATAAAATAATTAAAATTGGCTAGTTACAACCATAGAAGTAGTGTACATTTTAAACAACTATAGAACAGAATAATTATACAAAGTACATATAAAAGTACTTCATATACAAAGAAAAATACATGAATGTGCAAACACCATTTTTCATAGGTGGTGGTTTATTGGCTGAAAATGCTAGAAAAATCCTTCATTCCTGTTTGTTTTTGGGATTCCAATGTATTTAAAACAGATTTATTTCCTAGTCTGAGTACAATGTGAAATCTGTATTCACTATTTACTTTAAAAAATATAGAAAAAGTAGTGGTTTTTTTTTAAAAAAAGTAAACAATTTCAGTAACTGAAATTCTATAAATGAAGTCAGTTTGGTTAGTTGGTAGTGACCCAGTTCACATGAGATTGTAAACCATGGTTTGATGTTAGAATGAAAAGCCACGATGAGCCTTGGGCTAATATGCTCCCTTCCTCACCTCTAGCACACTTGTGTTGAGCAGAATGAAAGCTCCCTCTTCCCTTTTACATCAACCACATTTGAATATTGTGTCCAATTCCTAAACTGTACCTGCTATTAACTATCATTAGTGAAAATACTCCAGCTTTGTAAAATATGGGTTCAAATTGCCTTGTTTTTACTAATTACAGTTAAGACCAGTCACCCCCAAACTCAGCCCTCCAGATGTTTTGGGACTACAACTCCCATCATCCTTAGCTAACAGGACCCGTGGTCAGGGATGATGGGAATTGTAGTTCCAAAACATCTGGAGGGCTGAGTTTGGGGATGCCTGGTTAAGACTGAACAGTTTGAGTGGGAAGCTTTTGAGCTGTTCCTCTTTGCTGCACCAGAAGAGGAGGGAATAGCATGCAAGCCCAACACTCGCTGGTTTGTCGTTGTTACACTTGACCATAGTTTAGCATGACATGTGAATGTAGCCATTAAGTTACAAGCAACATTACTAAACACTAGAAAATACTGACCAGTATGTACAAACTCTGACATATTAGCTTGATATTTAAACATATTAGTACTTAAAACAAAAACATGACATGTTAGCTATCTAGAGACTCCACACTCAAAGTCATCACAGATTGCACCAAGTCAAACTTGTTATTAATTTTGTACTGTAAAAAAACCAACAACATTCCTCAAAGATTTTTAAGATGAACAAACACAATGTTAGCAAATGTAAAAAATCTAAAAACATTCTTCCAATTCATGTGCAAAAATGTTTTTAAAGTATCAAATCACACCATATTATGCCCAATTATGTACATATTCTTTATCTGTAATCACTGTTATCTAGCTAGCATTCTGCTATAAATAATTTACCTCTATCCTTCAAATGTCTGCTTTCAAGGATTTCAGTGCAAGTGTTTGTTTTGTTTAGTGCATTTATCATTGTGTTATTTCATTTTACAACGAGCAGAACAGCACATAAATTAATATACTTTTTATATTTCTTAGGCTTTTCTCCCAAGTGATTTGTAGAAGGTTTCGACCTTTGTCAGTTTTATTGTTGTCTTCATTTATCTACTGCCACAGGTAAAGAGAATGTAAATAAAAAATGATGTATCCTTCAACTATCTAGATATATCTGGAGACAAAAATATCAGGAAAGAAACCTTTCTTAAACTTTTTTGGTGTCTAGAATAAATGCCTTAAGACTCTGTCATGCATATTTATTGGTTTCCAAACCAGGGTTACAGGGCTAGAGGATAGCCTGCACAATCCATTCTTTCCATCCCCTCTGGGTAATCTTTTGGGAAGTGCAGCAGCTCAGAGGGTTAGAGACGTCTCCTGAAAAATGTGGGCTGTGTTTTGTTGGGTGGTAGTGGGGACGGAAAAATTACCTGAAATTTGGTTGAGGAATCTTGCATGAGCCTGATTATAGACACTTACCCCTTCCCACTATACAGCCCTGTACAACCAGAACCAACATTTTTCAGGAGGGTCCCTCAGCCGCCCGGAAAGGCTTTTCAGAAGAAAAAAATAGTTGTGCAAACTGTATTTTGTTTATGCACCTGTGGGATACAATTCTTAATGGGTCTTGAATATTTTAATAATGCTGTATAAGATTTACTAGCCTGATAATTGACTCCCTTGCTGAAACACTGGAAAATAGAGGGTTATTTGGAAGAAACTGTTCACAAATAGCAAGTCTGAGATAACAGCATATCCCAGTACAAAGCAGCCTGGTCATCAGGCCTGCAATTCTATTGAAGAGAACCATTTTGCAGGCAGAGAAGTTAATTGATTTTGAGTGTTTTCCATATGGAGAGTCATAATACAGGCTATATGGTTAAGGAAAGGCGATGTTTTGAGTATTTATGGCTGAAATATAAGGCTGCTTGATCTGCAATAACAAATCTTCTCATAATCCAAAGTGATTTTATTTTGCATATGGAATCATTTCCTTTTTGCTGTTGGCAGCAAAGCAAAATTCCTAATTATGCATCTGAAATACAGCTCTGTATTCGGTCCATCCACTGCTGGGCACTTTGTGCATCTTGGGCACAGAAATTATATACACGTTTACTTGTCTTCAGCTGCAAAATGAAAAGTAAAGAAAATTGTGTCCTTAAAATGCATTCAATTTCCATACTTTCTTAAGCATAATTTTAGAGCTTATTGTGGCCAATTTATACTTTGTGCAGCACCCATTAATTTGGTGTTTGTAGATCACATGTCTCCCAGTGATAAATTGTAATTTTTGACAGGAGGACCCAACTATTGAGGAACTACTGCCAGCTCATGGTTCCCATTTCCCCTTCAGACATTAGAAGGTTTACCAAGACAGACAGCAAACTTGCCTCCTTCAGGGTGTTTAAATTTGACATCTTAGATATTCTGGAAATATATGAAATGGCTAGAATTGATACTTCTTGAGATATTGTATTGTTTGTATTTCATCTTCCCAGAAAAAGTTGGGCTGGCAACTTGAAAATCCTACATACTAAGTAATAACCCTCAAAAGGTTACCTTTTGTTTCATTCCAATATATATATAAAGTTGTCAATTTTGGTTACAGAGGAGTTCCATGCATTTGGGCTGACAATGGCTTCCAAACAAGATACGGTGGTACCTTGGTTCTTGAACAAAATCCGTGTTGCATGTTTGGGTTCCGAAAAACATTTGGAAATGGACCAATTACTTCTGGGTTTTCGGCGTTTGAGAACCAAAATGTATGACAACAAAGCTGTTCAGGAACCGAGGTTCCACTGTACTGGCATTGTATGAAGACTTGTGAACATTATTCCTGTCATGCCTGTGACACATTACAATGAATTAGTGATATGGGGGTGGGAATTTATCTGTTCAGGATTATTGTCCTGCCATGCGTAATTTCTACTTTGACAGGCAGAATATTCAGGACATTTTTGCCTTACACTTGAGTAGGTATGCTGAAACTCATATTCAAAAGGATGCAGCCATGAATAGCAGTGTGCTCTTTTATCAGCATTCAAGAGTAAAACCAATATGCGTCAATCAAGAGCCTTACCTTAGCAGCAGTGTTGTTTTATCTATTTTATTTTTTTAAAGTTTTCTTAAAATGGGAAAAGGGACTAAGGCTAACTGATGAAAACTTCAAAAACATGAAGTTTGCTTAGTGTGAGTGTATGTGTGTGTTTGAGAGACAGATGCAAACACACAGAGGGAGCAGGGATTTTTGGTACTAATATGAAGTAGTCCAAGGTCTGTAGCCAATATACTTACATCAAAGAATGCTCTCTCATTAGCATGCTTTGGAGCACCCATAGTAGGTGAAGCAGGTATCACACTTTCTACTTCTGCAAGATCGATATGGCCCTTGCAGCATGCATCCTCAACAGAATCATAATATCTTAGCTAGTAACGAAAGAAGAAAATTATACACTATGAAAAGGAACAACAAACAGATTACACACTTGAGAACCTAACAATTGCCATAGTTTTCACAGAATTTGAACCACTAGGACTTGGGTGGACTGCAATTTACAATAATATTGGAGCAACTTGCTGCTTATAAATTCAGCAAAGAAATACTCAACCTAGGTATTATTCAATGGCAGCTCTCAAAATCCCACTCAAAGGCACTTCAGTTCACAAACTCAGCGGTGCTGGCCATACATGCCAAGAGCCAGTGTGATATACTTAGGAGTGTTGAAGTAAGAGCTAGGACCACTGTTCAAATCTCCACTGAGGCATAAACCTCACTGAGTGACCTTGGGCCACTCCCTCAGCCTAACCTACCTCACAGGCTTCTTGTGAGGATGAAATGGGGAGGGGGAAACCATGTATGCTGCTTTTAACTCCTTGGATTAAAGGTGGGATATAAATGCAATAAAATAACTAGATAAATTCCAGTCACTTTAGGGGAGGAGGGATGCAGCAGAGCACCCAAAGCTTCACCTTGGGGTCAGAACATTTTTTTCAAAAAGATCTTTGATTGCCTAAAATTCTAACTGTCCTCTGCGTGAGAGATTACATAATAAACATAGACAGATGTTACAAACTCAGGAGCTATAATTAGGCATTTTGAATGGACTGTATTTTGAGGAGCCACCCATGGGTGATTAACTTGCAGAATTTATTGTGTTCAGAGGCAGCGTACCTCAGGATCAAATGCTGGGAATAAAACAGGGTGTGCTACCATACCCTGCCCAGTACTACTTCCCAGGAGCACCTGTTTGACAGCCACTAGACTAGGTATTTGGTCTCACCTAGCAAGGCAGTTCTTATGGACCTATGTACAAGGTGCTGTGGAAACTCGCAACACACAAACTGAGCAGTTCATTTGCTGCTTTTTTCTGAAACATAGATTCTAGTCTGACGTCAGAAAGCATCTCCTTGCTTCACTGAAGGTGCCCAAATTCAGGCCTCTTAAACATCTGTAAGCAGGGAGATCAGATAGTACAATTGCTTTCTCCACCCCCCCCCCCGCTCAGCCTAGTGGTATAATTATTTATTGCAGTCTCTGCAAAACTTATTTTGCACGAATAATAAGATTATTCTATTAGAAAACAGAAGTAGATCTTACTTGGTGTTTGGTAACATCTAGCACAAACCAACGAGGTTTCCAGCCTTTCAACAAAGCTCCTCTTTTGTAAAGTGTACCTTCAAATGATCTTAAGGAAAAGAAAAGAAATATATATATATATATATATATATATATATATATATGCATTTACTCTTAAGCTCCCTAGTGTCACCTAAGTAAGCATTTATGTATCAGTATCAGTAATTACCTCATATTTCTCGTTAAATCCATGCAGTTAAATCCATATTTCCTTTAATGAGAATTGTACATACATCCCTACAAGGTCTATGCATTTGGAATAGTGTGATCCTTGGATAACCATGAGGTTTAAAGTGTGTTATCTGTTATCAAAAATACTGTTTGTATTGTATGCCAGACTATGTAGCAATTATTTCTCTGTGTAGAGTCTTAATGCAACTAGCATCTTGCCTCTAAATGAAATATGGCCATTAGGAGGAAAGAAGCCAGATGCCTTAGATTGTAAATAATAATTTAATGAGTTTCCCCAGCCACTCTGGACATACTTATGAATTAAGCTGAAAATAAAAATGCAGATTTAATAAATGGTATCTCATTACTCAAAAGCATTAAATAGTCAGCATACATCCCCAGAAACGTTTCTTCTTTGAGCCAAGGATTTACCTCAAAATTCTTTTGAAGAAAAAAATATAAATAATATGAATAAAACAGTATTTTAAAATAGCAAAATTTATAAGAGAGATAGTAGCTAGTTGTCTGTACTTGATTTGTAGGCTTTCTATTTCAATATGGTATTGTTTTAATACCCTGATTACTTTTTTGTTATATTTGATGAACTGCAGTTTGAAACAGCAGATTAAGAAATGGATGTGACTTTCCTTCCTGGCTGAAAAAGAGGTGAATCATATGCTAACCACTCAAATTACCTATTTTCATCATTCTTTGATGTGAACTGATTGTACAGCGTAGTTACTCTCCTTTCCACACCATTGGAGGGTGAGATGTTGGTGTTCTGTTCTTCACCCAATCCACTGTCTGGTAGATGTAACAAAGACCTCTTTTGATAAGAATGCAGATTGGCAGACATGATTGCTGACGAGCCAGAAGGATGTCTCCGATGCTTTGAAAAAGTGATAAAATTTCAAGAAGTTTTAAGATGGAGGGGTAGTCAAGGTTTCAACAAAGCAACATTCTAAACTGGGATTCCTGGCTGGTTTAAGTTAGAACCACAGTGACCATTAAAACATTTTGGCATGAGTACAGCACACCAATTCACAGAGTGAATTAAAAGTGTAAGGAGCTGAATTACTATAGCTGACCTCATTAGACAATACTATTTTCTTCATGCATTGACAAAACAAAGAGTATAACTATTTCACAAAATTCTTAAAATTAGAAATAACCAGGAAGAAGGGAAAACCACCACTGTGTGTAAGTCCAGATCTAAGCAAATATAAAACTGCCACTTTTACTTTAAACAGGTAAGAATTCAATTTCAGAAGGTGCTTTGGTCACAACTCTTGCCAGTCTTTGTTTGAAGAAGGAATGCAATTACTGATCAGTGTGCTTTCTGCCACTTACATTGTCCTGCCTTGTATCTTCTTTAACATTTACTTTGACTTTTTCCCACAATGGCTGCCACCTTTCTGGGCTTTGATTTAACTTGTTCTCCAATCTTTCGATTTCCTGAAAACAATGGAAGGGGTTTTTCCTGACATTAAATATTTCTGACGGTTTGTTTGTATCATTAAAACAAAAGCTATAACTGCTTGCCATGATGAAAAATGATGAAAAGAGCTGGATATGTTTTTAAAAGAGTATTTGCAAAATTCAGGCCCAGTGCTATGACATCAATATTACAAACTGCCAAGAGTAACATTTACCCTGTTTTTTCTAAGGAACAGTACCAAACTGTAATAAAAAACAAAAATGAAACAGAAAAACTTATTTAGTATGTATGCCAGACTGTAAGTTGTTCTTGTTGTGAAACTGGGAATTTGAACTCTTTGGTATCCTCTTGCGACATTTTATTAATGTATGTTCCTGTGTGAATTTTTTGTGAGATAGGCGTTTGATTTGTGCATCTGATTAAACAATATTTTAAATTAGCTATGGTTTAATGCGAATGAGCAGCAAATCATGGATACTTGGCTCCTCTCCTGTTCCTGTTCCTGTTCCTGCTGGGCTGTCATGAAACAAGCCATAGTCTGGTTTATCATGTTGTCTGAACTTGGGCTCATGGTTTGTTTCTCTTGAAACAAACCATAAGCAGATGAATGCAGGAGCACAAGGAACACGAAACTTTGTGAAAGATACTATATGAGTAAATGTCAGCTATACCTTTAAACCAGCTTTGCCATTTAAGTGTTGTTCATGATAACTTATCATGACACACAGTAATAAAACAAACTAAGGCAGCATTGGCTAATATCAAAGTTTTTGTTACTTAAATTGAATAAGAGCATATTGCTTGTTATTGAACTTCTGTTGTGAAACATTTGATCTTAATCCTTTAATAAAAATGCAGCGTTGTATTTATAGCAGGTATTAGCTTATTGGTCATTGTATTATCTTCTGCTTCAAAAGAGAAAGAACACTGAAAATAAGGTGGCAAGAAATGCCCTCAAAACTCTAATTTTAGGAAATCATCTGCTATGGTATGGCTCGGAGCCTAATGTTTAGCTCCATGACCCCAAAGAGCATTGTGCTCTGCAAATACAGCTCTCCTTCTGTTCATAGGGTTAGAAGTTAGGATCTAAGCCTCTATGATCTAAAGCGAAGTATAAATTCTAGGACAGGGGTTGGCAAGGTTTACCTCACCTGGGCCAGTTTACTCCCGTGGAGATTGCTCCGTGGGCTGGATTGCATCTGTGCAGACGTGATTTCTGGTGTCTGTGCAGACGCAATTTCCGGCACCGCGGAAGCGAGTCCCCACTCTGCCGGTTTAGCGCAGCATGCGGGGACTCGCCAAGCGGGTGGCTTGGTTCGGGGGTAGCTCATGGGCTGTTTAAATGACCCCTGTGGGCTGCTTGTGGCCCATGGTCCGCAGGTTGCCAACCCCTGTTTCTAGGAACATTGAAAATGTCATAAATAGCTAGTTGGAGCCAATAGTTATTATGTTTCAAAACCACATTTTATTTACTGCTAAATTACAGATCTTTCTTCTAAACTGCAGAAGGATCATATGCTAAGAGAAAGGAAAAAACTGAATTCAAGTATATAAAGCCGAACATGGACTATTATTATAGGCTAATTTTGAATCCATTTTCCATAGTACGGAAGCACAGCAATTACTGATTGTAAGCTGAAAATATTTAGGCATTTCCCTGCCCCCCAAACTGATATGTTTGGTATGCATTTTTTTATTGCTTTAAAATAGCAATTAGTTCAGGAAAATGTCTTGCTGCTGCTTATTATAAAAACTATTTTTAAGAATTTAAAACACATCTTCATAACACTTGTCTGCATTCAATACCCTTGATACTACCTAACCATTTTTCAATGGAATTTATTATTCCTTAGAAGTTAGCAGGATAACCACACTACATAGCAGCTCCACTTAGTTTAGGCAGACGTGGAGTTTATATGAAGCTAACCAATACATGCCAGTGCAGTTCTGTTGTACAATGAGAGAAGCTATAAGTTCTTTGTGTGAAATAGTTAAAAATACTCCAAATTGGGCATTTCACAGACAATATCCTAAAGACCACTCACAGACTTTAAAAAATCTTGTGATACATTTCAATATTTCCAGAAAAGGACTGACATCCAAAATGTATTGTATTTTGCTAACTTAATTTCTACAGACAATTGGTTGGCTTTCAGTTAGTCTGGGAAACAGGCATAGGCAATCCTAACTCAGAAAAAGGAGTGGTCTTTCATTTGAGCCAAAATATCATTTTGCTGTATTTCTGCTTTCTTAAGGGAAATACATTTTAAAAAATTGAATGGATGTTACCTGACACCAATAGATGCTTAAAAAAATTATACTCACATTTAATAGGCTGGTGATGGCATCTGGCTGCACTTTGCTAATGTTGTCATAGCATGGCCAGACAATTTTCCTCTTACTGTGGGAAGGTGACATGTCCATTTGGTCAGGTTCATCCAAGGTACTACATTTTGCAGTTACCATGGCCCAGTCATAAGAAGGACCAGTAGCCAAAGTCTCCTCTGTGTAGTAATCCCACTTTTTAAGACTGGATATGTTTACATTTGGTTTTAATGCCTGTAGAAATTAATGCCAGCAGATTAATAATGCATAATGGCTTTCTGGTATCATTGTCCCCACTTCCTCAAAGGCCAATTGATGTGCACTACTTCAGCTGCTCTTCTGTACTTAACACTTTATAGATAACATCTGGAACATACCTGACCTGACCTCAAACTTTTTGCATTGCTGAAGCAAGCTGCCTCAATTGTAAGAACAAGATAAATATTCAGTTTCCTTATTAGGGTAATAATTTCAAATTTCAGTTTGTCCATACTGTTCAGGGGGTACATTATCTCTTTATTTCAGTTCTAACCTTGGAAAGCCCTCCCTTTCTTTCAAATTACATTTATCAAGGATATATTAGGCTCCTCATTCATCTAGCAAAATAGGTCAGAAAGGTCCTTTTGAAAGGATGTAATAAAATGCTGATAGAAATGGGTGATATTATTAAAGTAAATATGCTGAATATTATTTATAGACTCAGAAACCCCACCAATATACATGTTTAAATAAAAATAGCTTTGCAGATTTTTGGTTCTAAGATTTGTGATGAGGAGCTGTCACTAGTTCTACTGATCCTGGTTTCAACTCTTTCCACAGTGCCAGGCATGTACCTTTATAACTGTGTCACCAACAAAGCTATAGCTTTTGAGTAGTAAAACTAGGTTTAAATTCAAGAATTAGCATGAGATCACCTCCTGAGACCATGTCCCAGCGCCTTACCTGCTGCTCTGCCAGCCAAGATGCTGTTTTAATGCAGAGTTATAGGATATTCTAGTAATAGGCACAAATAAATTAGAGGGAAATATGCTTGCCTTTGCCCCACAACACAAGCTTAAGGTTGCAGAACCAAAGCTGTTATTCCCCCTCTCCTAAAAAAGCAAACTGCACAATTACTTCCTCATGCCCAGGTGGTTGTGTTTGGAAAACATTAATGCTTCATGCCAGATAGTGAAAAGTGCTTTTGAAACTGAAGGCTCTTCACAGTACAGGATTTTGCTTGTTAAAGAACTAAAAATATCCAACTGAGCATGCCCCAGCCATTGGATAGGCTCTTGGGATCTTGGCCATGGTTCTGTAGTCCTGTTTATGCTAGTAAACATTCAGGTCATCTAGGTAGTTCACTCAATGAAAGTCTCAAATGAGACACCAAACTTTATTCAGGTACCAGGATAATGAAGATCCTGAACCTTTCTGCTTTATACCTCTGTTTCAGCTGGTGCATAGAGGTAATTGAAGAAAACAGGACTTCTTTTGTGAATTTTGTCTATGCATTCCCACATGCAAACTCCTTTCTTGCCATGTTTCTCTCCTTTATCTTCAAACAGTGTCCCTAGAAAACAAGAAAACATAAGAAGTTGAAGGAAAGAACTTTCCTTGCCAGATAGTGAAAATAACTTTTGAAAATGAAGGACCTTTACAGCACAGGGTTTGCGTGTAAAAATATCCAACTGAGCATGCCTAAGCAGAGAAGCGGGGTTTGGAGCAGAACAATGGCCAGTGAGGGACAGCATTAGATAGCTCCTCCCTGTTCTCCAATGTTCTTATACGTAAGCTTGTGACCTTCTAAGGCTTCTTTTCTTTTCCTATAAGTTTGGAAAAGATGCATCTGATTATGTGTCATGAGTACTTTCAGATATAAACATAATTGTAAGAAATTCAGCTGCCTTTTATTAACAGCTGCCTGTGACATCACAGTGTAATTTAACTGCTAATACCTGTTAACTAGCAGCACTAAATTGTGGCAAAAACGAGGACTCCTCTCTCAACTTGCTTACATGCCACAAGCAGGGAGCCACTGCAGAAAAGGCCCATTCTCAGTTGCCACCCTCCGGACCTCTTGTGAAGGAGGCAGCACATGAAGAAGGGCCTCAGAAGATGATCTCAGGATCTGGGTAGGTTCATATGGAAAGAGGCGGTCCTTTAGGTATTGTAGTCCTGAGCTGTTTAAGGCTTTATAGGTCTAAACCAGCACTTTGAATTGGGCCCAGAAACTACTGTATTGGCCTGAATATAAGCCTCACTTTCCCCCCAAATTCTGACTGTGAAAAGTTAAAGTACGGCTTAAATTCGTAACCTTACAAAAACTGGCTTTTACAGTATTGTTGCTGAAACAGACATATGGTAAAATGAAACGGGTGTGAGTGCCTGTGGAATTTTAAGGGAGCAGCTTATATTCAGGTATAGTATTTTTTTCCTTTTCTCCCCTTGAATTTTAAAGCGGTGGATTATATTCGGGTGCAGCTTATATTTGGGCCAATGCAGCAATTGACAGGATTGGCGTTATATGCTCAAACCATCTTGCCCGGTGAGCAACCTGGCCTCTGAATTCTGCGATGTGAACTACTTAAGTGAGAAAAATAAAATTTCATTCTAATAGGGCACCAAAGGGAATAGAAGCCTTATCTGGGAGCAATGAACACACTTTACTTTGGGTGATATCACATATTGAGCTCTACATTCTAGGCCAGAGCTTTCCAAACTTTTCATGCTGGTGACACACTTTTTAGACATGCATCATTTCGCAACACAGTAATTTAGTTTTACTAGCAAACAGGAGGTTAAACTAGCCCCTTTCCAGCCCTGGGAGGAGCATGGGGAACATTCACACGGCACACCTACCCATTGCAGCTGACACACTACCGTGTCGCGACACACAGTTTGGAAAGCTCTGGTCTAGGCAGTGTGGATATGTGGTTCCTAGGCATAGTGTCCTCCTTTTCCTGGTTAGGAAAAGAAGCTACTTGCCAGGAATTTTAAATGTCATAGGTAACTTCCAATGTCACAAGCTATAAAATGCAATCCATTACATGTCTGTTCATAAGTAGGCCCGCTGAGTTCAATGGAGTTTACGTCCTGGTAATTATGTATAAGATTGCAGCCACAGAACAAATTTCAAGATAGCAAAGGGTGGCAGGTATATTACAACAACTTCAATGTTAACTTTAGTCAGTGCTTTAAAATTAAAATAAAAAGTAACACCAGCAAAACTGGGATCCTTACCATGTTCCAGTCTTTCATAGTCTGAGTCCAGCAAGAATGTTTTAAATCGATTGGAAACATAGTGAAATGCTACAAACTTCAGGTAATACTGATTGAATTCAAACTCTGTTGGATACTGGTTGTGAATCTGAAATGCACAAATGATAGCAACATATATTACAACAATAATATATATTATTTAAAAAAACTAAACTTAAACAGCAAAATATATTATTTATCTTACTTTCATCGATCAGGCTCCTCTGCAAGCTTTTCTGCTACAACCTTATAACTGCTAGATTAAAATGGGTTTTTTCACTTCTGTCAAAGCACTATAGTGCTCTTAGGGAAAGGTTCCAAATATGTGTTTTAAAATTCTGTGGTCTTAATAAACAAACAATCTACTGTTACTGCTATTTTCATCATCATGCCACAATGCCACTTTTGAAAAGTTGTTACAAAAGCATCTCAGTTTGATTTGTTGAAGACTGGTATTTTGTTTTCATACCTTGTATCATTATGAAGTTGCTAGCTGCATTGAGAGTTCTTGCAAACCAAATCATGGGACAGAAAGTGGGTGGGGGGGACATAAAAATGCAGGCCTTATTTGAAAATATTTGCAATGCCTTGAAATTCCAGTTTTGGTTCAATAACAGCAATGAAAATCTTGCACCACTGTCTGCTGGAACTGTATTAAAGCCAACTAGGGCAATGTGGTATTATTGTTTAAGTGGGCTAAAAGTGAAGTCAATATTTCTTCAAGTACTAGGAGTTACAAGGAATCAGTGATTGACTCACTAGGTGTTTTTTGCAAAACCAAAAACCTGGAAAGCAGCCGGGGGGGTGTGTTGTCCTGAAAATCTGTTAGCAGTAGTGGGGGAGGAGTGCTTTACTTTTCACCCCTCCCACAGATGCTGCCTGCCCACATAAGGAAAGTAAATTCCCTCACAGATCTTCCACATAATATGTAATTTGTCCTTTTTTTCTGCAGGAAAAGCAGGTGAAAAGGAGGCTGAATGGCTCCAGTATTCCCATTTTTCTTTGGGACCTTCAGTCACAACAATTACGATTTCTGTTAATTACTTAAAATGGATAAGTAGCATTTTCTGAAGATGTGTATCCATGCCAAATGGGTTTTGAAAACAGATCTATAAGTTCCCAAGTGATGATGATGTTGATAATACTATGAAAGGAAAAAGCTACCCACAAAAACAATTCATTGAACATTTTTTAATATTCCACCAAATTCCTAGTGCTTTCTTCAAGTCTGGCAGGCAGAGTCCACAGCATCTAGAAGGTGGACATTGGCTACTCCTACGACAGATAGTTACTATAGAGGTAGTGGGGTGGAAGGTGTTCTCATCATTTCAGTGAGATTTCATTTTAAGTGTACCTTTGGATTATACCCAGTCTATGTCTAGCCTACAAAGAACACACATGGCTGAGACAGCAACATATGCTGTAACTTTTCCTCACTACAGTAAGGGTGGGGAAGTGGAAAGAGGTAGGAAGAGAAGAAATAACTTTCACAGATAAAAGTTTTATGCAAATGCAGCATTATAACAACACATTAAAACTGACACGGGATTCTGGAGAAAGTGATGGAAGCTTTCTAGTGTGACATCACTGTCACAAATTCTGTCTTCCTAGAAATATCTACAAGATCTACCAGATGTTGCTATTGTGAAATAATGATTCACATTAATAATTCAGCTGACACCTGGAGATACTGGCATAAACAATGGCTTTTTGTAAGATGATGCAGTTCTAATTTAAGAATCCCTGTTTTATATGTTCTTTCTAGTTGAAACAAGGACGGCTTTTTTCCGCAGGATCATTCCAGTCTCATTCAGTGTGTTAAAAGTGGCATGCCATTAAAACCTTCACTTATTGCTTCTGATTGAATTTGCACAGCAGATCCAAAATAAAGAAACAGAAGGGTTCCATTGTCATCTTTATGCAGAATTAATTAATTCTAGAAAACCATGTTCTACATAGGCAAGACTACAATCCAAAAAGTAGTTATTCCAGTGCAATGCTAGATTTGACCATAGGAATCAAAAACCTTTGATAAAGGATAACAATATATGCAGAAAAAGAAACAGTGTCTTGAGACACCTTAAAGGCTAACCATTTTATTATAACACAAGGTTTCTTGAACTATAGTCCATTTCATGTACAAGGCAGCATGGCTATGATTTTCAGATGCCAGGAGCTAACAAGTGATGGCTATCACCACCGCATCCTCTTTACAAGCTGATCTGCGCATCACATGTCCTCTGTTGGAAATATGATACTGAGCTGGATGATCCAGCATGTTCATTTTTGTTTCTTGGTGTTGACTCAGGTAGATGGGTTAGCACCAGTGAGCTCTGCAAATGTAGAAAAATCTTACCTGCAGGTGTCTGCAAATATTGGATTGGCCTATCAGGCAGCCACTATTTGTGATTGCCACCAACTTGCCACCTTTTCCCCCCAAAGCTTTATGGCAATGAAGAGGGCTTTAGGGTTCTCTAATTTGTGCTGAGATATGGAAAATATGTATTAAAAAAGAGAGAAAGATACTGCTGCTGTCACTTAACTTTACAAACTGCTTTGCAAGTGAGAGCTAGGGAGAGTCCTTTTTGCCAGAGGACTAGAGGCATAGCATCTATGGAGCAGATTTGTGGATACTTGCTTATATTTTCTTTGAGAAGTATGGTAGAAGTACATTACACTACTACCATGAAAACAGCTTTAATTTCACATTTTTCTGTCGCACTAAATTTATTTATCCTACTGAGAACATAAAACATGTTCCTCTTTTTCTAATATATTTGTCCATTACCCTGGAATGTTGGTACTTTGCATCTATCTATCTATCTATCTATCTATCTATCTATCTATCTATCTATATTAGAGATAAAGATTTGCTCAACTTACCTGGTGAACACAATCCAAGAACTGCAAAAAGACAGGAGCAAATCCACTCCCCTGGCAATTGAGAGTCAAATTACTGCGCTGGCTGAACTTATGACCAAAAGACAGCCATTCTTTTTCCACTAGCATTCTGAAACCTTCAAGTGTTCGATAGAATGGATCGCTAAGTAATTGCACGAGAGACACCACCTGGATATCAAATGACATTTGTACTACATTAGATATAGCACATTAGAAACAATCTAGTATGTTGCATGAGAAATATCTGGGCACTGCTGTGGTGTATACCTTTCCTTGTCTCTTTCCCCCTACCAACTGTTTAGTGTACCTAGTACTTCTATCTTTGAAGTGTGAGACCAATCAGCAGAACTGCTGTGAATATGTACAATGTCAATATTGCTTGTAGAGTGATGCAAACCCTGTGTCACCATCAGATACAGCTTGCCAGAACAGTAAAAAATTGGGAGGGGTGAGGATGAGGCTCAAAGAAAAAAACAAGTTGTCCAACTTTTAAAATTTCTACTGCCCAATCACTCTGGGACCACTCCTCTGGTGCACATGGAATACACAAACCAGGAGCCCTGGTTTCATGTTATATCTAAACCAGGGACCATGGTTTATAGCTCCCAAACAAGCCACAATTGATAACCAATCTTAAGACATGTTTGCTGATAATAACTACTTAGGGAGCAACAAACTGCAACCCCTGGTTCGGGCACAATGGGTTTATCCTGCTCACACAAGGGGATGAATGAAATCAGAGCACACTGCTTTTTCACATTAAGCCATGATAACTCAGGAACTATGTTAGATATAGTAAGTAACCTGTTCCAATTTTAGAAAAAACAACATAGCCAATGAGATCTGGAATTACTGTTCATTTATTCCATGGTTTGTTACATAGGACTAAAATTACTGGCAGTTTATTTTTACACCAAGCCTTTTCTAAACACCAGAATTATAGGACAAGAGTGCTTGCAAGTATGAATGTATGTGAGACAGATCCAGTTCCACACAGAAACACTACACATCAGTTGGCCATCAGCAAAAAAGTTCATTTCTTTCTAAAGGATTAAAGATTCAAGGGATGGGGTTTTTAAAAAAGTTATATAAAAGAAAGCTGTGAAGGATTTTAAGTCTGATGCATTCTTTGGTACCTGAAGTTTTTAAACAGATATAGTAAACTGGTCAGAGCAAAGTGATCTTTTCTGGCCATTAATATGTTATAGGCTCACCTGTGCTGTGATATCCCAGCCATCTTCCAGGCAAACCAAAACTGAAGAACCATTCTCAAGCAACTCCGATATAACCACACCCAACTGCATTATTCTGTGAAGCTATATACAGTATGTATATATAAAAGATGAAGAGCATATGTTAGAATGAAGGATAAATTAGTAAATAAAATGATTTCTGGAATCAAATTATGCTGGTACTCAACAAACTAGTCTTGTAAAAAATGAGTATTAGAAAGGCTTATTTTTATATGAATATTATTCAACACCCTTGTCTAAAAGCTACAATCAGTTTCGTTTAAGTTTCACTGAGGACAGAGGTTATAAACAACAGATCAAGGAGGGAGAGTTGGAGGACATGCTATAGTGAAGCTTTTTTTACTGGCATCAGAAGTAATGCATAACCCAGCTCTAAGTTATAGGTTATGGGAAGGATTTTACCCATATTAAATCCAAAGAGGGCTTAGAACAGTCCAGAAGTCTAATACTGGCAGCAGTGGCGTAGCGTGGGGGGTGCAGGGGGGGCCGGCCGCACCGGGCACAACATCTGGGGCTCCCCGCAGGCTGTAGCAGAGCCCCATGTCTCGAGGAACCGACGAGCTGTGCGCGTCTGGCAGCGGCGGCAGGTTAGGGGTTAGGGGGCGCAAATTACTTGCCTTGCCCCGGGTGCTGACAACCCACGCTACGCCACTGACTGGCAGCTTTGATTGGTAATCTGATTTAAAAGATATTCTGTAATCTCTTCAAGCACCACAGACTCTTAGTCCATATAATAAAAAAGCTTGTGATTATTCTGTGTCACACTCTACAGCTGCAAAACATGAGTGTAGATTCTACACTCTACACTGGAATAGGAAACTTGTGGCCCTCCAGATGTTGTTGCACTGCAATTCCCATCAATCCCAGCTAGCATGACCAATAGTCAGGGATTATGGGAGTTGTAGTCTAACATAATCTGGAGGGCCTCAGGTTCCCCACCCCAAATTAGGGGGCAAATGAGATACAATACTACTACCAACTGTGTGACTTGTTTTTAAAAAGTAAACTCCAAACATGGGGTAGGAAGAGATCCGGCATGGGTGGTTGGAGGCATTAATCTTTGCCCATCCACGGGGGTCCTGAATGGGTTTTAATTAACTTAATTGCACTAAGAAATTGGTGGAAATAGAAGTTTTCCCCCTTCAATATAAATAGGAGTGAGACCAATTGGGACCCCTGCAATGAAGAAAGGCTTAAAGCCCCCATTTGCCCCATATCAGGGCTCCAGTCAGCATAAGCTGCCCACCGCCCAACTGCAATATACTTTTAAAAAACCATTGATTCTCAAATAATGTCTGCTGTAGAAAATCCTGGCTAAAAATATTTAGATGCAGTAGACCATAACTTTTGAAACAAGTGTCTAATCTGCAGAGCACTCAAGCAGAAAATATCCATTTCAGTTCAAGGAGACTTGTGCCAAAGTACTGAATGAATACAATATGGTGGGTAGATCCTTAACTACAAAGGATAACCAACAATAAGAGATTCAGCCACATTGTTATTCATGTTAAAAGGTAAAGGTACCCCTGCCCGTACGGGCCAGTCTTGACAGACTCTAGGGCTGTGCGCTCATCTCACTCTATAGGCCGGGAGCCAGCGCTGTCCGCAGACACTTCCGGGTCATGTGGCCAGCGTGACAAGCTGCATCTGGCAAGCCAGCGCAGCACACGGAACGCCGTTTACCTTCCCGCTGGTAAGCGGTCCCTATTTATCTACTTGCACCCGGGGGTGCTTTCGAACTGCTAGTTTGGCAGGCGCTGGGACCGAACGACGGGAGCGCACCCCGCCGCGGGGATTCGAATCGCCGACCATGCGATCGGCAAGTCCTAGGCGCTGAGGTTTTACCCACAGCGCCACCTGCATCCCTGTTATTCATGTTACATCAATTTAAATACTGGAAATTTAAACTGAAATTGCTTTAATAAAAGCAGCAAAAGATTTAAACTGACTTTAAGAGAGAAATTAAATAATAACAACCATGTACTACATATTCATGACTGATTATAATTTATAGGGAGCCATGTAATACTTCATTTGTCAAATCTCACATCTGTCACTGTGAACACTGAAATACATCTGTCTGCATAAGAATACCGCATATGATATTTAAAGCAGTTTTGAAGAAAAGGAGATTTTTTCACTGGACAGAAATAGCACTTTGTTATGCGTCAGAAATCACAAGACATTTATGACTCCACCATATCACTTTACCTGTGGGAACCACTCTGATTCTCCAAGTGCTTTAAGGAATGTTATTTCAGAATCTGCAGGAATATTGCTAGGGACACAAGCACTCATGAGCTTTTTAAAACTAGCTTTCACTTGCCGGATGTCACTGAACTCGACAGGAACAAATTCACAATTTAAAGCAAAATCAAGTTTGAAGCTCTGTGGACAAAGAAGGTATTTGCTTGTGTTAATAATGTGCATTTAAAGTAAAATATTGCTTTATTTTACTTTAACACTTTATTAATAGTGTTACTTTAATATTGAGTGGTTTCCCGCCCTGCTCCCATTTTCATGAGCTGAATGGCTGCTATGCAAACAGGCTGCCACAACTGGATGTTACCCAATCCTCATGAGTCATAACAGGTGTTGATTTATTTAACAACCTTGATATTGTGTTACGGATGCTATGAACTGTCCTTTTTTGTACTATTTTGTATAAACTGAAGGTCTAACTGATCATACTCCTTGCATTTCACTGCCATTTAACCCACCATGTGCAGTTTTCCCCTTTTGCACCCACGTGTGCAGACACAAGTGGACTCTTGTCTACAAAAACTTAAGCCATATTATGTTAAGTCTTTCTGTTGCTTTTGGAAGTACATTTGATACATGTTCACAATTCTTAACTCAATGAGTAATAAATGTGTATCTCTTTCAATGGTTCAGGGAGAGAAACTTCTATAGTTGTGATCATTTAAGTAGTCATACACTCTAAAGATATCCTGCAAACTAGCACACAGTTGTGAACATTTAATGCCTAGTGAAATCAGTAGGGCTTAAACCTGCATAATTCTGTGCTGTATTGCACCACAGTTACATACAAATCTCCCCTTTAAAAGCAGCCAAGCAAAAATACAAAATTATAACTGGAAAGCAAAGCATCCATACCCTTAGTTGAGATTTTTCTCCAAATATGTAGAGGGAAGCCTGGCGTTTCAGAAGCCGGTTTTGAAAATATGCACTACTGCTGGTATATGAAGGTGAACCATCTTTCCCTGCTAATCTTGCACCAACATCAAGGAATGGCATTTGAGTGCTGATAAACCGACTGCTAGAACGAAGACTTGCCCACACACCTTTAGAAAAATTAAAAATAGAATGAAATACTTCATATTTTCATGGAATTGGACTATTTTGTAACTCTCCAGTAAAGAATGTGCATTGTTTGAAAAGAAAACATTTGCATCTCAGTTACAATGTTTTCGGATAGGTCACACATAATGTACCTGGAAAAAATGTGCCAGCTTTGGGTTTGACTAGATGATGCTTTGGGTCTCTTCCAATTCTACAATTCTATTCTATGAAGTAATGCATAGCCAAAATCTGCCTAAACTGAGATAATAATCGAAACCACGTCACATTTAACATTAATACAGAACTCTTCCTGTGCATTCCTATGCATTTTGTATGGCTGTCTGGTGGGTGTCGCCATGCTCCTGCCATACTGTTACTGTTCAGTGAAGGTGGGGGAAAGAAGCTACTAGTTCAAAGATGTTTTATTGCTTGCTTTGGCTGCCATCACAAAACCACTTCATGTAGCTGGGTTCTATGTTGCAACAGTAAAACAAGCAACATCACATCAGTTGAGCTAGTGAGCCATGTGGTTAGATCTCAAGCCCATATAGATGCAGTAATGGCACTGGGAGTGAACCTATGATCTAGGCCAAATGTAGGAAACCTTTTGTGCTCTGTATGTTGCTATACCACTGCTGCCATCAGTCCCATCAAGGGTGGCCAATGGCCTGAGATGATGGGAACTTTAGTTCAGCAACACCTGGAAGGCCAAAGGATCTCCACATTGGATCTAAAAAATCCACTTGCTGTATGCTTGCATATGTTACAATTACAGTGTGCAGCTTGACCCATGGTGTCAGCCAAACTACCGAGATGTATGATCTAGGCCACAACCTTGCTGCCTCTTTTCTCCAGGTGTTGTTTCATATGAGAGCGTATAAGGCCACAAGAGGCTCTATTCTAGCACCAATCATTCTTTAAGAACTGCAAGTGCAGCAACGGACCAGTCTTACAGTTCATTGGAATGGGGGCCATTGGCTTATGCATGTAGTACCAAAAATAGTAGTTTGAGTACTCCTGGTGAAATAGGTGCACACTTTGAAAAGGTGATTTTTTTACTAAAACAGTAAAAATAGGGACATGCCTGCTGATATATCAAAGTCAGTCTGCTTGCTTTAGATGTGAACATAGAGGACACAAACAAAAATGGTTTCTTAGGAAATTGAAGCTGGTAAGCTGCTGCAGTTCCTTCTCTGAAATAAAGCAAGCTGTAGCAAACACTTCAGCAGGGAGCACATGTTTAATTTGACTTTTGTTTTCCATATTATTAGTAAAAAAACACACCATGATTCACAGCTTACACAGAAAATAAATGTTATTCCTCATTTTTTTTAATTAAAAGCCAAAGGATGTCCAGGAGAAAGCAACCCATCCCACTTTTTGCTATCGACAAAGGAGAGCTTGATTATAATTTGCACCACATAGAAGCAACAGTCACAGCTAATTGAAAAGCACATGCAGACTATAACAGGTACCAGTGATGAGTTACAGCGATTAAAGGGTTTACGGGTCTCTACGTATCACTCCCCAGCTACTATTCCTTGCCACAGAAGTTTTTTTATTAAAAAACAACAACAAACCAAAAGTGGCATACAACACATTTCCTGTTCTCATTTTGAGATCATTGTTTTATCAGTGCTAATAATTATGTCACCAAGGTCTATGTTTCTTACCTCTATAAAATGTTACTAAATAATGATTTTAAAATTTATGTCAGCATGAATGTTTACTCAGTAGATAACAGCATTTCTTTACTCTGTGGCTACTGAGTATCAAAGCTTGGATGATGAGATAATATATTCTTTATCATTTTCTTGCAATGATGGCAAGGATGCTTATGATCTAGAAGTTATTCCATATCATCCTGCAGCAAAGCTGTCACATGGTAACTAAATTGCGTGCCTAAGCAAGTTTACATGGTTTCTCTATACTGATATGCATAATCATGGAGATGGTAGAATGTACTATTAGTGCAAAGAATACGGTACCTTGATAGACTCTTCCTGATTTGGAATTTGAATGTGTGAAACATTTATCTCTGTACCCAAGCACTGGCAGATAGCAGTAAGGACAGGAGGAAAAGGAGGAGCAATGGAATGCACATTGCAATGAGACAGTCACAGCAAATTGAACAGGAAAGAAGAAAAAGGTTACTTGTACATTTCTATTTACTTGATTAAAATAAAACAACTGCTAATTATATTTGATTTTAATGTCTAGCGCCAAGGAATCGCCAAAAAGGGGGAAAAAGCAAATCAAATCAAGCTAAGATAATTTGGGAAAAAGAATAGGAGGGGGGAAATTCTATATTAAATCATTTACCAAACAGAATAATGTTTATGGCCACTGCAATTAATTGCAGACATGCAAAACAGCCAAAATGATGTGCCATTGTATTATACCAAATGGAAACTTGTCCATTGTGAAAAACATTTTTAAAATGTGTGAGATTTGTCAGTTAAAAAATGTTTAGCACAACTTATCTCTATTGCCCACTTTGATTGCCAGAAGCGTAAAATTAATCTAAATGCAGGGCAGACGTCCACATAACCTTACCTAAAGAGATCTACATTCCTAAAGCACCATGCAAAGCATGTGGTTATTTACAGTCACATTAATAGCATGCATTATTTTGTTCTTGGGTAGTCCTGTCCAGCAGCACTCATGCACTGTGTGGGAGGGAGAAGACGACCTAGTCCTCCCATAGGATTAAGTTACTTAGGCCATTTGGTATAATGGAAATGTAGTTTTAAATAGAAAACCACAGTAACAATGACTCCTGCTTTGTTTTACAAACTTTTCTTTTCTTGCTTAGATTCCAAATTTTTCTACACAGACATCAAAGTATTTGAGAGCAGCAGGGGACCATTATTCCTGTGGAAACATTCTATTTCACTAACATTACCACTTAATATCTAGATGGCTGGAGGATAAACTGGATGCCAAACATTGTTTCAGATACCTGATTAAGTACCATACCATACTTGAGCCAAATAAAAAAGGGAATTAGAAGCAGAAGCCTCTACTTCAAGTAATATGTTCGTACTCCTGCAAAATGAAACTATTTGGTCACATTTCTGACAGATACCATAAACAATGGAATCTAGTATGCTTGCCAGTACATCCACATTTTAGAGAATTCTTGCTTTTATTTAAAAAAAATAATAATTCTAGTAACTGTAATTATGGAGATAAGGGTAAAAATAAGTAAATATAAGGCAATGATTGCCAAAGAGACTAAATATAGACGGGGCCTTCTATATGGAGCTTCTAATTGTTATGGTTGCAGACTTTCTTTTTAAAATCAGGACAGAATACGTGTAAAAGAATAAGCTGCACTGTAAAGTTAAAAATAGTTGTCATCACTTCTGCTGATGCTGAATTGTTGGATTATAATAAATTAGAACTCATATTGGTCAATGTCAAAAACGTTAGCATATTTAATTAACCTGCACAACTTAACCTGATAATAATGAACATTAAAAAATGTGCTTCCCTGGTTGCAATTTTTTTTAAAGTTACAGTAAATTAAGTTTTTTGTTTATAAAGAATGTGACACAGAACAGTCATGAAATGTACACATACAGTACTTCTGAATAAAACAGTCAGAAATGAAGTATTCACTGTCTGCATGGACACTATGGAATGGAAAATATGGGAAACCACAAGTTGTGATATTATGAGGGGGATCCCAGACTGTTCAAGTGTACTGCCATGGTGCATTCTTATTTACTCACTTCCTAATTCAGTGGTACTTCCCTACAGGACTTTGGGAGTGAATAATGGCAGCATGACAGGAGAGGAATCATAGATTATGCTCTACCGACTGAGTTATGCTCCCCATAACAGGGGTGAGTTATTATTCTTCCCACCATGTTCATTTCCTGCCACTGTTACATATGATCTGGTTCTCAAGTTATATGACGGCAATGCTGGAAGATCTCTGTGACTGACAATTCCTAGACAGAGGCTTTCAGGTTTAGACTGTTGCCACTGACTAGCTTCCAAAAGAATTGTGGTACTTTATTCATAGATTCTTTCTCTGTAGGCACAGTACAAGAACCCTTCTATATTATACGCCCTTTGTGCTAAACTAGCTAGCATGCAGCTCTAAACCATGGTTAACCACAGATATGCCACAGAAAACTGAGCAAAATGTTGGGCTCATGTGCTCTCCTCATCTTTCCTCCAAAGATTTCAGTTTCAAAATAGGTAGGTGAGTGATCTAGGAATCCTAGTTTAAAACAAACAGTAGTTAATTGCTAGACAAGCAAAATTCAAATGATGCACTATGAAGTTCGCTTGTTTAGCAACTAGGCTTTAAAGGTTCCTAGTTAACATATAACACTTAAGTACAGATTCTTTGAAATGCTCCTGGCAGCATGAGAGCCTGATGGCTTGCTTAGACTTCTGAAGGTCCACTTATTGCTAAGCCATGATTTAGTGTAACATACAAACTGTTTCATAAACTCAAGTGATACACTAATAGGCCTTGCTAATGACCAGTGTAAAACACACCCATGTACTTGTGCACAATCCCACCTTGCTTTCTCAATTTAATGCAGTTCAATTGGTACTGTCATTTTTCAGTCCAGAACATTAGTCATATTGTAGTCAACAGATAAACCTGCCTTAAATTCAAGAACTTTGGAGTAATTGGGCAATGAAGTGAGCCATTAGACAGACTACTGTCTTCACAATTCAGCACCTTCCTTACTTTTCCACAGTATATAACCAGTAATACAAAGCATTACAAATTCTACTCTCACTTCATTGCTAAGGGTGTATTACATTTTAAATCATAATTTCTATTAGTTTCTAAATCTATTAGTTGCTAGAACATGATTTTCCAATGACACCTGTGCAGATATATTTAACTTCAGATTTAAAGTGTCACTCTTCCCAGTACTTAAAACTCCAATTCTGGTTATTCTATATCACCACGTTCCAAGACTGACAAGCATACTCCATCGGCTTCTGCATGCGCCACTTTATGCAAAGGAATGTTTACACTTAAAACACTCTGCTGACTGCACAGCCTCAGTTAAGTGAGAATCTGGACTGGCTGTGATACAATTCAAAGTGATCAATATAGGTTGCAAATGAAGATAATTATTGGTGTTTAATAATTATTGGTGAATAATAATAATAATAATAATATAGTGGAAAAGTAATTTTTACTTCATCATTACAAGTTTGTTCATACATTATTTTTGTGATACAAGTAACTGAAATAAAGCAATACTCTTCACAATTCACCTTTGAGCTACCTTATGGAACAATTAGAAGCTACAACTGTCTGAAGCCCAGTAGTATTTACAACTATTATCTGAAGTGGAAACACTGGCCTGGAGATATCCACATATTGTAGAAGTGTGTGTGCACATATTTGCATGGCCATAGCAGCTTGTTAAACAGTTGCCGCTTCCTCCTTTGTGATAGGTTCTGTGTGTGTAAATGACTGCATGGGCTCAGTTAATTTTCCACTCACAAGACAGGATTGGTGGCACCCATCATCTGCTAAAGAGCATAGCCCCAGTCTAGTGAACAGAATTTGCATGCACAGCTCTTGGGTGCTGGCTGCAGGAATCCAATCACAAGAACCACATGCATATCCATTTGCATGTGCAGTTTCTATTTCAGCAAGGGTAAGCCTGTTCTCAAAAGTGGATCAGGTGGAGTTTGGTAGACTAGTTGGTAGTATTTGGTTTATACTGAGAAACAAGGATAACGCAATAGCAATTCCTCAAATGTTACCATTATTTTCATATTACATCCCCGTGTAGGCTTTGAACTAGTCTTACTAACCTCCTCGGGCAAAGCTATTGGATAGATTTACATCCAACTGTCCTGGCACTACCTGCTTAAACACAGTGGACATTCTTGAAGCCCTCCTTTCAGTGCCTAAAGTCAGTCAAAAAGAATGGAGAGATTAAAAGTACAGTATCATGCAAGATGACATTACCTATTTGTTATCCTGACCTGAGGCCCAAGAGGTATTTTAAAAAAATACACAGAAATGTTCTTTTTATGACTTATATATCTAATTGTTGCTAGTTTACAACATTTAAGAGACATTACACATAATTAAAAAGTATACATTTGCAGCATCACAGAAGGTTAGGCATGGCTAACACAATCAAAGTATTTAACAACAAATGAAGCAAGGCATGCACAATTTGGTGATGGTGTTATGTTATGAGAAAAGCCAGAATTTAGATACACTTGATTTCACCAACTGATTAAGCCAAATGGACATACTTGGCAAGTTGCATGCTCCTGTGTCTAAGACAGCAGCTTTTACCTTTGCATGAACCCTATCAGGTTTCATCACATGACAACTGAAATAGAATATTAATGCATTTCTTAATGATTTCATCAAGACCTATCTACAAAAAGCTTATTACATTTTAGTCTCTTTGCTTAAAAAACCCCCTATTCCTATGTTTGTTAGAAAACGAAAAGTAATCAATTTCTTCAGCATAAATTTCTAATACTTTGATATAAGCACTGTACATTTTTTCCACCTATATGGAATAGAATTTCATTAACAATTCTGCTTAAGTCAAGTCATTTTACTTTTGAATTTACCCTGAAAAATTTATATGCAGAAAACACGAAAAAATTATATGCAAAAACCAGATAGGTCATCTATGTGGACAGTGAACCATTCAGACAACGGCACACTGAGAGAATATAGAGATAAAACTGGGAAACAAAACAAAATAAATAATAACACAGTCAGACTGGTCTTACATTTAGCATAGCTATATAAAAGCATAACATTACCTGGAGACAAAGCAATTGTTGGCCTGACAGTGAGAGTATTGCCATTCATTTTACAATGGACAGAAATTGCATTCAGTAAGGCTTGAAGGTATTTTTCTTGTTCTATGCTGTTTGATGATTCTAGTGATGTAGGAGCTATGCAAACAAAGGAGGGAATAAATTATATTGATCCTTTATACAGCATATTTCATGTCATTGATGTGAAAGCATTACCCAGTGTATGCTCTTATTTAGATAGCTGAATAAGATCCAGACATGATAAAGAATGTTGAGAAAATGGTAAATATATTCTGGTATTGAAAATAAAACCCAACAAATAAAATTTGATTAAACTATTGATCACCAACCTACCTCCAAGTATCAATGGGAAGTACAAATTACCCTTCTGTGATCACAAGTATAATATATAAAGAATAAATTCCAGTGGCAATAATTTTGATTTCAAAATATCAGGATACCATCACTCTCCCATTAAAACAAGCCTGTTTACATGCCAAACTATGGCTTACCAGGACCACATAAATGTGCCTGTTCCTGGAGAGGAGTCTGCAGCTGCTTTGTTTCTTGTTGGTTTTTTGCTGTCTCTAAGATGGGGTGAGCTCCCGTTGCTCAGTCCCTGCTCCTGCCAACCTAGCAGTTTGAAAGCACGTCAAAGTGCAAGTAGATAAATAGAAGGTAAACGGCGTTTCCGTGCACTGCTCTGGTTCTCCAGAAGCGGCTTAGTCAGGCTGGCCACATGACCCGGAAGCTGTACGCTGGCTCCCTCGGCCAATAAAGCGAGATGAGCGCCGCAACCCCAGAGTTGGCCACAACTGGACCTAATGGTCAGGGGTCCCTTTACCTTTAAAAAGCTCATTATGGATGTTTACTTAACATGCCCCCATATATAGTTTCCTTTATGGCTATGGAGGCAATTTCTTCCTTTTTCACGTATAAAAACATGTCTGCTCACATTAATAAGGATAACATGCCAATGATGAATGTCACTTTTGCTATGCTGAAAGCTACTCCCAAAATACTTCCTGGGTATCGCTCATTAATAGGGTTGCAAAAAATACAGGCAAAAACTGAGTCTGGTGGCTGGAACTTAGATTTCTGAAGAGAGGAACATGTTTGCTTCATGAAAATACCCTTCTTTTTACTGTTATCCTCATATGAGGCTCTCACCCATTTTATTTTTCCACAACTAGTTTTGTTCTTAGAGGCAGACCCCTTTTACCCCAGGCCCCTTTTACACTTGTTTCCTTCCCCATTCCTATTCTCCCATTTTAAAACTTTGCCTCTTTCCCCGTTTCCCCCCTTCTCCCGCCCTCCCACAAGCCCACTCATTGAGGCCCACCCCAAACAGTGTAGAGAAGGGGGTAGTCTCTATTTGTGCATAATTCTGTTTATGTAACCACCAAACTTTGGACTACACATGATGTGATTTTAGTACGGTGGTTTTCTATTGGGGTAAAGCCAAAGTTCTACCTCTGCTGCTATGTTTTATTTTTGCAAATTGCTCAACTCTTGTAGTTAAGCTTAAGGAGTAATGTAATCTAGTATTTTAAAATACTGAAAGTAGATACCAGTACACACCCACACAAACTTGCACAGCTATGCTTTGTAGATTATTTGCTGAGCCACTGTGGAAAATTCATTTATTGTGTGTATGTATTTTACTTACAAACTCACACAAAGTAGTATGCCATTCATAGGATTATGCTGAAGTATTTAAGCCATGAACATCTATCCTCATCATGAACTCTTGAATGATTCACCGCTTATGTAACTTGTGCATAACTATGAATTATTCTATCCACTGTCCTCTTCAGAAATTCCATAGGGCAAGTTGTTCAGGCAGGCCAGCAACACCAATGTTTATCTCAGGAATAAGCCCTTTCCCTCCTTTCCAAATTAGATGAACTCTGAGGTTCATCTCCATGTTGGCTCTGTGCCTCACAAAGGCAGAACAGGAATTTTGTACCCCAGGGGAATGCCAGATGAGGCTGCAGCATGCCTCCACCCCTCAGATTCTAGTGAATGAGAAGCATTCTGTATGCTGCTTACTGGAGTGATACTGCAGAGCAGCCTTCCCGAACTTAGAGCTCTTTTGGTGCTTTAGATTACAGCCACAATTATTCTTGAGCACCGGCGGCTGATGGGAGCTGAAGTTCAATATATCTAAAGGGCACCGGGGGGGGGGGGCACTGGTATCCACATAATTCCATGACAACATGGTACAGGCCATCATAAATAAGACTGCTGTAGGACTGAACTTCCATGTTATTCTCTTGTTTGATGAACATTTTAGTAAATGTCTATGAGCTCTAGTATCCACTTCCTGATGGTGGTTTCTCTAAGACACTTCAGAAGGAAGTTCACAAGAAGGCATAAGCAATTCAACCCATCATTCATTCCATTATGCTCCTAAGTATTTTTATTTCAATTATCAGCCCCAATGCAAATATTTGCAATGTTTCAGAGAGGAGGGGAGAAATACAAGAGATGGCCCTGTATTTATAATGGTTTGTGTCCAATGTAAGTCTCTTGTTTTTACACTTGTATGATGGGACTCCCCACTTTCACAGTGTGACTCATAAATCTTTCCAGAAGTTGTCCCACCTTCTAGAGCAGATCTGGACAAAGCATGGGGTGTACATTGGGGAAGGAAGCCTTGTTGCACAAGTGGAAATCTTCACTGATGACCCAAAGGAGTTGAATACTGCCCTAAATGTTAAATTCCATGGCTGGCACCCACTATGATACCATGGAGTATTATTTTGGGAAGACAAAAACTAGAAAAACATAATAAAAAGCAGACTGCGTAAACTTATATTGAAGACACTTCTTTCCCACAAAATACCCTGGAAGTGAAACATGCACTCACCTGAAGTTTGTGTATTTTGAGATTTGAAAAGGCCAACAACTCCTTTGCCATGAAAGCCACCGGCTCGAAGCAGAAGTGTGCTGGTTTTTGAGTTTTTCCAACAGACGACTGGCAAGCGATTGTGTCTGTAACAGCGAGCTACTCTCTGCAGGCTGCTGTCCTGCACACACTGAGGTACCACTAGTAGCCCTGGATAGCTAAATCAATAAGAAGGGGGAGGAGAGAATTAGATGGTTCAGATAAGCCAAGCTGTAGTACCAGGCTACAAGGAAAACAGATGTGATTGAGGAACACTTCTTACTTATTCCAAATGTTTCAGTTAATCAGATACTGTGTGAATTCAAAACCCACCAATCATGTTAGCCAAGTTTGCATTTCTAAATCTAGCTCCAGTTCTACCCACTTGAGCCATCTCCAATGATCCAGAAGAAGAGGGGAATAACAAGATTAAAGCAAAGCATCCAACTTCCCTTTATAATTTTATTGATCACATTGTCAAAATGAATAACTTTCTTTGCTACATCATTTAGGGATATAATTAAAGAACATTATTTTTGAAATGTTTACAACACATTATTTTGTTTCTCAGCATAAAAAGGTCTCTTTTGCCTGCCCTGTCACTAACAGAGGCAAAACCTTCACCTATAAATACTAATGCCTTCCTTCCCAGTTGTGGTATTCCCTCCTGTGAGGGATCCTTTTTAAAAGGAATTAAAACATTTCTGTCCTATGAGGCTTTTGAGTTGTTTTAATTCCCTTTTTTATATTGACTCTTCCTGGTTTTATGCTTTTTTTTGTTTGAATTAGAGTGTTGCTTTTATTATTTTACAATGAGGTAGGTCCCTATGGAGCTGAACTGTAAAAATTGGCATATTGAATAGAAATGATAACATCAGAATTTATCAAGTTCTATATTAATTTATTTTTGTATTTACAGCTCACATTTAAAGTACAGTATGATCACATCTTACATAGATTTAACTTGCGTGATTTCAACTATACACAGATGGAAGCAGGCTGGTTGAAACTTCAAGTTAAATCCAAGCAAGGTGGAGAGTTTAAAAGCTCTTCTTGCACCAGGTCTGCCATCTGCCATCCTGTGAAGTCTCACATGAGCATCCCAGAGATGGTGCACTGAGCAGACACTGCACCTCAAACAAGACAGAGAGCACGTTATGCACTGGATAACCCAATATTGTGGGGTCATCAGAGTTCTTGCACAACCATCCCTAGCCTCTAAGTTTGTGCACTGAGCAGTTTTGGGTTACCCAGTGTGAAAAGAGCTTTTAAGCTCTCCACTTTGCTTGCTGGGCAAGGCCTGCATGGCGCACAGGCTCTGGGAGTATGGGGGATTCTCTCTACCCCTCACCTGTTAGCCATTGGGTGGAGCCAAGGGTTTGGGTATACATGATCTTCATGTGGTACCTCTGGTTACATACTTAATTCGTTCCAGAGGTCCGTTCTGAACCTGAAACTGTTCTTAACCTGAAGCACCACTTTAGCTAATGGGGCCTCCCACTGCTGCCGCACCACCAGAGCACGATTTCTGTTCTCAACCTGAAGCAAAGTTCTTAACCCGAGGTACTATTTCTGGGTTAGCTAAGTCTGTAGCCTGAAGCGTATGTAACCTGAAACGTATGTAATCTGAGGTACCACTGTACAAGGAACTCTTGGAACTGAACCTTGCACAATATGCAATTGTACTGTACACAAATTAATTCAAATAATTTATCCCAGCACATGAAGTGGTTTACTTATTATTTTCTTCCTTGATCATTTTATCGTTGATGGATACAAACAGTTGATATGGTTTTTGATGAGGCTTGATAGTAAAGCCAAACACAGGGGTTGCCAGGTTTCTGTTTTTCCCTCTCCCTCTTCTCCTGCAAGCTTTGCTGCTATCACCCTGAGCATCTCTGGCTAGCCAGAGCCAAGAAAGACGCCCTTCCAACTTTTGGAGGGCTTGATGGTTTGTATTTGGGTGCCTTAGTCAAGCAGCAGCTGCCAAACAGCCCACAGCCTTCTTCTCAATCTTAAGAGCTGGGCGAGAGGACAGAGATTACAGCACAACTGCCAGAAAGAAGGCTTTTATCATTCATCATGTTTACCAGAGGAAGGTGGCACACTTGCCATGGCAAGTGAAAATGAGGAAGCCTGCGGATACTTTCCAACAACATAAATTATTCACAGCACGATTCTTAACATGTTATTATATTACATTTTAAGATTAAGTGTTATTAAATAGTTCCTTTGAAAGCAGTAAGGGGGTCACTACAGCAACACAGAAAGAAACAGCATGGTACATTTCATACTTGTCCTAGACTGATTGTTTACAGGCACTTACTTTTTATGAGCAAGAATGTTTAGATGCTCTAATTTAACACACTAAACACTGCCAGTACTTTGGCTCTGACAAGGAACCAACTCTGGCTTGCATCAAAATCCATTTAAACAGCTCTGAAATGATAGTAAGCAAACTGCTAGTTATATAATTTATTTAAAAAAATAGAGCAAGTTAACAAAGAAACGCAGCTGCTTCAGATTCTACTCCAACCCTGGCTGAAAGAGAAAAGATTTCAGGGACTCCGGATGTTTTTAAATAAGGTGAATTTGAACACGTGTCTAAAGTCATTTACATAAAAGTTAAGATGATTAAAAATTACATTTCTAATCTATATGAATATTTCCTGGTTTTGAGAAATGCACAGTATGGTCTTGTATGACATTAAGGAAAGTGAAGCTCTTATGTTTCTGAAAAAATAAATTCCCAGGGCTGACTGCAAAATTCATTTGACACCCCCCCCACACACACACTTCTAAGAAAAGTGAAGGGAAAATGCACTATAAATTGTAGAATAGCAATCATTTGATGCAACCTCATATAACTTTCCTTCTTTGATTCAAATCAGAAAGAGTGCTCAATACATAGTCGATGTCATGGAACCTCCCTGCAAACCTTGTGCAAACAAAATCTATGAATGCTCAATAAACAGCCTGTTTATAGAGACCTGAAAGAACAAAAACAGATCTGTTCAACTTTTGTTACTGATGAACACTGCTAGCCCCTCGAAGCACATGTGGGCTTTAAAGCCTTGTGGATGGGAAACTCTAGGTCTCTAAAAGGCTATCAAAGAGGCTGGGTAGACTCTGGCAACTGCAGAAAGATAGTGGCTTGCTGACTAGTAACACCCCACCCTCCAAACCTTCCCCAACTCTTGAACATATTCCACAATTCTATACAAACTTACAAATGTGTATATGTATTTTAAGGTGAACCAACTATATAGCTTTTATATACACCAACAGGCAAACCACCTAGAGCAAAATAGCAATAAATAAAATAAAATAGCAGAATAGCATTTTATATTCAACAATGAAAACACCAAATGATAAACCAAATGCTTTTATTAGCTACCTGCAGGATTGGCACAATTTCTATTTCATGCAAATTCTGTTTTCTTAGGTGCAGAAGCATATTGCTTCCATCCAGCACAGCTTTTTCAGGAGAATCCAGAATCTGGTCTTGCTAATTGGTGGGGATGAGCCTCTGGCTCATCATTTTGACGATTAAGTCAATCAACTTGAGAGCAATTTAATTGCTACAATAACTGTTCCAGTTCCAGCTGAAGTGTCCAGTGTTTGGGGGATCAATTTCAGCTTGTGCAGCCTGATGATATGGGTGAGGTACTTGCAGGGCTGTATCCAACTATGTGTCCTCTGGATCGCTGCCCATTGTGACTGGTGACATTCTGCTTGGGGGTCTTGAATTGGTGGGTCAAGGGTGCGCTCAATGCTTCGTTGCATAACGGAGGAAGTGACTTCCGCCCTAAAGGAGACGATGGTGCAGCCACTACTGAAAAAGCAGGCACTGGATCCAATCAATTGTAACAACTATTACCCAGTTTCAAATATTTCTTGGGGTGGGGGAGGAGGATAATTGAGAGGATTGTGGCAGAACTGCAGACATTATTGAATGAGACTGATTATCTGGATCCATTCCACTCTGGGTTCAGGCCAGGGTTCAGGCCTGTACTGGTATTCTTCTGGACCAACTCTGTGGATGGGCATAGTGGCACTTTATTATGGTGGCTCTGTTACAAGGTCATGTCCAGAGATTAGCATAGGGTGACTGTTCTTCAGCCTTCTGGTATTTACACTTTGGAGTGCCATGGTACACCATTTTGTCCCCAATACTAATCAGAATCTATATGAAGTCATTAGGAGTTTGCTCCACCTCAAATCACTAAGATTGGAGCTCAGAACCAGATTGTTATGGGGGGGTGTAGTTTGGCCAAAAGCACCTTGAAGGCCAATAGTGAGAAGTCATGGCATGTAATGTAAGTAAATACTGTGTTGGACTATTATTCCATCTAGCTAACTATTGTGTACACTGACTGGCAGGATTTCAGACAGAAGTGTTTGCCAGCCCTACCTGGAAATGCCAGGGATTGCAAAGCAAGAGCTACAACCCTTCCCTTCTAGAATTAAAAATATTTCACATCAAGAAGGCTTTGTAACATTTGTCAAAACGCAATGCCATTTGGAATGTATTTTATGGGTTGTGGTTTTAATAATTACGACAAGAAAGTTGGCTCACCTTCTGCAAAGAGAATACATCCTGTTCAAGGCCGTTATTCGAAAGTACTCTGTTTTTGAGCGAGAAGAGCTATTACTGATAGTTCCCAAGCCCAAGCGTTGATAATCTCTAAAACAAGCTCTTTCCACTAGCTGTTCCATAGTTGATTTCTCTGATGCTTTCAAAGTAGCACTAGTGTGCATTTCACTGTCATCTGAAACTAAAGTTGTATTATTTTACTATCTTAATATTTAGTGAAGCAAGTACACTGAAGAGTGTAATACATTAGCTGAATTCAGATATTTACAGAAAAGCCCCTCTAAAGTTTTCTTACCTGATAGATCATCCTCCTCATTCCACCCAGGACGATTCACTCTTTCTTCCACAATTGTCCCCGTTTTCTTCTTTAGTAGGTACTGTCGTCCAATTGTCATCTTCCCTGCACGTTTTGCTCCTTTTACAATTGTTTTTGAAAGAGTGCTACAATTTAGAAAAGAAGCAAAATATCTGTATCGTGGTTGAAAGAGGAAAACTGGACATTATCCCTTCTAGGAACTTCCTCTCCAACAGCCACTAGAGAAATGTGTGGAATATATACAAAGTATAGATGTGATCCCATGCCTTCTAATGAATATTGTACATGAAAGGGTTTTTTGTTGCAGCATGTTCTCAATCTTTGTATTTCACAAATAATCAGAGGCATATTTTCATGATGCAGGTCCCTCTCTCACCAACAGGAAGATTTGGTGAGGTGATTTGGGAGCAAGAAATACAGAAAATCCCACCTTAATGATCATAATGTTGCATATTATAATTATAATTATTACGCAATTTTCATTAGAATTCTCACATATATTGCAGCATCTCCTTTACTAAATCATGCTATAAGCGTGATTTTAAAACTTCTTAAATATAACTCCGTTGCATAACCCTTTTTGAAACTAATAATATATAACAGTATTTATAAGAAAGAAGCAAACATACAAAAAGGGACCATTCCTTACCGAAAGGAAGTGTTCTTTTCTTTTTGCTTTGGTAAGATTATCTGAGGTGCAGTTTGACCAGCTGCAAAAGCAAAAGTGCTAAAGATGGACTGGGGGTAGCGAAACTTCATTAGCTGTTTCTTAAATATCTCTACAACTTCAGGGCCCACTTCTTCATCAAAAGCTACCTTAATCAGCTATGTATAAAAAAGATGCAATGAATTAAAAATAAAAGGTAAAATAAAATATAATAAATATAAAATCAAAGTTTCTAAAATATTATGAAATATTATTATAAAATAGTATTACTGATTTATGAAGCAATTTATATAAACTTTATGGTTAATTAAATCATTTTTTAAATGCATTGCTTACAAATTAGAAAAGACAAAAGAAAATGTATAACATCAAAGAAAATCATACTGGAGTTTTGACAATAATAGTAATAGGGAAGTTTTTAAATGTTTAGGGAAGTTTTTAATGTTGGATATTTTATTCTGTTTTTAATCTGTTGGGAGCCACCCAGAGTGGCTGGGGAAACCCAGCTGGATGGGTGGGGTATAAATAATAAATTATTATTATTATTATTATTATTATTATTATTATTATTATTATTCCAACACACTGTATGTATTTATTTAAAAACACTATGTGGAATGGTATAAGTTGAAGGTGTTATTTTGGTTTGTCTCATGAATAACAAAGAGAAGAAAATACAAGCATTAAAATGAGGCAGAAGATTTCTATGCTATTTTGTTTGAAAAGCAATTAAGATTAATCAGTGTCACATTTATGTTGAACAGACCCAACATTTGGGCAAAAGGACAAACTATTTTCCATAATATTGTCCCACTGTTTGCAAGCCTGTCCATCTTCTCTTGAAATGCTTTGGAAATATGGGCAGGGTAAATGCCATCAGAAACATAGCTGTCAAGTGTCCCTTATTTGAAGGGACAGTCCCTTATTCCAGCGCCATGTCCTGCTGCTGTCCCTTATTGATGGATGTCCCTTAAATGTCCCTTAAATTTCAAAGGAAGCAGCTCCTCTCCCTCCCTCCCTGCCGGCCAGGGAGGAGGGAGGCTCCAACTGTGTTGCTTGGCTGTGTACTGGGGGGTGGAGCTTGTATGCCATGTGTGTGGCTAGTTAATGCAAGCTGAGGGGTTTTTTGAATGCTGGTCGCCATTTTGTTGCATGTGCTGCTGCAAACTTTGCAGTGCAAAGCCAGGCCGGGGAACCATCCTAAGTTGAGGCTGCATAGGCCTTGTGGTGCATGTGATTCAGATTCTATTCAGTTGAACCTCTGGTTACAAAGTTGGTTGGACAGTGTTCTCGAAGCTACCAGCATGAGTTTGACCAGACTGCAGGAGGACAGGAAGACTGGAGTGCCTGGAACAGGTGAGGCTGCAGGTCCCTTATTTTGGCTGCTGGTCCCTTATTTTCAAATCTGTAAGTTGACAGCTATGATCAGAAAGCTGAGACAGAGTGGAGGATAATAGAGTATGTTTGGGGAACCTGGAACAGGACTCTCCCAAATGCTTCTTCCTACAGAAGCTGCTTATGAGACTGGCACTGCATCCCCTGGCCTATTTGCATGTCTTGTAACCAAGGTGCTTCAATACTAAGGGAAGGCAAAAACTGCCATGCTTATAAGGCCTGGAAATAAATAAGCAATACGGAAAGTGGGCAAACAGAAGTTAGGTACAGTAACTCATGACCCCACAGAACTATGGCCCAGGTTTATGGATACATTCCATATATACTTTCACTCTTTGATGGGCATTTTGCTTAAGTTCTCTATTGTACTATGAACAAGTCATGGGCAACCTATTTTTAAATGAAGGCGATGGCACTTTATTAATTTATGAAAATGACATCCAATGTTGTATAAAAATTGTCCAGATTTTTGCTAAGAAACCCTACTCTACATTTCTGTCATAAATTTGAGGCAGATGCATTGAGTGACAAAGATTAAAATAGTGTTCTTGGTACATCTGCCTAGTGTACCTAGACCCGGGGTCACCAAACATGGTGCCCTCAGATATCTGCCTTGCACTGGTGCTGTGAGGGGAGTGTGCTTGCTTTTTTTGGATCTGTGTTTTATTTGTTTTTGAGTTTTGTCTGTTGCAGTGGGAGAAATCTGAGCATCACCAGTTTTCTTCTGCAAAATGAGTATTTTGTGGTGCCAACATCAGTTGCTTATTTTTCCAGATGTGGACCTTAAAAGGAATGCTCCTAGGAAAAAGTATTATAGTTGTAATGGTTTCCATTTTTTTAAGATGATCTCTCTTTTCAGTTGAATTAATTCATACTCTGCCTTTCTACAGAAGAAGTCCAAGGTAGTTAACAATAATAAACCCTTAAAACCTTAGTTAAACTAACAGGGCTTAAGTTAACTTAATTGTGCGGGAGTTTTTTTAAAACAACAACAACAACACTTTTTATTTATTTTAAAGAACAAACATGACAACAACAACATTGGCTGCCTCCATTTTTTAAAATTGTGTTTGATTGTGGCCTTTATATGCAGACTTTCTTAGTGGAAAGTTCAGGGACATGAGAGTTGATTTATTTTGGAATTGGTGATATTGTAAATATAACATGCAGAAGGAAGTAAGAGTGTTCCCAAAAAACCAACAAACTATGAACTTTAAGCAGCTTTATTTTACCTGAAACACAGCAGAGGTAATTTGTAGCCCTTCCTGCATGCTTTGTTGAAGCTGGTTCTGGATGGTAATTTTCTTCTCCTTAGTTATTGAGGCAATGGGAACGCTCCGAATAACAGTTTGTTCTCCCACTAAGAATATTAGTCAGAGGAGCACTGAGTCACGATTCAAGTTATCAGAGCTGTTCATATTTTACATACTCTACTCAATATGTATGATCAGTCTTACACAGATGCATAAAAGATGCAACAAAGTCAAAGCCATAATCAAAGCTGGAATGTCTATCAAAATATTGAGCTCATTTCATGAATGACATGTTAAAGAGCCTATCAGTTCCAAAAAAAAGGGAACATGTACTTCCTCAGTCAGCTTACCAAACTGAATCAATTGATTTATTTTATTAACATTAACATTTTTTAAAAAATAAACCAACATGATGCCTTGTAACATCTATTCCTTCAATTACACCAAACTGTATTAAAATATATTATGACAGATATTCAGCATATGTATGTTTACAAGTATGTATGTAAGTAAGTAAGTAAGTAAGTAAGTCCTACTGTGTTTAGTGAAGCTTACACCCAAGAAAAATGTGTTTAGGATTGCTTAATTGAGATTGCTCAATTGCAATTTCAGCAACTTGGCTATCTTCATGAGAAAGATGAATTTAGAAAAGTTGTACATTATGGGATGACAAGCATAGCTCTAGTGGCAGTGGGTCAACGTTTACAGTTTTGCAACAAAAGGGAAAATTTGTTTTGTGGGGCACTTTTGGTTGTGTGGAAAGAGCCATTTATATAAAAGTGTTAACATGTGGCAGCACTTTTATACATGAATTCCAAACATTATAAATGGCGTATCTAGTGTATCACTGTCATATCAATTATGCGAAGTCAGTATAATATCAGATTTGTCACCAGCTGCTGATATAGAAGTTGCTGACCCTCAACTTGGCATTTATTGGCTAGTGTCTTAAGTCTTCGGTTCAAGCCACCACTATGTTAATGAGAACTAAGTCTATGTATTATCCCAATAAATATGCGTGCACTAAAGAAGTGATGCATCAAATGACAAAATATTTGATGCATCGCTCTCACTACATATCTATTTTCTGCAGCCTGTAGAAATAATTGGAACACACTGCTGTATTTTTATGTAACTCACAGAGATTTCAAAGTAGAATTCTTATCCTCAAAAAGCTAGTTACAATTTTCACTAAACAAATAAGATAATTGTTTAATAAATAATTGCTATTTTTTCATCAGCCCAAGATAGCAGTTTTTAAAATTGGTAACATTATTTGTTCTCATGACATTTTAAAATACTGTAATTTTTAAAATTTCTGCTCTTTTAATAAAGTGAAGGATTATATAGATCAAATTACTTTCCACTCTGGCAGAAAGAGTTGTTGCAGAAACCAGTTCACTAATTTCTCATTCACTGGCTATATATCTAACACTCATGGCAAACTAGTTAAACACTAGCCACATAAGAACCACAGAACTAGCCAGGAATAAGATAAATGAACTGTAATTCAGAACTTACAACTGCTACAAATGCAAGCAAAAAATACTGATTGACAACTTTCTCAGTTTAAACATGTAACACCAACTTCTTGATCCTGTATATAAGAAGACAAGAAGGGCCTGCTAGATTAGGCCAATGGCCCATCAGCATCTTGATCTCACAGTGGCCAACTAGATGCCTATAGGGCATGAGTGCAACAGCACTTACCCCACTTTTACTTCCCAGGAACTGGTATTCAGAGACTTACTGCCTCCAACAGCAGAGGCAGAACATAACTATTGTGCTAGTAGCCAATGATAATAAAGGTCATGTACAGTGGTGCCCCGCAAGACGAACGCCTCGCAAGACGGAAAACCCGCTAGACGAAAGGGTTTTCCGTTTTGGAGACGCTTCGCAAAACGAATTTCCCTATGGGCTTGCTTCGCAAGACGAAAATGTCTTGCGAGTTCCTGCGGGGGTTTTCCCTCCCCCCCTTTTCCTAAGCCCTAAGCCGCTTATCAGCTGATCCGCTGATAAGCCGCTTATCAGCAGATCTGCTAAAAGCCGCTAAACCGCTAATAGCGCTAATCCGCTAAGCTGTCAATGGGCTTGCTTCGCAAGACGAAAAAACCGCTATACAAGGAGCCTCACGGAACGGATTAATGTCGTCTTGCGAGGCACCACTGTACTCAATATTTCTGCCTGCACAAGATGAAGTTTCCATATTATTTGTGCATATCTGCCACCATCCAACCAACCATCCATCCATCTATCCATCTACTTTTATTCATGTGAATAATCCAGGTAATCCTTGAGTAGTTGCTCTTGTCTTTTTAACATGTTTCTCCTACTCAGAGTAGATCCTTTAAAATCATGAACATGATTAATTTAGGTCCATTAGTTTCAATGGGTCTCTTCTGAGTATAATGTAGATAGCTCTAACCTATAACCAGGACCTTCACATCATGCTATACCACAGCTTAGCATAAAGCCTCTCCTCCTCCCAGAGGGGAGGTGTTGTGAGCGGGAGCCTTTCCCGCGTCAGCAGGGGGGTGTACTCGGCCCCCTGCATCACTCACCCGACTGCCGCGCCCCGCCCACCAGGCCAGCCAATAGGGTTGGCTTGGGGGCGAGATCTAGCTGCATTCAAGCGGCCGCAGCAGCCCCGCGCCTCATTCTGTTTCCCTGGAGTCGTCGGATCACCTGCCCGCCCGCCCGCCCTCCCTCCCTTTAGGTCATATTTATGCTTTGACCTTGCTATGGACTTTGGTTGGTTGCCCTGGTTGACCAGGGGGCCTGGTAGGAGTTTTTATCCATTTGGCAGATTGGCACCAGCCTCTTGGTTTTTCGCCTACCTCATAGCAAATCGCCACAACTTTTTTGTACTGGCGGTTAGGCACTGGGATATGTGTTGTGCGTTGGTGGGTGGGGTTTGGCCATCACCTACCCCACCCCTCGTTGGGTATTCCATTAAAGGAATCCAGCGGTCGTGGATCCTGTCCAATGCCCTGCCGGTGCCTAGGGCCATGGCACAACCCCCAGTGACATCAGGGGAAGCTTCAAGTTGTATTTGCATCAACAAGCTCCTCCCACTGTTTGTTAACCTCCAAAGACCCCTGCTGTGCGGGTGGGGTCAAATATAGGTTGTTTGACCCAATGCCTAAGCCAATACCACACGCATGCTGTAACCAATAAAAGTTGCGGCCTACTTTAGCCCATTAACCTAAAATACATGTGTCCTTGTGTCTCATTTTACCAATATGCACGTGGAGGGTCCTCGACTCACAATGTGCATAAGCTGAAATGAGCCGAAGCAAGCCTTTGGCTCCTGGCAGGAGACCTTACTTTGCTTGCACTTAATCTCAGATTGTTACTGCTTGTGAACAAAGGATAGTTGTTTATAACAAACTAAAAAGTATGATCCATAGCCCAAAGTTTGAAGTTGGCTTGTTTTGAAATTGACTTGTGTTTGCTATAAACGATAATCTCTGGTTCACATGCTATGAAAACCTGAGAAATGCTGCCAAATTCCATTTCCAGGTGTAAGGGAGGAGGACAGGTCTAGGAGGTCTGCATTAGCCCAGATAACACAGATTATGCATGCTGTATTGAACCATGCTCTACCTTGACATGCAATCTAGGCCACAGTATGAGTATGAGAATGAAGGATATGACTACATCACTTTCAAGACCAGAAATGCATAATTAACAGTTGAGGACATGGAAATTGCATCTGACCAATTTCCTGGATCACATTTTTTGTTTGTCCATATAAGCACATCCATCCATCCATCCATCCATCCATCTACCTATGCTCCACATATATGTCTTTATGTCTATGCTCCAGACAGTTCAAGAAAACTTTTTTATGAAGCCTATCACATTACAGTCCGATCCATGCATTCAAAGGAAAAGAGGACTTAAACTGAGAAGCAGGCTTGTGCATGCTGCCTCCAAGTTCCCTCCATATGCCTAGTGTCCCCACTCCATTGTAAGCCTTTCCAAGTTCAGCGGGAGGGTTTGAAGGGGGCTTCTAAGTGCATTCGGCAGATAATACATGGTTCCCAATCATAGGAAGGCTTGTAAATGCGTCCAGCTGAATGTGCCTAAATGCCCCCCTTCAGACCTAGTCAATGTGATAAAGTTGGGGTGCAATGAGTGCACCTGACATGTATGTTCTCCCCAGTTTAAGCCCTTACATGTTCTTTTGAACACATGAATAAGGCTTATGAGAACAATTATAATAATTTGTTATTTAATTAGCTATGCAGATTACAGAAATTCATACCGATCAAAAGGTTGAATTATAGATACTGATCCTATTCTGGCACATTTGTTTTAAGCGACTTAAATGGACTGTGGGTTAGCTTCAAGTGTGTTCTAAAGTAAAAATTTATTTTAACATTCATAAAGAAGACCATACCTAGTTGATCATGAGGTGTGCCTTTAAATATAACTCTGTACGTAGTAAGGAACAAAGCTCCTTCTGCAGGGAGAATGTGAGGGCCTCCAAGCAATCCTCCAGTTGCCTCCTCTCGGCCATCAGGATCCAGAAGCACACGGAGACCTTCACACACAAACTCTTCCCCTGGTAGCAAAGCTGGTCGTAGAATCTTGGGCTGAGCCCAAAGACAAGATTTATATATATATATATATACACAAACTGTGTTACACATAGTACACTACAGGTGTCAAACTAAAAAGGATTGAGCTGGAATTACAGCTATAGTTTGTAAAAGACAGGTTATTGTAAAAATGGGTGTATTTTGTAGAAAAGGGACTTAACAAAGAGCCCTAGTCCAACACTCTAGCCACTATACACACTAACAATCACATTGTTAGCATTCATAGAAGGGATAAGGTGTGCCAGCTGGGCAGATAGTCATTTATCTGGTCTCCCTAGGGCTTTCCTGCACTCTTTCAGATTTCTCATCACCATTCATGGTCAGAAACATCCCTCTGCCCCTGTGCTTACTGGGCAGACTGGATTTCAGCTAGGATAAGAGTAAGAACTGAGTAAAATAAGTTCCATCTTTTCAGAAAAGTGGCAAAGATTCAAGGCTCTGATGGGCTGGAGCAGGGGTGGGGAATCTCTGGTTCTCCAGATGTTGTTGGACTCCCAACGTTGCCTACTTAGCATAGCCAATGGTCGGGGGGGGGGCGCGTGATGGGAGTTGCAGTTCAGCAACGCAGGAGGGCCACAGGTTCTCAGTGTCTGGGTTAGAGTTTTTGCCTCTTCAGTCCAAAAGGGAAAGCATTATTTGCTTAGATGCTGTTTGACTGGAAAAGGGAGTGGGTCGATAAAGAATAGGTCTTAAATCAACAATGGACATGCAACAGCAGCTTATTTTGATTCAGAGGTTTGGCTGATACTTTTTCTCTAGTTCATATTTCACAAAACTATAGCCAAGCTGCTTATTTGTTGAATTTTTCATATTTTTCAGCATCCTTTTAAATGTTCCAAATATCTCCCCAATTATATTAGAAAAAAAAACCCCACAGAAAACTGAGCAAACTTGCCATATACCTAAAATGTAAATAGTGTAAACAAAGTCCAAAATACTTGCCTTCTGAATTGGTGGCAACCTTTTACTTTCTCGATGAACAGCCTCCAGAGTCTCAATGTGCATTGCTACAATTCCTGGGAGCAAACACCACCGCAAATGAGCAAAACATAGCAAGAAGAAAACAAACTAAAATAATTCCACCCTTCTAAAAACTGCTTTCAGAAAGCCCAGAATAGGCCTCTCACATGACTATGTAGACACCGACAGACTAAAATTAGAAGTGCAAACCCTTATTGTCAACTGAAAATAACACACACAAAGAAGCTCTTTTCAAAAATATCTTTTCTCAGACAGTACAAAATATATATCTCTCAAAATATTTCAAGACTTCAGCATAGCTCTTCATACCTGGTATCATACAATGAAGACTCCTGATGTGATCCTGTGTAACTCCACTTTCTGTACAAACCTTGTCTATGAACCTAGTAATGAAGCGTATGACAGCATTGGCAATGTCATTGTTCTCAGAATCCTCAAACCCACTTTCAGTATCATAACTCTCAGCAACACTGCCTGCAATGCTAAAAAAGCAATTCTAATCAGTTAAATCTACATTGGAGCAAAATAAACATCATTCTATTTGAAAATAATGTGGTTGTCCCGATTACACACCTATTTGTGACAATGCTATTGCTTCCACTCTCCCAGTCGCCCGTTGCTGAAGTTCTTAGGAGTTTGTTTTTACTGGTGTCCAGTGGCACTAGCAGGTATACCATGAGGTTAGCAAAATGAATTGCCTGACTGAAAACCATACTTTCTTCACTTTGTACTAGTTGCTGTTGAGTCTCTTTACTAAGTGTTGGCCACAGACGCATCTGCTCAGCAGCTAAGTCCATGGCAGTCTTTTCTTGGGCCTGGGCATCAGAATTCATCTCCTAGGGGAGAAAATGGTTAGACAGTAGAATATTATACTGTGGCTTTAAATTATTTTCGTTCTTTTGGAATGGGCACAAAGGCTGCCTATAAACTATATATGAGACCATATAACACTGGTCTTGAAAGACCTACACTGGCTCCCAGTACGTTTCAGAGCACAATTCAAAGTGTTGGTGCTGACCTTTAAAGCCCTAAACGGCCTCGGTCCAGCATACCTGAAGGAGTGTCTCCACCTCCATCGTTCTGCCCGGACACTGAGGTCCAGCGCCGAGGGCCTTCTGGCGGTTCCCTCGCTGTGAGAAACCAAGTTACGGGGAAGCAGGCAGAGGGCCTTCTCGGTAGTGGCGCCCGCCCTGTAGAACACCCTCCCACCAGATGTCAAAGAAAAAAATAACTACCAAACTTTTAGAAGACATCTAAAGGCAGCCCTGTTTAGGGAAGCTTTTAATGTTTAACAGGTTATTGTATTTTAGTGTTTTGTTGGAAGCCGCCCAGATTGGCTGGGGGGACCCAGCCAGATGGCCGGGGTATAAATAATAAATTTATTATTATTATTATTATTATTATTATTATTATTATTATTATTATTATTATTAATATTAGAGAACCTTTGCTGAAGAACCAAACATAAGACAAAACACTGTGCAAAGAATAACAATTCATGAACCACAATGCAGGGTTTGGTACTGAAGTTGCAGTTTTCTTGCTCATGGGAAATTATGCCTCTACACCATGCACGTCCTGCCCCCAAGTTGTGCTACTGCATACTAAGCGGCAGCAGAACATTATAGAAAGGCTTCTCTACTGGTTGATGTCTCAAGATGCACTTTGCTTTTTGCATCCACATTGCTCAGGGGTGGGGCAAAACCTGGATCTGCCTGCAAAAAAACATTCAATTTCCAAATGTCGTGCCCATCTTACCCTTTACTTTCCATTGCATCTGAAATTAGATCCTTGTGCAAGCACAGGGCCATGGCTGGTCTTAAAATTTAAAAAACTATTTCTGACATACCTACAGAATCCATAGAAAAAGGAATGCACAACATGGAGCGATACTGAAGGCAAGTCTAATTCACTTATAGCCCTTTCAACACAGCATCAATTTAATCTGCTTGTTGGTGGGTTTAATTGTTTTTGTTTGTTTCCTCATTGCAGTTTTACAAGCTAATATATACATTAGGATTTCATTCTGCTTGCAAACTCTTGGCTCGTTCTCACAGTGAATATGAATTGGCTTGAGAACTAACTGCCCGGCATTCAACTAACTGCCTGGCACAGATGATACTGTCCAATCTTCTGTAGTGCTTGAGTCAGTGAGCCATGTGTAGCTATAAATAGCTTATAGCACTGAAAAAGTTTCATGTTTTCACATGCCAGATTTCAAATCTAACAGTGGTTCTCTGTAAACGAAGTGGATGGCACGTAGACACAACATATTGTAGCCTAAAGAAATTAGGGCAAAGGTGACTGGCAACTGTTTTCACATAACCTCATTTTTTAAGGAAAAAGCAGCAGGAACCTACAATTGTATGATCAGCCTTTTAGACTTCTGAAGAATATGAGGAAAAGCTTCAAGTGTGCATATGTGCTACAACTGCTTCTATTTCCCAATTCTGCTACCACTGTTCTCTGTTGCTTCCCTATAGTACAGTTAATATTGGTAGCAACTTTCCTGCTCATGGCTTTTCCTTCATGTTTGATAGTTCATCTAATTTAGAGGAACATTATTGACACGCTAAGATGGCAGAGTGCCTTCTTCTATTACTTTGTCTAGAATTGCCAAGTTCCTGGCATTTTACTGGTTTTGCTATACTGGAAAGATGCAACCTGTTCCTTTTATAACAGGACAGTTAGGACATGCCTATATTTTACTTACTTATTTCATTTATGTACTAACTTTTTCTTCCAAGGAGTTCAAGGTCGTGTGCATGGTTCTCCTCTCCGTTTCATGCTCACAACAACCCTGGGAGGTAGACTAGGCTAAGAGATAGTGACTGGCCCAAGATCACCCAGTAAGCTTCATGGCTGTGTAGGGATTCAAACCCTTGTCTCACAGGTCATAATCCAACACTCTTAACCATTATGCCACACTGGTCCAGATGTAGCTCAATATCCATCCCAGCTTAAATCATTATAACACCCACCCACCCTGCATAATCCCTGTAATACCTGCAGTATAGGTGCAATAATATTATTGACACCAGCTATCATGCCTAATCTGCATATCTTTGTTTAAAGATGACCCTGTAGTCACACAAGCAGAAAGTATGTTTCCAGAGTCATGCAGCTTCATATTTTTGATCTGTCCAATTTCAAATACCACAACACTGTTTATGAGCCCCCAAAAGGGAGGAAAAGGTTAGAAAATGAAAGGAGAGAAAGAGAACAACATAACACAGAATGATGGCACATTGTACAAAGCAACATGAAATGGGAGCCAGTTTATGCTGCAGCACTGACATGCCTTTTCAGCTCTGCACTGGACATAAGACTTCAAAGCAAGTCAATGAAAGGGAGAAGGAAAACTTACTTTATCTGTGGCTGAAGTAACTGTAAAAGCCACAAGCAAAAGGCTGATTTTGATATTAGTTTTCTACATATGTGCTCTTAAGAAGCATGTAACGAAGTGGCTGGAAGGAGTGTGCTTTTTTTGTAACTTGAGAGCAATCCAGTACACATCTTGGATGTGTTCAGTTGTGAAGCTTCTTGGTAAGTCTGACAAGTAGTCAATGTACTGTGGTGCAATGTGTCAGTGTGTCTGGATGTTAACAAGAAGATCTGTGGCTTAAGCCCAACCAGGGATGGCGGTGGGCAAGATTCCTGCGTTGCAGAGGGTTGGACTAGATGACCCCTGGGGTTCCTTCCAAATCTACAATTCTATAAGCATGTATTGGATATCATACATGTTCACACAAGCTTGTCACTGACTCTCTCTTTCACTACCACCCACTTCTTATGCCCCCCCCATAACTACTGCTTTCCCCTCTGCTAGCCAGGTCACAGAACCATGTGGACAAGTGGTCTTTCTCCCCAACCACTATGCCTACACATCTTGATGAAAATTTTACATTTTTACCCCACATTGACCAGATTGATGCTTATACCTCCCCCAAGGTCTTAAATTTGGAAAGACCTCTGGTAGGGGAAAATCTTTGGCTTGTGCTCGGGACAAGAATTTTTATTTTTCATGAATGCTGTGTGCCTCTGAAGGAACTTTTAGATGCTCCTGGTACAAAATATACAGTATTACAATGCCAATACAATTATACTGCATGATATAATGGTCCAGAACAAAAGTTGTTGTGGAATTAGATAAGACATGACAGCTGACTTAGCCTTTGGGTTCCAATACAAAGTAAGCTCCAAGATTTGTGCAGCTAAACTCATACACAGTTATTCATTACTGCTATTGGGGGAAAGAGTTATTTTGGAAATTATATTTATGCACCAGGGTGGAAAATCTGCATTTTAGGTTTCCTTTGGCACCAATATTCACAACATCTACTATCCATTTCTGATGAAGGCGGGGGGACATTCTTAAGGGAAGGGTAAAGTTTTGTCTGGGAATGCTGTCTGATTTGAAGCAGAAGAAACAGAGTGCTGCCAAAGCTAGAAAAACATGTAGTAATGCATGTTAGAACTGTGAGCATATTAAGATAATATACTCATCTATTCTAAAGGAAAGCAAACATTTATTTTGTGAGTATTAATGAATTATCCTGGATAGTTCTGCTGCTTTATATATAAAACATATTAAATCTTCCCCACACTATTAACAAGTTCATTACAACTAGTACCATAACATTTAAGAAGTAATTCCAGTATTTAGGAACACACCCCTTGCCTGGCATATTAATTCAAGAAGGCCCAACAAACTATACAATATCAAACATTTTCTTTAACTAAATGCCAACTGACTTCAACACAGATTTAGTTTAGCTTATTTCTTTGCTCATTAAAATTTCTATATTATTGTTTTACTTACTTTCTGCTTTAAGTGTTGTGGATGATTGTCTTCCTTAGCTGAAAGATAGAGTGAACGAATTTGATTTTCCACATCACTGTAAAAGTTTGTTTCCCAGAACTGCTGGTTAGCCCATATTGGATGATCTTGAACACAGGTGTAAACAAACTGACTGACTCCAGGAGCTAGTTTCTGAAAGCACAACAATGAGTCATCAGATTAATTTTCAAGAGTAGGAACAACAATGTATGCAACTGTTGTGGCAAAAGAGTAGGAACAACAATGTATGCAACTGTTGTGGCAATAAAAATCATTAATGAGACAGACAACTAATCCTAATGATGTATGTGTACATATAATAATCATGAATATATTCTCTCCTATACATTCATGTTGAGTAAACTAGTGGGCAACTCACTAATAATTCTGTTTATTTGAAGACAAAATCTTACAGAAGGCTCATTCTTGAGTATAAATGTTGCACCAAGACACACAGAGGTACAAGATCCAAAAGTGAGAACAATGGGATAGTGGAATATGTAAGCTTGGTTTGCTCTATTTTCACCTGATTGAACTCCAAAATTTGCACTGAAATTTGTGTGTAGAGAGTAGCTTTTCAAAGAATCTGAAGCAGGTCTACAAGGTACATAAAGTAGTATTTCTTCTCTATTTTCAATTACACAGTGCTTTTTTTTAATCAAAGCAAATGTCTTTTCAAAGCTCCTGCAAATAATGCAGAGATGGCTCTATACCCCCCCCCACTTAATGTATTTGTTGAAACTTCAGATACTCCACCTACATTGCAGCATTGCATTCCTTCCATATTTATATTACAAAATGAGGATTAGCTTTTAGGGTCACTGAAATCAGATGCACTGCATATTTTGATCTGTTGTTCAATTATATACAAAGTCATACAACATTACAATCCATCCCAAAACAATCCTAAATTCCAAATTATTCCAGACGTTTCCCTGATTTCTATTTCTAGCCAACCTTTCTGAATTAGCTTACAGGTGTTTCATTAGAACTGTTATTCAGTGCAACCAAACAGCAGCCAGCAGATGGCAATAGATTTCTGTGGAAACTACATGCCATTTCTCTGTTAAGGCAGGCTAATAAAATAGTGGCGCTGACTGTCTCAACAACTGAAAGATCAGTGCTGAACTCTGCCTAACAGACCTGCCTGTAAAAAAGAAATCTTACATACACAAAAATATCAATAGTATGCCATGTGACTACATTGTTTTCCTTGAAATGATATCCATGCTTCTCCATTAGTCCTGTACTCCCCTGATCTTACCTCTGCTAGCCTACAACAAAACCTAAATGTACTCCTCTCAGCTAGCTTCTTGGTGTGGTTCCATATAAGGGCATAAGAGACAATAAATTAGATTTCAGAACTGATCAGACAGGGATTATGCTGACAAGTGGCCTATCTGACTTGGGAGATGATATGGGAGTTAGTTTAGTTGGTAGAGCATGAGGCTCCTAATCTTAGGGGTGTGGGTTTGAGCCCCACTTTGGAAAAAAAGGTTCCTGAATTGCAAGGGGTTGGTCTAGATTACCCTTGTGGTCCCTTCCAGCTCTACAACTGTATATATATATATATATATATATATATATATATATATATGCAGGTTTTGGTGTCCTCGGGTGTCTTCCCGTGTAAAAGTTGGGGTGTCTAGGCGACGTTTCGACGAGGTCTCACTCGTCATCTTCAGGCTGGTGCTTTCGGCTTCTTGTTACTGGAACAGAGCAGGATCTCAGTGTTTGAGTTCCTATAAATACTGTAGAGGGGGTGTGGTGTATAGCCTCCAATGTTCTGGGCAGAGAGGAAGTTCCCAGGCTAGTGTGCCTTTTCTTCTTTTGTTCCTTAATTACTTGAGAGATATCTTGAGTGATTTCTTGAGTGATATCCTGAGTACCACTTAGGTGGGTCATTAGGTGTGGATTAGTTGTTAAAGTCTTTGTGTCTTGACCTCTTGAACTTTGTGAAGAGTTTTCCTGAGAAGATGGCTGTACTGTACTTAGTTGTGCTCTGGCTTGGCTTCGTGTATAGGGCATGGCCCTCCTTCCTTATATCAAGGGCACTACAGATAAAATTAGCAAAATCCTCCATAAACACAATATCAAAACAGCCTTTTGCACCAACCAAAAAATAGCCAATATCCTCAGAAAAAAAATAAAAATAGCCAATATCCTCAGAAACCCCAAGGATAAAATCCAGTTGGAAAACCAAGGGATCTATGAAATACCCTGCAAAGTCTGCCCAGCCACGTACATTGGACAAACAAACAGACGAATAAATGCACGTATCGCAGAACACAAGAATGCCGTCAAAAAAGAAGAAAAAACTTCCTCTCTTTTCCAACACATGAAAGAAACAGGACACGAAATTAATTTTGCAGATTCCAAATTGCTCTTTAACACGGAACATCACCACAAGAGAATAATCATGGAAGCCATCGAGATAGAGAAACACCCTCACAACATGAACAAGCGTGACGACACATCCCGCTTGCCAGACATCTGGAAATTAGCCCTCCCCACAAAAACTGACACCAGATCCAGAGGCACACAGAACGCCAACACCAATCAACCACACCAGACCCAAACCCAGACCCTCTCCACAGATGAATTACAGACACCATCCAGTAGCCAATCCATGGTGGCACCTCCGGATGTTGCACCCCCCTGCAATCCCTACACAGATCTGGCTGACACAAGCCACAAAACCACAGCTCGCCCCTATACACGAAGCCAAGCCAGAGCACAACTAAGTACAGTACAGCCATCTTCTCAGGAAAACTCTTCACAAAGTTCAAGAGGTCAAGACACAAAGACTTTAACAACTAATCCACACCTAATGACCCACCTAAGTGGTACTCAGGATATCACTCAAGAAATCACTCAAGATATCTCTCAAGTAATTAAGGAACAAAAGAAGAAAAGGCACACTAGCCTGGGAACTTCCTCTCTGCCCAGAACATTGGAGGCTATACACCACACCCCCTCTACAGTATTTATAGGAACTCAAACACTGAGATCCTGCTCTGTTCCAGTAACAAGAAGCCGAAAGCACCAGCCTGAAGATGACGAGTGAGACCTCGTCGAAACGTCGCCTAGACACCCCAACTTTTACACGGGAAGACACCCGAGGACACCAAAACCTGCATTCCTGTACCCGTGAAAATCTACGAAAGCATATATATATATATATATATAATTCTATACAGCCTTTTATTCTGGATGGGGTTGCAGTTTGATAGTGCTTTTAGATCTCTAGAAGCCCAAGTAGCATTACTGGCACAAAATACCTACCCTCAATTTAGGCTGGTACAGTATGGCCTCTCCTAGATGAAGAAAATCCAGCCTCACTTACATACACTCTGGCAACATTGTCTATGGATGGTTACGGTGTGTTGTACATTGGGCTTCACTGATTTCTGGGTCCAATAGGAAATGTGGGTTTTAACTTTCAAAGCCTGAATGACAGCACCAGAATAACTCAATGCCTCTCTCTCTCCCCCCCCCCCCAATAAACCTGCCTTTCATGAGAAGCTGTTCTGTTCTGTGACACAGACTTTTCTGTTGTGGCATCTTATCTTTGGAACTCATTTCTCAGGTACAGTCAATAACAACCACAACTCCTTCTGATGTTTTAAGTAAAACAAGAAAGAATTACTCTAAGATGAATGGGAAACACTGGAAATAATAAGGGGCCTGGTGGAAGCGCAATTTCATAAAAGAATTATGGGAAAAGATTATAAATTTAAAAACAAAGATATTGGAGTATTAAATTTCACATGATTTATTAATAAATTATATGGTTGACTTAATAAAGAAAGAACACACTGAGATGTTCTTCCTATATGGCAGCTGTCACTAGAAAATGCCATGCAAAGAATTGAAGATCTCAGGGGACATCTAATATTAATGAATGGATAGATAAAACTTGGGAATTTAACTTAATGTCTAAGTTGACATTTTCTGAGGTCAAAGGAAACAACAAAGATGAAATACTTTTGTAGCAAAGGGATTCTGTTACTTAACTACAGTCAAAATAACCTTCCAAATATATGGTATGGTTTTGAGATGCTATGAATTTTAAAGTACTAGTAGTTCTTTTTTTGCAGGCCCAGTTGCAGCAAGCCTAAGATTGCTGGGATGGGGCACAGGTAGCAATAACTACATGACAACATTTTGGGATCGAAAATGACCACAACTTTATTGATTACAGATGCCAGTAGGCTTTGGCATAGGCATGGGGTATGTATCCAAAATCAACCAACCTGACTGCTCGCTGATTAAATCATCAGGGTCAATACTGGGTTAAGGGACCCCATATGACACACATCGAGGACACCATTAAGGGAGTTCTATGGTCTGTTAGCCCCCGCCTGGACACACAGTCAGAATTCTTCCCCTTGGACCCATTTACCGGGGTACCCTGATACTTTGATCTGGAGGAGGGGGAAGGGTTAGGCTCCTTTCCACGCCATCTGATTAGATTAAGGATCCGGCCCAATGCGTTTTTCCACCAACAGATTGTGAATTGCTGTGAGGTAGGTAAAACCTCCAAACTAGGCCAATTAGGCAAATTCCTTCCTGGCCCCCAATAAAACAATCAAGCAATTCCACGGCATTCATATGCACCGCCTGCTTGCCCACACATACAGGTTTAAGTGGTTTGAGGATAGACCTGAGTAAAGACAGGCTCAAACCAGGTCCACTCCCAAATGTCCCCCTGCAGTTTGGCCATGATTGGCCAATTTAAATTTGAACAGCAGAAAAGTCCTATCATTCTCAGATGACACAGCCTAGCTGTGCAGGGACTTTTTGCCCCCAACCAACTTGCCCACAGCCACACCAGACCACAATTGCTGCTGCTGCTGAGCAGCATGGTAAGCGGTTTCTTCCTCTTCTTTATCAGTTTCATGTTATCTGTTTAACTTACTTTATTAGTATTGCAGTTTATGACTGTTGTGTGTTCTTCTTTTGGGGTTAGAAATAATATTTATTGAGATGGTATTGTTTCTAGTTTTGCAAACTGCAAATTGATAAACAATAGTGCAATCCAGGCCTGCTCACACCAGACTGTTAGGAGTTTGGACAGAGCCAAGGTATTTCTGCACCCAGCTTTGCCAGCTGGGTACCATTGACAGAGAAATACATCACTGTGTCCGTGCTGACTTTCCCCTTCTGCCCACCAGTGGAGCCCAGTGGAAAGCCCAAAGACTCAAAATTCCAAGGCAGGGGATGGGATGGGGCTGAGCTGCCCTGGAATCTGCTGGATCTTGAGACAGTCTCACAGCAACTGCAGGCCAGCATCAGGCCTGATTTGGGTTTGACCGCTGCATCAGTATAGAGCTGGTGCAGGGATCAGGCCCAACTGTCCTGCCGCTGCTACTCTCTGGTTGCTGGGAGGTGCTGTGCCGCGGATGCAATGGTGGTTCTGCTGCTCTGCAAAGCCCCACCAGTGTGTGAATAGATGTTAATTGAACCCCACATGCTTACTGCAGCAGTTCAGGATTCTGGTGCTGATACTGGCAATCTTAAGAAGCACCAAAAAATTATTCACATAATGATTTAATAACGGACTCCCTGAAATGGTGGCTAGATAGATGAGGAAGGAGCAGTCAGTGAGCTTATCCAGACTCATCCTCATAGAAAACAACTATTAATCTGTAATTACCAGTTGTAGGGAGTTCCTACAATATCCTGTACACTTCTTTAAATCACAGAACACTGTGAACTCTCCCTCTTCTGCAATAGAATGTACACCCAGCAAGTTTATACAAAAAGGGACAAGGGAGCAAGGTTATTCCTACATCTGTTGGAATGGACAGGATCTTATCTGATTGTTGCTGGAGTAAGTCTTGTGGAAATAACCTACAATAATAAAATGCATCTGTGACACACCATGATAGAAAAACTTATAGAGATGTAGAACCAGGAGCATGGCCATCTCGCGTGACTTGTTTTGAAGGGCACTGCAATCACAATTTAGGATGTGTATATGTGCATAGAAAATAAGAAAATACATAAGAAAATACAGTTTACATCTCTTTTATTTAGGATATGTACATTTGTATCATGACTGGGCACAAGAAATCCTGATCAAATATAAAAGAGTGTGCTCTCTCTCTCTGCAAAGTAATCTATTGGGGCATGATCCTGCCAAAGAACCTTTAAATCTCATTGGCTTCAGAAGGGAGAGATTTTAAGTATATGTCTGAGACTCCCACTGATACCCTTTGGGTTTTAAAGTGCTCTACTTGGATAAATCATGCTCAGTATTTTCAAACTGCACTTCTGAATGTGCAGCCTTAGTACATTCTTAACAATGAATGTGCAGATTTCTCCAGGGTAATGCAAGGTACAAATATTTAATTTCCAGTTCCAAGATCACAATCACATTCTATACACTTACAAAAATAACGTAAAGGTCATTTTTGCCAAGATCATTTTTGTGCCAAGTTATAAAACCCCAACAGGGAGCATCCTAGATGCTCTGACATATGTTCATAACAATTATTGTGTGAAAGGCGCCACTATAATGTGTATCCAAGAATGTTCCTTTGTGTGCCAATTTCAACATGATTAAAATGGGTAAAATATTGATACTGAAGACTACCTGTGGCCCTACATCTATATGCAAAGCATTATGATAAGCAAAATAACTCTTAGCTAAAATAGTGGACGCAAGAACATTCAAATTTTAAGGTTGCTTTTTGGTTCAGACACCATACTAAGTGTATTCAGAAGCTCAGGGTAAACACAATCAGCTCTGCTATCCACATGATTATGGCACATGAGATTGAACACCCAATAAGACTTATGTTTCTTGAAAAAATGGCCTAAGAAAAAAACATATGAAAATAATCATTATTCCATTAGTATGTTCATTTCATGGAAAAGGCTTTGAAAGTACGCAAATGAGGTAGGGCCCTAGTGATACAGCTTACTGGCGAAAACCATTTCCTCAGAAATAATGTACACAAATCAAAAACCAAACGCCTTGTCTGGGGAATAGGTAGGAAAGCATGGGTGGAGGAGGGCGTAGAAATATAAACAATGTCTCAGACTATGAATTATTCTGCTAATCCCAAGGGCTAGATTTACAAAATATCTGACCAGTGTTTAAATTTTTAACCTTAAATTGAATACTGATTAGAACGTTTTTTAGAGAGGAGATCATAGACCAGTGAGAAATCAAACAACTGTCATGTAATTTTTTTTTGCGGGGGTGGGGGGAAGCAGCGGGGAAGGGAATAATTATATATAAAACTTTTAGCTGAGTTAATCAAGCAAAGGGAATCAATGATCTAAAAGAGGTCAGTTACATAATCTAATTGCACATTGTAATTTCTCAATGAAACGTCTAATATTTTTCCTTAGATTTTATTATATCTGTGCAGTTAAAGTTAGTCATTCCTAAGGTGGCCATCCTAAACTTGTTTACATAAATTCCACTGAATTCACTGGTATGTATTTCTGATCAAACAGCACAAACTCCATAGCACAGAGATAGTGAGGCTGCGTATACAGCATACATTTAAAGCACATTCTTCCCCAACCATCCAAAGAATCCTGAGAATTGTAGTTTACCCCCCACAACAACAGTTCCCAGCACCCTTAGCAAACTACAGTACCCAGTATTCTGGTGGTAGTGGGAGAGTTCTTTAAAGTGTACAATATAAGTACGCAGCTGGAGGATCATTTTGCACTTTTCTGTGAAAGCTCAGTGGTTTAGAGCACAGCTCCACCTGCATCCCTTATCTGGCTATCTAGGGTAATGTTGTGGCCAGGAGCCATCTCAGGTTGGGGATCCAATTCTTAAGAGGTAGTATAAGAACTTCTAAGACCAGCTATCCTATTGGATAAAAGCATCTCTGTCTCAGCTTTAAGCATTAACCCACAACCAGTTCATTACTGAAATGAACCTTTGTTTAGGACATCCATTTTCTTTCTAGAACTAAATGGAAAGGAGAGGAAATGCTATCATCAGCATAACGTGAATGCCACACCACACCCCAAATCTCTAGACATCCTTACACAAGAGCTCATGTATATGCTATGTAGCACTGGAAACAAAATGTGCTGGATCCCTAAGTCTAAGCCCATGGGGTTGAGCAACAGCTTCCCAGTACCACCATCTAAGATCTGCTTTCCAGGAAGAACTAGAGTCATTATAAAACAGTGCATACAAGCCACATCCTGGGCAGGTGATTTAGATGAATATTAAGGTCAATTACATTGAAAGTAACTCATAGGGCAAAAAGAATCAGGAGGGACCATCTTCCCCAGGTCAGTTCCCATGGAAGATCATGCACAAGGGTAAGCAATGTTATCTCAGTCTACAGGGTGGAAACTAGAAAATTGAAAAAAGGGAAAAGGCAATCTATAGGCAGAAGTATTGCTAGGAGAAAATATGTACATAAATTTATCACGCACTGTTTTGAAAAGACATTCCTTTAACAACTAACACTGGAAAATTAACATAATAGGCCGTCTTCCATCAAAAGGAAGGGAAACATTGTATCTTGTATAATTACGTGTTATTTATATTTTAAACAAATTCCAATTGTATTACTAATGGTAAACAGAAACACTGTTTTCTGCCCCAAAGGCTAAAGTTGTTTGCTTGCACAGGACATTACTACACACAGTGAAGAGTGCTCTTCCTGACTTAGATGAATCACACTCTTTTGATTTCTTAGGTCTAGTAATTTAAAATTGAACTAGAGTGAAGTTATAGTGGTGTTTGTATGAAATTTTCTTCCAGGCCACAAGTATGCATCTATTGTACTGACTTGTTGTCCATGAATTTAATGCTGACGGCTATGAGCTTGTGGATTTCTTCAGTCACATCCTGCCCTGTCAGGTTTTGTAAGAGTCTAGTCACTGGGTATTAACTACTGGAATTATACCGGACATCACATGAGGCACAATATATTGTAAACAGAAATTCTTTCTTGTTATTTTAATTACACATGTGCAATGCCCCTAGACTAAACGTCTTGGAAGCCACAGGCTTCATGAAAACTTTAAGAAGCAATAGCCAGATCACATAGCTAGCCTTCCACCAAAGCAGATTTTCTGATTACTATGAAGCATTTTGCACTAATATTTATATTTTAAAGACACAGAATTCACAGCATTCCTACCTGACAACCATGCTAACTTGACTTAGTAAACGTTTTTAGTGAAAACTCACTGGTTTACTGAGTTAGATTAGAAGAAGCTGCTTCTATTTTGAAAGTTTGGTACACATGCATCCAATCTAAACAGTATTTAATTTTCAAAGTTTATTGTGAGCATCTGTACTTATAAAAAGAATTTCTTCATAGATTAATAGAAAATACTGTTGCACTCGGGTCCTGCTTAAAAGGGCTTACCATAGGCATTTTACAGGTAACTGTGAGAACAGAATGCTGGACTAGATAGGCTCTTCTTAAGTTCTTAGCAAACTACTAAGGAGCTGGAATGAGGGAAGGATAATATCTGATGGTTTTTAGGAAGTCATTTACTTCTAGAATAGAGCCAGACAGTAGAAAGACTAGGTCCTATTTACATGTAATGGAAAGCCATGGTCAGAAACATACAATGGTTTACCACAAATGAGCAGTATGCTGGTACACACTGTGCAAATCACTGCACTGCTGCTACCTTTTCCGTGCCAGCTGTGATCCCAAGAAAATCCCCACCACACCCCAGATTTAGGGGGAAAACCTCCTTAGTAAAAATTTTCCACTGGGATAGCAGGCAGGGAAAGGGTTAAACATCTCAATGTGCTCCATGCTGATGAAAATCATCCTTTTAACTGTAAAATAAACCAGCCCACTATGCATTTGGGGTTATGTCTAAATATGACCATGAATTGAATGAATTCTGAGTAAGACAACCAAATCTCTGAAAAGCTTGGTTCTTTAAACTAGTGTGTTTGCAAAGTGTGGTATGCAGATGGGGGTACATGAAATGGCTTCAAAGGGTATTATTAAAACTAAATTCTCACAAGAAGGGATCTCAATTAATATAGAGGTATACAAGCACTTATTATCAAATTTCCAGAAAACCACAACTTACCCTATAAAAAGCAGTTGTTAGTGGCAGCAGTGCTGCAGCAATGTTGTACTCCTCTGACGTTGAACAATCCTTCAAGTTGAAACAAAAAGAGGAAGTTAGCAAGTTATTCTAATCAGCTTGCATTTTCAACTGTAATTATGAGGATTACCCACAGAGAGCTTTGAAGACCAGAAAGAACCCTACTCAATCATGATAGAAGCAAATGTAGCCTCCTGGTAGTTCTTTAAAAAACCAAACAAACCTGAAACAATCTGGAAAGCAGAAAAAACTTCCATCTGAGATGTCTATTTACAGCTAACCAATCCTTTTGGTGCCTATATTATAATAAAGCCTCTTTACACCCCAGATTGCATCAGTGTAGTCAGGTATAGTGTGGTCAGTATATTTGTGTCAGTGCGCCAGGTAGCTCAGTTGGTTTAGAGTATGGTGCTGATAATGCCAAGGTTGTGGCCCCCTGCATATTCCTGCATTAGCCATAGGCTGTTTAACAACAATTGCCACCGTTGTGTTGGTTTCCACTGGCCTCCAGTAATGTTTGAGATTTTCTTCCTCTTGAGCTGCATTAGCACTACTGCAGAATTCTAGATTTTGTACGTACTTTCCTTATGCTTCTGGCAATTCATTCAGTGCATTTAGATTTTGTATGCATTTTTAGTTTAATTTAGTTTCCACATGACATCAGTACATTAAAATAAATGACAAAAAACACACAAGCAACAATGTAAAGAGCACTGGAAAGCTAAATTTAGAATATTTGTTCGGACTGTAACCATTTGATTTCAATCTCCGTAAACATTTCAAAAAGTTAACTGAGCTGCCAAGAATGCAACTCAGGTTTCTCCAAAGTGAGTATAAATCAAGCGATTGCAAACCAAAATAAAATCAACCCACAATTGCAATAAAAAGAAGCAGATGGTTCTTTATGCATTTTAGGGTTTAAATATGTATGCGTATATTTATTCTTGCCCTTAATAATTTATACCACTATTTTCTTAGCAGCAATTAATCTACTTGGAAAGTTAATACTGGAATCTGAAAGGACCAAGAGGCGTCAGGAGTGATGAGAACAAGGAAATAAAATGGATTTTAAAAAAATAATAGAGCAAGAGGAAAAAGAAAGTTTATGCTAGAAAAGGTTTAATATTCAGTATGCTTAAATTATGGTATCAGTGAGACATCCAAGAAGGTGGGGTGAGTGGGAGCACAGTCAGCTATATATATCTATTCAAGGCTGATTGTGACCTCTTTCTCTTGCTCATCAAGTTGGCCTCTACAGGCCTGAGTGACTGCCACCTGGTTATGCTGCACTGTTGCCTCTTAAAATTTGTCATGTCAAGGCATCTGAAGGCAGTCCTGTTTCAGGAAGTTTTTAATGTTTTATGTTTTATCAAGTTTTTACTTTTGTGCTGGGAGCTGCCCAGAGCAGCTGGGGAAACCCAGCCAGATGGGCGGGGTATTATTATTATTATTATTATTATTATTATTATTATTGAGTACAAACCATGGAGGGGGTGGGCAGAGAGATTTGACAAATCAGAGAGCAGGAGAGATGAGACAGATTAGTTGCTCCTTTGTTTCTCTTTTGCTGTAGCCATTTTAGGAAAAAACCATGGCAGGAGAGGTAGAAATGGTACCATAGGAAATAATGAAAATTGTCAGGTGAGTGTTCTCATAATAAGCTAACAAACAATTTCTTAGGAACTTGATTTTTTGCACCATAAGCAGCACCTGTGTGTATAGTTGTTCTACATTTACTAAAGTGAATCATTATTTTTCCCATTAAAACATTATCTGATGTCTTTCCTACTAATTTGCCAGGGTTTCCCCCAGTCAACCAAAAACCAAGTTCTATTCTGAAAATGATTATAAAAGGTGCATGAAGGGATATACTGTGCTACAGCTGCATGTCCAGCTGTCACACTACCATGAAATCATACCAGTTGCTCCTTCAAACAATCTCCCCCAAAACTTGACAAGCCAAACCAAAAAGCTAGGTCTGATTTATTCATGTTTATCGGATTTGTTATTAAGCTTGGAACGTACAATGGTGTTATTAAAGGCTGACTAGTCCATAGATTATCCTGTTTCTGGTGCATTCCCCAGCACAAAAATGGTTCAGCAGGAGCCAGGCATTCATAGGTTTGAGTGAATTCAAGATGGAAGAAGGGGGGAAAATGAGGGTTGAATGCAATTTTTCACTAGTCAGACTTGGAGACAAATAGTTCTACTGCAACCCAAAACAAATTTTACCTAGATTTACCCTCAATAGTATTGTTAAGTTTCGGCAATACAAAACATCTGTCTTGAGCAGCTCTACAGTACTTTAAAACTAACAGCAGTCAAAATCAGTGATGACACTGATAGAGTAAGATTCATTGTTCCTTCATTCTTCTCTTACAATAGAAAAAAAAAGCTCAACTGTCACAGAAGAGTGATTTCCTACATTTCACATCAGTATTGTCACTTATTGTAACAAAAAAAAACTATTAAACCTAAGGGCTCATGTTCTTCACTCCCCCCCCTTAAGACAATGATAAAATACAAGAATGACAGCCCCTATGTTTCTGCACATCTGAGTTTCTTTAGCAAAAATGCCATGCATGTTTCTGAAAACTGTCATGAGGCCCATAGCAATAAAGTTCAGCATACTCAGGCTGTAATCTTCTCCCAAGGAAATGGTTGGGATGCCAAGATGCCTTTTGACTTTTATTTCACAGCAGGACTTCATTCGCTGCAACTCTGTCCAAACCTTAAACTACAACATCTGTGATATACTGGCCCACAACAGAATTTGTAGAACTATTCTACAAATAGTTTTTAAATTAAGCAGTGGGATGCTTTATAACACATGACAAACTAGGAAGACAAAAAATACCAATAGACGCTGAGCATTACTGCTGCTCCAGAGGATAGGAACCAAATCAATGGATTCAAATTACAAGAAAGGGGATTCCGAATAAGCATTAGGAAGAACTTTCTGATAGTGAGAGCTGTCCTGACAATGGAACGAACTACCTTAGAAGATGGTGGACTGGAAAAACAAATTTTCCCCAAGATTAGGAATAGAGCAAGAAGATGGTATATGCATGATACGCAGCAAGTGTGCTTCCACAAGGGGCTCATCACTAACACTACAGACACATCTTCAATTCTCCTCAAGTGGTGTGATATTTCTCTTTTACCTGAAATGGTAGGATATTTCTCCCTCATCCAGGTCTTGTTCAAGAACTGGATTTTTTCTTTTTTAAGGAAGTTGATGTCTGCAGAAGCAGCAAACAGGACTCTGAAACTTTCATTCCAGATGAAACGAAAATTTAGGAAAATGAAAATAAGAGTGATAGGCAGCTGAAAAATGTCTGTTGTAGAAGGCCTAAACATAGCATTCTGTGCTGTTAGGAGGAAAACTAGACTTCCGGGTTAGCGCCTCTGGTAATGGCTGAATTCCTCTGATTGGGAGGAATTTGCCTCATGGAAATCTGGGTCTGGCCGCCACGGCGAAGGCAGAGACCTACTAGAAATCACAGGCGGGTGAAGCCTGTGAACGTGGGATTTGGCTGGCACCTTTTGCGCCTCCCCTACTCGCGGGGAAACCCGGTTTCGGGGATCCGGAGCGACGTGGGGTGAGCGGCGCGGTGCTTCAAATTGACTGCTTCTTCCACGGAGCGAAGCCGCATAGCTGTTGCCGGAGAGCACTGACTTTTTCCTGTGGACAATTTGATCTTAAAGCAACTACCCGTGAGTAGAGCGGAGAATTGGATTTTTAAATGTCTTAATTTGGTGCCGAAACGGGGAGGTCTAAAACAGGAAGTCCACCTTCCCCTTGTGTAAATAGATTGAAGCAATGAGGATGCAAGCTGAAGTCTTGGAAAGCCTATTGTAAAGGACTAAATTTCCATCAGTAAAAAATACTAAACCCCCCTTGGTGGCAGGAGAAGAGGGGGGAAAGTTTTGGACTGAGTATACCTGCAGGAGAGAGCGAACAGAGTTAATATACCACCACTCCGATCCTGGAAACGGGCTGCCAACAGGACTGACCGTGATTAGAACGTTCACTGACAGTTTAAATAAGAGGAATACATTGTTTCCATTGTCTCCGTCTGCATTTAAAAAGGAGTAAAAGTAACAGAAAATTGAAACTAACTTTATTGTTTGAATTGAGTTTAAAAGGACTAATATAAATAGAAACTGTTTCCCTCTAGAGGAACTGTTTCCCTCTAGAGGAAGCCTTTGAAACTGTCACAAGAGTTGAGCTGGGGGAATTTCCAGCTGCAAGATAAAAACCTGTGAGATTCTGGGGACCTTGAATCGGTTAAGAATGTTGACAGAAGAGGCCTTAGTGGTTGTATTATTTAAGATAAGTGACTAATTGGAACAACTTCATAAAAAGGTGGATGTGGTAACTACCAAAATTGACAATTTGGGACAAAAAGTGAACACCAATATAGAAACTATTCAGAAACTGACACAGGAATCTATTTTGACATGGCAAACTGCGGAGAAGGCTAGGGAGAACGTTATTGCCGTTGAACCTAAAGTAACACAATTGGAGAGAGAGAGAGTCCCAGCCTTACAGATGCAATTTGATGACCATAAGTTGATGCCTGCTATGATTGAATTTAAAGAAAATCAGATTTCGAGGATCAGAGCCCTACCGGAACTGGAGAAGGAAAGTTTGATAGATTTCCTCACACAGGAATTTGATGACTTTTGGGTCTTGGGTCAAGAAGAGATTAAAACTGTGAGGACTTTCGGACTTGGAAGAGGAGGGAAAAAAGAGAAGAACAAAATAAGAGACTGTTGGAACTACCAGAGGAACTTAGAAGAACAACAGTCAAGAGTGGAAATTTTGAAAGACGTCCTGAAATACCTTTTGGATCTTAGATTTAACTACGGAGATTTGGTTGCCCTGTCGAGAAGGAATAAAATCATTTTTAGGTGGGAGTTTCCCCGAGATCTACTCTTTAGCCTCAAAGGAAGGAAAAGGAAAATAAGATCAGTGGAAGACAAAGTAAAGTTCATGTATAAATATGAAGAAGACTCGCAGAAGGGACTTGGGAAAGAGTTAAGAGCATCGGACAGAAGATCACCAGGTTGATGGACTATAGGGAATTGGCGGATATGACTGGCAGAATCCGGGACCAGGGAGAAGAGTCGGTGGAAGAAGATTGGAAAAAGTTTAAAGACTATTTATAAAAATATTGTAAAATTAATGAGTGTCAGAAAAATGTTGGAAAGGAGCTATATGGCTTTAGTAGAAATGTTACAAGGAATTAAGTACAAATAGATTATTAGAGTATTAAAGGGAAAATAAGGTTAAAATATGTTAAGACAATTATATATTAAAGGGGAAAATAAGGTTAGATTATGTTAAGATAAATTACAGGACAGAAAACAGAGGAAGATGGAAAGGAATTGCTGAAACAGTTAATTAAAGTGGAATACAAAAAGGGAGGTGTGAGGAGGTCGTTGAAACAAGTAAATGAAAGTTAAGATATTGAACTTATTAGATGTGTTTTAAATTGTTTTTGTTTGGTTTTGTTAATTTAATGTTTTGGGGTTGGCGTTGTGTGGTGTTTTTATTTTTGTATTGTATTGTATTGTATTGTATTGTATTGTTTAACTCTTTTTCTTTCTTTCTTTCTTTCTTTTGTAGTCTTTAAAATGTTATTAAATATTATTATTATTTTTTTTAAAAAAGGAGGAAAACTAAGCAGATGTTAAGTGGTTTTTTTTAATTGAACTAACGTGCCTATATGAAAGGTACTGTATAGAACAGAACACCTGACCTTTAATTGTCTACAAGTCATACATTTCAAATGAATTGATTTCCATATCAGCATGGTAGATGGCACCTGCAAGCTTTCATTAACTTATATGATAGTTAGACATATGAAAGGATCCATTATTTTCCCATACATTCCTTGTTGGGTTAATATTTTGAAAGTGTGCAAGCCTACAATATAAACCTAAAGTGATTTAATTGCCATAGTTTCCTTCTCTATGTTGTACTTTTGAAAGGAATCTAGGAATGTTTAAGAATTACCAGCTACTGTTCCCAGGAATCCCAAGGGAAAGCCAGGGCAGTTAAAAAGATATCCTACTTAGCAGTGTTATTTTGCAAGTATCTAATGCTACAATGGAGTACAGTACATAATGAAATATAATTATTTATTTTATAAAATTTATATGCTGCTTGATTATAGAAAAAAACCTCAAACCTAAACAGATGACACCAGTTACAGGTAGGTAGGTAGATGACACCAGACACAGTAGGACTGGGGGCATGTGGGTTACGGCTTTCATAATCAATGATTTGCAATATACTGCAGGATTCAGTTACTTTAGATCGTATTCCAGTTGTTCAAAACCACGTGGTACAAATCCCTTCAGAATCTCACTCTCACCCTGATATGCAAGGTATAGAAAAACAGAGTGCATCTGCTTTGACTATCCTTCACTAGTTCCCAAGGACTCTGGTACAGTGGAACATTATGATAGTGGCTACATGCAAAATGACAATGCAGCAATACTCTTCATAAGCTGAAAGGCAACTGTGCTAAGGTTAGGGGGCAGGGGTGGCCCAAGGTATTTTGGCACCTGAGGTGAAACATCCCACTTCTGCCTCCAAAATTGGTGGTGGTGGGGATAAGCTATTGTCCTCAAGGGCTGCCTGAAGCCCAGCAGCAAAGCTGGGTTGCGGAAAGTCTCCCCTCTAGCTGAACCAGCAGGAGTGGAGGCGTTTTGCAGAGGCTTGCTGCCAGTCCCCCTCTGCCCCTAGAGGCCAGGGATACCAGCAGCAAAGCTGGGTGGCAGAACTGCTTCACCCCGCCTTATGAGTGGAATGGCTCTGTTAGGGAGGAAAGGAACATGAGAGAGGTGGCTTAGTATGGTGTGAGAACCAGATATACAAAGTGCATGCTTATCAAAAGTTACATTACAAATATAGTGATCTGAAAGTAGCATAAAAAGCACTAATAAATAATGACATATGCAGTTTGATTATTTATGCCTCCAGCAACATAAACTGATCAATTGTTAATGTTCTTATATATTTACTAAGAAAATATATAGAGGAAAAAAATGTTTCCAAAGAGAATTAAAGTAGTAATGGTGGGAATTAAATCTGCTATGTGTGTCATCTGGATGACTAGCAATGAAGTCTCAGTAAGCAGCACGTAGCAAGCACATTAAACAAAGCTTAATTAGAAGATCAGGGCTTCAAGTAATTTGAACAATTTGCTTGGTCATTGCTCTGAATCATCTCAGCCATCAGTCACATATTCTTGCATCGATTGAGCTTAATCTCCAGATGACTTTAAAGTTTTACAGGCTGAAGGAAACACCGAGTTAAAACAAAAAGCAGGAATGTGAAACCCACATAACCCATGGGACAAGCAGAATCAGATTAGCACGTAACAGGCATCTCTCTGTTTAAATTACTCTTTGTAAAATAGTCAACTCAAGATAGGGAATAATTCCTTCGATTTTTCTTTTTTCATTTGATCCTGTCTTGAAGTACACCTCCAGCATTCAGCCTTACATGCCCATCTCCTCAGTTTGTACTCTCAGTTGTGCTCAGGGAAGTCTGAAGTCAGAATGAAAGCAGCCCTCTGCTCCAGGGGATACAGCCCTTTGGCCTAAGGGGGCACATTTTGCTCCAGTCCTTACTGCATGCACATCTACAGAGAATGCAATTTCATTTAACTCTGAGGAGCCTATTAATACTGCTTCCACTAGCAAAGTCCAGAATCTGAAGGTAAGGAAAAAACAAAGTAAAATTGTGGCACAATGGCAGGGTTGCCAGACACCCAGATTTCCCCAGACATATCTGGAATACTGTAATTGGCAGCAGTGCCTGGGTGAAAAGCCGGATGTATGGCAGCCCATGTTGGCAGTGCTGTTTTTCCATTAAAAAAGGTTAGTAACTTAACCGAATTTTCACTGTTTGAAATATGGCAACTCTACACAATGGCAATTATAAAACAAATGGCACTCTTCCATAGGATCACAGAGGATGCACAAGGAATTTATTTAGCTCCCCCTGCAAGACACACAATTTTCTTTATGAAAATCCCCACCGCTCTGAAGCTACCGCTGTTATTGTAACCACTACAACAATAGAAAAATAGTATGAGTAATTCTATAAATATTTGTCGCTGTGAGGAGCAGTGAACTGAATGTTACAATACAATAACCTCCCTTTGGAAATACATAAAATCTTGGAGTGTACATGTGCGTGTTAGGAAGTGAATCAAGAAAGATGAGTCTTAAATTACATGAAATCTTCCTAAAATTTTACAGTTATTTCCATTTGCTAGAGGATATGACATTGTAAAAAAGTACATAATCACTTCCCATAACTAGATTCTGCAACAATTTAGTCAATGTAGTAAAACTGCTTGCCTTAAAAAGAAAGGGGAAAACCCCTACTATGTCACAAGAGAACAAAAACAAAAAAAAATCCCCTTGCAAAAGGAGGATCGTTTTGACATCTAGCACAATTTAGAAATACCATCTCTGGGCTTTCTGAATTCCCCAGACTGTTATGCAGGGCTAAATTTCTAACTCTTAAATAAAAATCATAGGAACTATGGAGAGTATGAATTTAAGAATGCATTGCTGGTACAAAAGCATGTAAATTGGCACAATGATAAAAATACTTAAGAACATAAAGCTATAGAGAAAACAAAGTAATGTCAAAGAAACAGCATCTTTTTTATCCAGGTATAATTCTAATAAAAAAATGTGCCAAAGACAGGAGGAAGAGGCAAGAAGAAACACACTGCATTTTTCTATCTGGCATCCGTCTGTCTTGAGAGACAAGTGAGTGCACCTGTGGGAGTGAAGTCAAACTGCTGCTTTAGCAGCACTGAAGAGACTTTTCTGCCCCTAACTTATCTCTACAGCATGTGCAGAAATTGCCTTCTTGGACCCACTATTGGCCTCGTCCACTCAATCTGCTGGAGCCGGTCTTCACATGAAGAAGTCCCTAACTCACTGAGGGTTTGAGATGCATCAGCTACCCGCACCTAGTTTAGTTGGCTGGTTGAAGCTGTTCCCTTGCTGTGGCTGCTATCACATGCTGACAGCCTCTAGCAGCCACAGGTGAGAGCTGAGTGCAGGGTGGTGACCGAAGGTGGACAAACGACCCCGGAAGGAGCATGGCCTGTCCCCCACCAGGATTGGATTGGATAGTAATGAACAGACAACTAAGCAGAGCACACACACTTCTCTCACCAGAGCAATTAAAGTAAAGTAGCACTTTAGGCTGTGATAAAATTGTAGTCACACCCTCTGAAGTTATTGATCAGGTTTTTCATTTATGTTAACCATTACCCACACAACTTTGGCAATGTATGTCCAAACCCCAGAGGAAGGCAAATGCTTTCTGGAACAGTTAAAAAAACCGGATGATGCAGACAGCCAAACAGATAACCCTATTGTAATATTGACCTCAGAAAGTTTCCATGCTAGTTTAGATTGTGGCAATATGAAGAAGATAAGTAGCTTTGCACAGCTGTATTATATTATAAATAATTGCTGAACTTCTGATCTACCTGATTGTATTTTGTTGTAAATGGCTCATTTATAGAGCTTAATCCCTAGACCTGCCCCAGAGAGACGTTTCCCCCCTAAAATGTATATATTTAAAAAGCTTATCCCTCCCCCTCAAATATTAGTTGGATTTGCTTGTTTTTAGCCTGGTACATCATTATTCTTCTGTTTTAAGGATCTTATATCTGATACAGTATAATAAAAATGCATATTGTTCAGGTTGAACAAACTAATTTATAAACTTACACATTGAACACAATAATTGAAATGGTTTTAGAAAACTGAAGAGTTAATGTAACTCAGAATCACATAACTTCAGAAGATTACCAGTTAGGAAACTGTATTTGCAACGGAACCATATAACAAACAGGAAGTTGGGGCAAGCCCTATAGTCAACAATTTTTGCCTCCCTTGCAGAAATAAATTGCATTTCATATTTCATTCATTGCTGTTAGTCTGAACTTTTCTTATGAACTTGACCTGCCATCAATATATCCTCTGCCCAGTTCCCCACTCATAGCTCGCCCCCCTTTGGTTCCTGCCTTTGGAATGTTTGATTTATCTTGCATACACTTTTCATAAAAGACACGTCATCTCTCTCCTCCTTGTTCCATCTTCTTGCACTTACAAAATTGTGGCTCAATTGCTCCAATTCTGCCTCTGAGTACAGATGAATGGATTTCTCCAATTCCATTCTGTTTTTATTCAACTTCTGTATTCTGCCCTGGGGTTGTGCTCTAGGTGCCTTCCAACAGGACAGGAGAATTTCAGAACACTGATAACAGATTTTGCTTTGGTTCAAAAAAGTAAATACAAAATACCTACTTCCCTAAAAGACAGAAAAAAATTCCCAAAAGAATAAACATTCAAGTTGCATTTCTCTAGAAGTGTTCTAAAGCAGAGTTAAAACAAAAGATGGTACCTCACTTCCACTGAAAATCATGCTTATTCTGTTGAAAAGAGAGAGAAAACTACTTCTTCAAGAATATACATATTTTCCTTTTTTGAGCTGTTTATTTATTTAGATTAAAAATTGTATTTATTGCATTATTGTTGTCGCTGTTTAGTCGTTTAGCCGTGTCCGACTCTTCGTGACCCCATGGACCAGAGCACGCCAGGCACACCTGTCTTCCACTGCCTCCCGCAGTTTGGTCAGACTCATGTTTGTGGCTTCAAGAACACCATCCAACCATCTCGTCCTCTGTCGTCCCCTTCTCCTTGTGCCCTACATCTTTCCCAACATCAGGGTCTTTTCCAGGGAGTCTTCTCTTCTCATGAGGTGGCCAAAGTATTGGAGCCTTAGCTTCACGATCTGTCCTTCCAGTGAGCACTCAGGGCTGATTTCCTTAAGAATGGATGCGTTTGATCTTCTTGCAGTCCATGGGACTCTCAAGAGTCTCCTCCAGCACCATAATTCAAAAGCATCAATTCTTTGGCGATCAGCCTTCTTTATGGTCCAGCTCTCACTTCCATACATCACTACTGGGAAAACCATGGCTTTAACTATACAGACCTTTGTTGCCAAGGTGATGTCTCTGCTTTTTAAGATGCTGTCTAGGTTTGCCATCGCCTTTCTCCCAAGAAGCAGACGTCTTTTAATTTCGTGACTGCTGTCACCATCTGCAGTGATCATGGAGCGCAAGAAAGTAAAATCTCTCACTGCCTCCATTTCTTCCCCTTCTATTTGCCAGGAGGTGATGGGCCCAGTGGCCATGATCTTCGTTTTTTTGATGTTGAGCTTCAGACCATATTTTGCACTCTCCTCTTTCACCCTCATTAGAAGGTTCTTTAATTCCTCTTCACTTTCTGCCATCAAGGTTGTGTCATCTGCATATCTGAGGTTGTTGATATTTCTTCCGGCGATCTTAATTCTGGCTTGGAATTCATCCAGTCCAGCCTTTTGCATGATGAATTCTGCATATAAGTTAAATAACCAGGGAGACAATATACAGCCTTGCCGTACTCCTGTCCCAATTTTGAACCAATCAGTTGTCCCATATCCAGTTCTAACTGTAGCTTCTTGACCCACATAGAGATTTCCCAGGAGACAGATGAGGTGATCAGGCACTCCCATTTCTTTAAGAACTTGCCATAGTTTGCTGTGGTCGACACAGTCAAAGGCTTTTGCATAGTCAATGAAGCAGAAGTAGATGTCTTTCTGGAACTCTCTAGCTTTCTCCATAATCCAGCGCATGTTTGCAATTTGGTCTCTGGTTCCTCTGCCCCTTCGAAATCCAGCTTGCACTTCTGGGAGTTCTCGGTCCACATACTGCCTGAGCCTACCTTGTAGAATTTTAAGCATAACCTTGCTAGCATGTGAAATGAGTGCAATTGTGCGGTAGTTGGAGCATTCTTTGGCACTGCCCTTCTTTGGGATTGGGATGTAGACTGATCTTCTCCAATCCTCTGGCCACTGCTGAGTTTTCCAAATTTGCTGGCATATTGAGTGTAGCACCTTAACAGCATCATCTTTTAAAATTTTAAATAGTTCAGCAGGAATATCATCACTTCCACGAAATGTTCCTTTCATATCTCCAATTTTCTTGAACAGATCTCTGGTTTTCCCCGTTCTATTGTTTTCCTCTATTTCTTTGCATTGCTCGTTTAAGAAGGCCTTCTTGTCTCTCCTTGCTATTTTTTGGAACTCTGCATTCAATTTCCTGTATCTTTCACTATCTCCCTCGCATTTTGCTTGCCTTCTCTCTCCCGCTATTTGTAAGGCCTCGTTGGACAGCCACTTTGCTTTTTTGCATTTCCTTTTCATTGGGATGGTTTTAGTTGCTGCCTCCTGTATAATGTTACGAGCCTCCATCCATAGTTCTTCAGGCACTCTGTCCACCAAATCTAAATCCTTAAACCTGTTCCTCACTTCCACTGTGTATTCATAAGGGATTTGACTTAGATTGTACCTTACCGGCCCAGTGGTTTTTCCTACTTTCTTCAGTTTAAGCTTGAATTTTGCTATAAGAAGCTGATGATCTGAGCCACAGTCAGCTCCAGGTCTTGTTTCTGCTGACTGTATAGAGCTTCTCCATCTTTGGCTGCAGAGAATATAATCAATCTGATTTCGATGCTGCCCATCTGGTGATGTCCATGTGTAGAGTCGTCTCTTGTGTTGTTGGGAAAGAGTGTTTGTGATGACCAGCTTGTTCTCTTGGCAGAACTCTATTAGCCTTTGCCCTGCTTCATTTTGAACTCCAAGGCCAAACTTGCCAGTTGTTCCTTTTATCTCTTGACTCCCTACTTTAGCATTCCAATCCCCTATAATGAGAAGAACATCCTTCCTTGGTGTCATTTCTATAAGGTGTTGTAAGTCTTCATAGAATTGGTCGATTTCAGTTTCTTCAGCACCAGTGGTTGGTGCATAAACTTGGATTACTGTGATGTTAAAAGGTCTGCCTTGGATTCGTATCGAGATCATTCTATCATTTTTGAGATTGCATCCCAGTGCAGCTTTTGCCACTCTTTCGTTGACTATGAGGGCCACTTCTTTTACGGGATTCTTGCCCACAGTAGTAGATATGGTCATCCGAACTGAATTCGCCCATTCCTGTCCATTTTAGTTCACTGATGCCCAGGATGTCAATATTTATTCTTGCCATCTCATTTTTGACCACATCCAACTTACCCAGGTTCATGGTTCTTACATTCCAGGTTCCTATGCAATATTTTTCTTTACAGCATTGGACTTTCCTTTCACTTCCAGGCATATCCGCAACTGAGCGTCCTTTCGGCTTTGGCCCAGCCGCTTCATCAGCTCTGAATCTACTTTTACTTGTCCTCCGCTCTTCCTCAGTAGCATGTTGAACGCCTTCCGACCTGAGGGGCTCATCTTCCAGCGTCATAACTCTTCTATGCCTGTTCTATGCCTGTTGTCTTTGTCCATGGAGTTTTCTTGGCAGGGATACTGGGGTGGCTTGCCGGTTCCTGCTCCAGGTGGATCATGTTTGGTCAAAACTCTCCACTATGACCTGTCCATCTTGGGTGGCCTTGCACGGCATAGCTCATAGCTTCTCTGAGTTATTCAAGCCCCTTCGCCACAGCAAGGCAGTGATCCATAAATTGCATTATATTTAGCACCAAAAACAAGCATTTGCATGTAATACAGGAGCATAATTTATATAATTAGCCAGTTCGCATAATAAGCACATTAGGCGAATCAAATTAAGCTAAATCAATTAGGCTAGTGCCAATTGGACCTTCCTCCCATTAGAAACAGCAGGTACAGAGTAGCAATTTGATTGGGATAATGGCAAACTCAAAGGATTAAAGTTCCCTTCCACCCATGCCATGGTCTTAACCTGACTTCCCTCACCATATTGTTCCCCCACCCCACATGACAAACATCACATGGCCCTGAGAAACAGCACACTTGGCAGAAATACTAATGACAGCTAACCAATAAAAAGTTGAGGGGCTTATTAGTGACATTGATTTTAGTTTAATTTATGAATATCAAACATGCACTTTAATCTTGGATTCAGAGTCTGGGGAGACACACAATAGATTGCTCTTTTTACAGAATAATACAAACTCCATGACTTTTCTCCTGTCAACACTATCATCACAGTTGACAGACATGTTTTAATGCACTATATGGTTGCAGAAGCCAATTTTATGTTTTTATAAATTTCTATATAAAGAAAACATTTCATTCTTTATTGACATTTTTAAGTTTATCTAGAAGGAGAAGACAAGTTCGGCATTTAAAAATAATCTTTATAAAGAAAACATTTCATTCTTTATTAACATTCCACATTTAAACTGAGATTTGCATGCTGCTTCAAGTGTAAGTGATACGAGTAGCACACACACTTTTACTTTATATGGAATTCATTGCTATTTAATAGTAATATCGGCACAGATCATTTTCTTGTGTCTTGCCAATCTATATGTTTTCCCACTTCCCACTGTGCCCAAGGCATCAGGTGAAAGAACCCCTGCATCCATGTCTCCGCTTACTTACCCAACTACTATGCTCTCTCACTGTCACCATTTCCCCAGATGTAGCTGGTGTAGGAGGAAGACTTAATAAGCAGAAGGGCAACAGTCCATGCACATCCTTCCCAGTCAATCCCCATTCTTCAAGTCACCTACAGCTTCAGCTGGAGTGAGAAGCTCCATTGGAGAGCTCTTGCAGTTGCCTAGTGTGATAGCTGTATCTATATCTATGGTCCTTACTCCCTCCCTACACAGATAGCTTTTAAAAACCTAGAGCTATTTACACCTCCTGGTACTCTATGGGAAAGTTAGAGGTGCTGGAAAAGCACCAACCATATTGTTTTATCAAGCCGTGATAGATAGTAAAATTTCATTTTAGTTTGACTTTATTTTTGAATGCTATATTCATTAATTGTATTAATTTCATAGGAAAGCAGTAGAAGTAGAAACTGTCTTATTACATGTGAAATTAAACGGATTGCCTTCCAAGGGTTTCTAAGCAAAAACCACAGCTTGAAAACAAATAATTGAAATAGCTTCTCAATGATTCTTGAACATTTTGCGGATTACGACATGGCCAAAATGGAGATGTCGTTTATAACAGTAGTACACAAGTTTAATAAACAATATAAAATTATCTAAACCAAAAGGAATCTAATTAACATAAGTAAAACTAAATGCAGTATTTGTTGTTTGGCTAATGTATTTGTTACATACAACTTTTTAGACAAACAGTGGTTAGGAACAACATATTAAAATAGGGAGATGTGCAGTACTAAGAAAATCTAGCAAGAAATGTAATCACCTGCTTAGCTTAAATGCAAATGGCTACTTTAGCTATGTCCACTGTGCTCCTCGACCTTTTTCAAGAAGACCAAGCACTAGACCAAACTCATCTGGGCTAGTGGAACTGGCAATATGTTTCTTTAGATCCTGGCCTAAAGACTATGATATGGTTCCCTTCATAGAGTCACCAAGATCCTTTTAATTTGGAAATCCAGTTCCTTTTTATTAAACCACTGAGCACAACCACAGATAAAAATGTTTCACCAGCCTCTTCAATTCAGATGAAACAATGTTTCCCCCATACTTCTTGGTAACTTAAGAGTAGCCTGATCCAGCAGGCTCTTCTTATGTTCTTAACAATTAGAAGAGTGTAACATTGAATTCCACCCTTTAGTCTAAAAAATTATTGTGAAGAAAAGGTACATAGACCTATTATAGTATATGCATAATTGTTCTGAATATAGGGTATTTGATTCATAGTTTTTTTTTAATTCTCATAAATGTCTACCTCCTCACACTCAGCGAAGCAATGGAGGTTATCAGACAGAAAACATCAACAGAAATTCTGCTCTTAACACACTGCATATTTTATTTGCTATTCTTTCTATAACTGGGGTTTGTTTTTTGGCAACATGGGAGAAACTGGTGAAAACCATAAATAGTGATTTAATCTAACTGAGCAATTTTAGCATCACATTAACTTTAATCCCTAGTTAATGCACAAAGAATGAAAATATGCTAACACATGACAAGGCATAGTAATATGATATATGCAAACATCTCAGGTGAAATGAGGCATGAGGTATGTCAAATTTTTCATTCAACAAGTCCTTCTGCTACAGTTATCCACAAAACAGTTTTATTGCTTGAACTATTCTGCTGAATGCATGACCATTTGAGAAGTTTGATTTATAAACAGCATAAAATGAAATTTCATTTATTCTCCTAAGAAACCAAGGTGACTGTTAGCTCTCAGACTGAATCCTTCTAGACAAAGCCTTCTTCCATTTTGTTTTTATTAAAAGTATTTTTATCCTGCCTTTCTACCAAAATATACTTAGGATGGTTAAAAAAAGTATTTAAAATCAAAGAAACTCATACCATATTTACAGAAATGACCAAATAAAAATGGAAAAAGGCAGAAAAAATACCTAAGAGAATAAACAGCAGCACCCAACTAATCATACAAAAAGAAGTAGATGGTAACTATAACGTACTATATTTCCAAAGAAAAAGGTGTTTGCTCTCTGCTGGAGGGAAACTGGCAGGTCCCTGGGGAGATAACAGTTCTAAAAACTGGGGACAATAACCAATTATGATGATCTGAGTACTGGGCAGCTTGCTTTTGGAGGATGTGGGCCTTCAAATATCAACCCACATCTAAAGGCTACCCTTGCCCATGTCCGGGAGATAAGAGCTCATTCTGGCAAAGACCAGATAAGGCTGGTAACATGCTTCTAGATATATTACTTCAGACTGCAGATAGGAATTCACATGGTTTAAAGACCCTCCATATCTCTGCACAAACCGAAACCAGGTAATGGACAGAAAGGTTTTATCCCTGGCATGCTAGTTTTTATGCAAGGGGGTGTTCTCATACAAAGGAAGATAACAGTTGTGTAAGTCCCAATGTGCATCCTGAAGTTGTGTAGGCCAGACACAGTTTTGCCACCTAATCTGCACTTTTGTGAGAAGTAGGCTTAATGACTCTAATACAGATGTTCACCAGTCCTTGGCTACGAGCTTTTGCCACTTCATAAAATTCTGAACTCAAACTGCAGGCTGCATTCTGATTTTAAATGTACCATGTCTTTGAACTGTGCTCCATTTGATTGTCCTATGATAGTTATGAGATTCTGTGAACATCAGCTGAAACAAGTGAGCAGTATCAATCATGGGCAGGCAATTCCCAGTAAGCCTGCAATACTTTCTCCTTTTCTCCTTGGAACATCTACATTAAAACAGGCTAGGACAGCAATGATTACTTCTCTGTGTTTTAAGTGTTTGCTGCCAGCATCAATCCTCTTAGAAGAAAGCACTTGGTTAACAAACCCTTGTTACAGCTTGGGGTTTGTCTGGAATGAGACAAACCATGAGCCAAGGTTCAGATGATATGCTAAGCCAAATCATGGCTTGGTTTAACAATGAAAAGGACAAGGGAAGAGCAAAGCAGATGTTAGCATAGTGTGACTTAGCATGATATGTAAAGTAGGCCTGTGTGTAATTCTTTACTCAGGAGTATTTTCATTATGATATTTTTTTTTAAAAAAAAGTTCATAGCAAAAGTTCTTAAAGTGCTTTGAAAATTCACTGTTGTTTGATTCAAGAGGAAATATTAAAACCTCATTATGAAACTTGCTACCCAACCATATCCAACCACTGAAATATCTTTGCTGCCCATTATCCTTCAGCACTCATAATAATAACCTGGTTTTGCCACTTTAAATTGTTTATGTATCTGCATGTGGACAAGCCAATAAGTAGTCAGTTAATGAATAATGAGCACAATATTGTTCAATATAAATGAGACAACCTAATTAAGAGCAAATGAGGTTGAAGCCACTTTATCCCTCACCTGCGAAGGGGGCTTGTTAATCAGTTGCCTTTTTCCTGTCCTTTGTGTTCTTGTGCACTTTTTAGGGCTTGATGTTAGAATTCCTATCTATAGTACCTCAGGTATGTTACTGGATATGTAGGTAGTCCCCATGTAGCCATTTTGTAGTATGATCTGTTATGGTAGATGATGGGGTTCTGGTAAAAAACCAAAGGAAATCATGCAAGTCTGGGCTCACCTCTGATCTGCAGCTCTGGATAAAATCTATTTTTCCAGAGATATTTTACTTATTATTCACAAATACCAAAGAGCAGAACTGTCTATAAAGAGTTTTGGCATTGGTCTTTTAATTGACAACCTCCCTGCAGGCATCTTGAAAATTAATAAACAGTCATAATGAAACTGCACATTAAGGCAATGATCTTTGAACTACAGTACTATGCAGGAAGAATCCAAAGGACTCCCCTGGGTAAGAAGCATAGCATGAGCGGGAGGAGGTTTGGCAAAAAGAAAAACAGGGTTAGGCAGAACTTTGAATATTGTAGTCTTGCTTGTCTGATGTTAATGTTGGTGTTTGTTTCATTTGAATTTACTGTTGTGGTGCTTCTGGGACGGGGTGGGCAAAAGATGGAAATGAATAAATGAGAATAGACTGCAGCTTACAATTATATTATGATAAAAATGCAATTGGACGTTGTGATTTATTTTGTTTAACGTGAATGCTGTCTTAACTTGCACTTTGTTTAATTTGTGTTAAGGTCCTCTCTTTATTTTGCAAGTACTCCAAAGCTGACGTTCTCCTACATGTTTTTGATTCAGTGCTCTATGTACTGTTAATTCCTTTCCCATGTAAAGCATATTATACAGATACGGTAGATTAATTTTTACAGCCCAAACACACTTTTCACTTTCCACATTCAAAGATTGATTTTGAATGGGCTGTGAATCACAGTTTATTAGACATAGTCTTTTTACTGTATTATTATCCTGGTATAATAAAGTCAAGTGGTGGTCCCTAAATATGACAAACTTATCTGCTGGGCAAACTTTTAAAAATCTGTGAAATGCAATATTATATATGATTCTATACACACATATAGGTACTATGTATAACTGACTGTGTTACTGTATATAATTATATTTTCAAATGACTTTTGTTGGGATCCTGTTGGGAGCAGTCAGTGAGGGGGGATGGTGCTGCATACCTGGCCTCCCAGCTACTTACTGGGAGAGAGGGGGGTGAAGAGGTGGAGAGATCTGCACTGTGAGATGCATTGGTGGAGACAATGTGGTCTCCTGCTCATGGGCTCTCACAGTGCCAACTTCCCTACATACTACATGCTATTCTATAACAATTTTAAGGAAATCAATAATGATGCATATCCTGTCACTTTTGGCATTTTTAATGAAATGCAATTCTAGTGTTTATTATCTAACACAGGCGCCTTTTTAGAATGATTCCTTGGAGAAGTAAATATGGAACATTTGACAGGTAAAATTTCATGTGGATTTTTCTAGTTCCTGGCCATGTCCTCAGACACCCATGTATATTTTACAATTCATAAAGTAGCTGGCTTAGTTCAAACTTCTTGGTTTAAAGTTGCCATATTTTAAATGCATATTTAGTATCAACAGTTATCCCAATATTCCAAATCCAAGAAAGCTTCATGAGATAACATTGCTTTTGAGTAGCAGACAATTGCACAGGGGGAGTTCTTCGGTTTTGTCATGAAGAAGCTTGAAAAAGAAAATAACCCTGAAATCAAAATCATAAGCATTCTGAAGAAAGTTCTTTTCTACAGAAAAATACTCATGGGTCAAAGAAAAACACAGCTATTAAAGTTTCTGAATAATTTGATTCAATTCTGCTAAATATTTTTGTATACTTCCATAACCCAAAAATTTGGTCTCTGCCATGAAATTCTCTTGCTCTTGAGTGATACCAGGGGTCATCAACCTTTTTCAGCCGTGGGCTGGTCCATCATCCCTCAGACCATGTGGTGGGCTGGACTATATTTTGAAAAAATATATGAAAGAATTCCTATGCCCCACAAATAACCCAGAGATGCATTTTAAATAAAAGGACACATTCTACTCATGTAAAAACACGCTGATTCCCGGACCGTCCATGGGCTGGATTGAGAAGGCGATTTGGCCACATTCGGCCCCTAGGCCTTAGGTTGCCTACCCCGATATAGACTTTAGTGCAGTAACTCCCCCCCCCCAGCTACTTAAAAAACCAAACAAACTGATGCACTATTCATCACTTGTAATTTCTCATTCACTATCTAGTAGTAGTTATAGTGTAGAAAGCATTCAGATGCTATAAAATAAACAAACCAAAACAAAGTTATTTGTTAGCAACAATTTGAAGTGTAAGACAAATGCTACCAAAGAAAGATGGAACCCTTGCTGTCTTCCAGGGAAAAGAAATGCTTCACATTTATAGTGCAAAAAAAAAACGGTTAAGAGTGATGCTCAGACCCCCAGGAGCAAAGTTTTGTAGGAAGAGGGAAGAATGCTAAAATATCACCCTGCTAATTATAAATGGCAGTTATAATCAGTTAATTGGAAATACAGCAAAATATACAATGCAATCTAGTACCTCACACACATGAACATTTGTAGTCAGTAAATTATAAGTTGAAGCTAAAAGCAATTTTTAAGTACCTGCAAAGTACAGTTCATCATCCGTACAATGTAATCGAACTGCTGATGATCCAGTATAGCTCGATTTTGCTGAACATGTAGGCTTAGTTCCTGTGTCAAACATTGCCGTGCTGCTTTTCCTTTTAGGGCTCTCAGTGCAGCAGGCAGAGTCTATATAGAGAAAAATGTATTCCAATAGCACAAAACATTAGTTTAATTGAGTTCTTTACTAATACTTGGATTATTTGTAAATAAAGTAAACCAAATCAACGAAGTCTCTAAACGATCAACATTTAAGCTAGTGATAGGTTTAAACTCTTTAAACTCTCCCAGATTTTCATATACAGTGGAACCTTGGTTCTTGAACAGGTTAGCTGATGAACAAATTGGCTCCCGGACACCAAAACCTGGAAGAAAGTGTTCCGATTTTTGAATGTTTTTCGGAAGCCGAACGTCTGGTGCAGCTTGTGCTTGAGTGAAGGAAGCTCCTGCAGCCAATCGGAAGCCACACCTTGGTTTTCGAACGTTTCGGAAGTCGAATGGACTTCCGGAATGGATTACATTCTAGAACCAAGGTACCACTGTATTCCTATTTCCTAACCGAACAACATTTTCATGCTAAATTATAAAACTGAATGAAATGTGGGGGCTTAGAGAAGGAACTTCTTGGTTGTGGTCTCAAAAGTTAAGGAGTATGCAACATACTGAGACATGGCAGTGCCCAGTCTTGTAGGTTTTAATGAATGTGTGAAAAGCACTGCTCTTTCCACAGACTTTAAAGATGTTGTATAAGTAGTCATATGACTGAGGGTGGAATTCAACATTGTGCTAGGGAGATTGTTCTTCATCAGAAGCATTTCTGCTTGCCCAATGGAATGATTTCCCATCTCTTTCCCTTATGCACTCTTTCTAGAGTTTCTCCTGACCCTCTAGAGTAGATATGGGTGTGTATGCAGAGGGAAGGCAAGTGAAAATAGTGCCAGTAGGAACCCTTGTGCTGGCTTCCACTAGTAGAGTGGGTTAATTGATCTAGCCCTTAGTTCTTTAGGACATTGATTTGTTTGTATTAATAAAATAAAGGCAATATCCAAAGATGCCTGCCTGCTTCCACAACAAAAATCTATTTGCACAACAGTATTTCCTGTTTCTCTTCTCCCTGTTCCAATCCTTCATACCTTCAAAGTCTGTCTCCAGCTTTGAAGTAAGGGAACAAACCAACCTGAAGCTGGAGACAGACTTTTAGGGTATGAAGGGCTGGAGCAGGGAGAAGAGAAACAGGAAATACTGTTTGGACCTGATTGTTCACTGGGTGGAAAAGAAGAAAAATTACTTGGGTGGAGGAGTGACCTCTCTATGTATAAGGTAAAGAAAAACAGGGAAGATTTGCGGGGTGGGTGGGTTCCATGTACAGAAATGTAACATAGAAGGGGCAAACAAGAGGGTGAGGTAAGATTCCAATTTTAATTTAGAGTAAAAAGGAATTCACATATTCACATGCACTGCCTCCACCCTAACTGGTACCTCAGTACTTTCAATCTGATACTTGATGAAGAGGACAATGAATAAATGAAAAAGGACTACAATCTGGCAGGAGTAGTAAAGAGGTCAATCACTTAACATGTATGAGTTTAACTTGGAAGTACTCCTCAAATAGTTTAGCAGAATTTTTTATTACCTTTTCAGTCTCCAAAATTTTATTTTCAAATATAAAAGAGATGCAGTTCCTAACAACTTCCAGCCTTTGTGCACTGTTGAAAACCGTACTTGACTTTTCTACTATGGAAACTAACAAAGAAAGAAGTAGAAACATATGTGAAACAATTTCTTGTAAAAACCATCACTAAAGAGCTATTGCATTAGAAACATTCCTAGAATAACTCCTAGGGTATCTTTGTTTTATTTTGCTACATTTGTCCTCATTAAATGCGCAGAAGAACACAACCCTATTAATGCACAGTCATGTCTATCATATTGATACGTGGGCAGACTTGACTGACATTTTCCCCCCAAAGAGGAAAACTGTGCAAGCATGTCAGAATTTAAAATCCATATGAATTTGGCAGGGAATATTCAGGAGCAAGAACAAGCAGAAATCTGGCATTTTGATGATCAATTTCCCCTGCAAAACCCTTGTGAATTACGGGTTATACTCCTTTACGGAAGTAAGATACCTGGGATTCCAGCAGTGGAGAATTAAAAGGGATTTGGGGTCCAAGCCAGGGCAAATAATGAGAAATGCCATTGGCTTTTTGAAAACAATGGCACCCTGGGGATTCCCCTAGCAGAGAAAACTGTGTCTTACCGTTAGAAATCCAGCATGACACATGGCCCCAAATGAACAGCTCAGGGCCCATGCCAAAGTAGGCACCCTTATTTCAACCACCGTATTACCCAAATTGTCAAGAAGGCAGTCCTCAACTGCTGAAAACAGTCTAATATGTAATAATGACTCAAGTTAGTTAATGCACTGATGATGGTAAGGCCAAATAGAAAAGATGGCTGGCTAACTGGTATAGCTATTATGGCAGTGGGGAATCCATTAGCAATGCAGAACCCTGCACACACGATAGGCTATGTAGCGAATACTTCTGTGCTTTAATAGAATAACTGTCACCTCTTGTACGTTGGGTGGGAGGATCTAAGCACCTCAGAGGAGGGTAGGACACAGACCTATTCAACAAACTAATATGAACACAGAAATATTTATTTTGATACCACAGAGTACACTTATCTATTTTCTTAAAACTGCTACTTCCCATCACATCAAAATATATTCCACAGCCATAAGAACTCATAGATATCTAAAGATAGGACTACTGTTAATGACAACTTTATTCTTATCATTAAACAAGTCAGTGGTTTATTTCGATGGCTAAAGTGTTACTCCCTTCTTAACTGTGAAACCCACATCACTGTGAATCAGTGTGGGAAAATGTATGAAAATATCCACATTTATCCTGTCAGGAGAAATTGTTACAGCAGAATTAAACATAGAGTGGCTTCTCTTACCAACAGGTGGGCCAGCAGGAACAACACATTTCCTTTCCACACGAGAAGCAGGTGGTGCACTTTGGTTCTTAACCAAACTTTCCTGGATTAGATCCTGAACATGATTCTCATTAATCTTGGGGAAAGGAAGTACATGAACTCGCAGGTGAGATCCTTCCGTAGGTCGTGGAACTTTCTGGAATGCCATGTGAGGATTTGGATTCTCCTGAATTAAAATAAACACTACTTGAATTAAGGTATTCAGTACTTTCTATCAATATTTTATAACAATACAGAGTATCATCTTGGTATCTAAACCAATAAAGGACTTATTTGACATATTATTTCACTTAGCAAAAGTGTGGAAGTGATTGTGTAACCCTAAGAGGAGTATCAAGCCTTCACTAGTAAAAACTTCACTTTGGATTGAGCCCAAAGTATTCTTTTGTGTTTCAAAAACACCAAGTTTGTAGCTTATTGGAAAGTAATAAAACTTTATGCACTGTCTTTGTGTAGAATTTTAAAATGACTAATGCTCCATCACAAATTCATGTAACTGTAATTTTTCAATGTTCATTTTTATAAGATCAACCTTTAAAAACAAAAAACAAAGTTGTAAGACAAGGCTAAGCTTGTATAATTCTGAAACTGAATAGATGTGCAATCCAATCCTCTTCTATACAGCACATGCAATTTTCCAAAATGATTAATACTAGTTCACAAAGCAAAAATTATACAATGTAAAAGTATGTACACTGTGTTTTTATGCTGCAGTATATGAACTGTGGGTAGTCCTATAGTCTTTATGCTATAGCAAAACATTTCTGTTCTCACTCCCTACAACTTTTATGTGGTTCACAACAATAACATAAATTCACACAAACTATTTTTATAACAGTGTTGATTTAAAATTTTAGTGCTAAAATACAATCACAATACATTGAACCCAGAACATCACATCAGCTGGGCATACAATAACACTTAACTGTTCTTTCAGACAGTGTTTATTTAAATTATAAGCCTCATTTCAAGCTTATTTACACAGAAAAGCTCTCACAGGGGATTTTAACCTCACCTCCTTTTTCACTTTTCCATGTGTGCTTGCAACAAATCTTTGACACACACTATCTCTACAATATTGTTTACACAGCCACTCATCTCACTTGTCCTTTTCCATCATTTGATTTTGGCCTTAATTTAACACACTGCTTCTGTTTTAATTTTGTTTACATGAGTAATCTCATCATAAGCGATTCTGTAAAGAAGTCATTCAGTCTCACACTAAAGCAACACTTTCCCCAAAACAGCACAATAATTAAACTCATAGGAACATGCAATGGCCATTCTGAGGCTGTCCCCAGACATCTTCTCCCTCTCTCAGATTTTAATCACAAATGGCACAATTCTAGCTATCAGCAATTCAGTGGTATGGTAGAAAATATGGTGTTAATGAAGGTTTATTCCCATTTTCCATTGTTGGGAACCCAGAGCTTAACAAAAATAATGATGAGCCTTTGTCTCATCCACATACACACTCCTCGGCTGGAAAGTCTCCAGAAACATAAATGTAACAATAATGATATCCTACAGAACACAATACATCTGCTCTGTTGACACACAGAACAACAATAGCTGTCATACTTTCAGTATTGAAGTAGTTCTAGGGTTGCTCAAAAATGGCATTGGCTCTGGTTAGTAAAGTCAAGCAGAAACTATTGTTCCAAGCAAGAAAGTAGAAGCCACAGATACACAAGTAACACAAGTAGAAGCCACAGATACACAAGTAAGGGGACTAGTTTTATCTTACTTTATCTATATGACTCCCATTTCTGGGCATGGTTTTGGTTGTTGCGTATCTGACACAACTTAAAAGTAAGTGGCATATTTCAACTAATATTAAGAAAAGATACCTTGAGTTAGATTCAGTGTAAATGGGTCTCCAAATGCAATAATCATTGCAGTTAAGTTATACAAACAAGTACCGTATTTTTCGCTCTATAGGACGCACTTTTTCCCCTTCAAAAATGAAGGGGAAATGTGTGTGCGTCCTATGGAGTGAAAGCAGCGCTTCCCCCCACCGCCAGCCCCACAAGCTCGGTCGAAAAGCCCCACCTCCTGCAAAAGCACACAAAAGTCGCATGCTCTTTAAAGGCTGCGGGCTTCTGCAGGCTTTTCTACGAGGTGGGGGAACTCCTGTGGGCTTTTGCGGGAGATGGGGGAATTCCCCCACCTCCCGCAATAGCAGGGAGGTCTGGGAGAAGTGCACAGGCTGCATGCAGCCTGTCCGCTGCTCCCAGAGTTTGGGGGGGCGGAATCATATTTTTTCCTTGATTCCCCCCCCCCCCGAAAACTAGGTCTCCCTATGGTCAGGTGCGCCCTATAGAGCGAAAAATACGGTAACTATAAGTATAGCTTCAACATACATTCAAGGCTAATTCTATTTAAATTTCCACTTCTTCAATGATTCCTATTTAAATTTCTACAGCTTCAATAATTTGAAGTGAAACATTATCCAGTGGCATTATAATATGTGAATGCTTTGTACTTACATTTTTGAACAGCTGGTCTGCAAGTTCTCTGACATGCTTTAACATTTTTGATGAATTGCTTTCCTCAGATTTAATTCTCTCTACTTCAAATGCTACCAACTTAAAGGGGAAAAAAGGTTTTAGTTGAAAAAAATTAACTATTTTCTGGAGAGTAAAGTAACTCTTTTCAGGATTTAAAATAAAGTTTAGTATAATGAAGACTCTGAGAAACAGTCCTGCTGCCAAGGACCCCAAACCAGAAGCAGCCGCTGGCAGAAGACTGGCTCAGCCCCACTAGTCTACACAAATAGAGGCTTGGTCAGTCTGAGTCGTCCATTTTGGACATTCATGAACCAGACTTTGAGTTTGACATGGCACTCTTCAATCCAAGAAAGGACTTGTATGTTACATTATATGGTACTTTTTATTGTTGTCCACTGAAACACCTTCTGCATGCACCCGCGTTTCCCAGGATTCATATATGCTGGTTTATTGCCCAGTCATGAATTTGAAACCAACACTCCTCTAATGAAAAGACAAGTCTGTCCCATCATATTGCGAACATCATGCAACATCTCTAACTTCACTTTTGCGGAAACAGACTCCAGAAGTAGGATATTATATTTGATAAACCATTTCTAATCTGGTAGTATAGTTCTTTAAAATAATATTGACAACTGTCAATTTATATAGCACATTTAATATGCTAAGCAATATTATTATTATTATTCATTAAATTTCACTAGTCATGCCAGTTATGAAAACCCAACTGTTTTATTTTAAAAGCAACATTTGCCCATTCCCATTTCTTCTCTGCATTAACAAACTCTCATAAATGTCATACAGAAAGATTTGTAGGAGTATGTAAAACCATGTTATAATATTGCCATTGCAATTTTTAAAGATTCTAAACTGCCTGTAACATGCAGTAGTCACTTTTTATTTATTACAACAGAACTTGAAATATGTTCTCATGCATTCATTATGCCTGGGAATATTCCCATTGGTTCCACACCTTTTTTAAGAACTTAAAATCATTTTCTTTAAAAAAAAAATGCATTCAGCAGAAAAAATTGTTTCCAGTGAAATTATTTGCAGGAAAAAATGTAATGACTACACAAAAGGAGTGCTTCAGAGGTAATTCATTGCATAATTTTTCACAATGATATATTTCATAATGGGGAACCAGTGTGGTGTAGTGGTTAGAGCACTGGAACTTGGGAGACTAGGGTTCAAATCCACACACAGCCATGAACCTTGGGCTAGTCACTGCCCAGCCTACCTGACAGAATTGCCATGGGGATAAAAAATGGAGGGGGAGGGGAGAACCACGTATGCCATTTTCTTCATTGGAGGAAAGTAATACACAAATAATGTGACAAAAGCATTATTTTTATGACAGAAACAATTGTTACAGAAATTTAAGTATGAATATTTTCTCTCACTTTCATATTTCTTTTTAAATGTTTCTACCTCATCAAAGAGATCACAGGATCTGTAAGGAGGACCTCTCTCTGACACAAAACCAGCAAATGCCATTCCATTCAGGATTTTGGTAAGAAAATCATTCTCAATCAAGCCTCTCTGGCCCAAGAAGGCTGCCTGCGGAAACAAGTAAATGTTAACCATGTAAACACATTTTTTCATATCATTGTACTTAAGAGTCAAAACAAGCAAACACAAAAAGATGGTTGCAATAGAAAGTAAGATACAAAAGCAAAGAATGAGCGCCTAACGCTTTTTATAAAACCAAACAGTGAACTTGCATAGCATCAAGGTTACTGTAAACAGAAAATTTTCCATCAACACACACATTCTCATTCCAAATATGTTTGGAATGCATTCAGAACTCTGTTTTCTTTCAGCAAACAAAATTATGCAAGGTAAGATGTAAAAGTTACATATTAAATGCATTTAACAGCTATGGGGTAAAAAAACAACAACTAACTAGTACTAAAGCAAAATTAGGTGACGATACAAACATGAGCGTTTTCAATCTTGGTACTATTTGAGGGGGTTTTTGAACCACCTAATATGATGGCCCCCTTCCCCTTTTTCTAGGGCATTGGAGCATGCAATAGGACAAGTAAAGATGGAATGTGGGTGGGGCAGACTTGTGCTATAGAAGGCCAGGGGGAAAGTCTGTTGGAAAAACAACTTGGCAGATGAGTTTTGCTTCATGCTCAACGTCCAGTTGAGGTCAAAAAAATCCCCCCAATGGTCAAATAGGCTAGGAAATGCTAGCTTGTTTATTCTTCCTTATTTTGGCTCACTTGCTGGAGCCATCTGGATTATTTTACAAAACTATTCACTGAATTGTGAATTAACATTTAATATGATCATAGAATCATAGAATCATAGTGTTGGAAGAGACCACAAGGGCCATCGAGTCCAACCCCCTGCCAAGCAGGAAACACCATCAGAGCACTCCTGACATATGGTCGTCAAGCCTCTGCTTAAAGACCTCCAAAGAAGGAGACTCCACCACACTCCTTGGCAGCAAATTCCACTGTCGAACAGCTCTCACTGTCAGGAAGTTCCTCCTAATGTTTAGGAATCTTTTTTCTTGTAGTTTAGGAATGTTTTTTCTTGTAGTTTGGAACCATTGCTCCGTGTCCGCTTCTCTGGAGCAGCAGAAAACAACCTTTCTCCCTCCTCTATGTGACATCCTTTTATATATTTGAACATGGCTATCATATCACCCCTTAACCTCCTCTTCTCCAGGCTAAACATGCCCAGCTCCCTTAGCCGTTCCTCATAAGGCATCGTTTCCAGGCCTTTGACCATTTTGGTTGCCCTCCTCTGGACACGTTCCAGTTTGTCAGTGTCCTTCTTGAACTGTGGTGCCCAGAACTGGACACAGTACTCCAGGTGAGGTCTGACCAGAGCAGAATACAGTGGCACTATTACTTCCCTTGATCTAGATGCTATACTCCTATTGATGCAGCCCAGAATTGCATTGGCTTTTTTAGCTGCCGCATCACACTGTTGGCTCATGTCAAGTTTGTGGTCAACCAAGACTCCTAGATCCTTTTCACATGTACTGCTCTCAAGCCAGGTGTCACCCATCTTGTATTTGTGCCTCTCATTTTTTTTGCCCAAGTGCAATACTTTACATTTCTCCCTGTTAAAATTCATCTTGTTTGTTTTAGCCCAGTTCTCTAATCTGTCAAGGTCGTTTTGAGGTGTGATCCTGTCCTCTGGGGTGTTAGCCACCCCTCCCAGTTTGGTGTCATCTGCAAATTTGATCAGGATGCCCTTGAGTCCATCATCCAAGTCGTTGATAAAGATGTTGAATAAGACCGGGCCCAAGACAGAACCCTGTGGCACCCCACTAGTCACTCTTCTCCAGGATGAAGAGGAACCATTGATGAGCACCCTTTATTCACTCCTAATCTCTGCTAGTTGCACATTGTTATCAACTGGATGGTGCATGTTAATGTGTTGGAGGTTAATGAGTGTACAACTGTTGCTTTAAAGAGCAAAGGGGTAAACAAAGTGATCACCATTTCATTTTTTAGTTTAACTGCTATCTGTAGGCTAAAGTATCATTGTAATTATCATTGGCATGCAGAAAAAACATATCAGGATTCAGCAAACTAATCTACAGTGGAGTATCAAACCACATCACTGACCTATGCAAGACAACTGCTGCATTAATAATTCTAAGACTTTTTTAACCTCTTAAAAACAAAAAAATGCATGATCATCTAGAAGCTGATAACTTAGCTTTGCTTTTACCTTGTGAAAGTTTATGACAGGTTCTGAATGAATTCTGATTAGCTGAAGACAAGATCTATATCCTTGGAAAAGCTGTGCAAATAACCTAAGAAAGACACCTCGCACTTCTTTATCCTGTGAAAAGACAAGCAAGTTGAGTGCAACTATCTCCTATTAAACACAAACTAACAGAAAAATGCTTCCTCTGTCTTTAGGCGTAACATACCAAGAGGCGCAACTGGTATGGTCAAGTGTAAAAGTATAAAATCCTTTCATATGAACTCCAATGGCCCAATAAAAAACAACAGTCAGAGTGTGACATCTTTGTAGTGAAGTTTAACATCTAAAGTACATTTTAGAAAGATCTTTCATTAGGTCTTGAAAGGTGAAAGATTTACCTTTCAGTTAGGAATAAAAATGTTCCAAGCTTAGCCTAAACCAGAATTTAACCTATTTCTACTTCTGGACAGCTTCTTGCCAGAATGGATGGCATCACAAAGAGTAATACAGTACTAACAATGCCTGGGCTTTGTTACTCATACCTTCTGAGGTATTAAATCTACCTGACATTTAAGGATAAGGAAACATGATGATTCCAATCAGTCTCCTGAGCTCTGTCTTGTTCTCTGATTCTCCCGCTTCATCCCTTTGCACATCAAGAAAGTAAGTGGTGCCCAAGCAGGTGGGAAGTCCAGATTATCTGTATGAGCAGCAGTTTGGCTGCCAGAAGGATCTATCATCAGTAATCAACTCAGGAAGAAGAAGAAGAGCACAAATCTGCATGTTGAGATTCCTGCATTGCAGGGGGTTGGACTAGATGGCTCTCAGAGTCCCTTCCGACTCTATCACTCTTTGATTCTTATTAGTTTTTCATTAAAAATGCAGTATTGTGTGTAAGTGGTATTCTGAATTTGCATTAGTGCTAAATTTCAACGATAAAATGTACAATGCGGGCTTACATCAGAGGACACTGATGAGGTACTGTATAACCTCATAAACCAGTATAAAGATATAGGATGCTAGTCCTATGTAGAGTAGACGCACTGAAATTAATTGGTATGATGGCCATTAATTTCAATGTGTCTACTCTGAGTAGAACTTGGTTGGATACATTGCCTTGTCAGATAGTGCCTTTCAATTTAACAGCAATTGTAAAAATAATAATGTTAAAATGAAATGATGAAAAAATGAAATAATTATAAAGTATTTATGAAGAATACAGTAGAAGGAAAACCTTCATTTCAGGAAAAGCATTATTTTTTTTGTTTATTACAAAGCTAGAAATACTGGGTCTTACCAACATTTTGGAATGTGACAGAGCTGTTCGAGGAGGAGGAAATGCATAATCTGCTGTTTCCAAATCTGGATGTAAAACCTACAATTTTAAAGAACAAAAATTCAAAGGAAGCACTATGTTGGCAACATTTTCCTAAGTTTATTTTTCTTAATATAGACCCTTCCACAAACATATTTCATATTAAGCCTGACAGCAAAGGCTTGCATCCCATTTAGATCCTTACCTCCCCCCTCCTATGAGACTGAACAGACAAAAAGACTCTAAAAAAAATATCAAGCAATGCCCAGTAAGAAAATAATTATAGCTCAACAATAAAGCAACTCTCAACAATAAAGCAACTATTGGTCTTTTAAGTCTGTAAAGGGGGAAACAGGACAGACAGAGTTGAAGATGTATGTAACAAGGGGTATAAAACAAATAAATGTTTCCTTTACAATTTCCTGGTGATTCTTGCTTTGTTTTTATGCTTGGTCTATGTTGGTCTAGCATATTAGTATGAAATATTTGCCTCTTTATGTTATTTGGTAACAAATTGAGAAAACAAAAGTGATGCATTAAAGGGTAATATTGGAAATTATACTTACTAGAGAGAGGGCAGTTTGAGTCTGGTGGAGTAGTGGTTCGGGGAGCTGGGAGAGATGAATACATTCGGGAATTTTAATTGTACCACCATCCAGATCTGCTATAATTACATCTAACTGAAAGACAATGGCAAATGAATGAAAATGTTATATGAAATTTCACATGATGGATATGAACACAATTGAAATATTTTTTTTAAAAACAGCAGAAAAATCTCATGGGATGCCTCTTGACAACTGTGTTGTGACCTCTGGTTCTTACTCCCTATTTCAGGAGATGAGGTCATGAATTCACAAGGAGCATCAGCAGGTGAGAGGGAACTACTCTGAAAACAGACCTAGACATCCCCACATCCATGAAAGCCCAGGTGTAAGAGAAGCCTGTTTTGCCAGCAACTCTTAGGCTGCTTTCAAATGACCCCAACCCAGAAATCCCAACCCCCCAAATCTGCTGTAATGAAGTCAATGACTGTAAAAGCAGGCTAGGCCCTTTTAACTGAAGAAGCTTTGCTCATCTGGTGGGGTGGGGGCTAGTCACAGAGCTAGAGTTCTACTGAAGGCTCACTGTGGGTTTACTTGCTGTTGAAGCAACATAATTTGAGCTTCTTCCTCTGATGCTTCAGCCAGAGGTGCACATGGAGCTATCCAGGGTGCTAACTTGTTTTGTCTGAACATGCATCGTTGGAACCTGAACTTGGCTTGGCTTAACTTTGCCTCATTGTAACCTGAAATTGCTTTGCTGAAACCTGAACCCATGCCTAACTCACTCCTGCATGGACCTGTACCTAGAGTAAATAAGAACACCACCTGTAACAAACCACAGTTTTGATGATGTATTAGAAGCAAAATATGGAAACCTGTATCCTGATAAACAGTGCACTACTAGGGGCACAGTTGAAGTGTTGATATTGAATAGAACTGCAGCATGTACTCAATGGATTGATTAGATTAACTAAAGCATTATTATTGACAGACATGTTTTAAAAAAACAGGCAGCAGATAAAAAATGTTAAGTATTTATCATAGAATAAATATCTCCTTTTCTCTATTTCACAAGAGGGAAAGGATCTACCAAGATGTTGTGTACAGTGGTACCTCGGGTTAAGTACTTAATTCGTTCTGGAGGTCCATTCTTAACCTGAAACTGTTCTTAACCTGAAGCACCACTTTAGCTAATGGGGCCTCCTGCTGCTGCCATGCCACCGGAGAACGATTTCTGTTCTCATCCTGAAGCAAAGTTCTTAACCCAAGGTACTATTTCTGGGTTAGCGGAGTCTGTAACCTGAAGCGTATGTAACCTGAAGCGTATGTAACCTGAAGCGTATGTAACCTGAAGCGTATGTAACCCGAGGTACCACTGTACTGCAACAAATAAATATGTGCATCATCTAAAAAAATGGATGATAAATGTTAAATAGTAAACCATCTTTTGTGTTCTTCTATTTTGTATTTGAATACATTTATGTTTGTTTATGGGATGACTAACAATACATTTAAAACCATTTTATGTCGTTAATTTGCTTTATCCACTTGCTTGTTACAGTTCTTTTTATTATGAAGATGATCTACCTGAATTTTATGCTCAATAATTTCTCTGTATGGCAACGTAAGCAGGGATAAAACTTGGTTGAATATACTCACAAGTTCATGAATCTCGTTACGGAAGACAGAATGCACACCAATAATAAAGGGTGTGGGTGAGCTGAGAACTTCAAGCAGCTGTGCAGGGAGAATTGGAATGTATGGGTAACTGGGGGAAAAGTGAAGGGAAAAACTGTAGCAACTTGTTGAACATAACATATTGCATGAAGTAGCTTTCTTATACTTACCATTTCCCATATATACACCTTTTAAATATTTTTTTTAAAAAATCACACACTATTTGCACTATAGCAGCAAACAAACATTTATCTACAGAATCACTTGACTCAACCATTTAAAAATTACTTCCCACCCCAACACAATATTATTTATCCATGAGTTACAGATAGAAAAATCTGATTTTTGGATTATCAATATTTAGACAGCAAGTATTCATTTAAAATGACTGTCAGTTCACTAGTTAAATCTGTATTTTACAGATAACCCTATGTAAATATATTTTAAACAATTATGGAATATAAAAGTTATTTCAATAATGTACAGTCTACTAATGTGAAAATTAACAATACAAACTAGGCAAATAATTTATGCTTATTTAAGCAGAAGGAATTCTGAAGATCTGTTAATGGTAATAAGTTGTACCTAGACGAGGTTCATGGCCTTCATAAGTAGTTAGTTATCACCCTGGGTGTTCCCACAGCCACAAATCTAGGATGTTGCTCAAGCATATTGTGGGCACTCCAGCTATGAATGTTGTTATGCACAAATAATAAAATCTGATAAAGTTGCATCTGATAAAGTGGACTGTAGTCCATGAAGGATTAAGTTGTAATAAATTTTGTGAGCCTTCAAGAGTGCAATGAGGCTCTTGTTTTTGCTGCAGCAGACTAACAGAGCTACCCCTTTGGAAACACAGTATGAGTGTAACACCAACACACTAACCATGTTAGTGTCTGTCCACATCAGATAGATCTGAACAGATTTAAAATAACAGATTTAAAATAAGACCAACCCTTCCTGGAACTGGGAGGCAGAGAGAGACAACCAGTGAAAGTTGAAATATGTTTAAGCATCTTCAGCACACCAAGTTTCCCCAATGTGCTAAGGTCTACATTGGCTTTAAACCAGATTACATGAGAATCTAATATAAGCTTGTATTTCTGGAGTTCAAAATCTTAGAAATTTTGAGTATTACATTCTTTAAACACTGTTGTTAATTTGGCTTTTGACTGCAAAATATAATGCATTTTACTGTTTTCCATGTAACAAAATGTATGAATATAACCTGATACAGCTACCAACCTCTTTTGAACAATATATCTGAAAATACGTTTTTCAATTAGGATTCTAATTTTGAATTTCTGAATTTCAGTTCTGATGCTAACTATTAGATGAGAATAGATCTCAATGCTTTGAAATGTATTAAAAGGAAATAAGTTGAATGAGTTGCATGCAGTAACATAATCTTCTGTAAAAATGTCTAATATCTAATTAGAGGGAGTCCATGTGAAAAACTCACACCAATATGGATTTGGTGTTCCTCAATGCCACGAGTTGCACAAATGAGCTTACCTATATTTGAGAGGAAACATTAAAGATTCAAGTGCTCTACTGGCATCGCTCAGTCTTTGGAAACTTGCAGAATGAAAGAGGACCTTATTTTCTGTAAGAACTGCGCAGAACAGACTCAGCACATTTTGAATTCCTTTATAAAAAAAACACAAATTTTAGGAGATAGAAATGCACTGCCAAATAAAAGTTAAAATGAAGTAACTAACATTTTTGGAGTCACTTTAGGAAAATCTGTGGTAAGAATATAATGTGCTACATCTTGGGGATTTTCTCTTTTCCATGACCCTCAAGTTTTGTTTGTTTGTTTCTTTTATTTTAAGGCTGGCCCGCTCCTCTATGATTACTTCCCTATGGTTGGAATATTTTGTGTTAGATGTCTTTCAGGATATTTGATCCTATTTTCCTAACAGTGCTCAATAGTGACCTGAAATGGCATTTTGTACAAGTATTTGCGCTTCCGGAGCCAGGCAAGTGGTTAACTTATCAACCAAGCTTAATGTATCAACCTTTACATAACGGGTCTCTGAATACATTAGGTTGTTGTTGTCAGCGGAAGAACAGAAAATGTCTACTAGAAGTTATCTGTAAAGTATAAACTGAAAGTTTTAAGTCTGAACAGAAGCCAACACAGGTTATGCAAGCGACTGTAAAAGATTAGCTGGCTGTAAAATCTAAACAACTCTCGCATTAATTGAGTTAATGAATCAAATGCTACTAAAAAAAGACAGACAATAACTTATTCCAGACATAAACAGTATACCAATGCAATGTCTAAACATTTTAATGCCCTGGGGCCAGCCCTACTATTTGGAAAAGGGAGGCAAAGATCTCAAGCAGCAGCTTGTTCTAGGCACCTTGCTCAGTCACTCCTCCTAAGCCTGCCCCCCACCTATCCTCCTCTGCTGCAGATTGGAGCTATGTGTGCTACATGCATGTCATACACCCTCTAAACTAGCCAGCTGCTCAAGGAGGACATTATTCAATTGTTAGCCTTGAAGTAAGTTTCAATTGCCAGTCCAGTCTTCTGCTGTACAGGAGGGTGGGTGGGGAGGAAGAAACACATATTGTCCTTTGCCTCAGGCAGCAAAATGTTTTGGGCCTGCCCTGTTAAAGAATGTACTACTACGTTATGTGCTAGATTTGTTTTATTTTTAGAAATTACAAGTTGCGGTGAGAGTGAAGTGCATAACTTGCAACATGTGGTAGCTGTTAGGTGCCATCATATTGGAAACACTTCCTCGACGATGGAATTCTGAAGACATTTTATGTGGGATTATTGGTTTGTTGTTCTTATTTTTACTATATATTTTGTGGTTTTATATATTGTGAACTGCCCTAAGATCTGCGGATGGGGGGTGGTATACAAATTTAATAACTAACTAATGTACTAACGTCACATTAGTTTTTGCAAAATTACTTGCAATAACCTGCTTAGGTCTTAAGTGTCAATGACCTTTTAAGGATCCATTTATAGATTAAAATGCTTACAAGTACTACAATGCTATGGCTTGGAATTCAGACTTTATTCCCACTGGCAGGAGCATCACTGGAGAGGAATTTCACCCATGGGGGTTGAACTAGGTGGCCTTTGTGGTCCTTTCCAACTCTGCAATCTTATGATTCTATGAAGAGAATTCCCCCGCTCCCCATCATTGAAACTGTAAATTGTGCAGTCAGTCACTCACACAGCCTAAAACAACTGGGCTTGAGGAAAGCTAAATGCCTTACATGGGGCAGCTTCTATCTTCTTGGGACTGCAGGCTAAACAGAAGCAGCTGACTTGTCAGTCAGCTTGTCAGTCCTCACTGGCTGAGGACCTCTGCCTACATTCTCTACTAGAGCTGATACTGACTGTCAGCATGATGGCAACATGGGATTTCTGGAGATTTGAGGGAAGTAGTATGTGCTTTTTTAACCCACAAGTTTCTTGCATACTTTGGGTGTCATTCTCCACCACCTCCCCTGGTATGCAGGAAATAGCCCCTGACCTGTTGTTTCCCCTGTTTTCTCTCTTGCAGTATGCAAAAACTATTTTACTGAGAGGAGCAAAAGCAAGCAGTGGGGGAAAGTTTGGTTTTTTTTAATTACGTGACAGCAATGCATGGCAAAAGATTATGACAAATGAAAGGGTTTGAAAGAAATGGTTTACTTCTAATGCTTTAGCTGCTCAAGAGACTATTAACCCAGATCAACATTTTCCCTTTAAAATCATTCTTATGCACAGGGTTGAATTAGAAGACATACATTGCTTCAACAGATCTTATTTCTATTACAATGCACTCTGGTGATGTTTAAATAAATATATAATTATAATAATTCTGTTTATACCAGCCACACTTATCAGTGCCAAAGATAATTTAAAAGAGCTATATGGGCAGCATAGATAGGTCCTTGCACCCAAGAAACATATGATCTAAAATAGACAGTGAAGAAACAATTGAGGGAAGCGAAGATCAGAAAAGGAAGTGAAGAATGAGCGCAAATGCCATTACAAGTGAGCAGAGAAACCAAAGGCTATGCAGAAAAAAATGGTTCTGGTAGAGAGAGGTGGGCATGATATACAGCAATCAAAGCAATACACAGTAGCAAAATCACCAAATACCAACCAATCACACTGGATATACATTTGTGAGCTGCATTCAGTACTCTCAATACAGATACAGCTCCCCAGCATTCCTCTTCTCACTTGGAAGCCTGTTAGCTCACATTCTGCACCCCCACTCTGGTTACTCCAATCTCTCACCTAGAAAAAAGCCTATCCACAACTCGGAGTGGATGGGTGCATGCCCTTGCCCTAATTACATCCTGGTCCGAAATTAGTGGCCTACCACCTCCAAATGAGTAGGCTCTCTCCCCCCCCCCCGAAACCTGCCATAGCTGGGGCAAATTCTTGCTCTTTACAAGTAGAGCTAGATAGCTAAATCTTCTGGCTCTCAAACAGGCTGCAGTTCTCCAGGTGGAGGTGTAGCAGAAGTGCTGAGGAGCCTACCCTAAATGTGAGTAAAATAAGTGAATCAATGGCAACCACAAACTTTCAGATTCAGTCATTCCTTAATTTTCTTTCTAGAGGTTTTACAGCTCATAAGGCAGGCTCATGATAATATCACATTCTGCAAGTAGCTTCCTCTGTAACTCAAAATTGCAGTTGGGGTGAGTAAGCATTTTTCTACCTGCAGGAATTTGTTCTTGGAAGCAAGTAAATATGTTCCATAAGTTTTTCATTTAAACTAATGAAAGGCTTGAGTATATGGTTTCAGCTGTACAAGATCTGGAGTTCATCAATTTCGCCTTCATCACTTGGTGACATTGCAAAAAAACAAAAACCACACACTGAACATGTTACTATTTAGAAGCCAACATTTTACAGAGTTCAAAGACGACAGAGTATGTGAAAGCCAAACAATCCCTACAACACTACACATTTTTTAAAAAGAAAGCATGTACAGTATTAAAACACTGAAAGTGTGCTGATCACTAGTATAACTTCCTTTATTTTCTACATAAATAAATGCATCATGCAAATTTTGACAGTTTCTTTGCTTTCGACAGAACTTTTACAATTACCAAAAATTACAGCTTTTTGCATCCCTATAGATGAAATATATCCATGTATATACAACTCTGGTCAACAAGTCGTACAAATCATGCCCACTTCAGCTGCAGCTAACACCTACATGTATTCTGCCCAATACCAAACTGGCTGCTGCTTTAAAAGTAGAACTGTTAGACCGTGGGGTTTCTTGCTAGGAGAGCTTTTAAATCTGTGGTTGACCCAGATAAAATGGGACAGTTGAAGGTTAAGATAAATTGTATTTTATTTTTTAAATCACAAAGCCTGAGTAGAGGGTTATATATTCAGACAATTGGGATCAGTTTCACATACTTTGGATGCCAGATTGTGACTGGGTTGTTGTTCATGTAATTTAACTCTTCAATTCTGACCACTGCTACAATGGTCTTTAAAAATTACTTATGTTCAGATTATCTAAAGCCACTATTTTGGAAAGCGGTTTGTCTGTCCGTCTGTTCTCTATAGGTCTGGATGCCTCTTAAGATATGATTACCAAACCTGGCATGAGGATTCCTGATGTGGGGGTGGCGGTTTTCATTGACTTTGGAACATTCGCTGCCATTGAATCAAAATGGTGGACTGAAACACAACTTTGAAATGACTTTGTCCAATTTGGTGTTAAATGTCCAAACTACATTAATCTGTACACCTCTGAAGAAACTATGAGCCAGTTTTATGTGACTTCGCCAAATTGGGTGTGACAGTTCCAAGTAGTGGCAATTCGGCTGGCTTTGAAAATATCATTGCTCAATTTGGCATGACGGTTGCCAAGATGGAACCCTCTTTGTCTATATTTGGATGCTAGTTATCATGCAGAATCAAGACAGCAGACCAAACCTAATTAAACATTAGCATACCCACACTTGGTGTGTTTGCGTGTAGCCCGAAAACTCACAAATTACTCTATCCATATAAAAATCACAATAGTTTCTGGTTTCTTTGACTTTATAGGCAGTGCAAGGCACTTCCTACTACTTACATATATAGTACTTGATAGTACATGGGAGTAGATGTTCTCCACCACAGTACACAAACAAAACAGATAAGCTTCAGATTTTTTTATATATTTATAAAAAAAACGCTTATAAATGCATTTTTTTTAATTTAAGCCACAACTGATTTAATTAAAATCATGAATATAAACAACTTTATATTTTGTCAATTAAACAGTATAGACACTTTATTAAATAAAATAAATATAATTGGGTGTATTTTTATTTAGAAGTGTATATTTTGAGAGTAACAGTCTACATATGCCTGAGGGGCCTATAAAGGTAGGCTTTAGAAAAACAGTTTTCTAAGCTCTTGATGTCTGCAAAACAAAAAACACATGGGAGCTGATAATAATAATAATAATAATAATAATAATAATAATAATAATAATAATAATATTTTATTTATACCCCGCCCTCCCCAGCCAAGGCCGGGCTCAGAGCGGCTTACAAGCAAAATAAAAACAAGATGAATGATTACAACTGATGACTGCAATCCTATACTCATCTACCCGGGTATAAGCCCTACTAAATCCAAAGGGGCTTTCTTCCAAGTAAACATGTATAGGATTGTCCTGTAAACTGAGCTACAGAATATATTCAAATATTCTGCATTTTTAAAGGAGCCTACATCTGCTATTGTAAGTCCTAAGAGCTAAATGTAATAACTGTTTACTTCTCTTCCTTCCTTAAACAAGTCAATGAAATAAACAAGCAAAAGGTCCTTTTCAGCTCCTGAATGATAACTTATTGCAACAGCAACTTCTGAAGACAGATCAGTGTTGCTTCCTGGTGCTGGAAGGCAGAACTATATTTGTTGGTAACCTTGAACTTCAAGGTACATCCGTGACACTGACTAGCCAGGGCACAAACAGACTAGACAACACAAAAACATATCAACAATCTTTCTCATGTTGATTATTACAGATTAAGATTCCATAGTCAAGCATACATCCTGTTGAACATTATCCATATGGAAATTTTTGAACAGAGGTTTCCTGACTGACCTTCACTGTTTTCAAGTATTTGAAATGATATGTAATTTGCACTAAAATATCTGACTTCCTACTTTTAAAAAATGCAATCAATCAGCCTGCTTCCTGTTGTTCTTTTTAAGAAAATGATTTAAGAGACACGCATGCACACAAAAGTGCATAGTTCATTGTTCAAACTATTACAATATTATTCCATGGTACAATGTTTCAGAAGTCTAAAAACATCGCCTGTAAGATGCTTAAATAAAATGAGCAATTATAGACAATGGATTAGGGTATTTACCAAGATCAATAAATTCTCTAACCAATATGATGCAACAGGTTCCGGGCTCTTAGAATAGGTTATAATTAAAAGCTTAGCAAAAGAAATAATCTGTAACCTAGTGAGACTAATCCACAAAAATGGGTCAACAACTTCGAGAAGGCTTTTCTGAAAGATTATGGTGGTTGGCACAGCCCAGTACAGAAGTTGTAAAAGTTTTATAATGCAACATCTTAATAGGAATGGGAAACAGGCTTGATTAAGAGACAGTTTAAAGTGGAAGAGACATTTTGAAATATTATTCCAAGAAAATTGGTACATCTACCTAGTAAACTGACAGTAATTTTAGGAAGTAGAAACAAACTCAAATGATATTAGTTCATTGTTTATTTTGGGTGCTTAGTATAATACAAAGAATTTAATTACTCTCTAGATTTACTGAATTCAGCATTAATAACAATACTCAGTTCAAACCAGAAACTCAGCACTGCTCAGGACTTAGCAAAGGCCACACATGTATGAACCCTGATACTCTAAATGAAAAGGAGATAAATGTTAAAAATCAGGAACTGTCAGTACCTATATATTGGCAAAACAGACTTTATGTGAGCATAGAACAGTAAACATAGAAAGGAGGTGGGCATTCTGAGTATTCTGGGGTGCGGCTTTCATCTTGCTTCAGGCCGAGGGAGCCGGCGTTGGTCCAGAGACACCTTTCTGGGTCATGTGGCCAGCATGACTAAACTGCTTCTGGTGCAACGGGACACTGTGATGAGTGCCAGAGCGCATGGAAACGCTGTTTACTTTCCCACCACAGTGGTACCTATTTATCTACTTGCACTGGTATGTTTTTGAACTGCTAGGTTGGCAGGAATTATTTTCTATCTCATAGCTTTTTGCCTGGTGTAAAGTTACATATATAAAGTTTTTGGAAGAAACAGGGCAAATACTATAAAAGTATTTGGCCATCAGGTTACTCTGAAAGAACATCTTAAAGTTATTAACCTGAAGGAGCGTCTCCACCCCCATCGTTCAGCCCGGACACTGAGGTCCAGCTCCGAGGACCTTCTGGCGGTTCCCTCACTGCGAGAAGTGAGGTTGCAGGGAACCAGGCAGAGGACCTTCTTGGCAGTGGCGCCCACCCTGTGGAACACCCTTCCATCAGATGTCAAGGAAATAAACAACTGACTTTTAGAAGACATCTGAAGGCAGCCCTGTTTAGGGAAGTTTTTTATGTTGGATGTTTTATCGTGTTTTTAATATTCTGTTGGGAGCCGCCAAGAGTGGCTGGGGAAACCCAGCCAGATGGGTGGGGTATAAATAATAATAATAATAATAATAATAATCACATAACTTCAGTTTAAAGATAATAATGTGAGAAAGTTAAAAATATGAAAAGTTGTAACAGGCCCAGGACAAATGCTGCAAGGTACTATTTAGGCCTGTTTACATTCACAAATCCCTTTGAGTCATAGATGGATACAGAAGCAGCATACAAATACAATTGCTTTCAGTCTTCATTCACTAAGTTTTTACATAGCTTCTCTTTCATACACATTTATCCCCACAGCTCTTTTTAAAAAATAAAAAACTGTACTTTATTTATTAAATTTGTTAGTAGCTTTACCTTTCCCAAGGCAACAGAAAGTGACTTACAACCAAGTCTCACAGAACTGGCTGATAGAACACGAATAATTTCTCTGCTTAGGATATGCATTCTAACCAGTTATCTTCCTCCACACCAAGTATCCCCTATTTCTAATTAGATCACAATACCATCACCATCATTATTAAATATCTTATATACATTCCCAGCAAAGTAGTAAGAGGATAGTGGAAGACTGAGCTGGAACAACCAGGTGGCATGTTGAGTTACGGAAAAGCTAAGCAGAATGTGGGACAATGAAGGGAAGTTTTGACAGCTGCTTCCTCTGCTATACATTTTTATGGCTAAAAAGAGTCCAAGATTACTGTACTCTCTAAGTCTGACAGTATAACAGCATATGGATATGTATTTGTTAACTGAATGAAATGTTCCAGTGATCCAGCAATTACTATGCTAATATATTAGCATATAGCTTACCATATTGGCCCAATTATAGGCCTCACCTGAATATAAGCCACACATTTAAAAGCTGGGGGGTGGGGAGAAAAAAAGACAATAGCCGAATATAAGCTGCTCCCTTCCTCACTTTCTTCCGTCCTGGCCTAGGGGGAGAGAATGGGGGACTACGTGCAGGGCAGGCACCACTTCACCGCGCTCCTGGTGTTGTTTGGCCTGCACTCCTAGCTGTGTAAATGGGTGGGGGGAGCCATGTTATGTTGCCAGCAGCCTTTCCCCTTCCTCGCTCTCTCCTTTTCTGGTCTTGGGGGAGAGGACGGGGGACTATGTGTGGGGCGGGCACCACTTTGCCATGCTCCTGGTACTGTTTGCCCCGTGCTCCTGGCTGCATACTGGATTATTTTTGTAAGCTCGCAAATATAAGCCACACTTTAACTTTTCACAGTTGGAATTTGGGGGGTGGGGGGAAGTGCGGCTTATATTCGGGCCAATACGGTATATGTTTATGGGTCAAAGTATGGGGTGACAGCTCAGCTTCAAGATCCTAGAGCCATTTTAATCTGGTTTTAAGCCTGGTTATGGAACAGAAATTGTTTTAATTGCCTTGGTGGGTGAACTGAACATGAGAAGTGCACCCATTAGTTCCATTGGATCTCTCTACAGCTTTTGATGCAATTAGTGTGGAAACACTAATTGAGGGGATGAGAAAATACCCTTGCATATTAGTTTGAGAACATGTCCACCTGTGCAAACAGACAACATTGACTCTAGATGATGGTATTGTGCAAAAGTGTGTACAACTGCCAGTTGCTATGTTCAAAGGAGCATGGGGGGGGATCGCCCATGTGTGTTTCAAAGGCTATGTGTATAAACATACAGCCTCAATTGTTTGTAGCTTCCACCACTATACAGTGGTACCTCAGGTTAAGAACTTAATTCGTTCTGGAGGTCCGTTCTTAACCTGAAACTGTTCTTAACCTGAAGCACCACTTTAACTGATGGGGCCTCCTGCTGCCGCCACGCCGCAATTTCTGCACTCATCCTGAAGCAAAGTTCTTAACCTGAGGTACTATTTATGGGTTAGCGGAGTTTGTAACCTGAAGCGTCTTTAACCCGAGGTACCACTGTATGAAAAGTAAAGCACTTTTAGAAAAAGGAGGAGTCCTGATAGATACAGCACTTCATCTGTGTTTGTATTTGCCCATTCTGGATGTTCTTTTTATCTGCATTCTTTGTAACTGTTTTTCGGAATAATCAAGCCTTCAAGTTGCTGAAGGTTGCTTGGCAATTCATATCTAATAGGTCACTGGTAGGTTGACATCCTGTAATAAACATGATCTGGGGTGGCCTTCAGACATATCAAGTGTAATATTCTAGTTGTTGTGGTCATAACATCCTGAAACCTTTTATAGAGCAAAAGCAGATGGGTGATGCAGCACTACCAAATGTCACACAGACTCTCAGATGCCATGTGTACTCTAAGCCTGTGTGCCACAAAAATGTATGGCATATTGGCTGAGTGTGAACTCACTCAGAGAAAGCAACTGCTTTGAAAACTATCAAGTTAAATTTTCAAAGTTCATTATACAGCTAACACTACTGCCACAGACACTTATGCTTTGAACTTCAAAATTTAAGATAGCTGTTTATTCTGTATGCATAAATTAAAATTACTACTTTAAAAAGTACTGAATATTTGCAATAGTCCAGTACTGAAGTTGCGAATTCCAGTAATCATGAACTGTGGGCATTCAAACAGAGATTCTCATCCTCTTTTGCGGCAAGAAATTAAAAGTTAAACTTGTAATTATTTCAGACTTGTAAAATTACTGCTACATTTGTTTTGTGTGTGTACATATGTGTTCAGTTCCAACTCTCCTTTCCTCCTCTAAATCACTTGCTTTCTCAGGCCAAAACACCTAGGCCACTAAGTATATTTAGAAGTGAGATGGACAGCTCTGAATCCTATGATTCACAGTTTATTTAGGGAGATATTGGCCCAAGCAGCACGTTACTACAGTACATAGTAAAATAAATAAAAATAAACTGTTTATAATATTCAAAGAAAAGGCTCAGCAAATAAATAATGAGAACTAGCTTCATAAGCATTTGTTAATTAAAATGTTAACCAGCCCTTCTTGCCAAAGGACCCCAGAACAACAAGATTTGTGAACTTTCCAGAAGTTTGAAGAATTAATATATCAGGGAGCAACTGCATATGCTCTGGGTTCATCCATGTTCAGACAGCAACACATCAAATTCAAATTATAGCTGCAAGTTCAGGAATAGATACTTGGTTATTTTTAGCTGACTTTGCTGTGGTTTCCTCAAGTGTGTACATGAGTGTTTTACAGACACTTATCTGTTGTTTATGCATTATGTATTTGCCAAGAAACACTGTTAGGTCTGCAATATATACACTTGCCATGTAATGTTCAAAGTGGTCCTTTGTCTTTCAGCAGTCTGCTCCTAATCTAGATGCAGAAAATAACTGTCCATGGAACTATGCCAGCTATTTTTAAATTTTAGTTAATATTACTAGATGTAAATGATACCATATGTTAACATTTTTTTGTTCAGATGTATATTTGTTGATCTTAGTAGACTTAGAATAATAAAATTTAGAGTTGGAAGGGACCCTAAGGATCATCTAGTCCAACCCCCCTGCAATGCAGGAATATGCAGCTATCCAATATGGGGATCAAATCTGCAACCTTGGCATCATCAGCACCACGCTTTAACCGACTGAACTATCCATCCTGACTTTCAACTTTTGTAATAAGCTGCTTGCAGCTCCACAGCCCAGTCTGAATTCATAAAGCAACTCAGGCCTTTAATTATGGTGATCTTGACAGACCAGTAAAAAATACAAACTGAACCTAGTGAGAGAAGTTATAGTTGTAAGCCAGTTCTGATGGCTGCAGTTCCAATGTAGGCCTGAAGGTTTCCATATGAATGATAGCAGTTCCACCCCACTTACACACCTCTAGTCAACATGACCCACAATAGGGTTAGTAATTCTGGACAATTTATTATTTTTCAGATGGACCCATATAGTTGACTGCAGCTGCAAAAATTCTGGAAAATGGGATTCTCCCCCCAGGCATGATTTTAACTGAAACCAAGTTTAAAAATAGGGTATTTGATTTCATTGCTCAAGTAAAGCTCTTAAAAGTGATATCACTTTCAATATCTGGGGAATAATAAGTCTGCCTCTTGTCAATTTATCATAAACAGATATCTTAAAATAAGGCCTATTTTTAAAATTATGTTTCATTCTTTCATGGATTACTAATGATTCAAACTATTTTGGACTATTGCCCTCAAATGTAGGTTGGTGCCCTGGATATTTGTCTGTTCAGAGACAATGTGTCCTGGGTGGTGTTACACAGCCTTCCTTTTTCTGGAAAGGGGGTTTGGGTGGGTTACACATCACCATTGCACAATGTTTCTCTAAATAATATAGCCAAAGTAAAAAATGATGAATTTGTTTTGTAATTGTTTATTACTCTGTATTTGGTAAACATATGGGAACAATTTGTTAAAAACAGCTCATGTCTGTGCAAATGCAGCTCTAGTAACATGTTTCAACGTTTATTTTAGGTTTGTTCTCTCATAACTATTGCTTTCCATAGGACACATTTAATATGTAAAGAATGCACTGCAACATTCAGAAAAATACTAGTTGCCTTTATAGAGGACTAGTTGCTAATAAATTTGTTTGCCATTAAGGGGTGAGAAACAATTATTGCTTTAATCTTAATTTTTTAGAATTGTGGTTGGTGGAAGCAGAGATTTAAGCAACTACGTGCCTCTTTATTTCACAGAGGAAGTAGCTGCACTAGGGTGGTTGGGTATAACTAACTTGCTGCAAAACTGCTCTATATTTAGATTACAGGCCTTAATTTAGAACAAAGAAAGAATAGAATGAAGATCCCACCATTCCATGCCAAACCTTCCAGACTAATGTAACTATTCATCTGTCTGCATGCAAAAGACTAGAAAAAATGATGCAGAAATGTTATAAAAAACTAGTTATTAATCCAGTGTGTTTTTTGTCAATTTCAAATAAATGACCTTTAGTACATTAACATCTGAATAGAATTAAACATAATCAGAGTTGAAAGTTGGTCTGAGTTTAAACAGATTATTTTATAAAAGGCATGAAGGATATATTGAGGCTTAAATAAACAGAGATCATATAATACAGCCCAAGACAACCATATTTTGTTAATTATAGCTATTCCTACACTATTATGTCTGAGAAAAATGAATTAATGTTTTCTCAAAACTAGGGGCTCATAGAACACTATAGTTTGCTCACTTTTCAATATTCTTTTACAGCTTTTTACAAAAGTAGTCATGGAGGGCCAAACAGATCCTGAAAACCCCTAATTAGTTTGTGCCCTTTCACAACTCTTCAAAGCCACTGCCACTCCCTTTCATATCATCTGCACTTGTGCCATTTGAGTCAGTGATCCATAGAGTCATATTACCATACTGGATATTATGATGTCACAACAACAAATAAAGCACATTTACTTTCTGTAACATCCTTCCCAAACCTGGGACCTTCTAGATGTTTTGGTCACAACTCCCAGCATCCATTGTCCATTGGCCATGCTGGTTGCAGCTTATGGAAGTTGTAGTCCAAAGCATATTGAGTGCATCAGATTGGTGAAAACTGTCTGATACAGATCACATGGGTAATTCTAGCCAATCAGGGATCATTCTAATAACTGAACTCTTGCAGCTCTTTCAAAACCACTACCCCCAAATTATGGAAATGTGGGACCCTACTGACACTGATGAGAATTTTAACAACAAAACCCCCGCTTCCCATACATAAGCATTTTTGCTCAGCTCTATTTGCATTTTTATGTTGACTTGTTTGGTTCCAAGGAGAGGGGAAAGCACAAATAATGTAACACTGTAATTAAGAATCCATACAGACAACTTGGCATAGAGCAATTCAAAGTAAAAATAAAGTTGGCAAGAAAGCAGGAGAGCAATGAATGGAAAATGTTAAGTGTACACACTAGTCACACTTTATCACAATCTAGAGGCTTGTTGAGGTGTAAACCCTTGTTTCACTTAACTCCTAACAAAAGCCAGGGATTCACTGCATTGTTTAGCTTCCCATGTCAACATCATATAAAATTGTTATCAGGGCTTTTTTCCAGTATGAACACACCGGAACTCAGTTCCGGTACCTCTCAGGTGAGCGCCATTGACATTCTAAGAGAACAAAGGAGGCGTACATGGTGACTTCTGGCACCTCTTTTTCTAGAAAAATAGCACTGATTGTAAGTAAAGTAAAATCCACCCAAATGTTGTTCTTCCTCAGCTGAAAAGCCAGGTTTCTTACATATGCATAATATTCAATAGGCTTCTAAGCCAATTCAGCAATATGTCCAGTACCTCTCCTAGATTACCAAAGGTGCTCTATAAATACTCAATTGCCTTTGTCCTCTACCTCCAAAACTATGAAATTTGTTGGGAGAGTTCCAGAAAAATGCCACTGCTAGGCAACAATAATTCATTTGCATTCATTGAAAATCAATGATGATGAATTATGCAAAAGGGAGTCTAAGCCAAAAGTCTTTCCAAACATTCCACAACATGGCTTTAGATAACGATACTCTACAATTTGCTTTGTCAGTATTGTGACCTGAGGGTAGCTAGTTTTCCAACTCCAACCACTTACATGAATTTTCTGTGGCTTGGGGTGCATTCATGCTGTCTGAGAAACTTGTTTCAAAATTTTCCAGTCTTTCATTCCCACATAAGGCTTATTTTAACATTTGAAAGCAATCTGTAACAGAAGCAGAACCACGAGTAGGCTATGACAGAGTAAGCTAAACATCTTTCCTAAATTTAGTTTTTGTTGCAAATGGTCTGCTTAAAATTAGTGGACACTAAAATTTATGTTTTCACTGACCATGGAAAAGCTAATATGCTAACTTCTTCGCCATCACAATGAACTTCTTCAGTCTTCAACAGATGTGGATATATTCTTACCATAGAATTTTCTCAAGGGGAAAAAAGTATGTTTGTGCCAATGTTCTGGTTCCTGTGTAAGTGGCTCAAAAACTACAATGAAACTATAGTAAATTACTCATAAATGAGTTAGTGAATGTCCCAAACTTGTTACTCAGCACATTTTTGTACAAGTGAACAAAACATTCTGTAATACCTGTTTCATTTTGGCTTTTTACCTTAGACCGAGAACATTAAGTATAAGCTCTGTGGTTGGTCTACCAGTCCAAGGGCTTTCTTTTATACTATAAAGCAGCTGCTGGTGGATTCAGATTCAGCAGTGGGCAAGTGGGCTAGTGAAGGTAGAAAGGGGCATTTTAACTGTTTCTTTGCCAACATTTGTTTGCTTAAGATCATGCTGCTTTTTCACCTCTAGGAGCAAATATATTTAGATCTATATTTTTTACTACTTAGGGAAAAGAGCAATGGAAGGGGGGGTGAGTAGACAAACAGCTGGAAATGCCAGACTTCTGCTCAATCTAAAGTCACCCACAGCTGCTTTGCTGTGTTATATCATGGAACATGCTGTTCTGCCATGACTCCAAGAACATGCATGGCTGTAGGAGTTGTTTGTTTGTTTTTTTACCCTGGGAGTAAAAAAAAAACTCACCAGAAACCTCACAGCTTCTGTACTAAACACATATTTTTCTGTTAATTTACTACATAGCACACCAATGAAACTGTCATCAGCAAAAGTAGCAAAAGGGACTGTAACTCTGTAGCAGATTATACACTTGTCCCTGTTTCAATCCCTGATGTCTGTTGGTAGGACTGGGCAGTCTCCTGTATGAAACCCTGGAGAGAATGCCAACAATACTGAGGTAGAGGAGGAAACAGTCTGACTTGTTATAAGGCAGCTTCCTATGTACTGTTTAGTGTAAACATTCACTCACCCCTTGTAACTGTTTCTAGATTTGCGCTGAAACATCCAACTGAGTAAAGAAGGCTTTCAGGTGCACACGCCATAAGGATTATTTTTTCAGCAAGAGCTTGAGGGTTTTGGGGGAGTTAACTGCTGAGTGCTATTACAACTGCCACATGACTTTCCAATGAGATACAACAGAGAAAAATGTGCCCACAGAGTGCTTCTTTCTTGGTACTCTGCAGGGAGCTCTACTTGAAGGCACATCACACATCACAGCTATACTTCTGTTTTCCAAGGAACAGAGCAAAACCACAAGGTAAGCACATGTACCCTCCAGGTCCGGTGTCACTATGAACCTAGAAAGATAATTTTCCTGCCACTTAAGGCAACACTATACCTCAACTTTCATCCAGTAGATGGGAGTATATCTTAGCAAGGGGTAAAAGCTGACTCACTGCACAGTATATATGCCCCATGCAAGTACAAAAAATATTTAGCTTCATTTCTCAACAAGCTGTCATCCAAGTACTGTATCTTTCTTTGCATAGAGGAGCTGTTATGTATCTTCTCTCCCAAAACCAGGCTTTACAGATTTGCTTCCATTGAAAACTTGGTACCTTGTGCATATTTCACCCTCCCTGTGTGCTGCATTTCTAATTTGTCCCTGTTTATTGCAATATGTTCACCATTGGGAATTAAATTGAAAAAAAATGTTTAATACTTGGTTTAATTTCTCAGCTACAAAGAGATATTTTAAACTTTAGTTAAAAACAAAACAAAAGAAATATTAAGGTTGCACAGCAAAGAAACAAGCAGCTGAAGAAGAAAAAGTACAGAAAGAAATATCACAAATTAGAGCTATAATATTATGGTATGACAGAAACACATCTACAAAGTGTGATAAATTCCTCAAGTCATTGTGATTTGTACTAGCTTCAGACTCATTTGTCTCAAGTGTGTGCACGCATGCAGAGAGATACAGCAGTAAAGTACTAATCAAACTGGATACAGCTGCAAGAAACCCATGTTACATTCAGATCATTAGGACATGTACAACTATGTTCCAAAACACAGAAAAAGCAACATCTTGAGTTTTGAAACTCAAAACCAGCAAAAGTTACTATTGCATATGTGCAGTCAGTTTAGAAACAATGGCAAAATATAAATATAATAATAATAATAACCCCAAAACAGACCTACCTAATTGTTGAAACAGAAGAGCCACACTGGTCCCTGTGACAGGAAGACTATCATGTAAAGGAGTTTGTATCAGTTGCCTGTCTCCTGCTCCCAAGGAAAACAGTTTCTGTAAAAATATATGTTAATACACTATTATTGCTTATGCAATATGAGGTGAGTTGTTTTTGCACCATTGTCATCAGATGTATATTAATTAAGTCAAACTGTTGTTTATGTGTTTACAATTGCATAATATTCAATATCCTACAATTTTGGGCCCCCAAACACGGTTGTCATGTTGCCAATATAGTTCTAGCAACTGCTGTGAGCGCAGTGAGCAAGCACTTGTCCCTCTCTTGCCTCCAATCACTAACCGAGTGTTCTGTGAATCACAGAGAACACTGATGGGGTGGGGAGGTATCTCACTTCTCCCTGGACTTTGCAGCATCATGAGTCTTTTACCAGGGCTTATCTTCTCCAAGAAGATAATGGACCCAATGGACTTTGGGGTGACTTAGCAGCAGCTGCAGGGAAGGGCTGGTCAAGATCAGGACCACAGAGTCTGTGGGGGGGAATTAACCCTTTCTCCCTGAGCCATAACCCCAATGAAAATCATTGTCATTGTTGACAACATCAGTTTCCCTCTACTGAGGAAAATAGCAGCTCAAGGGAGGATTGTTTTGGGACTGTGGAGGGTTAACACATACACTCATGTGGCACTATAGTATCAGGCTCCTGCAAGTCTGCTTTTTAAAAAAAAAGAAAAAAGGAAAAGACTAACAAGCCACACTGAACGCAAAAAGGAATCCAAGAATTGGCTTTGTCTGTAAGACCAATTTCTCGTAATCTTAGTTGTAAGTCCATTTCCATATCCATAAAACATGAAAAAGAATGAAAGATCCCTGTTCATCCAAGCCAGGCAATCCACTGAGAATTGGAAAGGAAGCAACTAAACAAATGGAAGGAGTGTGGAAAATGGCTCTGTCAAGTCAAGTGGAGGCAAGAGGGCCAGAAGTATACAGAGATTCATGCTTACTAAAGCAGGCTACAGGATAAGCTGCCTGAGAAAAAGCATAAAGCATTGCATCCAACACAGTAATTCCGTTTGCAAAATGACTTCTGCTAACACAACTTCCCATCCCTCTACTTACCCTATGAACCCCTTGCACAGATGCATCAGATACACCAGAGGGTTCCCCCAAGATTTGGGAGGAGAAGGAGGGCAAGTTCCACTGTGCAAGTGGAAGTCATTCTGCAAGCACAATTACTTCATTGGGTACTACTTGGAAAGGTGCCATATACTAGGTTTGACTGAGAGTCCATCTACTCTCAGTGGCAGCAGCTCTCCCATCACCTGCTACCTGATCGTTCTTTAGGCTAAGAATGTCAGGACTGCAAAGCATGTGCTCTAAAGAGAGGGTGTTGCGCAAGGACTGAAGTATGGGGGTTAAGAAAAAAATGTATATATGGTATATAGTGGATTGGTCAAATAGTCATTATGTCAGCGCTACCTTCAATGAGTATATAAACTACAGTAATGTACAAGCAGGAGCTGGGAATGAAGCTAACTAATGAGGAAATGGGAAAAAGAAATTCTGGCTTCTTTTCTAGGTAACATACTACTCATTCTTCAGTACAGTTTACCAACTCAAAGTATGACAAGGACATTTCAGTGCCTCCCCCTCTTATCTGATCCAGGGTACTATCAGCAGAGTATGCTGGCAGTGGGGAAATGGGAAGGAAAAGGCTCTTGCTGATGGTATTCACCATCACACCCCACTTCTGAAATTTGCTATGGCAACTGAATTACCCTTGTCATGACAAAATCATCCATGCTTACATGTGAATTCTGTGCAGCTATTTTTCATCATAAGGCACAAATTACTAGTATGCAACAGAGCATGGTTTTCTTAAAACTTAATTTCATCATCATTGTATTTCATTGAAATCTGCATTATCATTGAAGACTATGTGGTAGGTCCACTGAAACAATGAACTACACCAGGACTGACTCAATAAAATCAAGTTCTGAGAACAGAAAAACTCTGCTCCCCAGTATCTCATGCAAACCAAGAAAAAACATAAAATATTTTGAAGCACTGGTAATAAAAAAGGTTGAATTCTACAGCAATGTTTCTGAATTCATACTATGCCGTGAAACATGCATTTGAAATGACAGAATTAACCCTTTGACCTTATGGTGGAATGGAATTCTCGCTCTCTTTAGAAGACGGGCCACTGGGACATACTCAACTGAACTATGGTCCTCTATTAAATCAAAATATTTAAAGAATTTATTTTTTGCTTTCTTCATAAATCAAATTAGCTGAATAAATACCCTTTTTTCCTATTTACCTGTGACCCTCCAGCAGCAGGGACAAAGCACGAACAGAGATTTGCAATGATACTCTCCAGTGAAACATGCAGGTTGTCCACATACACAGTGTAGACCAAGCCAAGGCAAGCCTAAAACAAGAAATAAAAACATATTACATTGCAACCTGGGGAAAAGATAATACTAATAATTATTGGAAAATATACTGTAGTATAAGGAATGCAATTTTGGAATATTTATACATGAAAAAAATATTTTGCTTAATTAAAGTGCAATGCTATAATCTAAAGCTTTTGAGTTAGAACTATATAGCTTTATCAATAGTACGTTTCCGTAGTAGTAGTTTCAGGCCTGGTTTTAGAACTGAAACCATCTTGGTAACCATGACTGATCTTTATGAGCAGAGAGAAAAGAGAATGTTGTTTTGCCTCTACTTGTCAGCAGCTTTTGATGCAACTGAACATGGTGTTCTTCTGAAGCAACTCAAGGAGATGGGAGTCGGTGGTAATATGTTACATTAGTTCTGCCCTTACCTGCAGGGTTGCTACCAGACAGTTCTAGGAGATTGGTGCTTAGCACCACGGCTCTTGGATTGGGTCCCATAGGGCTCCCCCACAAGAATCGATTCTGTTTCCTTTTTCTATTGAGCATCTATATTAAAGAGTTGGGAGCTCTCATCTGGGGGTTAGAGCACAGTTTCAGCAGCATGCTGATGAACGCAGCTTTCTACATTCCACTGAAATCAGGAAAGGCTGTGAAGATGTTGGACAAGTGTCTAGAGGTAGTGATGGACTGGATAGAGTCCAATAAACTCAGCTTAAATCCTGCTAAGATGGAAGTGTTGTGGGGTGGTGGTTCCTGTTTCTGGGAATTAGGTGTATGATCTGTTCTGCGAGGTGACTGCACTCCCCTGTGAAGGAACAGAATCACAGCCTGGGAATACCCCTGGATTCCAACTTGTTACTAGAGTCTCAAGTGGCTTCTGTGGATAGCAGAACTTATGCCCAGCTTATGATGGTTTGCAGTCTATGACCATTCTTGGACAGTGATAGTTTTGCTCAGTTGTCCATGCTCTAGTGACCTCCGATTTGGGATACTATAATACGTAGGGTTAACCATGAAGGTGGTCTGGAAGCTGTAACTATTGAAGAATGTGGCTGCTAGGCTGGTAAGTGGGGTAGCCCGATAGGACCATATGTCACTGGTTCTGAAAACACTGCCCAGGTTGCCAGTACCAGGCCTAATTCAAGACATTAGTGCTAGCATCTAAAACCCTTAACAGCTTGAGACCCAAGTACCTAAAACAGGGTCTTTCATAATATGAGCCATCTCAGACTGTATGGTTGGCAAATGAGCCTTCTTGGTACAGCTCTCACTGGGAGCTGCTCTGGCCCATGGCAGGGTTGTTTCAGTAGCAGTTCCCAATTTGTGGCCCTCCTGTCACCCTCATTACTGACTTGCAGGAGGAATTTGAAAACATCCCTGTTTGATGGCTGAAGGAAACTATTCCTGGCACCCCTAAGATCAGTGGCTGAGTTTTATTATGGATGTGCTCGCCACCCTGGGTTCCTTCAGGAGGAAGAAGTTGAATGAATGAGGGGGGAAGAACTAATTTTTGAGTGACATAAGTATAAGGAAGCCTTTTTAAAGAAGTTGCTGTTTGTGTACTGCATATGAGCCTCAGAAATAAAAGTTGCAGGCTGCAAGGCCAGCTCCTGCTGAGGCTTTCCATACTAAACCTAAGGACTGCAATTAAGAAGCTACATAACTTGAGTTATCTAGAAGCTCAGTCTCAAAGTCGTGTGTAAGTAATAAGATATTGGGCATAATCAAAAATACAGTCCTGTACTGCAAATTTTAAATAAAAACATTTTTTTATTAGTCTTGTGCCAAACATTTAACCATTTCATTTGGAGTGCAAAGAGTTTTGAGTGAGGCTGAAATATTTTCCCCACTTTGTTACCTAACCAGTTGCTTATTTACTGAATCAGCTGTTGCATCAGAACCAACATTAAGCTATGTAAGTGAATCAACTCAATTACTTTGACCAAACTAATTGCTCTGAAGTTTACATTTTTAGTTCTATATGAGTAGCTAGGAGATTCCAGGGCTAGAACCAGTTTGCGGCAGCTGCCTGTGGTGAGCTGTCAGAACTGCAGCTTGGATTATCATCTGGACAGGAAGGCTATAAAGGCTTCCTTTTGTGGGATGGGACCTTGCCTGAGCAAGATGCTCTTTCTGGTTTTGATGTGTTCTTTGGCTTCAACTCCTCCCTTGGTCCCTTGGTCCCAATTCACCAGTGCACCTCTGACAGTTGCCTATGGCTTAGCCCTGACATTAAGCTGGGATAACTAAATATTTATTTGGTATATATGTGCTTCTGAATATAATGCTTCTGTGAATAAAAAGTGCATAGCATTGATGTACCAGTGAAAAGTGATTTGTATAAAATGCAGGCTATTTCTCCTTGTGCTGTCTAAATTCTCATAACAGTATAAATATATTTCAGTTCAAGAATACTTGCCACTGTTACTTATCAAATATCCAACAAATTTGTAGAATGGCACATTATAAATGACAGGATCTTTACCCTGAAAATTTCTGGATAATCTAATCTGGACACCAACACCAGGCTTTTGGGAGCAAATACTTCTGCAGGCTGGATCAAACCTGTCTCCTCCTCTCCTTCTGTTTCTCTTGATCCCTTTGAAAACAGACATACTTCAGTCAACAGATAAGATGGTGATCACCTTTATGAAAAAATAGTATTTTTAAAAATAAAACCCAAATATGTCCTAGAATTTAAAATAAAATATAGCTTTTATGAAAACATTAGAACTTTAAAAGAACTACCACACAATTTGTACCTCACGGTTCCCAAGATGACTTATTGCAACAAGCAGATAAAATAGCTAATCACAATTTTTGCATAAAACACAGGGGGAAACTTCTACGTCGAAAGCAAAAGCAACTCAAGTTTTCAATAAAAGTGTGTACTCATGTAGCTCTATGTGTGAACTTATGACATTTCTAATCCTACCCATAAGTTTCATCCTACATCATGTCATTCAGTAGACAGAATGCCAAGGGCAGCAGAGAATCACACCTCAATGGCCCACTGGGATTTGTTGGATTGGTATTTCACTAATCACTACCCCAATCAGCTGTTGCTTCCTAGACAAGAGGACTGGGCAGGCCCCAAAAGCTGCAGGTAGGTGGTAAAGAGAGATTGGTATTTCAAAACACGAGACCTGAGTTCCAGTTTTGCTGACTGTCTCAAAAGGTTCTAGTACTGACCTCTGCAATTTTTATTCAAAATCATTATTTCTAGCAGTGTGACAGCAGCAAAACATGCTTTGGCTTGCACTGGATATGCCAGTAGTACCTGTTTGTAGCCTAGGAGTGGCAACCATTCTCAGGAGAATTCAAATACACATAACTTGTTTCTTACTGTAGCTATCCTACCAGGAGAGGACACTGGGACCTACTATCCAAGCTAAAGGGCAGATTGAACTACTGGGCTATAGCAAAAGAGTACAAATGAAAAGGAAGCTTTTGTTCCTTCTACTTCACTGTTTACAATGCTCTGCTGCCTGTTGACTGGAGCTGTCCATGAATAATTAAGCTGAATAATGAATGTCACTGGCATACACATTTGCTGTTTCTGTGATGTTTTCTTTGAATATTAATTGTTGTTGGGTTGCTGCTAACACAGCAGCCTGTATTAGCTAAATTAAGTTTCAACTTCATTTTTTTATTAAAAAAACAATTTGAGTACAAATAGGATTTTTAAATTCGAAAACATTACATTTTCAAGCCCTTGAATAATCACAGCAGGCCATATCTCTACATATATATGAGAGACAGGGATTTTCTTTTCAAACTGTATGGCATGAAAAATAAAAACAACCAAACATGTTTAAAGGAACCTTATAGCATGGACAGCTCACTTTTGTGTCAGAGTAAATGTATACATGTTTATCCTTTTTATTGGACCATAAAGTTATGGAAGAATGTACAAGTTGTTAAAATTACATTGAATGTCAGGCCAAACCCTGTTTTGTGTACCTCGGTTTGCTTATTCTTTTACTAATATGTTAGCTAATATGTTGGCAACTCCTTACCTATTTTGTACCTCTTCTTGTACAAAAGTATATCATCTTTTGTAAAGTCAACCATCATTATCCTTAACATACTGGTAAGGCCCATGAATGAACTGACCGACTTGAATCTAGTAGCTTTAAATAGGATGCTTCTCAGTAGTGAACAAGACACAGAGCTCACCTATACCTTCTCCTGTACCTAGAAAGGACAGATCTGACCGGTTTTTCACTTGTCCCATGTTTTCTAGGCATGGGTCTGACTGGATTTGCCTTTGCCCCTCCATTTCCCCCTGGAAAACTTGTTCTTTAGTGTTAAATCAGAACAAATGGAAATCTGTGGAAAACCTGATTCTGATTCAGTGCTAAACTGCAGGTTTTCCTGGGGGAAAGTGGAGGGTCAAACGGAAACTTCTGAATGCAAGCTAATCAAAGCTTATTAGGTCTTGTTGCCCTGAACTGTATTTGGTATAGCAGTGACTAATATCCTTTTCACTTGTACTATGCTGTGCTACAGGACTGTCAGCTATTATCAGTGAAAAACACTTTCTAAAATTGGATAAACATCTTGCTGTGGGAACCACCAATACATTTTAAAATAATTTAAGAGCAAACACTGCACAATGCTGTCTAGCAGTGTTTACAGCAATGGATATGCCCACAGTAAATCCTCTCAGAACATTTCTATTACCCAGTCTCAAAACCTTATTCAGATTCGATACATCAAATAAGTAAGATGAATTGATTCTTACAAGCAGACTTCACTATAATTAGCATGGAGATCAGCTTTATACTACATTAGGAGAAAAAGAAAAAAGAGCTAGAAATAGCTAACAGAACCACAATTATTATTTATATTGCTGAAGTAAAGTCATTCTCATTGTTTGCTAAGTTACTTCTTTTTATAGAAAACAGTTTTATATCTAGTAAAAATAGATAGTGGGAACAATTGGAGATTACTGTTTCACTTAAAGGGAAAAAACCAAACAACACCCTAACAATCACCTAATACATTCAGGTAGGTAGCCGTGTTGGTCTAAGTCAGTAGAAATATATTTTTAAAAATAAAAAAAATGTCCAGTAGCACCTTAGAGACCAACTATGTTTGTTCTTGGTATGAGTTTTTGTGTGCATGCATACTTCTTCAGATACACACTGAAATACATTGTTTTCTTTTACTAAATCAAATTATGAAAAACAGTCCACATGACTACAAAGGTGAATTTTGATAAGATTCTCTGGCACTGCAAGTTACAATTAAGATCACACTGGGTTCTACTTGAGTTCTTTTGATGAAATACCAGTAGGTGGCACTGGAGATTCTTACAGCTAGTACTTCCAGGCTTCCTTCATATAGGGATGACCCATGACACATAGTAGTGGCTTGGAAGACTTTTAAATTCTGCTCAACTTAGTCATCTCTTTCAGCTGGGTACTCCTACAGAAACCATGCTATTTGAAGGTAAAACAAACAGATCTGAAGGAACCGTACACTAATCTTCCATGTGCTGCATCGTTTCCCATCTTGCTTCCAAGAGTAAGAGTGACAAACATCTGTGTAGCACAAAAAATCAGTGAACCTTTGTTTCAATACCAGCAGAAATGAAAAGTACCGTAATTTTCCTACAAACAACTTGTAACAGACAGTGTGAATAAGAAGAGCTGCATGACCTATACAGCATTTGAATGAAAACTATTGTATGGTTCAACAGGAATCTCTTCTCTGTCAAAAGTATATTTTGGATTTGAATGGGAAGGTATGGAAGACATATTATTTTATCTTTATCAGAGAGCAGAGAATATAATCTGAACTGCAGTTTAATTGTAAATTAGGAAACAATCCCATGGAAAACAAGCCCTCCCCAATGAACAATGCCTTCTGCCTGTAGATATTCAGCTTTCATGGATCAAAGGACCCTTTCAGATGTTTTTATTCGTGGCACCCTCTCTGTAGAATTACCTCCCATCTAAACTAAAGCAAATGCTAACTCTGATGCCATTCTGGTACTTCCTTTAAAAACACATTTATTTTCTCAGGTCTCTGTTACAAGTTAGTTGTATTGATTAATTTAACTCTGCCCTGGCTTAATGCCTGATGCTTTTATTTTGTATTATAATTGTGTGTGTGTGTGTGTGTGTGTGTGTGTGTGTGTGTGTGTTTTCCTGTACACCACCTTGCAATTTCAAATGAAAGGTGGCATATTTATATATTCCAATAAATATTTAAAAATGGGAAGAGAAAAAGCTTTTATGTCCATAATGTTTCCGATTTTTTTAGAAAAGGGACTCAAGCTAGATCCTGAAGGCATAGTTTCAAGTAGCTAGGTCCAAATCTGAGAGAAAAGATCCATATTTTTCATTAAATGGAGTTGGTTAAAAACCAGTGATTAAACACAAGTCTTATCGCCTGACACTGTTATGTAGTTTCCTAACAAAGCAATGTATTTCTTTGCAGACATTGCATACGGAGCCTATAAAGTTAACATCTGCACGTCTTACTGTTGCAGATGTAAAATTATGTGTAGCTATAATACATCCTAATGTATTCAGAAAATATTGTACGTTTATTGAAAGTATGTTTATCTGTGTGGATTTGTATTAGTCTGGTTACATGCTGTTCTGCTTCTGCATGGCATTTCTTGAAGTCTGAGCAACAGAACAAAACACGTGCTCAGCAAAAAAATCAGAAGCAATTTGAAAAATATTATATGGCTATGGTGCAAGATGTCATCACTAAAGATAAGGTATTATAAATGGCTTTTTAAAATGCAATTAGTTACATATTTTTTCATAAAAGGACAACTGCAAGAAATCTAGCTAGAGGAAGCCTAAACTTTTCAATTCACTTTGAAAAGAGTGTCAGCATTCCCTAATTCCAGCATTTCAACCATGCTTACCCATGCAAAATTTCTATCACAGAATTGTCTTGCTGTGGGAAAAGTGAGATTTACCCAGATTTATTCCTTCACAAAGAAATGAGCCAACTGCATAGACAGATCTCATTACCTTACAAAATGCTAAGCAGAGGAGATGGCTGCACTTCAAAAAGCTATTAGTAAGCACTTTGTAGAACCAATTACAAAAGCCCATATATGGTAATTAAAGCAAACATTGCACAAAGTTTATACTAGCCACAATCAAAGCCAAAGAATGATACATGTTCTTTCATTTCCAACATTCCTGGCATTGTTTCACTAAGTGACACAATAAACTGTAGACAACGTTCTGAATTTCCAGTGATTGTACACTCCCTTTTCCCTGCCAACTAATTTCTTCATATCTCTGATATGCTATTTACAGGATCATGCTTAATTACAAGTAGGAAGAAATGACAATGCACAAACTATTTATACAATCAGCATTATCCACAAAGGTACAGAACATTACAACTTAAAACAAATTCCCCCTTTAATTTCTGGAAAATGTGCTCTGAAAATGTCCAAGACCAGTGACCTATTGATAATACAACCTCACTAAATCAGAATGGGCTTTTTCACATAGCACATTGCATCATAATTTTAAACAAGCTATGATTTATCTTCTCATGAGGGAGAAGAAATGACAAACCTAGATAGCATCTCAAAAAGCAGAGTCATCACCTTGCCGACAAAGGTTCGTATAGTTAAAGCTATGGTTTTCTCAGTAGTGACGTATGGAAGTGAGAGCTGGACCATAAAGAAGGCTGATTACCAAAGAATTGATGCTTTTGAATTATGGTGCTGGAGGAGACTCTTGAGAGTCCCATGGACTGCAAGAAGATCAAACCTATCCATTCTTAAGGAAATCAGCCCTGAGTGCTCACTGGAAGGACAGATCGTGAAGCTGAGGCTCCAGTACTTTGGCCACCTCATGAGAAGAGAAGACTCCCTGGAAAAGACCCTAATGTTGGGAAAGATTGAGGGCACAAGGAGAAGGGGACGACAGAGGATGAGATGGTTGGATAGTGTTCTCGAAGCTACCAGCATGAGTTTGACCAAACTGCGGGAGGCAGTGGAACACAGGAGTGTCTGGCGTGCTCTGGTCCATGGAGTCACAAAGAGTCGGACATGACTAAACGACTAAACAATAACAACAAGATTTCATGTGAACAAGCAGTGCATTTGTGCATGCTGTTCAAAGGTTTCTGTGGTGCTCCTTCCCCACTCCTGTTGCTGCTGCACCATGAACAAAAGAGGGGGGGAGTCTAATTTGTCACATTGTCTGAACCCAGGTTCATGGTTTGTTTCTCTCCAAACAAACCACAAGCTCAATTTCAGACACTTTGACAAGCAAAACTTGGGCTTCTTTTTCTGCAACACTTTTCTGCTGTGAGCACTGGCAGCATTCTGTGGGTTCACAATAAACCATAGTTTGTTTTAATTATGGCTTAATGTGACGTACAAACTGGGCCAGTGTATGCTCTCTCTTTATTATGTTATGAAAAAATGAAACATTAGAGAAATGTTTTTAAAGCATTAACTATTAGAGGAATTTTGTTTCTGTAGAAACTACCAAGAAAGAGTAGGGGGGAGGAAGGATGTTGATTCACCAAAGAATGGCAGACACATTGCATTTTAGCATGGGATTTGGGAACGTATTTTGCAATTCCTGTGCATCCTGGGTGAATAGTACTATTAATTATGTCTAAGATAAATGATAACCTCTTGCCTTTAACAGTCTCCAGCCAATATATCTGACCTGCTGCTAGGAAATTATTTTATCTCTGTTTTAAGTTATAAATTTATCTTGGTGTTTATTGCCCTCTGTGTCACACTACTGAACACATAACTGTGGTTACTCCTTAAATTTCTGCATTCTAAAATACTCTATAGAACGGGATGTTCTGTGGTGGAAAAACCATCGAGATTACTTGAAATACTGTAGCTGTAGGGGTAGAGCCATTAAAACATATGGAACCAATCCTTATGAGGAATGGTTGAGAGAGCTGGATATGTCTAGCTTAGAGAAGAGAAGACTGAGAGGTGATATGATAGATATCTTCAAATATATGAAAGGCTGCCATATGGAAGATGAAACAAGCTTGTTTTCTGCAGCTCCAAAGGCTGGAATCCGAATCAATGGATTCAAATTACAAAAAAATGAGATTCTCACTTAAACATTAGAGAAAACTTTCTGATGGTAAGAGCTGTTCGACAGTGCAATGGAATACCTTGGAAGGTATTAAACAGAGGCTGGGATTCTTTAGTTGTGATTCCTGTATTGCAAGGGGATGGACTAGATGACCCTTGTGGTCACTTCCAACTCTACAATTCTATGATTATGGAATCTCAAAACAATTTATTTCAATTCAAGGTCTTGTAGATAAAATGAAGGGAAAATGTTTTGCTACATCTGCAAAAAACCTACTTACATTTTTCGGCACATTAACAATAATTCCACATAACACATTTCTCATTTGTTCAAGCTGATTCTGCTGAACTTCTCCAGTAGTACAACAAAATCACCTTACCTAAATATTTTAGATTTAGGGTAAGAGTATTATTTTTCAGATAGGCTCATCTTTTTAAAAATGAATACAGAGAGCTATCCTCTATTAGCATATACCATGTATGAAGCCAATGAATTTGCAGCATCCCCCATCCAACTGATCCCCCGGCCACTTCCTCCAGTGGGAGCTTCTGCTCAATCCGAGTGCCTACTATAAAGAACCACCCTCCTAGATCTGGCCAAAGGCCCATCAAGGCCAACATTTTGTCTTCACAGTGGTCAACCAGATGTCTATAGAAAAGTGTGCAAGCAGGTAATGAGCACAACAATGCTCTCTCCCTTTGTGATTATCAGGAACTGGTATTCACAATCATACTGTCTTCAGCCTTACAGAAAGAACATCCAAGTAGGCTGTGGACTCCATTGGAGGTTTTCAAGCAGAGGTTGGATACCATGTCATGTCATGGATGATTTAGCCAAGATTCCTGCATTGCATGGGGTTGAACCCTTGGGGTCACTTCCAACTCTGCAATTCTATGATTCTATGAATATTTTTTTTAAAAAACCACCCAAGTTGGTGACCATCATTACATCTTGCGGGAGTATATTCCATATATTCCATAATTTAACTATGTGGTGTGTGAAGTACTTACTGGTTTGTCCAAAATTATTTATTATTATATTAGTTATTAAATTTCTATACCGCCCTTCACCTGAAGATCACAGAGCGATTTACAATCTAAAAACACAAAAATACACACCATAATAACAAACAAAAACAAGACCCCACAGTATTTATTATTATTATTCCCAAGTTTCAGTATTATAAGGGAGAAGTGCTATCCACTTTCTACACACCATGCTTATTTTTATGCCCCTCTCTGTCTCCCCTTATCTCCCCTTTTCTCTAAACTGAAAATTTCCAAATGCCATAAACTTTCTTCATAGGAAAGTTGCTCCAGCCCCTTGATCATTTTAGCTGTGCTTTTCTGGAGAAGTGATGCAGAAGCATGAGCTTGAGACCACATAGCCTTTTTGAGGTGAGAAGACCAGAATTGTACACAGCATCCCATGCAGTCACACCATAGATTTATGTGACAACATTATGATATTGGCAATTTTATATTTATTCTTGTTCCTAATGATTCCTAGCATAGAATTTGCCTTTTGAACACCAGCTGCACAAATGAAATCTGCCCTTTCATTTGTGGAAATCCTACTCATAATCCAACCCAACGTATGGTTTAATTGTTGTTTTGCTATTATATAATCGTATTTATTAACTGTATAGTTTGATTTTACTGCTGCAATTTGATTCTAGCTGATATTGTAAGCTACAACGGGTTCAATTTGAAGATAAGCAAGATATAATTTTATTTAATTTTTGCAACAACAACGGTGTCTAAAAATTGAAAGAAAGGACCTATTTTTCATAAAGGCTTCTTATTAAACAATGATGTAAAATTCCTGCAAAGCCTTGGACTGCAAAAATTACTTTGCATCATAATTAATACAAGTCTTCTAAGCACATTTAGAGCACGTAAAATACTTAGTAAGAATGTGATTAACAATTCCAATGTGATAAAGCAATCAAAGAAATTCCTAGAAAACCAAAGCTAGTCACATATACAAACAGAGGTATTACCGGCCATGTCATTATCAGAAGTCACAGCCTAAAAGGATAATCTGATTAAACACATGACTTTCAAACTACTTTATTGTGAGCACTAACAGTATATGCATTCTCTGAACACACAGTGTAAAGCTAGAAGTCCATAGCCAGTTAATCTTTCGGTTCCAGTTTAGAAATGCATTCTCTCTCACAAGAAGACCAATGCAATACTCCATGTTCAAGAACACTTTTGGGGAAAAATATTTGATTTGATGGTACATGTATTCACCCCAAACACAATGGGAATAGCCACCCTCCTAAGTCTTTCATATGTCAGTTAGATAGATCAGGGGGAGCCAAGGTGGTTACCTCCAGACGTTGTAGTTCTTATTAAACTGTGAATTACTCAGACTTGAAAGAGATGAACATAGCTGAGCAATATTACTTTAGTCAGATCGACACAAACAATTCAAGGAACTGAAAACAAAACCTTGGATCTCTCTCTCTCTCTCTCTCTCTCTCTCACACACACACACACACAGAGAGAGAGAGAGAGAGAGGGAGAGAGAGAGAGATCGAGATCGAGATCCAAGGTTTCTGTGACTTTTGCTGCCAACCAATGGAGGATGGCATGGCAGCATTCACTGCTGACCTTGCGTCCCAGCACCACATGCTGTTACTGGTTAGAGAAAAGAGCAGGAGGCAAGGCAGCAGATGCAGCGGAAGCATATCCAATGATCCTGACACTATCCTTATACTGTTTCGAGCTCCCTGCTGCCTTGCCCCTCTCCCTCTTGATAACTGGCAGCGGTGTGCAGTGTTAGGAAGTCAGATCCGCAACACAATCCTACTCATGTCGCTATTGTAGCCAACTTAGCAAAACAAAATCTGAAGTTTTGTAAATTCTTCTTCATTCATCTCAGTTCCCTAGCCCCTGTATCCAAGTTTCTGAAATTTTACAGGTTACTTCCTTAGGAACACACTACAATGTATGCCATTATCATACTAAATTCCTAAGAAAAAAACCTAGCACAAACCTCCCTGAATCAATAACTCCCAAGCAATTCATAAATTAATATAAGCCAGTCTTCTGAAATTTGGCAGGTTTCTTACCTGGGGGCATCTCTATGATGTACACTATTTTAATATGAACTGGACACAAAACAACAGGGGATACTAAGTGCATAATTTTTTAACCACCCTAAACTGTAAGGGCCGTCTTTCCAGGAAATTCACTGCACCAATTGGGTTTTTTAAACAAGGGGTTTCATTGTTTTTTAAAAAAATTAGATTGAAGGGTGCCCAACAGAAAGATTCCTGAGCTATTTAAAAACAGCAAGGTAAACTATGCCTGCAAATATCCAATTGTGTCAAAAAGAGGGGGAAGTTATAGGCATTTTTATTTTCCTATAATAGTGAATGAGAGAAGGCATGAAGCTTCATTTTTTCCAAATTGAGATATGAACCCAGGCTGAATTAGGAAGTTTTCAAAATGCTTTATAAGAAGTCAGGCAGTTTTTCAAAGAACCAAATCTGGGTCTGAACTGAATAGTGTATTCTGTGCTGAAAACTATAGGAAAAATTAAAGTGATGTAAACAGATAAAGACATATTCCCCCTAAAATTAACTCTATTAAACATCAGAGAGCTCATGACACTGCCATCTGAAATATACTCTAAGACATCCAAACAATGAGATTTTTCTTCAAGTCTTTTATGTATGATGACAGCAAGCGCTCCAAAATGAAACAGGCAACAGTTTGTTCTTTGGTGGTCTCCATTTTTTAGCTGATTATTATTCCCAATAGCAACCAATCTACTTGGCTGAATTAAAGTGAGAGATGACATAGTGAAGCCCAGAAATGGGATAATATGTCAATTAGGAACATATTCAGAGATTAAAAGCGAAGAAAAAGCTGTGTGCTAACACCATGTGTGTCAAGAGTTATTTTTAATAATTTGCCATATCCTTTCTGTCATAAACTGTGTCTCATCTACATCAGTTGTAACAGATGAAGATGGGAATGCTTTAAAATTATTCTCATACATATAGCTCAAAGTCACAGTTTCCTCAGCTAGTTTGTACTTTAATACTATCATGTGAATAAGCTTTTAGCAGTAGAGTTCATATGAAAGACACAGTCTTCACATGTCAAGCAAAGGAAAACAACAATTTTTTAAAATTAATGAGCTACTTATTAAAATATTCAAGACAACTAGGTCAAGCAGAAGCAAACACAAGGTTGGAATAATATCCTAATCTATTTTAAGTGCTTAAACTTTGTATACTATTAATGTAAAATGGATTGTATTTAAAGTAAATGGAGGGGGGGAGAAGCATTTTTTAGTACACTATGTGCAGGCTTGGCTGACAAATATTTCATCTTAATGCAGTAGAAGACATGTTCTGGATCAGTCTGACCTTGAACAGAGAATAACCAAGCTAAAGCTAGTAAACGCTCTCATATTTTAGAGTAGAAAATCAGATTTAAATTTAAAAGATTTAAAAAGATTTACATCAACCACAATCAATTTATGATGGAGCAATTTCATAAAATATTTTCACTGATTTTTATGACATTAATGAGCTCATACATTTTCCTGAAAAAATGGTGTTCACACAACATGTTTGGCATATATGCTTTACATTATTTATATAAACTATTAATGGAACACCAAAGCATTCAAACAAACAATGCAGATGAGTTTCTGAACTGCTTATAAGACAAATTAACAGTTTAAAAGACAGAAAGTGAGGTTCTCAAAGGTGCAGTACAAAGTAATATATGAGCGTAACATGAATCATGTGTCATAGCTCTTCTTTAGTGGTAACTGATTTAATCCATTTAAACTGTTTAGGAACTTGTGGCCTTCCAAATTTTGTTGTTCATACTACAGTTCTGCTCAGCCTAGCCAGCAAAGCAAACATTCAGGGATTATGAGAGCCATAGTCCAAAATCTGGAGGGTATCCTGTTACCTACACTTGGGTTAAACTCATTGCCGCGGAAAAAAAATAAAATAATTTGCATTTGGCCAATAAATCATCCTCCATATACTTTTGAGATCCCTTCCTAGCAGTTAAATGCTAATCATGATAAAATTATGACTCTCTACTGCCTGAGCAATGAGCATCACATAGGAGACATGTGGAAGCCAGACACTTTTAATCCAATTAATCTAGGATACATACAATCAGTAAACAAATGTGAATCACTTATGTCATAAAGTGAGCAAACCCAAAATAGAACTTTCCCACATGTTTAGAGCAGACACAGACACATGAAAATATTTTTAAAATACCTTGTTAATCCATTTTTTTAAATCTCAATAAACGAACCTGAAGTGTTCCCACAACCACAAATGTACATTAAAACCGTCCGTCCTGCTTCAAACTATTTTTTTCTGAGAGACAAAAAACCAACAAAAAACCCAGCAACTTCTACTTTGAATCCAAAAAAGTTGGTTTACTCCATTTGTTATGGGTGTTTTGTTTGGAGCTCAAACACTTCAGCCCAATTTCCTACTTGGTTGGCCAAGTTGGATGGTCTGGTTGACCTTAAACAAACTGAAATTTCTCTGAGATTATGCTTCATTTTAATGTTCGCTTTAGATTATGGTATGTGGGTAAGTACACATGTAGGTTCTGCCTCTCTCCTGCAGGCAACAACAATTCCTGAAATTACCAAACTGAAACCAAGCCCAATGTCATGTAATAGTGAATAGAATGGTATAAAGCCCTTACTTGGAAATGCCATTTCTCTAGGATGCGGGGAGACTAATTTGTCACTGAGAATTAAAGTATATGTGTCAAGGAACTGCCATCAGCTTAGAGGCGAGAGGTAGAAGGGCAGTTGGGTTACAGGGAACCTCCGAAGAGAAGATCATGCGAAGCAGCTCTTCCTCCAGTGAGGAGGGAAGCCCCGCCTTCAGTGGGGAAGGGATGCAGGGATCGGAAGATGCTAGAGAGAGCCGCAACACCGGGCTTGAGCAAAGCAGGGGGGAGGCAAGTCCCCCTTTGCCAGCGCCCTCTCTGCGCAGTCGGTTTACGTGCAGAGAGGGGAGGAGAAGGATGGAGGTCAAAAGACTGTTATGCTGGGGAAAGTTTAAGGACCGCCCACTCCCAGATTCTGCTAGCGATTGATCAGACATGGACTTGAGATGCTCTGCACTGTAAATGTTTTTGTACAGATAATAAAGCCTGGAAAAGACCGGTGAGATTCTTGCCTGTTCACTCTTGAGCAACCACACAGGGACATAACAATATGGAAATGTAAAGCAGTTTACTGAAACACAGTTTACAAAGACAGAACAAAATAAATTAGAGAGAGAAAAGAATCAGACTGCTTTAATATGACCCTGTTGGCAAGTGTAGCGGCCAGTTTGAAATTTTGTAAAACTTGTATGGCTACATTATTACAAGCTACATTATAAAAGCAGATATATAATGAGATATAATGTGAAAAAAATTGTCTGTAGTGTCAAAAATCTGTTATTTTTATAAAGGCTATTCAAAAGGTTTATGAAAATCTGAAATCTAATCAGGATATTAATCTACACCAAGACTACAGGCAGTGAATGTAACTAAAGGGTATGCTACATTTACAGAAGGCCATCTTAACAGGAATTTGGAGAGTAGGGTTTTATCAAGGGTAAAGCTAAAAAAATGTCTAAGAAAACCTGTGAAATGGTTTTTGGTTACTTTTTACCAACAATGCTGTGAACCTCTATGTCCATGTTTGGTATTCCTGACACACCTGCCCACTATTGCAACAACATAGCTGGAAGAATCAGACATATTCTATGCACCTATGATTAAAAAATGCAGGAGTATTTAAGAAGCCTAAAATAGATAGGGCAATGCCTTTAACATTAACAACTCCTCAGGGCCACCGACAAACAGTTATAAACCCTTAGCCTCTTTGTTATGCTCCGAATAAATTCATGCACTTCTTCCAGACCACAGAAACTCTAGAACAATTTTAAAATATTAGTTCTGGAATCTGAATAAAAGAACTTCTAACCACACTCATGAAGAACAAACAAAAGCAGACAATTTAAGATTTAACTGTGTATACAGAATTTTCATTTGAATTGCTTTTAAAAGCATTGCACGTGATGCATCAATGGATTTGCATTTTATATCAGCCGCTAAATTCTTCTAGGTGTCTTTTACTACAGAAAGAAGCCAAACCTTCCAATGAAGTGTATTATACAGACCAAAATATGTGGGAATAACACCTTATATGTTTTGCCTTCTACTGCCAGAACTTAGTAGCCTCAGTTTTAATATAAAACTTTGCTACTTCACATCTCTTACATTAGTATCTTCATTGGTATCTGAAGAAGTGTGCATGCACACGAAAGCTCATACCTAGAACTAACTCAGTTGGTCTTTAAGGTGCTACTGGAAGGAATTTTTTTTTTATTTTGTTTTGACCATGGCAGACCAACACGGCTACCTATCTGTAATTAGAAGGCTTGGTCACATTGGGCTGTTTTCAATATTTTCACACTATGAATGGAAGGAGCTTTAATTTCATTCTTCATGGAGAAAGAATTCTGTTCACAGAAGGAGGTTCCAGCCTCAGTAACAGCAGCAGAAAGCTGTGGCAGCACACTAACAGCAAAGCATACTACAGAAGTAGTCAACTTTTAAATCCAGTATGTATTTTGATACTTGCCACCTACAAGGGAAGAGCATGAATACATGGCCTTTGTTTTCTGTGAGCTCCTGCTTGCCTTCTTCTGGTGACTACTGATCTAATTTTGAGACCTTAGATGAAATTCTTTTCATAGTTACACAGATGTAAGTCTCACTGAGTTCAATGGGGCTCACTTTATGAATATGATTCCTATTCAGATTCAAATACCCTTAGCTTCGGGGAAGTGGTGGCCTCTTGTGCCTTCAGACCATGCTCTGGGAGCTTCTGGGTAGTTTAGTACAAGATTGGTCTTCAAACCATTTATACTTTTGAATGTATAATCCTGTGTATGCTTACCTGGGATTATGAAAATACCACTAAATAAGAGTTGGCCAACTTTCTGTGAACATGCAATGTAAATCTCACTGCAATCTATCAGAGTTTGTGCTTCATTTTAATGTTCTCTTTAGATTATGTGGTTAAGTACATATGTAGGCTTTGCCTCTCCCCTGCAGGCAACAATTCCTGAAATTTCCAAACTGAAATGAAGCCCAATGTCATGTAACGGTGAATAGCATGGTACAAAGCCCTTCCCTGGAACTGCCATTTCTCGGGGGGGGGGGGGGACTAATTTGTCACTGAGAATTGAAGTATATGGAAATTTAAAGCAGAAACATAGTTTACAAAGACATAACAAAATAATTAGAGAGAGAAGAAGAAAGAATCAGACTGCTTTAATATGACATTATCTAATATGAAATTATTACAAACTGCATTATGGATCAAAACGTAGCTATCTGAAGCATCAGCTTCACTCAGATCACCCTGCCTGCACGCCAAGATCAACCACATAGAGGCCTTCCTCATATGCTTATCTTTGAGCACTGGGCCTTTTAAACTGTGCTTCCACATCTCAGAAATGCAGAGCTGGTTCATCAAACATCATCCCTACACACTTGCAAGAAGTTTTTTAAAAACACATCTGTTTTTTAAAAAACAATACTTGACTGTTGCTTGAAATCAGGCTTTGTTCTGTGGGGTTGCCAATGTACTTTGTCATTATTTAGTTTTGGGTTGGCTGGACATTTTCCTTTTAATTTAGTTAGCTTTAATTAAGTGTGTTTAATGTGGGTGTGTTATATTTTGATTCATACACCATCTTTGGAAGACATTTGCCTGTAAATGTTGCATTAAAATATTTCATGTAAGATAACCGTGTTTATTTTTTGGAATTTTGCATTTTTCCAATTTCAGTGATGTAGCTCTTGGTTCAACATTCATAAAAATGCATCTGAAATTACTTATTTTGAGAGAAAATGCATTTAAAAATACATATTTTGTACAAAATGCATAGATAAATGTGAACTTGCATAATTTTTTTTTAAATTCACAGATTCCTGCAGAAATAGGACTTAGGGATGAACAGAGTTGAAAATGACTCAGACCAAACATACACTTATCTCTATTAAAATATTACTCCAAACCATTTAATAATTTTTGCTAACAAAACTAGCAACAACCATTAACTTGTTGAAGCTCACTATCATGTTCAATACTGGAAGGACCTTAGCCTTAGCCAAAAAGCAAGTTGGAAAGAAGCAGTTTCAAACAGTTTAAAATAAATTTCACAATTAAATGTTGCGATATCTTGGTCCCTAGATTCTCTCTACAAAGGATTCCAAATAATGTGTCATAGAGAAATCATTTAAAATTTCCAGTTTGGGTAAATTACTTCAGCAAGCATTTTAAACTGTCCAGAAATTAGTAATACACATGTTTTAAAGGGGAACTGCCAAGAAGGTTACACCCAAAATCTAACCTAACTTTTCTATTTTTAGGAATGTATTCACAGATCTAAGCATGGGGTGGGAGTTAAGCATTTTAAATCTAAATGTTTAAACAAACATGCAAACAGTAAGAAAGTACATGTTCTAATTATGCAAATATGTGTACATGAATAACAAGCAAACCCTTACAATTGATATTTCTATATCAATGGCAGTATATTAGCATAGACCATCATCCCATAATGGTTTGTACTATATTGCTTTGTACTGTATTGTGTTAATGCTATATAATACATGTATAAAAATAAAATTGTTATGTTTTATTCTATTCCAATACACAGACATCCAGCAGAGGGAGTAATGTGTTTTTAATATCATTCTGAAATGTAGAACTAAGAACCTGTGTTAAACCACAAATAAGAGAGCAAATAAAAATACCATGTTGAACTGCTTTCTATAAATACACAAATTACATTGAACAGAAACTAGGTTTTTGGGGGGCGAGGGGGAAGAAGCAACAAAGAGGTTTCAAATAAGCATCCCTTTAAATCCTACTACTAAGACTCTAGGTAAAGACGTTGAACATAGAATTATAGCGTTGGAAGGGACCCAAGGGTCATCTAGTCCAACCCCCTGCAATGCAAGAATCTTAGCTAAAGCATCCATGACAGATGGCCATCCAACCTCTTCTTAAAAGCCTCCATGGATTCCTTCCACAACCTCCAGAGAGAAACCATTCCACTGGTTAATGAGCCAAATGTAAATTGGAAGACAGTTAAGTACACCAAAAATATTGAATAATATTTGAGTTTGCATAAACATTTGTTTTAATTCAGATCCCCAGTTATTATGGGCCAGGCAACTGAAGCTGTAGATGAAATGTGCATGAGTGAAGTACATTAAGAGCTGGATACGTGACTGAAGAACTTGTAGAAATGAGTTCCTAGGTTTGTGTGCATGTGCTGTGTGAATGATTCAATAAGATATTTACCTGAAGATTGATCTCTGCTTCATAGAAAGTCAGGCAAGAGCAATAATGCCGTTCAGAGTTTATATCTGTGAGCACCACCACAAAGAACGTAGGCTGCTTCCTCTCTCTGGACAGATGCCATCCTCCAGGCTGACAAAACTATGATCAAAGAAAGCACAAGTATAGTTTTAACCCACAGGCCAACTACATTGATTAAAAATAATAATTTATAATCTGTAAAACGATGATAAATACAAATATTTATAATGGACAGTGTTTTTATTTTATTTTATTGCAGATCTACTTGACAGTTCACAAACTCAGAACACTTGGAAACATTTCTAGTATGACATATTTTGTTCTTACAATATTGACAGCTGCAGAAATAACTCATCTAAATTATACACACAAACACTTCCAAAACTGTGGCATTTTTTTTTTATTCCCAGAATTTTCAATTGTAGTGTTGCTCTTCAGAAATCAATGGCTCACCAATAGAAAGAGTGGTGCTTTTTGGCTACTCCATTATTATTTGCCTAGAACTACACACACACATCTTGAGTTCCTCAGGGTCTGCTCTCCAGAATCCAAACCTGTTGCCAGACTTTTGCAGTAACTCTGGGCTAAAGAAAACAAAAACTATTGTACTGTACTTTACGTTGAAACATCTAAATTAAAATTTCTGTATTCAAGACTACAAAGTATCAGGCTGCAAAATAGAATAAATCGCAGAACACATGTAGCAGAAATGCTGCTAATTAATGGAAACTGGAATTCAGTGCTATTTTTGTACTAATCAGATTCCAATCAGTATTTCACTAATGAGGCTAATTTCATCTAACGAAACGTATATAAATAGCTTATTTTGTACAGAAGCCCATTAACATATCCAAACAGCTTTCTAACACTATTTTCTATTCTATTACATATTTGACTCAAAATCAGAGATTATTCAGCACAAGGATCTGTGCAGACTAATCCAGATAACATGACACTTGCATAACAAGATCTAATTTGGTTTCTCATAACAGGTCCCAAGAAGCGGTGGTACAGTGTATTTGTAACATTTAATTTGTTAAGCCAGTAGGTATTTTAATCACTGCTTTATGAGATTTTTGTCTTTACAAAAAAAGAAGTCAAACCTTATTTCCTCCATAAACCTTTAGGAGACTCCCTTGTTCAATGAACTTCAAGTATCTCTCTGGATTATTTCATAATCCATATTTCAAAAAACAAAACTAAAATAATACAGAATTAAAACACTGTGATAAACAATCTGCTTTGTCTAGGTAAAAGAATGAATTTCTCAGTGAATATGGAAGGCTACTGAAAAAGGTATTTAAATATTAAAGGAGGATCTTTTTATCATCTGGGGAATATTCAACACAATATGTTTCAATAACTGACCTTACTCAAGGCACTCAATTGTGAATTAACTGAACAGATAAGAGCTGGCCGCAATTCCTAAAATGAGTGCATATTTATCTATATTTTGTAAAGACAAGCATTAATGTTTCTGTTCCTCTAGTGAAGCTATCTCAAGAAACCCATGCGACTAATTTAAAATGAGGTATACATTATTTAATAAGTTCTATGTCATAAGTTTTCCTGAGGCTGTGAGGTGGTGATGTCACTCACTGTCATGACTCAGCTTACTGAGTCCAAATTAGTACATCAAGCATCTATGTATTCCTGGTGGCTGCCCTACATTCATGGATATTCTTTCTTCTGGAGATTTGCCAAAAGTGCATACCCAGGAGCCATCTGGAAATATTGTAAGACCTTTGAATTTAAAATGGCTTTTGGTGGTTAGCTTAAAACAAATGTAGGATTGATACTTGTGCTTTATATATGGTTGTCAGTTTCACATATATAATAATAATATATTTTATTCTACAGTGTTACCTACTTTAAGCATTTAGATTAAAGTATGCTAAAGCAGAAATTCTGTATATAAATTTAGTACATTGCAGGGCTGAGCAAGATTGTGATTGAAGTTTTATAATGTATGGCAGCAAAAGGAATTATTCTTTGAATATATTTAATGTTTTCGAAGTGCCTTCAGGAACCATCATAAAATGACATTAAGGTCATACATGGAAGCCATGTTGTGAGAACAGTTAATACTTGTGAAATGATATACCAGCTTGGATATACTCAACAATCCAGAACTTTCTGCTCATGCATTAATCAGCTCTTTCAAAATGTTCAGTATGGTTTGATCAAACACAATGGCTATGACAGATTTTTTGTTTCATACATATCAAAAACTATCCTATTGTGTATATAAAAGCACAGCTTTCTGTTTCCACAATTTATTTTAAAAAGCCAGCAGTTGCCAGATTGTTGACAATGAAATATTATTTAAGTTATTATATAACATGTTATGGTATACTTGTACATGCAGCATATTAGTAATGTAGTTATATTCCGCCTAATGCATTACAGAGTTATAAGTTCCAGTAAAGAAGACAGATGACATATATTTCCCTATGGGTCAATTTGATTTATCCCTAAAAGTTATAAACTATTCCCTGAAGCATAAAAATATTCTGTTTCAGATATCACCTGAGACAGAGGAAAGGGAAGGGAATAAAGTTACATTGTGTGGATGCCAGACTGATACTGAAAGTTTTCTTATCAATTATATCAAAACAATTTGTATTTGAGACTGCCAAGAAAAAAATACCAATACTGAAATAATCTATCGTCATACTGAAGATGTAAAGGATGCCTGCAGTATGGTGTATATATATAGAATTACAAACAATACAGACAGACTAGCTTTATCTGAAGCCAAAATCCAGATAGACAAATTAAGAATACAGTGCAGTTGGAATTTGGGAAGGGATCTGCATGAGGAGAATGCTATTGTGTTGCTTTTTCACAGTAAAATATGTGCCCAAAGTGGCTCACAATAAACAAAGTATGTAATATCTCAAAAACAAATTGCTGCAAAAATAATCTTCATTAGTCATTCTGATCCAAAAGGCCACAGTTATAGGATTAAATACAGTTCAAAGTGGATGAGTCTTCTTACCAGGCACAATGGCTCATAGCACTTGCAGTAAGCCAAAGGGTTTGCAGAAAAAATGGGTTTTGGGGAAATCTCTGAATGAACTGTAGTAGACTAGCTAGCCCAGGCTTCCTCAACCTCGGCCTTCCAGATGTTTTAAGACTACAGTTCCCAGCATCCCTGACCACTAGTCCTGCTAGCTAGGGATCATGGGAGTTGTAGGCCAAAAACAGCTGGAGGGCCGAGGTTGAGGAAGCCTGAGCCAGCCAGATGGGGTTCGTCTTTTCCACTCACTCAAGCTTGTCTACTGCGATAATTATTAGCACAACTACTTTGGAAAAAGAGAGGTCAGTGTGCTACAGCTGCCAATGAGGCCAGAACAGTCAGCAATAGAAGAGAGGAGAGAAATTATCTGAATACTCTTTTATAGGCTGTGGTTGAGCTCACCTACTGGGCATCATCCTTTTATCTCATTGAGTTTGGCCCTTCACTGGCTAAGTTCCATTTGCTAGCCTCACCCAGGAAGCATAATTTTGTGTTTCAGGCGAATAGTATCAAAAAATGACATCATGACAATAATTTACTTTCATTTATTTCTCTACTCCTCAAATTAAGAATTCACTCAAGAAGTTTCAGAAGAGAAGAGAATGCTAGATACAAACACTCAGAGCTCAGAATCGATAACAAACAAAAAGCTAAGATCATCATACTTCAGATTCAACAACCTGCAAAGTAACTTCAAAGTGTCTCCTCAGACACCAATAATTTGTAACTGAGGAGCATGTAAGAAATACATCCTAATACTTTTTAGCCCCAAAATGTTGGCACTTGGGAATAGCTGAGTGTTCCATCCTATGTTTACAACTAGAGAAAAAAATGGCTGATGTGGTCAATACATGTGGATATCTATCCTTAGAATATTCTTTTCAGTCAATTTATCATCTTCTATAATTAGTCATACTGTCTTCACTCATGAAACATCTATGGAAGAACAGTGAAGTAAAAGGAGTGGAAATAGTCTTCTCCAGTGTGTAAATGCCTTATATGGGAAGCTTATCATAATCTTCTTATTTTCCTCCAGTTACAAGTCCCCTTGCAACTTGAACTATGGCAAGCTTCGTAATGTGGTATTGGTATATTATACAAAAGGCAACCTAAGGCATTCTTTAGCACAATGAGTATGCATAATTAAAGACAGATTATTATGCGTTCTAGTAATCTGGATTATAGAAACAAGAAAACATGTACTTTACTCTCTTTTCTCTGTGCATTTGGTGAGCTACAACTAATTAACAAGTAATTTAGTTGCTTGATTTCATGGTATTCTGTTCTTGGGCTATGAAGAAATGGCCTGTTAACATTTACTGCTTTTTCGTTTTCCAATGTGTAACTATTCTTGACTGTAATTACTATAATGTGAGATTTGGAGAAACAAAAAAGGAGAACACTTGTTTATGCAATCTCCATCACATTTTTCAACAGACTGGCAAATTTAACATCATGCTGGAATACTGTGAGAAATTCATTATCATTTTCTAAGACAAGTCAAAACCGATGCCCAGAATACTGGAGTGTTGAGTCATAAAATAGTGATCTAAATGTAAAATTTAACAGCTTACAGCCTGGCTTGTTTAGGTAAACCATTGTACCTGAAACTAATATTAAATATATGCACGAGTGTTTATGTGCTTTCGCAAAGGAGACCAGTGCTGAAATAATTGTTTTTTAAAAATTATTTCTAATTATCACTTCTGGTACCCATTCCTCTTCAGCTTCCAGATATATGCCTCCCAAAATGGAAACACTTAAAAGAGAAACCCTGGTCCAGTTCGCCACTTCAGTCAACACATAGGTAGTTGTAAAGGTGGATATGTAGAGAAGGGCAATATGCATATATAGGACCCTGTGCTGCTGAGGAACCCCAAATAAATACTCTTGTTTTCTCCTACTCTCTGAATAAAGTCAGTAGAGGCTGGCCTATTATGGCAATTAAGGGTTATCCCTACCAATCAAAAAGTCAAGCAAGTTTAACTCCTCCCCACCCCTCCAAAAATACTCAACGCCACACACTTTCCTGTCCCATTCATCCTTCCATCATCCATTTGAATTTTTCTGGACAATCAGTTCTCTGCACCTCAGCTAATCTCAGTCCAAAAGTATTGCTATGGTGAAGGTCCCATCCATATGTTTCTAGGCATAAAAACAATGGGATAGTAAATCTGCTTGTTTGTTTTTGAAAATAAAAATGTGTATTTTTTGTAGCATACCTGGAAAAACACATCCTGTGATATGCACAAACATCGCAGAATAACAACAAACAGAAACTCCTTCAACATCCGAGACACCCTTGTTTACGCTGTGTAAGCATAATCCCCATGAAATGTCAACAAAAATCACACTAATCATCATGAAATTAACATATATCTTAGGGGCATGTCTTCTGTTTTCTGATGTGTTTGTGGAAGTACTGTAATAAAGTTCCAAATTCTCCCGCAAAAGTATCATTCTTGTTTAATTCATCTTGCCAGCCTTAATTTATATGCTAGTTTTTCAGTAAGTAACATTCCCTCTTTTACCAAGATGTTAAATTAGCTCCTTTAAGATCTTTCCCAAAGGTGGCTATGATCATATGTGCTGTCACCAGTAGGTATCCTATTATTGTAGTTTTGTCAGTCAAGTTTTCAGAGTAATTACTGCAAGGCAATACATTTGTTTCATTCTGGTACAGGACTGTATACCAAGCCATTCTATGGAGTTAAATGGCCTAAGGACCTATTGTGCTAATCTTAAACAAAATCATCTATCCAGAAACAAAAGCAATGTTATTAAAATGAATGATTCTAAAAGCCTGAAAACAAACAATTAGACATTTGGCTTATTCTGTGCAAGTTGCAGGTAAATTAGTTAAATATTTTTGTACCAGGAAACATAGGTTGTCCTAAACCCTGTGACATTTTAATAACTGAAAATAACTCTGCAAGCTAACTTGCAGAGGATAAAAAACAGATTTCACTGAGAATCTGGAAAATACACTGCCTAATATGTAGAGGAGGGTTACGAGAACCAAAAGACTCCTGCCCAGTACTGATCTGTGTAATGAACTTCTGTCTTCCTTTGACATGTATATCTTCGATGGGTAACATGTGCAGTTTTTATGTTAGTAACTGAATGCCAAATGCTGCAGCTTATCTCTCTAGACATTGGCTTTAAGTATTAAGCAAAAGATGGAGAACCTGTGGCTTTACAGATATTGTTGGATTGTAATTCCCATCAGTCCCAGAGAGGTGGGCCAATGGTCAGGAAAGATTAGTGTTTTACTTCATCAACATTTGGAGGGCCACAGGTCCGTATCCCCTGTATTAAACTGTTTTAATACACAAGCAAAAGGACTATCCACAGAGTATGTCAAACATTAGGGTAATACTAAGTCTCTTGGAGACTTTTTTATGTTGACAAGCCTATTCAGTTCTTTTCTTTTTTAGATGAACCAGTCATTCTTCTGAATATTTGGTATTGTTTTATTATATTGTTCTATGATGTGAACAGCCTTGCTATTTTATGTTAGTGTGTGGTATATAAACACTTTTATGGGGGGGGGGAGAGATTTTGCATTGATTAAAATGAGGTGAAGTGTAACAAAAGCAATGAACAGAAGACCTTAAAGTGTGATATACCAATAATTCCACAACACTATCTTGTGGAGGAATTTGATCAGCTGTTCTCCACATTAAATAGTTTTCATTTCTCCTAATGCCAGAAGCCATTGTTTCAATATTTACTTCCTTCTGCCAGCTCAAACTTGCAGACTCAGTTGGTAAGGCATTATGTTGGTAATATTTACACAAAAGACCACAATAATTTACCTATTCATTCAATTTGCATCACATTTTTTCACAAGACTGTTTGCAGATGTACCTATAAAGGAGAACATGCACATATAAGGACCTTAATTGCACTGAACAAAAGTCAGTGTGGTCCAGCGGGCAGAGAGACAGACATATATGGAAAACGTGAGAAGGTAAAGGGTTCCGATGCTGGGACATACCTGTGCACTAGTAGAATAATGCCTGCAGAATGTTGTCTAAAGAAGTTCTGCTAGAGCTCTACCAATTGCTAGATTCCTGCTTTTGCCTTCAAACCTTCCTCAGACTGTACTAAAGAGTAACACACCCACACCCACACCCCCCATGTGTCTGCTCACATGACAAATCAACAGCAGCAGTCTGAAAAGAATGCAGTGAGCAGTCAAGCAAAATGGATGTGAGGGTGAAAGGCCATTAAAACATGTTTTGTTAGTTTTATAGATGAGGATCAGAAGAAAGACTGCTGAGCAGTAGATACTGCTTTCAGCAGGCAAGCAAGCAAGCAAGAAAAGAGGAAAAGCTAGAAGGCCAAGAAAGCTGGAGTGTGAAGGTGAAGGTAAAGGACAGGGTGGTCCAACATGTGACCCTCAATGCCTTTTTGGCAGCCCTTGATAGCATTTGAATGCCCCTCCCAGCTTGGTCGGCCCTTGTGCTGCCTTCTCAAAGCTGAATAAGTGAAGTGCTTGGCTTTGGGAAGGAGGTGTGAGGACTGTGACAGAGTTCTAGAATCCTTCCCACTCCTTCCCAAAGTCTAGTTAGTGCTTTCCCATCTTTGGGATGGAGATGGAAGGGCTCTAGGACTCTGTTAGAGCCCTGTGCCTCCTTCTCAAAGCCCGGTCCTCAGTCAGCTTTGGGAAGTCAGCACAAGTGATGGAGGGCCCTTTCACTTCCTTCCCCTCTCCTGCACAACAAGGCAGTGTGCGGCCAACAGGTTCTGTGTCAAAGTACTCTTGCAGCCCACTCGGTATGAAAAGTTGGACTGTCCTGGCACATAGGATTGTACCCTGTTCTGTTAGAGAGCAGCAGTTAAGTAAGTCTTTCTTTGTTTTTCTTACCTTGCCTATTCTCCATTAGGCACTACAGTAGCTCCGAATCCAAAAGGGCTTACTGGATTTTAAAGCCCAGAGGCAGCCAACCCACACCCAGTGGGGGCTTCCAGTGGTGCCTCTGGGCAGATGCCATAGTCTCTGCATTTTGATTTATTTATTTATTTAAACTAAGTCTCCTATAAAGAAAGGGGTAAAATGTGCAGATACCTTCTAAGCTATTTCTGTTAAATGAGAGTGGTCTGGCTCCCTTGTATATTTTCCAGGTACTGAGGAAAGTTCCCTGGTGATCTCCAAAATCAGGACAAGCAGGACATATGCTTATCTTGGGGAGTCAGGTAAGGTTGTTGGGGTGGTTGTCTAATTTTGTGTTATGCCTTGCTCCCCATAGCAGTCCTTTTGTTATATGCCTCATACCCACCATGGCAGCAATTTTGTGACTGGTGCTCCCAGAACTCTGAAAATTTGAAATGTGCCCACTAGTCCAAAATGACTGCCAACCCCTAATAATAACCCTTGCCTGCTCCTTTCTACAGAGAACCTCTGTTTATTATTTTAATCTTGCTGTGTTAAGGGCAGCACCAGCTAAAGAACCAATGAAGGCTATTGCCACTGGGAAGGTGGGAGCCCAAGTGAGTCACATAGAGTTGGCCACCTTCATATGAACTGGCAGGTTCTGACCCTTCCTCATTAGCCAAATCTTGAGTGATATATTTTGCTATATTTTGGTTCTCACCAATGGAAATAAGTCCCACATCCACATGCTGCCTGACTTTAAGTAAGCCACCATTTTCAATTCAATTTTCACACCTATAAATAGGAATAGTGACTTATCTTACATAGTTGCTCTAAGGATGAACATAAGATTATTGGCCTTTTGCAAATTCAGTATCATATTGGCAGCAGTATTAGGTATAGCAACTGGCACTCCTGTAGGATATATCCTGCTTTAGTGCCTGAATAAACTGCCTCTGTTTTCAGTAGACAAAAGTGTTTTGTTTTCAACACTGTCATTTATAATGTTTTATAACACCATCTCACCACCTTCTAAACCATCTCTTTCATGAGGTGCAGCCAAGTATGTAATGGAACAAAACACAGTCCAATATCTGTAACTCTGTTTCCACTGTATCTATAATGATTAAAGAGATAAAAGTAGTGACACAAATATCTATTGGGAGAAAGCTTTTTATTACCTATGATTCCTACTTAATAGATTTTTGAGGGGGTTACCTAATTAATCAACATTTAAATAAGTACACTGAGCAGGACATTTGGAACAATATTTTGGCTGCAAAGTGTATGAACTCAACAAATGAGCTTTCACAGCAGTTTTGGAGAAGTGTACCAAATAACTACACATACCAGAACTGAGTCTCATGCTGGCAAAACTTTACATGAGCTTCCATTTGACACTAATACGCATGGCTCAGAACTACATGAAGTAAAAAAAGAGATTTTATTTCAGCATCTTGGCATAAGTAAGAAAGCTTTTGCCAAAATGATATTACATGTTTGACTACATCATCTTGACAGAAAGCATTGTATAAAGATTATTTCCTGCCCCCCTCCACTTATAAAAACATACACGAAGCCAAAAGAAAATGATGCCAAATTCCTACCTGGCTTATGGCATGAGCAGCAAAAATGCAGGTATAATTACTGCTCCTTTTCTACATAGACATAGCATATAGTATTTTTTTAAAGTTGCACAGCATTTTCACATCATACATCTATGGAAATGCAGACATTTACCATTAATTTTGTAGTTTGTGATGCAGCCCAATATATATTAATCGACTTATTTCATTGTGCTTGGCAGATACGTGGAATTCCATTCCTATTCCCATTGATATTGTATGTCTATACAATTTCCTGATATTTCCATTTGTAGCAAAAATCGTCTAGCGTGCAGCTTAAACACCATCACCTCACCACCTGTCCTATTATAGTTCCCCACTTTGTTTTCATTCATTGAGCTTCTGATCTTCTCTACTGTTTTTAATGGATTTAATTTTTCTGTTTCTATTTTTAATTGGTTACTGTCTTTTTGTAACAACAACAACAACAATTCACCCTTCATCAAAAGATCTCAGGGAGGTTCACAAGATAATAATAAACTGCTTGTGGACACATCAAGGTCAAATTGCAAGATTTAAAAATGTGGATGACTAAAATCTCTATCCATGGTAACACTAAACAATCACCTTGACTCCAACTGGACACTCAAACATTTTGAAATACATTATTTCATTGACTACTGAACCTATATTCAGTATTCACTATGTACTAATTTTAGACTGAAACCTGTCTATTCTCTTTCAATTTTCTGTTCATAAATCACAGAAGCATAAAATTGTAGAACTGGAAGGAACCCCCAAGGGTCATCTAGTCCAACTCCCTGCAATGCAGGAATCTCAACTAAAGCATCCATGACAGATGGCCATTCACACTCTGCTTAAAAACACCCAAGGAAGGAGAGTCCAACACCTTCTGAGGGAGTCTGTTCCACTGTTGAATGACTTTTACCGTCAGAAAGTTCTTCCTGATGTTTAGTTGGAATCTCCTTTCTTGTAATTTGAAGCCACTGGTTTTTGTCCTATCTTCCAGGGTAGGAGAAAACAAGTTTGCTTTATCTTCCATGTGACAGCCCTTTAGATATTTCAAATTTCCTGAAATATCTGGATCCAGAAATGCAGCAGCCAAGTAGATCATAACCATAGGGGTAAGGAATTAAAAGTTCACCAGACCCAGCCACTCGTGCTGGTCTCATATGGGCTGAAAGAAAGAGCCAAGGAGGCCACTTACATACAATGTCCCATAGAAATAAAGGGGTAAGACTGGGCGCGGATCAAAGGCCTGGAGGAACAGCTCCATCTTGCAGGCCCTGTGGAAAGATGTCAAATCCCGCAGGGCCCTGAACTAGCACTTAGAGAGCACTCAAAAAAGAAGAGATGAGACATATGACTGCAACTCTAGCACAAAAGTAAGTTTCCACACTAACATTTCTCTCTCTTCTTCATTCAGCAAATCCTTGTAAAATAAAGACAGATGAATCCAATTCCCTAAACTGATTTGACCATCCAAAAATAAATTCTTATAATGTGCCACACCTAACAACAGCATGTAGCAGGGATGCCATTCTCTGCAGCAATGCTATCAATCCTGCAGTAATTAAGGCTTTTTCAGTCACTGGAGTCAAAAGTAGACATCACACTTGAACTTCGCCTTAGGATTCCTGGTACACAGATGTTTTGTAACAAAAAGTGTTGACAACACATAAGTTCCTACAGAAACCAGAGATGTTGACATTTGGGGAAAACAGGCCAGTTACTTATTCTGGTTGAACAATCCAGAACATTAAAAACAAGACCATTTTAAAGCTTTAATGTCTTTCTAAGTAAAAAATAAAACAAATTCCTCTTAGCTGTCGGGTTCAGCTCCAGCAACTTCTTTTTTTAAAAAAAAACAAACCTTAAACTCTACAGCTCCCTCTAGACAAGCAAGCTGCCAGGGAATTCCATACATGAAGCCTGTACTATACTTGCTGTAGCCCAAACGCATCAACTGATTCCACAAGGGACAGGCTCTGCTGCCAGAAGTAGGTGGAGCTGTCTGAAATGTGGCTTTATTTATTTAATAAATTTATAGACTGCTGTTCAGTAACTATTTCCGGGACAGTTCAATGACAAGACAACATCCTCTGCTGGACTAGCACTACAACAGCATAATAAGAATTCAATTCTTCAAAGTTTATCCTTAAAAACTCCACTTTTATGGATCATTCATGAGTATGGAAAGCAAACATAGGGGCGGTTTAAGGTAGCACAACCAGTTTGGCCATACTGAGTACTGCACTGCAAGGGGGCACCACAATAATGCTATAGAATGGAGCATGAAAGGTAGCAGGGTGCCTAATTTCAGTGACACACAGGGCGCTGCTGAAATTTGAGAGCCCAAAGTCCACCACTGGCAAATATTAAATAATAGTTCCATAACTGCTTCAAAGATTGTCACCCAAACATACATAGCTTTCTCCTGGTCATAACTTGATTTGAGATTGCATTTCAAGTAATTTTAGCTAGATCATGCCCAATGCAAGAACTTTTAGAGTTCCACTGGTTCCGTTGTCAGAAATGTAAGTATTTGATTAACCCAACCACTGAAAATCAATTGGACTTGACATGTTATTATGGACAGGCTGAATTTGCAAGAAAATAAAGTTTATAAGATAAGTTGTACAACATTGTCCCTGTTTCACGTTCATGTATACATATTACGTCTACAGGAACGTGAAACAGGGACAATGTTGTACAACTTATCCTTGGTTTCTTCCCCTTTGCCCCCTGTAGAGTAACTTTTGCTTACAAATGACAGCTCTGGCAAAAAGAGAGTTGCTGTGGGATCCTGAATAGTAGTCAAGGAGGCTGCAGAAGTCTTGTAGACAGCAACTTCTACAAGCTTATCACATATCTCTGCAGAGGCTGTTTATAACAGAAGTAAAAACTGCAGACTTGGAGGGGGGCTGCAACTAGCACATCTACCAGTGGTGTTTTGAGTTTATCCATGGTCGTACTTTTCATAGGAAAAAAATCTCAACACACTTCACAGTCTCTTAAAAAAGAAAGAGGACCTTCAAAGACTTGTGTGTGCACATTTCAGTATTCTGGGAATGCAATCTGAAATCCCAAAACACAAGCCTCAAAATATGACATACTTTGAGATTAGAACACATTCAAAAGCTTAGGACACATTAAAAATCCCCTCCAAATTTAGTACATAAAAGACCTTTGAGACACCGATTTGTCCAATGCTTCAGCAGACAATATTTCAAATTCCAGTCAAAATCCTGAAAACCCATAAATGCTTACACTAATCTTGAAAATGAATTTGGAATCCGTCCATGAAAGAAATCCACCAACCAGATGTGAATTTGTTCTGGCACATTTATTTTGTGTTTTAGAACAAAATAATTTTCTTTCCCAGTTGTCATTGTTTAAAACTCAGGTAAATCCCAATCACAAATCAACAACTGGTTACAATGAAATATTCAGAAGTATTTATTCCTGAATAAAACTCAGTGAAAGTTGATTCCTCAGATGTATAAAAAACTTTTAATAATAATTCAGCTTTTCAAATAAAAATCTAACTATAATAATTTAAAAATGCACTTGGATCACAAATACTGAAAATCTTAATTATAATATCTGCTGGATGTAGGTCCAAGATCAGCATCACTTAATTCTTTTTATACCTGTTAACTACATTTCGGAAATAAAATTTGGGCGGGGAGCTGACTTGCACCACTAATAATGCCCCATTATTCTTCTTGCATAACTGTCTGTTCTAGATCACTGAGCTGTTCTAAGTCATTTATAAGTATATAAAAAATCAATTATAAAAAACAATAAAACAATTCCATGAAACATTAAAAGCAAAGTTTATAGTAAGCATATACAATAAAACAAGCCCATTAAAAACATAACAATCAAAATATTTAGCAATAAACACAATTAGCCCCATATTAAACAGAGAACATTCAGAGGTAGGGAAAATCAGAGTTTCAAGCCAGTCCTCTGCCACTTTAAATTCACCTGTGAATGGATAGATGTCATAGCAAACTGGCAGAGCACAAGTGCCGAAGTTCAATCCCTGGCATCTCCAATTAAAAAAGGAAATCTCAGGTAACCATCAACTGGCTTAGAAGGAACGGAGGGCAATTAGTTTTTTTATTATTATTCCTTGCATTATTTATTTATACCACCCCTTTCCATTTACCAAAGGTCTGCTCAAGGTGGCTAACAGCATTCAAAATACAATGAAAGAAAGTAGGTCTTACACTAGCTCAAAATGTCCATCTAATCTTGCACAATCTACTTCAACTGGCAGCAGCTTTCCAGGGGCTCAAGCAAAGAGGGATCCTTCTGATCACCTGTACCTAAGAACCCTTTTTAATTGGAGATGGCAGGGATTGAATCTGGGACCTTCTGCAGGCAAAACATGTGCTGAGCTATGGTCTTTCAATTGAGTCCATAGCTGATGGGGCATCTTCATGTATTCATGCAAGCTCTTAGCTGAAGAAAGGCACTTGGCCAACACACGAGTTCAGATCATGGTCAAAACATGCCTTCTCTTCCCCCCTGTTCAACACTTAAACCTGTTCTTAGGGTTCCCTCAACCCTCCAGAGCAGATTTAGGGGGCTTGGGGGTGAGCAGGGGGAGAGGTGGAAGAGTCCCATTGTGTGAACTGACTCATTTCATGTTGGTAACAACTTAGTTGAATTTGCTTAATATCTTGAGTTATGCCTAAAGCACTGAACAAGTCAGTCTGAAATTGGAGAATGGGGATGGGAAGGTTCAATATTCTCACCCAACTGCGAAGGCAAATGTAAAGTGTTGGTTACTGTGAACCTACGGTATTTTGCAAAGGCACTGAATGTTCTAGAGTACTAAAGATGCATCTTATCAGTCATTTAAGGGAAGGATATTTTGCAAATCTAAATACTTATACACAGTTACAGATAGGTAGCCGTGTTGGTCTGCCATGGTCAAAACAAAATAAAAAAAATCCTTCCAGTAGCACCTTAAAGACCAACTGAGTTAGTTCTAGGTATGAGCTTTCGTGTGCATGCACACTTCTTCAGATACACAGTGAGTGTATCTGAAGAAGTGTGCATGCACACGAAAGCTCATACCTAGAACTAACTCAGTTGGTCTTTAAGGTGCTACTGGAAGGATTTTTTTTATTTTACTTATACACAGAGACTTGTGAGCAAAATCATTCTTATAAAATCATGTAAATGTTTGGTGTTTTCTGCTGGTTGCTGAATTTATGGCATTGCAATTATAGTTGTTGAACATATGTACTTGATTATTGGAATTAAGTTGCCTACAGGCGTCAAACTTTTAAAGCAAGTAAAAAAACTATTTAAGAATTTTGGATCTCATTTGTTCACAGGGTATCAAAATTGTCAACAGATAGGCAGCTAATGCATGACACGCATACAGTCCATAACACCATGATTATTAGAAAGTCTAGGTGTGGGGACTTCACTACACCTTCTGCTCAAATTACAGTATTTATTTTATAAAAAGCAGAGCAAGCCACACATATAGCAGAACATGAAAGTTCATTCTTCATACGTTTGAATTGACTTGACTTGATTCAAGAGGAGATTTGTAGTTTTTATTAAGTAGATCTGGTGCAATCATTTGACACACAAATGCTGAATCCCTATAATATTGCTTCGTAATTGAAAATGTTAATATTTTTAATAAACAGATTGGCACCTTTTGTTCTTTAAGCAGCTCTTGTGTAAAATATTACAAAGCTCATTTCAATTAATTTTACGAGAGGATGTCTGTCAGGAAATAATGGATTTGGATTTTTTATTTATTTTTAAGAAATACTTTTAAGGCCTTATATATCAGATACACTATTTTGGGGGGAAAGGCCATTATAAAATTTAGCTTTAACAGCTCAGGTGCATCAACACCTCTTTGCAGCTGTTCAAACTCTGTCAAGAAAAATACCTCTTCTGGAAACAGTTATTAAATAAATCAAAGATGCATTTCAGGCCATTCTGTAAAGCCTTTATCTTTTCATTAAACCTAAATCATTCCCTGCAATCTAACCTAAATCAAATAACTTGCTATCATTTACATATGCAACTAGCTTCTACACCTGACTATTAAGTGCAACACAGGATTGGGGGAGAAAAATATTAAGGGAATTGACTATGAAATTTTTATAAAGGATTAGAATCTTATCAATTTAAGAAGGATTTCACTAGGTGCTCATCTCTCTACCTAAATCTAGCTGAGTTTAGACAGAGGTTGGTTATATCCAGTGATGAGAACAGGTGGCAGGAGCAGTAATTTTCTCTAGGGGTGGGTGGGTTTTGTCAAGTCATAAAATGTCAACATTAACCACAGTAATGCAACTTCCACCACCTCTCTCTTCAATAATATACTGGTTGCCCATTAACCTCTGCTACATTTAATACTTTGTAAAGGCATGGGCTAACATTTCCTTCTGCAAGAGAATAAAAGATTACTTGTATACCAAAAAGAAGAATCCAGTAATAAAATAAATTATCAGTAGAATAATATCAGTAGAATAATGAATTACAATTTATTAAGGTTGCCAGATGTAGTAGCTTCCAGGTGTAGTAGCATATGTGTTTATATCATTGCTTTTCTGATACATCTGACATCAGGCAGGTATCTTCACTGTACTCTTTCTGACATCTGCTTACAATGTTTTCATTTACCCAAGCCTAACCAGACATATAGGGACGCGGGTGGGTAAAACCTCAGCGCCTAGGACTTGCTGATCGTCAGGTCGGCGGTTCGAATCCCCGCGGCGGGGTGCGCTCCCGTCGTTCGGTCCCAGCGCCTGCCAACCTAGCAGTTCGAAAGCACCCCCGGGTGCAAGTAGATAAATAGGGACCGCTTACTAGCGGGAAGGTAAACGGCGTTTCCGTGTGCTGCGCTGGCTCGCCAGATGCAGCTTGTCACGCTGGCCACGTGACCCGGAAGTGTCTCTGGACAGCGCTGGCCCCCGGCCTCTTAAGTGAGATGGGCACACAACCCCAGTCGGACACGACTGGCCCGTACGGGCAGGGGTACCTTTACCTTTACCTTTTAACCAGACATATAAGGGGCGCAGGTGGCACTGCGGTCTAAACCACTGAGCCTTGGGCTTGCCGATCGGAAGGTTGGCGGTTCGAATCCCCGCGACGGGGTGAGCTCTTGTTGCTCGGTCCCTGCTCCTGTCAACCTAGCAGTTTGAAAGCACGTCAAAGTGCAAGTAAATAAATAGGTACCGCTCTGACGGGAAGGTAAACGGTGTTTCCGTGTGCTGCTCTGGTTCGCCAGAAGCGGCTTAGTCATGCTGGCCACATGACCCGGAAGCTGTACGCCGGCTCCCTCAGTCAATAAAGCGAGATCAGCACCGCAACCCCCATCGGTCACGACTGGACCTAATGGTCAGGGGTCCCTTTACCTTTACCTTTAACCAGACATATAGTAGCTATATGTGTTTTAATCTGTTTTTAGTTTATTATTGATTTTAATTAGTTTTTGAATGTTTTAAAATAACTGTTTTTAACTTTTTTTTATTATTAATTTTAATGCTTTGTTCATTATTTTTGAGATGTATTTTAATCAAGCAGTATATAAATTTTGTTAATTGGATACTAAAGCTTCAGAGTTGACTATCACTACTATTAGATACTGCTTACTACACAGCAACTGATTCCTTCTATAAAACATTCCTTACAGTATGAGATAATGACAGGAATCTTGGCAGGTCAGTTATCTTGCTAGCAACGTGCAATTCTGCATGTCACTACTTCTACTTATTCATTGAAATAACAGACTTCATCACGAAACTGCTAAGAGAAACAAACAGAGTCTCCTGTAGTTCCTGCTTCCATTTATTAGTCAATATTCAGCTTTCCTTTCCACTATCTCCCATCACTGACTCCCAAAACTTTGTGTCTTCACAAAACAGGAACACAAAAGAAAGCTAAGCAAAATGCAGTTATCCTTAGTCATTGACTGATGACTCTATTCTTATTTAAGATATTTTTCTCTCTTCAAAAGGAACAATCAGAGTCCTTCCCGGAAGGTCACACAGCATTCCACATTACTTCTGGGACTGCAATATAACAAAGAGGAAAGTTTAAAGAATCGAGCAGCCTCAAAAATCAACTTGTCCACTTTCACGTGCAAGACTATGAAAATCACATTTGGCCAGAAATTCCCAGTCAGAAGCAATGAGTTCTTTCTCAGAGATACAGATATTATTATTATTGTTGTTGTTGTTGTTGTTGTTGTTGTTGTTGTTGTTGTTGTTTTGTATATCACTCTGCATCCAAAGATCACAGGGTGGTTTACAACATAAAAATACAAAATGAAAACACAAAATACATAATAAAACTAAAACAAACCATTAACCCCACCTCCCACAAACTCATTTAAAAGGCCATAGAATGTTAATTTTAGAGGATTAAAAAGGGTATATGGGGGTGTTAGGGGAAGGGTAGTACTTCTGGTTGGGGACACCAGAGGTACCTTCTGGGGTAGTTTGTGGGATATCGTCAGGAGTAAACCCTACAGAAATCCAGAGTGGAGTCCCTAAGACAGTTGGACACCTCCTTGCAGCAACTGATGGAATTTCTGGAGGCGGTTGGAGGATGGATGGTGGCTAACAGATTGAGGTTGAATCCTGACAAGACAGAAGTACTGTTTTGGGGGAACAGGAGGTGGGCAGGTGTGGAGCACTTCTGGTCCTGAATGGGGTAACTGTGCCCCTGAAGGACCAGATGTGCAGCCTGGGAGTCATTTTGGACTCACAGCTGTCCATGGAGGCGCAGGTCAATTCTGTGTCCAGGGCAGCTGTTTACCAGCTCCATCTGGTATGCAGGATGAGACGCTATCTGCCTGCAGACTGTCTCGCCAGAGTGGTGCATGCTCTAGTTATCTCTCGCTTGGACTACTGCAATGCGCTCTATGTGGGGCTACCTTTGAATGTGACCCGGAAACTACAACTAATCCAGAATGCAGCAGCTAGACTGGTAACTGGGAGCGGCCACCGGGACCATATAACACCGGTCTTGAAAGACCTACATTGGCTCCCAGTACGTTTCCGAGCACAATTCAAAGTGTTGGTGCTGGCCTTTAAAGCCCTAAACGGCCTCATTCCAGTATACCTGAAGGAGCGTCTCCACCCCCATCATTACAGGGTGGAACAGATAGTTTTGCATATTATAGTATATTCTCCATCCTGTATTATGCCATTGCTACATTTAGTCATTTATATGGTGTTTTCAGTATTTAAAATGCTGCACATTCATCACAGTAATCCTTAAGGTAGACTAGTATTATCCCAATGCTTCTTCTCTTAGGATTAAATTTTGTCTATTGCATTATGTCTATATATGTCTAAAGATCCAAGGTGCTAGGCAATCTGAGCAGATATCCATATCTTACTATTATAATTATTCCTTGCTTAAAAGGTAGCCCACTAGCACCCCACACTGTTCTAACATGCTTTTGTTATGCTTTTGTTATTTTTTTTTAGGCATGAAAGCCCTTTAAATGCTGTCAGTGTATGGATGTTATTTATCCTCCAAGCTGCTATTTAAAGACTTAAAAAATGTTTTAGAGTCCTATAAAAGTGAAAAACATGCACCTAAGTGTGGAATATCTTTCTCGGGGTTTTGGCCATTCACATCCAATTAAGTTTCATCTTTATGTAGCTCTGCGACTTGTATATGGAAATGTAGAAATCAGGATGGCCAACATGTGATTCTCTGACCTTGTTGAACTAGAACTTTCATCATTCCTGACCATTTGCTATTGTGGTTGGGTTGATGGGATCTGGAATCCAACAACACCGAGGGCCACAAGTTAGCCATTCCTGGTGTAGATGATTAGAAAAGGAACCTAAAAGAGTGATGGGGTGTAAGAAAAATCCTATTATATTCTCATGCACACTGCCCCATTCTCCAAAGTCAGTCTATCTAGTTAAATAAAAACAAAACCCACACTTGTGTTTTTGTGGTTCTGAAACAATGCTGAAGATCAGTATCTGTAACCAAATATTGTTTCAAATTTTGTAATTTAAAATACAAAGCGTAAGTGCTATATCCTCTGGGACACAGAAGTTGTTACAAATATCTTATCACTGACCATATCAGTCACACAGAGTTGCAAATGAAAACTAAATTACAAGAGCAACATAAATTCTGCTGACTGTAGTTGAGAAAGGTTTTTACAGGAGTTCCTCTAGAAACAAGTGGATTGGGCCAGAAATAGCAGTGGATAATTTCAGAGGCGGTTCACACACTCTCCAAGCCCTCTCTTCCTTGCTGCATAACCCATTCGGCTGCTGGTTAAATGTTCCATTCCTTGCAATTCCCATCATGGTTGATCCAATACTGCTATTTTCTTTTTACTTGGCTTACTAGCAGCGGGGGGCGGGGGGGCGGGTTCAGAATCATTAGAGGGGGAGAGAAAGTTTGAAACTCTCCTCTCCTTTCAACTCCTCTTGTGATGCTGAGCTTACTGAGTAACAGGTGAGAATGGTGGAAAGGATGTTGGGTGTTGTGGGCCATGTAAAGTTATACAGTGGGCCAGAAGCAGCCTGGAAGTCACAGATTGCACACTTCTGAACAATATAGTGTGTGTGAAAGGCATGTTTCTTGGGAGACTTTATTGGCCAGAGAATGTGTATATTGCCCAGTGAATAAGCATATTGATTGCAGAATGTACAAAACGCAGTCGAGATGTACACATTCCCCAAGGTCTGTTGGAGTTTATGCATAATATTGACTGGGAAATGTCCACAACCCTCTCTTCATGGAAAGAATATGAACACATTCTTCATGAGGCCTGGTTAATGTGCACTAAGAGTGGTTGTTATGCACATGAATTGTTCATTCAACTTACATTCATAGACTCATAGAACTGGAAGGGACCCCAAGGATCAACAATCCAACCCCCTGCAATGCAGAAAACACAACTAAAGGATCCATGACAGATGGTTATCCAACCTCTGCTTAAAAACATTCCTCTTAACTTATACAAATTAATCTAACAGTGCATATGCATTGCTTTGATTTTCCTTTGCTTACAAGATAATATTAAGTAATATCTAGGTATATCAAGTATAAATGAATAAACATAAGTAATGGAAACAAAAATGAAACTATATTTTTAATATCTTGCCTGTGGAAGAGTTGAAGGCTAGTTCTCTATTTTGCAACTTTGTTTTTCTAATAGCAGGTATTAATTATATTAATCTTTCAGATTGCAGTTAGTACAAAAAATTGACATATTTAGTTAGATTGTGTATAGATAATTTCTGTCAAAAAAATGAGAGAAAGTTGCCCTTACCTCTACTGTAGCAACAGCCCTGATATAGCTGCAGAAGCCCAATCAACTGCTTTATCTTCTGGTTTTCTTTGCTTAAAAATTAGCTATAACCTATTCAAGAAGGTTCTTTAAATTGGGAATATCACATTTTAACCTAGAGCTGTTTGTGAATATTCCAATGTTCACATATTTCTCACACAAAATGATTAATTTTGTAACTATTATTGTAAAAATGTTGTTTTCTCAGAGACAGAAAAAGACTTGACATAAACAAGTGTTTAACCAATACCCTAATCCGAGTCACACACACAGGTATATAAACAACCACAGAAAGAAAACACTACATTTTAACCATAAACAAACACACTGGAAGGGGGATGCTTTCTTCATATCCTATAGTCCTCCAATTATACTAAGCCAGGGCCGGCAACCTAAGGCCCATGGGCCACAAGCGGCCCACGGGGGTCGTTTAACCAGCCCACAAGCCACCCCTGAACTGAGCCGCCCGCTCGGCGAGTCCCCTCACTTTCACGGTGCTGGAAATCGTGGGCACACGTGTGATTCCAGCCCACAGAGGGATCTCCGCTGGAGTGAACTGGCCCAGGCAAGGTAAACCTGCCGACCCCTGTACCATGTGACATTTATGAAAGTGTGTAGTATTTCAGCATTTCCTAAGGGCTCCTGAGGCCCACAGGGGTGTCACAGAAAAGAATGTAGTTGGTCAAGGGAGCCATGGACTCAAAAAGGTTGAAAACCTCTGAGCTAATGTACAATTGTCATCTATCAGAAAGGTATAAATGTAGTGTGGATATGGAACTATTTTAAGTTCATTGTATATTTTATTATTAGTTTTAAATTTATCTCTTATCCAGTTCAGTATTTTGGGGATGCTTGTGACAGAAACTAAAATAGATTTTTTATACTGCTAACATGTTGAGACAAGTTTGACTTTATACAGATCAATGTTATATAAACGCACATTGCACAGAAGACAATAGTTATCCATTTATTCTCTAATAGAGTCATGCATGAAACAAGCAGTTTATGGGCTTTTCATTATAAGTAATTGTAAATTATGGGTGGATTTTGGAGAACCATCCATTGAACCCATTCACACTTATATGCCCAATACATGATGTATTACAAGTTGAACGTGACATTTTAATTTACTGCTCTCAAGTTATTTCATAACTGATAACTTGTAAGAAAATTAATCCCATGACCAAGAGTTCAATAGAAGTCATCCTCTTTTATAATCTTTCCTTTTAAAGAATGAAATGTAGTAAACAAACACACCACATATTTTAAACAATGAGACATAACTGGGCGTATCTAATAATGATACAGTTCAGTTGTTAATAATTGTATTACAGCAGTCACACTGATGTGTCACGTTCATTAACTCTTTCAAAAGAAAGATTTTTAAAGGATGCACTCACAGCACACACCACCTTATTAGGGAAAAAGCCTGCAAAAAAGATAGGAATATCCTGGACATATTTTTCCTAAGACACATCCTGAGAAATCATGCTCCCTATGGCATTTCATGATCAATCCCAATTCATGCCCAAAATGACTTGCCCAAAATTATTACAAAAGGTATTAAGATAGTTTAGTTAGATCCAACATTCCCAGGGAATACGTTCATAAGTCATTAAAAATTACTCATAACTGTTCTTTACCATATTGAAATACATAACTTACTATTTTGAGCCCTAGTTCCTTAAATTGCTAATTAACATATTTTCCTATTTCCTCCATTTATGGGATTATTTGACATGGTAGCTTCTAAAACTAACCATGCTTATTAACCCCAATATATTTTCCTAATTCATCTGTGTTTGCTTCTTCACATGATAGCCATCAAATCCTGTATTTTTCGGCCCATAGAGCGCACCTAGTTTTTTGGGGGAGAAATAAAGAAAAAAAATTTATCCCCCCCCCAGCCCGAGCTTCCCCCGACCCCAGCCCCCAGAACAGGCAGCTCTCTCAGCGCACCCCCCAGGCTTCGGGGTGCAGGCAGCTCTCCAAAAGCCATGGGAGAGCTGCGCGACTTCGCACAGCCCTCCCATGGCTTGCAGAGAGCTGTGCGAAGCCCGAAGCCTGGGGGCGCTGAGCTCAGCGCGCCCCCAGGCTTCGGGGTGCAGGCAGCTCTCCACGGATAGCTTCCTGAAGCCTGGAGAGCGAGAGGGGTCAGTGCGCACCGACCCCTCTCGCTCTCCAGGCTTCAGTGAAAGCCTGCATTCGCCCCATAGGACGCACACACATTTCCCCTTCATTTTTGGAGGGGGAAAAGTGTGTCCTATAGGGCAAAAAATACGGTATATAGAAGGCACTTTAGACACAGTGTCTGCAATGTTTTTTTCAATTCATTACTACATTTGTTTTCATTATCAAAAACCTTGTTTATTTTGTTATTCAATCATTAACATCACACTCAAATCCATTATTCCCAGATGTTATCTTGCTGCTTTCCTTCCTTTTCAAATGCATTAGATTTTCAGGTATTCCATACCTCCAAGAGATCAGACCTGCCAAATTTCAGACAGATAAGGAGGGGGGTCCCCATTTTATAGACAACTGAAAAAAGCACATAGACCAACTACTTTATGGATGAGCTTAAAGAAAATTAATCAAATACCTCAAGAATTTGGGAGGAAGCCTTTTTAAAATATCATTCCCAACATAAGATGAAGAGGTCAAGGAAACAGAGAGTTGGAATATAGTTAGTAGAATCTATAATAGCCCTTGCATCTGTCATAGGAAGGTTCCCCAGAGCTCAGTTAGACAAATTCTCGACAACCACAGCTGCTTTTTGCCATAGCTTGTGTCACTGGGATTTCCCACAGTCTCTACAGGCTTAATTATATTTCCTGTGAGCAGTAATTAGTGTTCAGGATTTAAATGGACTTAAATTCATTCTCCACCCCATACTATTCACGCTGCTAAGGGGAAATGATAGGAACAAATTTAAAATGAACACAAATGAATTTCATCCAGGGCTCATTTATGACAATAGCATTTTTTTCTTACAAGTACCAAAAGAAATTAATAGACTTTTCATTTCATGTTTTCATTTCATTTCATTTATGTAATAAATAGCCCAACTTTAAAACAATTCAGGGGACAAAATACAAAGTAACAAAAACAAACTAGTAAGAAACAGTTAAAATTAAAATAAAACACATTTAAAGCCAGAATTAAAATAACAACTGCTCTGATAGCAGCCCAGTGGTTAACATCATCTGCACTTAGTTTTCAAAGGCCCGTATGAATATGAAGGTATTGGCCAGCCGGTGGAAAAACTGCAAGGAGGAAGCCAATCTAACCTCTTTTGGAATGAAATTCTGTAATATGGGAGCAGCCACAGAAAAGGCTCTCTCTTGTGTCACTACCAACCGTTTCTCTGATGCTGATGGAAGGAGAGGTGCCCACCTGAGAACTTTAGCACCTAATCAGGTTCATAAAGGGAGATACGACATTTCAGGAAACCAGGGACCAAGCCATAGAGGGTTATATAGGTCATAACCAGCACTTTGAACTGTGCCTGGAACTGGACCAGTAGCCTGTGAATAGCATGCTCCCAATAACCAGCCGCAGGCAGCAGTCTGGCCATAGCATTCTGAAGCAGCTGAAGGGTACAAACATTTTTCAAAGCAGACCCATGTAAAACATATTACAATGGTCCATTTGAGATGCAACTAAGGCATGACCATCTGACATCTCAAGGAATGTGCACAGTTGGTGCATGAGCCACAATTGTGCAAATTCACTTCCAGCCAGCACCAAATCCTGGGCATCCTGGTTCATGGCTGCATCCAGGACTACACCCAAACTGTGAGCCTGAATCTTCAAAAAGGAGCCTAGCCTCATCCAGCATAGGTTGAAGCCCTATTCCCTGAGCTGCCTTCTGACTGACCTCAACTTGTTCATCATAATCTAGTCCATTACTGACATCAGACACTGATTTAGAACATAGACAGCATCTTTGGATTTAGATGGAAAGGAGAGATAGTGTTGTGTGCCATCAGCATACTGACAGCATAGCACTCCAAAACTCCAGATGACCTCTTCCAGAGGTTTCATGTATGTGTTAAATAGCATGGGGGACAAGATGGAACCCAGGGGCCCTACAAGTCAACAGCCATGTGGTTGAACAGGAGTACCCCAGCACCGCCTTCTGAACTCACCCATCCAAGAAGGACCAGAGCCACTGTAAAACAGTACCCCCAAATCCCATCCCAGACAGTTGGTCCAGATAGATACCATGGTTGAAGGTATCAAAAATCACTGAGAAGTCCAGCAGAACCAACAGGGAAACACTCCTTCTGTCTAGTTCCCAGCATAGATCATACAGCAAGGCAACCAAAGCAGCCTCCATTCCATAACCAAGCCTAAAAGCCAGACTGAAATGCATCTATATAATCTGTTTCAGCCAGGAACCCCTGGAGATGAGATGGATTTTAAAAACTCGGTAACAGTCAAGCTCTAACCATTTGGTTCACCACACTCACCATGATGCTACCCTCTGGCAAGTGTGATAAGAGGTCAGCCATCCTCCCAACTTCAAAGCTGCAGAGATCATCCCAGCAAACATAGAGGAAATCAATGTGTAGAAAGGAAATGCCCATAAATAAGGTGAGGAAAAAATACTGATGCCTTCTCCAGCGCTTCTAATATTAGATAGCTTTAGCATACTCAGGAATCAAAAGTTTTATGTCCCTTTTGTAGGAAATGTGTGCTTTTGTGCACTTGTACCTCAGGTTGAGAACTTTGCCCCAGGATGAGAACGGAAATCGCGCGCCACGGTGCGGAGGCAGCGGGAGGCCCCATTAGCAAAAGCGCACCTCAGGTTAAGAACTGTTTCGGGTTAAGAACAGACCTCCGGAACAAATTAAGTTTGTAACCCGACATACCACTGTATATGGGCTCATTGATGTAGGAAAAGAAAATATGCTGGTTGGCGGCTCAAATCCCCGCAACGGGGTGAGCTCCCGTTGTTTGGTCCCAGCTCCTGCCAACCTAGTAGTTCGAAAGCACGTCAAAGTGCAAGTAGATAAATAGGCACCGCTCCGGCAGGAAGGTAAACGGCATTTTCGAGCGCTGCTCTGGTTTCTCCAGAAGTGGCTTAATAATGTTGGCCACACGATCCGGAAAAACTGTCTGCGGAAAAACGTCGGCTCCCTTGGCCAGTAAAGCGAGATGAGCACCGCAACCCCAGAGTCATTCGTGACTGAACTTAACTGTCAGGGGTCCTTTACCTTTACCTTTTTACAAAAGAGTTCTGGTCCCAAATGTCAGAGAAGCCAATATATTTCATTGTTTAAAGATAAACTTTCCTCCTCTGAAAAACTAGAGAAAAGACACCTCAGTTAATGCTACAAAGGTAACAAAAAAGGAAGGAAGCATTTGATGTCTTCAGAAAGCAATGTTGCTAGAACACTTTACCTTTATGTCTAAATATGGACAAATAATTTACTGCCCACTTTTCTGAAACATCCTGCCAATTCTACTAAATTTAATATGAAGGTCATGAAGCAGATATGAAGAGAGTCCAACAATACATCTTAGAAATTTTAAACGTCAGCAAGTCTCTGCAAGTATATTACTGGAGAATGAAGAACATCCATTGTGAAATAAGCTTTTCTGCTATGTAGTTTTAAAAGGAGCTGAAACGGTGCCACAGAAATCGATCTGGCATCTATGGAGGAAATAGAGACAAAATATGCCTGCTAGGTGCAGTAGCCAATTGTTGACTCACTCTTTTGAAGCAAGATGTCTCTGCATTTCTCTGTCAACTTTGTCACTTCTATCATCATCATCTTACTGTGTGGGCTAAAACTGTTTGGACTTTTGTTGTCACTATAGAAATAGTTAGAATAAGATGGCTTTTAAATAGAGGCTCATGGAACAGATGAAAAGACATGTCTGAACAGAGTCCTATGATTATTCCACAGCAGGACTAGAAATGTACATTTGCAGCTACCGTGGAATCAACAAAATCAACATCTCTCTTACTGAAATGTCTGGATTTAATACTATTTGATACATGAAGTACCACCTAATTTCGACATGATTTTTTTATTTTATTTTTTTGCATAGGCTTTAGCCTACTAGCATTAATCCAGTACAAACCGATTAGGTGACAATACAGTAGTAAATAGTAAAATAACATTCTACCCTTGTAGAATTGGTATAGAAACACTGACATTGTAGAAGGAATGTGTTTTGCTAATGTGAACTGGTTTGGTTATAAAATATCAGATATACAGAATAGTAATGGAAGAAGATACTTAAGGAATTTTGAACCAAAGTTCTGATTTAGAGGGCTAGATAGATCTTCTTCTGGTTCACAGGCTACATCATTCATTTTACTATAAAGGCAGCATAATGGTATGTATGGAAGGACATTCCCACTTTTCTCTCATATACACACATTATGTACATATATTATGGAAAATGCCTCTAGCAGTATGACATATTTTTGTTGCTTTAGCATCAGAACATCTGCAATTAACTTTCTGCTGACAATGTTCTGAACAGTGGGTCATCAAGATAAAAGCAGACATAAATCCTCTTATACCAACACAAGTAATATCATTCATCAGCTCAGATATTTTTTTGGTAACATTACGTACAGAACATATTTGCATTGTATGCAAAGGAGTCTCTAATAGACACATTATGGAAATATAAACAAATCAAAACACAAAAGGGGAAATCTCTCAGACATTATTAATATTTTAAAATTGTATGAACTCAACTATTGTGGACTACTGTTATTTACAAACTATCCAAACTCTTAAAAGGTGTATATCTGGACAGTTTACAGTACAATTTAAAAACAAAGTTTACAAGATATCATTAGATTCAGGGTTTTTTTTTTAACCAAATTATATAGGGCTCAGACCATACGGAACATAAGGAATTTATTTTATATATGATGACAGAAGGACACAACTAGTTACAACCCAACAAACAACAACTGTCACAATTAAAACATGCAATAAAATGCAAAATCAATAGAACATTAAAATAGCAAGCCATAAGCATTAAGTCTAATTTTTGCAAAAACGTATTATATATATTTTGAGCACCCTATCACCTCTGGCAAGGCACTTGCTTTATTGCTAAGTATGTTAAGCACCCACCTTTGGAAGAATCTTTCAGTTATGATTTGACTATGATTTGAATTTTTTTTTCTTATATACTAAAATAATACACATATACTTGAGGCAATTAATTAATTGGTAAACATTTTAGCTTAGTTAATGCATTATTGCTTCAGATTGCAAACCACTTTGAGTTTCCTTTAATTAAGCTAGCTAAAAATGTGCCAAATGCTGAGGAATTCATGTCAGTGGCTATAAAATCAGCCAGAAGTTTTTTTATTCATCCATAAATAACAGCAACATATTCTTCCATCTTAGAAGGACTGGCAACGAGTAATTGGCGTAAGAACAAGTGATTTTCATGTCCAAAATCTTAAGAGAGTACCGTATTTTTTGCTCTATAGGACGCCCCCAACCATGGGACGCCCCCTGTTTTAGAGGGGGAGAACAAGAAAAAGAAATCTCCCCCTCTCTGCTCAGCGCCCCTTCAGCGAAGCTGCAGGAGAAATGGAGCCCCTTCCGTTTCTCCTCCCGCTTGGCTGAAGGGGCGCTGCATAGCTCTCCCTCTCTGCTGAAGCCAGGAGAGTCTTGCTCTCCCGGCTTCAGCAAAAGGAACCCGAAGCCTCCGGAGTGCAGTGAGACCTCCCACTGCACTCCGGAGGCTTCAGGTGGCTATCCCTGAAGCCGGGAGAGCGAGAGACGTCAGTGCGCACCGACCCTTCTTGCTCTCCAGGCTTCAGCAAAAGCAACGCAAAGCCTCCAGAGCGCGGAGGGAGCACTCCCTCTGCGCGTCAGAGGCTTCGTGTTGCTATCGCTGAAGCCAAGGAGCCTGCATTCTCTCCATAGGACGCATACACATTTCCCCTTAATTTCTGGAGGGGAAAAAGTGTGTCCTATAGAGCGAAAAATACTGTATATGTAATGTATTGTGCAGCTTTTAATCCTTAAAGTCGTTAAAAATATGAGTGCAATCTGCCTTAGCGAGCACCTCCTCTTCTCAAATGGGTTCAAATGGAAAGACTGAAGTTTCATTTTATCTATTTTATCACTTGTCATTACTTTTTATAAAAGTAAAACTTCACAAGAAAATTATGTAATAGTTAATAAAAAATTCTCTCAGAGGCATTATAGCAGACATGGCTAACCAGTGCCTCCCTAGATGTTGCTGCCTTCCAGTTCCCATCAGCCTCAGTCAACTTAGTCAATGGCCAGGGGTGATAGGAGTTGTAGCCCAGTAATAGCTGCAGGGCCACAGGTTTCCCACTCCTGCACTGTAATATGTACAATATGACAATTAAAATGTTCAACTTGATAAAAAAAATTAATGAATTTTTTTTTAAAAAAAAAAAAAGGTAAAGGACCCCTGACAGTTAAGTCTAGTCGCAGATGACTCTGGGGTTGCGGCGCTCATCTCGCTTTACAGGCCAAAGGAGTCGACGTTTGTCCACGGACGTTGTTTCCGGGTCATGTGGCCAGCATGACTAAGCCGCTTCTGGCTCAATGGAACACCGAAACCAGAGCAGTGCATGGAAATGCCATTTACCTTCCTGCCAGAGCGTTACCTATTTATCTACTTTTTGGCGTCCTTTCGAATTGCTGGGTTGGCTGGGACCAAGCAACAGGAGCTCACCCCGTCAAAGGGCATCAAACCGCTGACCTTCTGATCAGCAAGCCCAAGAGGCTCAGTGGTTTAGACCACAGCGTCACAAGTACTGATATTCAAAAACTGTTGAGTTCCAAAATCAAGTCTCTAAATTCAATTTGTTCTCATGTAGAATCTCATAGAATACACAGAACCAGTACATCCATACTATTTCTGGATTTGTTAACTCTGTGCATATACAACACTAGACTATACAGTGGTGCCCCGCAAGACGAATGCCTCGCAAGACGAAAAACCCACTAGATGAAAGGGTTTTCCGTTTTTCGAGGCGCTTCGCAAGATGAATTTCCCTATGGGCTTGCTTCGCAAGACGAAAACGTCTTGAGAGTCTTGCGAGTTTTCCCCCTTCCCCCCCTTTTTCTAAGCCGCTAAGCTGCTAATAGCCGCTAAGCCACTAATAGCGCTAAGCCGCTAATAGGGATGCTTCGCAAGACGAAAAAACCGCAAGACGAAGAGACTCGCGGAACGAATTATTTTCGTCTTGCGAGGCACCACTGTAGTTACTTTTTCAGCATAAAAGGTGAACAAAGAAGAAATTCTGCACGGTTACAAAATCAATACCATCTTGCAGGGTCCCTCCTCCTCCCCATGTGAGTTCACATGATGCTTCATCAAGATTAACATTCACTAAAGGTTATTTTCATCATGGTTTGCAAATCAGCTTCAAACTCTGTATAGGGATAGTGACAGTGCAGACATAATGCTACATCTTGGTTAAAACTAAAAGGGCAAGAATGGGTGGGGGGAATTTTTTATAGGAGAGTTGAAGGGAATGAAAGGGATGCACCTGGTCTATCCATGATTCAGACATACAAAAGTATTATTTTTTTATTTGAATCTTTGAATTAACTTTAGGTTTAATATAGGTTTCCACTAATTCAGAAGGCACATCTAAATGTTTTGTGTAAAACACTTGCCCAAAGTTACTTAGCAACATAACTGAGTTGCCATGAAACACATGCACATTTTTGTACTTGCATGCACTTGAATTAAACTACATAAACATGATTCAAGAATAAGACACACTGACTCATTACTATGTAGCACACGAATGTGCACATAGAAGCAAGGTTTAAACTTAGCATTAATATTTTTTCATGACTGTCTCATTATCTTAAATTATCCTTTGTGTCATAAATATTAGTCAATACTTTTAGACAATACTTTTAATCTCATTTTGCGTAAAGACAGAGCTAAATACCAAGTATGACATAGCATATCCACACCTTTTTGATGCCTTAAGGTGAAATAGGAAGCACACAAACTTGAATGCCAGTGCCACTTAAACTATGAGGCTTACTCAAGGTAAATGTGTTTATGAGAAGGGTAAGTCCTCTTGGCTTCTGCAAAGATTTACAATGGAAAATTTAATATTCAATTAAAATTGATTTGGGTCATATTTAAAAATAAAGATAACTCCACCAGTATGTAATGATTATAAGCCAGTATGGATAGTTTGAAAGAATCTCTTCTGATAGCTTATAAGCTTATTTAAAATGAAAAAGACTTATAGAGTAAGGTTTTGAAAAAAGGGTTATAGTAACACAGTTCCCAGAATTCTCAGGTCTTCCATAACAAAAAATTACTACATAGCATTCAGATGTATCCAACTCTCCAGAGTGAAAACAACTGAAGTTCTTTTCTTCCACAACTATTTTAGAGAAAGGCATTCTTAAAATTCACACACTGAAGAGTTTAATTGCCTCCCTGGATTTATTGAACAGACAATCTGAAACTATCCACAATGGTTACTAAACTAATTTTCCTGCTTTAGATATCTTCTTTAACATAATTGCAGGCAATCAGAAAGATCAATGGCGAATTTATGCCATGTACATTATAGTAGACTGTGTTTTTCAAGCTATAGCCATGGATGATAGTAGCCAAATTCCAACGTGAAATAAATCATTGCTGCCTAAAAGCACTTAGAATATTCTAGGTTCAGAAGTGGACCAAAGGAGCCAACATTTGCTGCAGTGGATGACAATAGCAGGCTGAATTGCATCAGTGATGTGTTCTCAACACACAAATATTGTCATAGAAACATCAAACATCATGCAAGCAGATGTCTACTCAAGTAATGGAACTTTCCCAAGCTCACCACAGATCTGATCCTCCACAACAAAGGTGGGAAGGGTACACAATGCAGAAAGGGAGAAGAGAAGTGGGAGTCCTATTGCACCTGCTGAAGTCTGTTCCACTGACAGACAACCACCATTGGACATTACTTTCATGAGCAGATGCCAGGCGCAGGTCTGAAATAACTCACACGGCTTCAGTGAATTCCTTATTCAAAGAAATTAGACAGCTCAAAAGGCTACACCTAGAGAACACAGCAACTCTTGCCAGTAGAACCTGCCCTTATGAGGCAGTTGTGAGGACTGAAGGTCCCAGCCTTCCCACAGTTCCCTAAGTTTCCTTCCCAAGCAATCAGACTCTGTTGTCTTGCCTGTCTTTGCTCCACCCTCTTCATACCTCTTCTGATTCATGGAGACCAGCGGGAGGGGATCTGGTTGCAGCAGGAGGGGGAATACTCCCTGGCTTTTTCAGCAGCCTGCCTCATCTCTGCCTCTTGGCCCCTTTCCTCTCCAACCTCTGCCCCTGGTTCTAGACTGTTCTCTGCCACAGATTCTTCCTGTTCTCTAAATCTTGTTACCTCTTCAGCTTCTAACACTTCCTCCTCCCCATCTGATCTATCTTCTCCCTCTGACCACTCATCATCATCCCACCACCATTCCTCTGGCTCTGAGCCTTCTTTCCTTTGGGGTTCCCTAGTTGGTGCCTCCTACCACTTCAACCTATTCTCAACACTTACCTTCTATCATTTCAGCCATACAATTCAGAATCAGCACACTTACCAATATCCAGTACAAAATTATGAACACGCAACAGAATAAGCACCACAGCACCATATTCTCAAATCAGAATTAAGAGATACAATGATTTTGCACACATGTCATTCCTAATTAAAATCCACAGTCAGTACAGTAGTCAAGATCAAACTGCAAGCAGGTCCTGGTATAGTCAACTTTTGCTTTTTATGTAGAGAATAGGATCTTTTAGAATTTCAGAGAGGAAGAGGCCGCCTTAAACTTTCAGGGACATTCTTGAGGAACAACATATGCAGATATAACAGAAGGTAGGTGGTCTCACTGTTTCTCATTCTTACAAAAATCTAAAGCAGTCCCAAAACTACTTACACCAAAATATACACTAGAGATGGGGAATTTTTGGCCCTTCAGATGCTACTGAAATTCAACTCATCGGCCCAGTCAATAGACACACTTATTAGAGATGATGGAAGTTGTAGTTCAGCACATATGGAGGGCAACAGCTTCCCCAACCCTGACAGACATAACACCATTGTGTACTCTGCTTTAAGTAGAGAAAGCAGCCAATAAATTTATAAAACAAAACACATTGCAGCAGCATTTGTTATGCTGCTGGAAACTAGTCTTTGCTTACCTTATGCAAGGTTTGAATTGTTACAGAGAAATACCATCTTGACCAAGGACCATAGTAGGGCAAAAAATGTACACAGTGTGGATGCACACTGCTGGATCTACAATAAAGCCTCCAACGTTCTGAAAAACTATGTGTTTATACATAATGTACCCTTGTGTATAAGGCAAGCCATCACAAGGGAATGTACCTGTACAACAGACCCTTGAACTGGGTGCCATCAGTGTATTGATTCAGTATCAAGAGATCCAAACTATTACTGTATCCTCTTCACAGAGGAACAAGTAAGTGCTCATGAACCATGGGAGGACGAGCAGAAACAAGTGCTAGAATTAGGTTCAAAATTGATTGCAGGGCCATAAAAATGGACAAAAGACATCAGCTTGATAGGTTAATGGCAGAAGGGTACCACAGTTACCAAGCACAGTTCTGCTGCTGAAGCAAGAGCTGGAATATTACATGGCAGCATTTATGGATGGGCCAAGTGAGAAGAGGAGGCAGGACTATTTGTACCTAAACAGGAGGCATTCAGGAGGTTTCCAAGCTGAACATGTGGAACAGAAATAGGGGAAATAATCACCAACTCCAATTTTGCTGGTTCATGAATGATGAGATCTAATGTCTTAAGATCATCTGAATTTTTGAGGGGGGAGGAAGCATCACCTTTGTTTGAAAGTGTCCCCACCCTTCTCAACTCCTGAATGTTCATTAAATCTTGGATTTCAATTAATTATCCATTTTCTATTTTGCGTGTTCATGACAAATATTCAACTGATTTTTTAAAAACCTTATAAATGCTGTCCCTAATATGACCTTTAAACAGTTGAGTTTACTTTGGAAGTTTGAACCTTAAATAGCTTGGCTTAACAGCTTATTTGAAAACAGAAAAAAAGAACATTTTGTTCAGAAAGATTTTGCTTTCATCCAGAAAATTAAGATCTGTATGTAAAGCCAATTCTGCTTAACTTTGTCCCAACAACCAATGAAAGGTTTGACCTAGAGGTGTACAGTATTACATGATGCTTTCTAAATTTATACACACCCAGAGGTTGTGTCCATTAAATATTATTTAGGAGATAGTAGCAAAATATTTTGTGAAGGTCTCTTTTTGAAACAAAGCTGATCATGACCTTTCATCATAATTTTGTCCTCCAATGCTGATTTAAAAATGGCACCTTTGAATCTATATTGAATGAGATTCTACGTGCATGCATACTGCATCTAAAAGATTGTTTTCAAAAGCTTTGGTAGTTGATGATTATATATGGATTTATTTAAGCATAGTAAAGATGGAGGAAAAATATCTAGTTAACATTTAGGAAAAATAATGATTGAGATTAGCTCAGAACTTTGAAATTAATGAATTTCAAAGCAGTGCTTGGAGTACTTCTCTTGCAGCTAATGTTAAAACCAACTAACGGAAGAAGTTATTTAGAATTATTTGTGAAGTGGGATAGAAAGGAATTGATTTTGCATTCCAATCAGACTTGTGCTAGTATATATTATCTGTGTCATTAGTCTTGTTAAAATATATTTAAAAAGCACACGAAAGCTTATACCAAGAACAAACTTAGTTGGTTTCTAAGGTGCTACTGGACAATTTTTATATATATTTCGACTGTGTCAGACCAACACGGCTACCTACATTAGTCTTGTTAGTTTCTCTGCGGCAAGAACACTCCAGTTTCCCAAAGAAGAAGAAGAAGAAGAAGAAGAAGGAGGAGGAGGAGGAGAAGAAGAAGAAGAAGAAGAAGAAGAAGAAGAAGAAGAAGAAGAAGAAGAAGAAGAATTTTGTACAGTGATCTCAAAATCTAGGAGTTAGCTCTTTACAATATCTTGGCTGCAAGAAAGTTAAAACAAGCTTTGCTACTTTTGACCATTTCAATTATAACATCTTGCAAACAGGCATTTCACAAGATGCCTAGCCAATTCTACAGAATATAAAACAACTTTAATCTATAATTCTACCTCAAAGCATGCTAACATCACACTGCCTTCAATATTTACACACATTTCAGAACATGATCTAATGCAAGGTTTCTCAAACTTGGGCCTCCAGCTGTTTTGGACTACAGTTCCCATAATCCTTGACCACTGGTCCTGCTAGCTAGGGATGGGGGGAGAAGTACAGTCATATCTCGGGTTGAATGTGCTTCAGGTTGAGCGCTTTCGGGTTGCGATCTGCGGCAACCCGGAAGTAATGGAGCGCGTTACTTCCGGGTTTCGTCGCTCATGCATGCGCAAACGCTCAAAATGACATCACGCGTATGCGCGGAAGCAGCAAAACGCGAGCCGCGCACGCGCAGATGCACCGTCGCGTCTTATGTTCCCGTTCGCATCCCGAGGTACCACTGTAGTCCAAAAACAGCTGGAGACCCAAGTTTTGGAAACCCTGATATAATGCATCCACCTGGTTTTCCCAACTTCAATTTCATTCCAATTCAAATAGTGATAAAAGATTGGGGAAAGAATCCAGAATTCCTTGCTGAGATTTTCAAAATAGTGGCAAGCAGATAATTATTTTTTTAACAGGATATTAGGGTCTGTACAGGCAACACTTCTTCATTCCTGCTTGGGAATGGGACCACCCAAAGATATTTGGGCAAACTCCTGCAACTGCAAGAGGAGGAAGGGGAAATTGGAAGGAATTCATATTGAAAAATAAATGAAAGGCGTACAGATCTCCCTCTTCATGGTTTCTACTGCCAGACAACCGTAGAATGATAAAACACAAAGAGAACAAATGTTAGCCAAAGTCAACCTAATAATATAGGGGGCATCAACACCACTCAAGGCTGCCCAAAAAAATAATGAGTAATAAAAATTATAACTGAACTGCAGAGACTAGAGAAGGAAGCATAGCACAACAAGCAGATTGAATAAAGAAGGAAGAATCTGAGAAGTGCTGGGGGACTTTCTCAGGAGTACAGAACTAGGATGAAAATATTGTACAATACTGTGGGAGAATGCAAAGCTTTTTGCAGCTCAACAGGGCAATAATTTCCTTACATGAGGAGGGAGGGAGTGGATGCTATACTGCAATGAAGGAACACATATTTTCTCATCCAAAAACAAAGATGGGGTGCTCCATGAAGGGAAACAATAGCGAGTCTCAAAGGCACAAGTCTGAGAGCACATGGTGAAATTACTAACAGCAACTGAGGCAGCTTGAGTCTGGTCAGTGTGTGGACGGGAAACACCTGAGAACCTCATGTACACCGCCTTTTGTTCAGAAAAACATGATGCAAATGTACCAACTTACTAGATCCCAGCTGTAATCAGGGGCTGGCTGGGAGACAGTAAAATGTAGTCCATCAATCTTATTGAAGTCCCTGAATATTCATCTAAACATTTAAAACTCCTTAATACCTTTAAATACATTTAAGTCAAGGATGCCATGTTAGATATATAAAACGTTATTCACTCTCCAGTATATTCTGAAACATCCTCACGACCAAGTAATTCCTGAATCCTTATTTTCAAAAGACCCAAGAAATGTGGAAGTCTTATTGGAAAATTCTCAGTTGTTGACAACTATGAAAATTGAAATTTACTGGGGATCATTTTATTTTATATATACTGTGATTTCAGAATTTATTGTTTTTACAGTATGCTGTTCTCACAAAATAGCTTCAGTTATATTAGGCGAAATTCTTGGATCACATCACTAAAAATATTTTCCTAACAATGTGATTTTTACAAGTCACAGAAAATATGTTCTCAGAGTATTTACTACAACATTAAAAATGAAGAAACAATCCAGGAAGTTATGAAACTATGCTACAGAAGCATAGTTCCTGTAGAGAACCAGCTACAGTCATTTTACTAATTTCAGAACACAGTTTATAGACAATTGGCTACTGACTTCAGCAATGAAAGTTGAATCATAGAAAATAATCTGCCATAGAGCTTTTTTTCCCAATTGGAATTAAAGCAAAGTAAAACTTTGATATTTACACATTGGTCTCTGATGGGACTTGAAAAAAGGGTGGCCGATAGCAATTTGAATTACTTCATTCATGAAGCTAGGAAATGCTAGGGTGTAACAAGATCCACAACACTTCCTAGAAACCAAAATGCAAGTTATATGTGGTGGTGTCATAATGTCATCATCATGCTTGTTAGAAATGAAGGACCTCAGTTATGATTGCAATGCACACATTTGCAAGTATATTCTCTTATATTTGCAAGTATATTCTCCACCAAGGACCAACCACAAGGGAAATGAGCTTCAATCAAATTATGAAGCTAGAACTGTTGTTTTCTCAAATAATTAAAATAGAAGAATGTAAAAATTATACTAAAGTAGCCAACCCTTGTCATATGAAGCAACTTTAAAAGTGCAATTATGAAAATATGATGCAGCAAACTGGCCAAATTTCCTAAAAGCATTTTCTAGGCTTCTATTATTTTCCATAATTGATCTACAATTATTTCTTGGCAATTATAAACACATCACAATCATCTGATCTGGCATACTTGAAACCCTCTCTGCAAGGTTGACAAAATGTAGTTACAAGTTGACAAAACATAAATGTCACAAGTTGTGAAGCAGCCTTCTAGTCTATTCAAGCATACAGAATATTAGTTTTAATGAAAGCAGAAAAAGGAAACAATAAAAAGGTAGCCCAGTCTCTCTCAGTAGCATGTTTAATTTATCACATTGTTCTTTTATACCCTTTTCTTTTATACCCTTTTCTCCACCCCCACTGTTCTGCCCGGACACTGAGGTCCAGTGCCGCAGACCTTCTGGCAGTTCCCTCACTGTGAGAAGCAAAATTACAGAGAACCAGGCAGAGGGCCTTATTGGCAGTGACACCCACCCTGTGGTATACCCTCCTACCAGATGTCAAAGAAATAAACAACTATCTGACTATTAAAAGACATTTGAAGGCAGCCCTGTTTAGGGAAGCTTTTAATATTTGAGGAATTATTGTATTTTAATATTTTTCTGGAAGCCGCCCAGAATGGCTGGGGCAACCCAGCCAGATGGGTGGGGAATAATAAATTATTATTATTATTATTATTATTATTATTATTATTATGCACAGGTCAAGATGCTGGTCTCAAAAATAGCTGCTAGGAGAAGAAAAACAAAAACAAGCACCTAAAGTTACAAATGCTAGTTGCATTTTAGGATGGTTTTTTTTAAAGAAAACTTGACTATTAATAGATTTTATTTTTCTTATGATTATTATCCAGAAAGATGATGCTGCATGTGCATATCTTATGCATGCTTAGGTGCTCCATGGATGTCAGACTGTATATTTTGTCACAAAAGAAAAGCAGTGGATCCTCTCCAACTTTTCATTCTTAAAGTCAGAGATCCAATGACTGATTCTTATGTAACAACTGGTGGCCTAATTGAGGTGATAATATAATAATAATAATTTATTATTTATACCCCGCCCATCTGGCTGAGTTTCCCCAGCCACTGGGCGGCTTCCAATCAAGTGTTAAAAACAATACAGCATTAAATATTAAAAACTTCCCTAAACAGGGCTGCCTTCAGATGTCTTTTAAAGAGAAGATAGCTGCTTATTTCCTTGACATCTGAAGGGAGGGCATTCCACAGGGCGGGCGCCACTACCGAGAAGGCCCTCTGTCTGGTTCCCTGTAACCTCACTTCTTAGGGAACCGCCAGAGGGCCCTCGGCGCTAGATCTCAGTGTCTGGGCTGAACGATGGGGGTGGAGACACTCCTTCAGGTATACAGGACCAAGGCCATTTAGGGCTTTAAAGGTCAACACCAACACCTGGGTCCAGGATGACAGTAAGGAGATAGGAAAAGCTGATTTATCTCAAGAATTCACTAAAAGCATGCAGACACCTTTTTCACACTGACGTCCTCTCTGAAGATGATGTTGAGACTATTAATCTAGATCTACATGCAAAATTATTAAGCATTTACAAATGCATGTTACAGAGCAACTTACCAACTCTATTCCCTGTGGAAAAGGAGTGTCATCCAAATCCTTTAAGGGAAATCTCTGGATTATTTTCCCCAGACCATCTCCTGATCCTAAAGTGGAAGGAAAGGGAGAGAGGGGGAGGAGGAAAGAATGAGATTGTGAATGTTTTGCTTTTCCAGTCAGAAGTTTACACATATGAAAGAAGTCACAATCTAATGCATACTTGCATCTGGTTAAACTGTGGCAAGAACTTTTTAAGTTCTAGAAACTGTATTCAAGTGACTGCTGAAGACTGCAGAATTTAAGTTCCAGCGACACATACATGGTACCCAATCTTGTTTTCAGAAACTATGTTCTGTATTTTACACATAGCAGTGACATTAAGACCCACTGAATACTCAATGTATACTCTTAGACATAGGCATAATGATGCCACAATGCAATCATAAAAATTTTACTATGCACCCAAATTTTACTATGCACCCATCGTGGTACTTCTAGCACATCAACCACTATGGAGATTAAACCAGATAGGAAAATGTACAGTTGCATAAAAACACAAGGGGGAGCACATGAATGTATCATCCCTACAGGAATATGTGACAGCATAGTACAAAATCAATTTAGCATTTCTACCTTCCGTGTACATTTATGGCTTGCCTCTATTCAAGGTATTGTAACTTAACTTGTCCCTGAGCAAACTCCCATATAGCTTCCATTCAGTCACTGCAGATCTGATGTTGAATGGAAGATACATATTCAAGAACCAATGCAAGTAAACTCCAGTTTTACTGTACTGTAAAATGCTACTTCATTGCAGCATATTATACACATTTTAATTTACGGTGATATAATTAAATGGAACCCAGTACTTTTACATGCTCTAACTGTGCTTGAAGCACCATAGAGTAAGCAAGAAAAGAAAGCTGGATCTATCTTAGAGGTCAGTTAAATATACAATTAGCTTGTGGGTGGGTGTTTTCAGGAGGGCGGGCAGTTTTGCTTCAATTCAGCATTTTAAGCAACATAATAAGTGCCCATGAGAATCAGATCAACCTAGTTCAGCATTCTGTTCCCACAGTAGCCAATCAGATGCCTATGGGAAGCCCACAAACATCACACGAATACAACAGCAGTCTCTCCCTCATGATACCCAGAAACTGATACTGGAAGTAGTACAGCCACAACTGACAGCCTTATCCTCCATGAATTTGTCTATTTCCTTTCAAAGCCATCTAAGTTGGCAGCCATTATTACAGTGAACCATGGCAAGGAATGCCATAGTTTAACTATGCATTATGTCTCTCCTTAATCTCCCAACATTCACCTTCATTGGATGGTATTCTGAGAGGGGAAGATCTTCTTAATCTACTTTATGCATCCATTTTATATACCTCTTTCTTCCCCAAAACAAAGGGGCCCCAAACTTGTAATTTTCCCAACGCCTTGATCATTTTGGCTGCCCTTTTCTGAACCTTTTCCAGCTCTACAGTATCCTTTTTTTTATGTGTGGCAATGAGAATTTTATATAGTATCCCAAATGCAGTTGCACTACAGATTTGTATCGAGGCAATGTAAGATTGGCAATTTTATTTTCAATCCATTTCCTAATTATCCCCTGGAATACAGCTCTTTCACAGCTGCTGCACATATTTTAAACAAGCTGTCCACTGCAACCCCAAGATCCCTTTCCTGGTCAGTAACAGCCAGTTCAGTGCACTACGGTGGTACCTCGGGTTACATACGCTTCAGGTTACATATGCTTCAGGTTACAGACTCCGCTAACCCAGAAATAGTACCTCGGGTTAAGAACTTTGCTTCAGGATGAGAACAGAAATCGCGCAGCGGCGGCGCAACAGCAGCGGGAGGCCCCATTAGCTAAAGTGGTGCTTCAGTTTATGAACAGTTTCAGGTTAAGAACGGACCTCCGGAACGAATTAAGTACGTAACCAGAGGTGCCACTGTATTAGTGTTAATGTAAGGTTAGGAAGTTTTGCCCCAAACAGCATCACTTAAGGAAGGAAGCTGCAAAGTGCTTTTTACATACAATACACTTCTATCCAGTATCTGCAATAGACCATATTAATTTTAAGTTGCCATTAATTTTAAGTTGTATAATCAAGTTGCCGACATTATGAAAACATATTGTGTAATATGGAAACATTCTATCATACTTGCATAAAATCTAGATAGATATATAGTACCAGGATACTATTCTAATTTTATATTCCTTGTTAAAGATCAGATTGAAAGAAATAGAACAGATATCCAGAATACAACTGGTTGTATCATCAAGGTTTAAACACGGAGTGATCTGAGGGATCAATTACAAAACTGCAACATCACAAAAATATAATATACAAAGTTATGCAGGAATACACTTGTAAGTCGCCCCAAATATTGATTACATAGGACTGTATCCAATTGTGTCCCTGAACTTATATCAAGCTTCTGTGAGTAGAATGGGGGGATAGTTTTTGCTGAGTCACCCTCCCCTCTGAATCCCTTCCACACAATCTGCCCCAGAGCATTGGGGACCATTTGGAACAGCATGGAGCGGGGGCTGCCAGAGAAGGGAGGAATTCAGAGAAATCACCTTCCACTAGATCCATGAGCTGCTGGTTTCTTCAGTTGGTGAAACATCAGCAAAATGCATCAGTAGTTCTGTACTCTTTTTTATTCTCCTTATATGAAAGGGATGTGGTCTTTTAAGGTCAGGAGGAGGGAGGGGGAGAGAGAGAGAGTACATGACTTTATGTGGCTGCTGTATCATTGCCTGCTGTCTCCTAACTGGAATGTGTAGCACAATCTCATTCTGGCTGACTCTTCTGGTTTTGAAAAGGACAGGCACCTGGGATGTTGCCATCCCAGAATATTGGGGAGGTGACTGGAAGTGGTAGCAGAAGCAGGCGGAAGCTTAGCAGAGAATGAGTGAAGACTCCAAATAACTGCTTGCAAGACAGCATTAATATTGCTGTACATCAGAGCGACTCCCTCCTATTTCAATGTAGCCTCCCAAGAAGAAGTAATCAAAAATAAAATAAGGATATCAGACCTAACACCCACATTTCTCTAAAAAAAATGCAGCACATTCTACTTTAAAAAAAAAATCTCAAGGGAAAAGTACACACCAAATTCTTATAATATTTTGATATAAATTTGTGATGATCCCTGATTATTCTTTGTTCCTTAGACCCATAAAGTCAACTCACAACATTAAACTGCAATAAAATTCCTAGCTCCCATAAATTCACTGGGTCATTGACTTTAACAATCTTCAACTGACTCGTTCAATTGTCAGCTAGTCTCTTGTTTTGGATATCTCTGATTACAGGATTTCTTTTTTTTTATTTCTCTTTATTAATTTTCATACACACATATACACACATATGTACAGAAAATAAATTCTTCATGAAAAAAACAATAATAAGAACAACATAACTTAATTATAAGAAAACAAAAAACAAAAACAAAGACAAACATGTAAGTTATTGACTTCCCTCCACCTCAGTTTTGGGTTATGTAATACATTTTTTCCCGCAGTTTTTCTTTAAAACTTTTGTATGTCGAAGGGTTATATTAAGCCTACTGTGATCTTTGGATTTTTTAAATCTACTTCAATATAGGTTATGAATTTATTCCATTCTTTAATAAACTTTGTTTCTTTCTGGTCTCTAATTTTTTGTGTTAATTACAGGATTACAGGATTTCTATCACACTGTAAATGCGAACACACACATCATTTTACATTCTTAAATATGGCAACAAAGAAGGTGTTAGCAGAAAATATTTTATTAGGAGCATATGAAAAAAAATTGTAGCAAGTAAGGCTGGTTTCAAGTTCAACAGACTAATGGCAGTTGTGACAACATTCCATAAATATTGGGAGGCAACGTTCTAAAGAACAACTCCTTGTCAAATCAAATTTCATTCAAACTTTTTTTCACTTCCAGATTATAATGTAGTATTAATGAAGTCTTACAAATTTGGAATGTATATTCTTTCTCATCTTCTGCTGCTCATGCCCCAAACTACCTCCCACAACACATATTCAGAACACATTCTCTTTCTTCTCTTCAAAGCCCATGCATCATTTCGCGACATAGTAATTCAGTTTTACTAGCAAACCAGGGGTTAAACTAACCCCCTATAAGAGATACAGACACATATCGCATGACACACCTACACACTGCAGCTGACACACTAACATGTTGCAACACACATTTTGGAAAGCTCTGCCTTACTGAAACAGAGTAGACATACATTAACTAAACTGAATGCATACCCTCCTATTTCATCCTTCTCACTTAGCCCATAGCCTTCTTTATGTTGAGCCTCAGAGGACTGTAAGCTCCTTTTTGTAACTTCATAAAGTTCCATGCACATCAAGCTTCTTTGAGTAACTCCACCCTTACATACATTATTTCAGTGCTAGAAAAAACAGTTGAGAGTTAAGATTACCAATTAGTTATTTTTGTGATCCTGCAGTGCCCTAAACACAACTGCTCCCAGATTCAGATTTGCAAAGTACAGTAGTGCCCCGCAAGACGAATGCCTCGCAAGACAAAAAACTCGCTAGACGAAAGGTTTTTTCGTCCGCGATTTGCCTCGCAAGACGAATTCCCCTATGGGCTTGCTTCGCAAAACGAAAACGTCTCGCGACTTTGTTTCCTTTGTGTAAAAACCGTTAAAACCAAGGGTGCTTAGCTTGAGCAGCTGCAGTTGCGACTTGACTTCGAGGAGCAACTGTTAGCGCGTGGTTTGGTAGCCTTTTCTCAGACTTTGCTCACTTTTGAAGATTTTCCAAAACTTTTCCAGAACTTTTCCAGAACTTCTCTTTCATCCATTTGGTAAGTTAAACTTTTAAAACTTTTTTGGGGGGTTTTGGATTTTGGGTTGGGGTGTTTGGGATTCAAGGACTTGGTGTTGGGAAGGGGTTTGCGATAATCTGGGGGCTTGTGGGCCTTTTTTGGGAATTTTTATGATTTTCTGTGACCACTGGGCCAGGTTGGTTTTTTTTTGAAAATTTTTCTGAGTTTGAATTTCTGAGTGCTGGCTGGCTAGGGGAACAGTTGGGGAGGTTTCTGCAGAAATCTGGGACCATGTGGGGTTTTTTGGGGAATTTTTATGATTTTCTGTGACCACTGGGCCAGGTTGTTTTTTTTTGAAAAATTTTCTGAGTTTGAATTTCTGAGTGCTGGCCATGTTGTTATTTTTTGAAATTTTTTTTTGTCTGGGTGGGGAAGCAGTTGGGGAGGGGTTTGCAGCAGTTGGGGAGGGGCTGGGGGAGCAGTTGGGGAGGGGTTTGCAATTTCTGTGTTGTGGGTGGGTTGGTGCGTGTCTGTGGGAGCAGTTGAGGTTTTTGAAGACATTGGTGATTTTTGAAGCTTTTCCTAAACTTATTTTGCAGCCATTTGAGGTTTCTGAGGACTTCGGTGGTTGATTGTTGAAGCTTTTCCAGAACTTCTCTTTCATCCATTTGGTAAGCTAAACTTTTAAAACTTTTTGGGGGGTTTTTGGATTTTGGATTTGGGGTTGGGGTGCTTGGGATTCAAGGCCTTGGTTCTGGGTTTTAATTTCTGTGTGGTGGCTGGCTGGCTGCTTTTGTATTTTTTGGGTTTGAAGCACATCACTGATTTTTTTTTTTTCTGAGTTTACGAAGGTAGGAGCTGTGCTGCCATGGGACCCAAGAAGACTGCTGCTGCGGTGGCCGGTGAGAGGAAGAAGGAGAAGGTGACACTGGAAATGAAGAAGGAGATCATCTGGAAGCACGACGGCGGAATGCGTGTGACGGACATCGCCAGGGAGTACGGCAGGAACCCATCGACCATCGGGACCATCCTAAAGATGAGGGAGAAGATCCTGGCGACTGATGCAGCCAAGGGAGTCACCAGGATCGTGAAGAACTGCCCAGCTGTCCTGGAGGAGGTCGAGAAGTTGCTGCTCATCTGGATAGAAGAGAAGCAGCGTGCAGGGGACACAGTGTCTGAGGCCGTCATTTGTGAGAAGGCCAAGGCCTTGCACGCTGACCTCATCCGGGAACAGCCAGGAACCTCAGCCGAGCCAGAAGTCTTCAAGGCTAGCAGAGGTTGGTTTGACCGGTTCAAGACAAGATCTGGCATCCACAGCGTGGTCAGGCATGGAGAGGCTGCCAGTTCTGATGTTCCTGCGGCTGAAGACTTTGCAGCGGAGTTCCTGGAGGTTGTGACGACGGAGGGCTACGTTCCGCAGCAGGTCTTCAACTGCGACGAGACCGGGCTGTTTTGGAAGAGGATGCCCAAAAGGACTTTCATCACTCAGGAGGAGTCCAGGCTGCCTGGCCACAAGCCCATGAAGGACCGCCTGACCCTGCTCTTCTGTGCCAACGCAAGCGGCGACCTGAAGATCAAGCCCCTGCTGGTGTACCACTCGGAGAACCCACGGGCCTTCAAGAGACACAAGATCGACAAGGAGCGGCTGAGTGTCATGTGGCGATCCAACAGCAAGGCTTGGGTCACACGTGTGCTGTTTGTGGACTGGGTCAATCTTGCTTTTGGCCCTGCTGTCAAGCAGTACCTGCTGGACAACGACCTGCCGCTGAAGGCTTTGCTTCTGATGGACAATGCTCCTGCCCATCCTAAAGGCCTTGAGGTGGACTTGTTGGAGGAGTTCAGCTTCATCAACATCATGTTCCTGCCGCCTAACACCACGCCACTGCTCCAGCCGATGGATCAGCAGGTCATCGCCAATTTCAAAAAACTCTACACCAAGGAGCTTTTCAGGCGATGCTTCGAGGTGACTGACTGCACCACCATCACCCTGCGGGAATTCTGGAAGGACCACTTCGACATCGTCACCTGCTTGAAGATGGTCAACACGGCCTGGAAAGGGATCAGCCAGAGAAATTTGAATTGCGCTTGGCGCAGCCTGTGGCCGGACTGTGTGGCACCAAGTGACTCTGATGCACCAGAGTCAACAGTGGTGCAGGACATTGTTGCCTTGGGGAGGACCATGGGCCTGGAGGTCACGGAGGAGGACGTCTGCGAGCTGGTGGAGGGGCACGACGACGAGCTGACCACCGTGGAGCTGGTCGAACTGCAGGCAGAGGCTGCGCAGGAGCAGGCCTCACTGGAAGAGGAGGAAGCAACTGAGGAACGGCTGTCCTCCGAAAGACTGAGGGACATTTGCCAGAAGTGGAAGGAGGTGCAGACTTTTGCAGATCTACACCACCATGAGAAGCACGTGGCACATGACGCTGGGAACTTTTATGATACGAGGGTCATGTCGTCTTTCAGGGAGCTACTGAAAAGGCGGATAAAGCAGCAGACTATGGACAGGTTCTTGACCAAGAAGCAAAGAGTGGAAGAGGAGCCTTCTTCGAGTGGTCCCCCAGAGTCTTAGAAAATGTACTGTACACTTTGTTGATTTTTAAATGTTTTTCTGTCATGTTTATAAAGTTAATTTATTTTCCCTTCAATTTTTGAACTGCTCTTTACAGTATGTGTGACTTTAAAGAGCAGTTAATAAACTGTTGTTGTACCAAATTTGGCTTTGTTTGGACTTTTTTTGACCATAGGAACGCATTAATTGATTTTCAATGCATTCCTATGGGATTTCGTGCTTCGCAAGACGAAAAATTCGCTAGACGACAAAAATTGCGGAATGAATTAATTTCGTCTTGCGGGGCACCACTGTATAGATCTTAACTCCTATCTCCAATGTGGATACCTCTCACTAAAGTCTCACACCAGCTGTAGAATACACTTTGGGGCTCTCTCTAGGACAGCTTTCCCATTCCTTTGCCCTCCAAATGATATGGATCACAACTTGCCTCAGCCCTAGTCATCATGGCAGTCAGGGATGGTAGGAGTTACAGTCCAAAACATGTGAAGGGCACCAGTTTGGGAAGGTTGTACTAGGACAAAAAATGATTACCATATACTGGAACAGTCACTCTGGGCTCTTTCAGTCTTGGAGACAAGAAATCTCAGTCTTCTAACCTAAATGAAGAGGGTACGCCATGTGACAGTAACAATGGTGAGCCTGCAGGATGCTTCACCCTGCAATACACACAAATTCAATGCAAGAGAGGCTGAAACTAACTGCAAATTAGTAAGCAGTCAAGCTTCTTACAATGCCTATCATCTGGTGACATTATTACAGTAGGATCCAAAGAATCTAGTGGAAATCTGTGGGGCTCTAGTTGCTCCTCTCTCTCAGTGCAGATCTCTTAACCCCCCAAGAAAGTCATTCTATGGATTAAGGAATCTCCAGAATAGCACTGGAGAGGGGCAGCAAGCAGGAGAGATAGTGTGATAAATCCCCGAGCTTCCTACATGTAGAAGCAATTACAAGAAGGAAAAGACTTCTAAATATTTCCTTTTTCATTCCTCATTTACAGTAACATATCAGTGGCAGGATAACTCTCTCTCTCTCTCTCTCTCTCTCTCTCTCACACACACACACACACTTATGTCCTTCCATACCAGGCCTGATGGTTAGAAACTTGCCTATCTCAATGAATGAACGTTTTCAAGATTTAGCTGATTAATCTATCAAATCAGCTAAAGAATGGAGCCCTGCTTTTCTCATGTACATGCAGGTACATATTGGGGGGGGGGGTTGGGGGGTGGAGGAGGCTTAAAAATCAAAAAGGCCATTTGGGCTACCCAAACACCTTGCAGCTTTGCTACTCTTTCTAGGTTTGAATTTTGTGTTTTTCATGACTATGAACACACCTGAAATTTAATGTCTAGCAAACTTCTGCCCAAATGCAAATATACATTTTATAAAAGCAAAGCAAAACAGGTCTCCCTTCCTTCTGCATTTGTAATATCTATACATCAGCTCTTAATGATGGATGTCAAACAAAATGGAACACTACATAAGGGCCTCTTATGCATTTGTGACACACAATCTATAAGAAAGACATGCTTTCCAAAAGCATAAAAAAATTAATTTGATATTAGCTTGTACAATGCATATGGAAGGAAAATATGTGTTCATCAGATGAAGAATATATTAAAATGCCGTAATGTTGATCATAGAATCTTCCATGTGGACCAACATGGCTTTCAGTATTCAAATTGAGTTCTCTTTATATCTACTACTCTGAAATATCTGAACTGCTCCCTGAAACTAACCCTGGCCATACACAATACTGTAACATTCACATATTTTATGAGAAAGTCTGGGACCATACCATCTACAAAAAACAGGGGGTTGGACTTAAAGACCCTTAGGGTTCCTTCCAACTCTATTCAAGGAAGAATCTTATGTCCCCATACACTCAACCTTCAACTAAAATCTTGTAAACAACCATTTTGGTTTAATTAATACACACAGAACATTAAAATCCTGGCAAAGATTTCTAGTTCCTGAACCTCAGTATCCCTCAACTCCCTTCTTATATAAATCTCGGCTATTAAAGGTTACATGCCATCTCCTGCTTGCCCTTTAAATTCCACGAGCAAATTGTTAGTGCAACTTACATTCCAAATTAATGAGATGTGCGATAAACTGTGCCTCTTTCCCTGTGAGGCATGGATAACAATATATTTAAGCTGCATTTATTTTTAACTCTGTGTTTAATGTTTGGGGTACAAATTGTTTAGTTTGTCTAAAGTAGTAAGTCACAAGCATTGGGTATATACATACAGATACACACATATACACTTATATATGTGCACATTCATATATGCATGCTAACTCATGTGAACTTATGGATTGTGTGTGATGCAGAAAAGCAAAGCTGCAGTATCATTACACTATAATATAAAATGACACTGCAAACCAATATACAACAATGCAATGAATAGTATTGGCACTTCAAACAGTTTCATAGCATTCAAGCTGGTTTGCAAGATGAATTACAACAGTAAAAGAAAGCGTCATCTAAATATAGGTAAAGGGGTAAAGGGACCCCTGACCGTTAGGTCCAGTCGCGGACGACTTTGGGGTTGTGGCGCTCAACTCACTTTACTGGCCAAGGGAGCCGGCATACAGCTTCCGGTTCATGTGGCCAGTATGACTAAGCCGCTTCTGGCGAACCAGAGCTGCACACGGAAACACCGTTTACCTTCCCGCTAGAGTGGTACCTATTTATCTACTTGCACTTTGACGTGCTTTCAAACTGCTAGGTTGGCAGGAGCAGGGACCGAGCAACGGGAGCTCACCCCGTCGCGGGAGCTAAAATGAACAAATCACCACTATACAAACTGTAATCAATTATGCAGGTAAAATTCATTATATAAACTGCACAGAAAATAAATATACATTGTCCTGCCAATATAAAAATGAATATTTACTATACTGGCTTTTAACTGACTGAAAGAGATATTTCCCATTTTTATTCTTTCAGTAGCTATATAGCAGGACTGACTAGACTTTTTTTGGCTCAAAGGTAAAATTAAAGGTTGGTCACTCCTCCAAGGGTACCATGCTAACAGTGGTCATGGCAAAAGTGGTCACCAAACACGCATCTGCATACTGCATTCACCATACATACAACACATATAAAGCCCCACACGTAGGAACAAATCATACTTATTCCTGCAGTGCTGAGCTAAGTATATATCCTAACCCTCTCCTCCATATCGAGCATTGTGATACTTCACACTGCAGGTGTAGGGACCCATACTTGCTCTTTACTTAAAAAAAAAAGTCATCCACACATTTTACAATTTGGCTTTTACTTGCTATACTACACCATCCAACCAAAGTTCTTCTAAGTATCACGCAGACCTTCAAAAGAGTGGAAAACCAGAGTGATAGCCTGCAATTTTAACAACATTACCTTACTTATTTGTTTTTAATCTATTTTTCTTTTAACAGAATGCCAACTCCTCTCACCTGCCCTCTCCTTAGGAATGAAACTGACTGTCCAGAGGTTTCTTGGTATCCGTCTGTCTTGGGCGACAATGGAAGAGTGCACCATCAGGGGTGAAGTCAAACCATTGGAGAACTACAGTGCCTGCTGTGGCTGTAGAGGCCAATATGGGAGACACATGTTTTGCTACAGCTGGGGCAGATGAAGGCATCCTGTTGTGCTGATGCAGATGCACTACAGGAAGTTGTTTATGTGGTCTATTTTGGAAGTTTCTGAAAGGTTTATGCAATATTTTTTACATCATTATTAACACTGTCAGGACAAAGCCTGGCTGTCGGAAACTTCATAGAACACCTATTCCCCCCCCCCCCAAAAGCATCTTCATCATAAGAAAGAATTGTCTGTCAATTGAAAAGAGACAGACACCTGCTGCTTGAAAAGCTAATCATGAGCAGTACTACAAATGCTTCTTTGAAAAAGCTATTTTTGGTAACTTGCCTTAGGAGTGTTTCAAAACCCCTTGTACAATGTAAGCTAGTTTAAAGGATTACTGAATACTGGGGGGAAACTGTCAGTTTAAAAAAATCATTTACAACCAAATGTGTTTTTTCAAACCTTTGGTAAGTTCAAAAGGCACCAGAAAGTCGGATGTGTCTAATTAGTAGAGAATGCAGCATTGCTCAAGAATATGCAAAAAATAAAAAAATAAAAAGCTTCTCAGGGCCAGATGATAAGTTCAGCACAGGGCACTTCAACATTCAATATAAACAAAATCTTTCATATAAAAGATACAGAAGTAAAACACTTTAAAACTGTTTTATTAAAAAGGAGGGACAAGGAAACTATGCAGGGAAAGCATAGATGGTATCTCAGCACTGTACAAATTAGGATGTTTGAAAGTCAATGCAATTAGTAGTTAACCCTGTGACACACAGCTCCAACCCAAACAACCCACACGGGGTTCATCCACACTTCTGCTTCTCTCATACCTAGAAAGCATAGGTCTGAGAGATTTTCCACTTGTCCTGTGCTTTCTAGGCATGGGTCCAAGCAGTTTTCTGCTTCCCCTGCCACTTTCCCTGTGGAAAACCAGCTCTTTAGTGCTGATTCAGTGGTAAAGATTGTGTTTTCCAGTGAGAAAGTGGTAGGGCAAGAAGAAGTCTGGATGAGACTTAATATTTTAATTAAGACAAATTCTGTCAAGAACATACTATGCTGGCTGTAATTTAAAGTGTTTTTATTGTCATGAAAGTGAATATTTTATATAGTACAATAAGAAGAAATTCTACCAACTCTTCACTCTTAGATTCCCAAAGACAGAGGATTAGAGCTGGTGAACATTTCAAAATTTATAAACTATGGCCTAAGGTCCCAAATGAAGTCAAAGGGCAGGACTACAAGTCTTCACACTGAAATTCTTCAGGGAATGAAAACCACCTGTGTGAACTGACTGTTCATTTTAATAGGATGGACTTGTTGGCCAAAATGAGCATATTTTGTCTATTTTGCAAAACAGATGCCGTATGTATTACTAAATGCATACCACTAAAAACTTGCTAATGTCCAATAAATAATCAACATATATTGCAGTAAGTCAGTCGTACCCTGGTATAATCAGCAGTGAATTATTTTCTTAGCCACATTGCTGATGCTTTGCATTTTCAAAAGAAGAAGTCATTAGAATGAAAGACATAATAAAATTAAATGAGTTGAAATCTAAGACCAGGGATCTGGTAATATTGCATTATGATCAGAGCTCCATAAATCCAGTCAGGTTTCTAAAAACAGCCCTTTCCAAATCTGTAGATGACCTCTTCTTCGATATTCTCTCTGGAATAATGGAAAGATCATATACACTTCCCCATATAAATCTGAATTTAAGCCATGTTGCCTAAGTCTTCCAAATAACAGCAGTATGTTGGTCAGCTGATGAGGGATTATTGTCCTGAATGCCAACAAGGCCAGGCTAAAAGGTCTGTGTCAAAACCAACTGCCTGAAGTAGTCTCACTTATTTCAGAAGTCTCAGATACGTTTTAATCTGTTTGCATCCTTGAGATGTATAAATGGATTATTTATTCCTAGCAGCTAATACAGAGACAATCAAGTATTTGGTGATGAACAGTCAAGTTATCTGACCTGAAAGAACTGCTGCCAACTACGAGGCAGTATGCCTCTGAATGCTAGTTGTAAGCAAGTGAGCACAAGTGTTGAGTGTTGTGCTCATGTCCTGCTTCTGGGCTTCCCATATGCATAGAAATGGCCACTGAGAGAGCAGGGTGCTGGACCAGATGGGCCTTTGGCCTGATCCAGCAAGTTTCTTCTTAATTATGATGAGACAGTCAAAATGATAAACGAGGCCTATTTCTGTACATACAAGTACACAGTCAGTTTTTAGTACTCTATGTCCTTAATACCACCATCTAATGCATTGTGTTTCCATGTAAATTCTGTCAAACTGTTTCCAAATATGGTGGTACCTCGGGTTAAGTACTTAACCTGAAACTGTTCATAACCTGAAGCACCACTTTAGCTAATGGGGCCTCCTGCTGCCGCCGTTCTTAACCTGAAGCACTATTTCTGGCCTAGTGGAGTGTGTAATCTGAAGCATATATAACCTGAGGTACCACTTATCAGATCTAAATTTGTTTTTCTTTTCCTACAAAACAGAAGCTCTGAGCTATAATAAAGACAATGCCAAATGACAACACACACAATAAAGAACTTCACCTTCAGTTAAGAAGTGGTCAACAATGCAACCAAACCAGAACAGGTGCACTTATCAGCATTGCCATTAGCCATGCACTCATAAGCAACACAACATGTACTGTATTATAGGTCCTGGATCAGTTTTTGGAGGTAGTGGTGGACTGGATAAAGGCCAATAATTTGTGATTGAATCCCAACAGGACAGAACCCGGGGGGAGTTGATGCTTTCCAGATCAGGGAACTGGGAAAGTTGCCTGTTTGGGATGTGTTTGCATTTCCTTTGAAGGGACAAGTACATAGTTTGGGGCTGCTTCTGGGTCAATCATTGTCACCAGAGTGACCACAAGTGACCTCAGCAGCTGGGAACACCTGTACTAGCTTTGACTGGTTCATCAGCTGTGCCTGTTCATGGACATGGGCAGCCTGGCTATACTGATCCATCTGTTGATAACCTTTAGGTTGGATTTGGCTACTGCTAAAATTGATCCAGAACTCATAGTCATTCATCACATCAAAGGGAAGCATATCCAAGTGACTGCCACTAACCAGGGCAATAAAGGTCACTGGAATGCTGCATCCCCTAGCTTCCAAGAAGACCATCATGACTGGAGCAAGAAAAGCCTGGCAAGAACAGCCAGCGAAAGAGAAGTTTCCATAATGTTTGCTTTACTCTTCCCTTCTCGTTCTTTTTCCCTTTTGTATCAAGTCTCTTAGATTGTGAGCCTGCATCATCATTGTTTTACAAATTTATAAACCTCTTCATGGCCAGAGGCCATCTAAGCAGCGCACAAGATTAAATTCTTTTTTTATTATTATTTTTTATTAAGCTCATTTTCAAAAAGAAGAAAAATAACACAAAACAAAAATACAGACCCAACAACATATCAACAGAAACATGTAAACATATAAACATATAAACATACAGCAACAAAGAGGGGGGGAAAAAAACACATACACCCATAACATAACAGTGATTGACTTCCCTCCATCACGGTTTGAGCTTTACTCCCACATTATCTTCCTACGGTGTCTTTTTATCATCTTTATCTACACCTCTCAGACTTTATATAACACCTACTGTAATTTTAATATTTCCTAAATTTGATTCTATGTATGTAATGAATTTACTCCAATCATTAATAAATTTTGCGTTTTTTTGATGCCTGATCTTCTGTGTCATCCTTGCTAGCTCTATATACTCAAATAACTTAGATTGCTATTCTCTGATGGTTGGAATATTGGAGGTTTTCCAGTTTTGCGCTAGCAGTATCCTGGCGGCTACCGTTGCGTATTGGAACATAGTTTGATCTTCCTGCCTAATCTCCTTCCCGACCATTCCTAAAAGGAAGGCTTCAGGTTTTTTAGGGAAAGTGTATTTCAAATTTTTTTTTAATTCATCGTAAATAAGTCCCCAAAACCTTTTCACTTCTTCACAAGCCCACCACATATGATGGAAGTCACCCTCTTTTGACTTGCACTTCTAGCAAGTTTTATCCCCCGTCTTGTACATTTTTTCTAGTTTCACAGGGGTGAGGTACCACCTGTACATCATTTTTTGTAAATTTTCTCGGAGATCAACACATGCTGTAAACTTCATGTCCTTGTTCCAAAGTTTCACCCACCTGTTATAATCTAGGTTATATCCAAGGTCTATGGCCCATTTAATCATGACCTCCTTCACCTCCTCGTCCTTAGTGTCCCAGTCTAATAGTTGGTTATACATTTTAGATAGAAGTTTGGAGTTTCCTTCTATTATTTCCACCTGGAATCTCGACTTTTTCTCACTCATCCCTATTTTTTTGTGCTCATTCCATAAAGAATTAATTTGGTAAAATTGCAACCAGGTCGTTAATTTATCTTTCAGTTCTTCATAAGGTCTGAGCTTCCACCCTTTGTCTGATTTTACCAGTAATTCCTCATAAGTCCATCTCTGACCTTCCATATTAGATTTTTTAATTATCAAGATGTCAACTGGTGATAACCACCATGGGGTGTCTTTTTCTATAAGTCTCTTATTTCTATTCCATACCTCGAGTAGCGCTCCTCTAATTATATGGTTGGAAAATCCTTTGTGGGCCCTCTCCTTATCTTGCCAAAGATACACATGCCAACCAAATCTGGCGTCGAATCCCTCCAAATCCAACAGATCCGTTTTTTTCAAGACAATCCAGTCCTTGATCCAACATAGACACGCGGCCTCATAGTATAGTTTCAGGTTCGGAACGGCGAACCCTCCCCTCTCTCTACGATCGGTAAGTAGTTTAAATTTGATTCTTGCTCTCTTGCCCTGCCAAATAAATCTGGACAGGGTTTTCTGCCAATCTTTGAATGATGTCGTGCCCCTAATCACCGGAATATTCTGAAATAGGAACAACAGCCTTGGGAGAATGCTCATTTTAACTGCAGCCATTCTACCCGACCAAGAAAGTTTTAACCTGCTCCAGGTGTCCAGGTCTTTTTTTCTTTTCTGATTGAATATATTTTATTTATAGCCTTTAGAAGCAACCATGTGAAGCATAGAGATTTCAACCACCTTCCATGCTTGTCTTTGCTTTATTTCAACAACCAATGGGTTGTCTACTGACATAAAAATATCTTTGTAGACTATGCATTGGCTGTAACAGTTTCTATGGAGACCATCTTCAACCATAATTTTAGCACCTCCATTATGAACCTCTCTCTGCTTTTTGCCTTTCATATTCTGCTTGATGTTCATTATGCTGCTTTAGGAGCAGCACCCATATTGCTACTGAGGCACCAAAACTCAGGCCAACTTTAACCCAGTTTGGTCTGCTTATATCATCAGGCTGTGCCCTGAATGCAGAACGAGATGGTTCTCGGATTGGGTTTCCTGATAACCTCCGCGCAACCTGCAAGGGCGCCGCCATGTTGTTTTGCTTCCTCCTCCTCCACGTAGGTTCCCTCGTGTCCAGGTCTTTTTTGATCTCTTACCAGGTCCTTGTGTAGTTATCTTCTACTAGGTTTATATTTTTCGTGGAGATCCAGATGCCCAGATATTTCACCTTTTTCACCACCTTAATTCCTGTTTTCAGCTCTAACTGGTTTCTTAACTCTTCAGTTAAATTCTTTGTCAACATCTTAGTTTTAACTTTATTTAGTCGAAAGCCGGACAAATTTCCAAACTCTTCAAGTATCTCTATAACTTTACCGATACCCTCTACTGGATCTCCTAACGATATTATCAAATCGTCGGCGTAAGCCTTCAATTTATATTCTTTGGCTCCTATTCTAATTCCCTTTATTTCTGAGGTTTCCCTTATTTTATTTGTAATTACTTCCAACACCATAATGAATAAGAGGGGGGATAGAGGGCATCCCTGTCTTGTACCCTTCGAGATCTCAAACGAATTGGTTAAGATATTGTTAATAATCAGTTTGGCCCTTTGTCCCGAATATATCGCCCTTATACCTTCCAAGAAGGGCCCCTCTATCCCTACCCTCTCCATACATTTTAGTAGAAACCTCCATGATACGTTATCGAATGCCTTTTCAGCATCTATAAAAATTAGAGCCGCGGGAATATCGATCTTAAGTTCCAAATACTCAATAATATTTATTATATGTCTTACGTTGTTCTTTAAATACCTATTAGGTAGGAATCCTACTTGATCTTTATGGATAGCTTTTGATAGGTATTTTTTAAGCCTATTTGCCATTATTTCAGCAAAGATTTTGTAATCATTATTGAGTAGTGAAATCAGTCTGTAGTTTCTTATGTCCAGCTTGTCAGACTCTGATTTGGGGATTAACGTGATGTGCGCCTCCTTCCAGGAATCGGGTATCGTTCCTCCTTGTATAACATTGTTCATTACATTGCAAAGGACCGGTGTCAGATATTCTTCTAAGACTTTGTAATACTTTTGAGATAACCCATCTAGACCTGGTGCTTTCCCTGGCTTCATCCTCCTAATTGCTTCCTTGACCTCGTCTGTTGTTATTAGTTTGTTTAAATAGATTTTCTCCTCATCCGTCAACTGTTCTCCTCTATTCCTTTCCAAATATTTTTCTATTTCTACTGTGTTCTCATCCTCCTTTTTATACAGATTTTCATAAAATTGAAGGAACTTTTCCTCTATTTTACCAGGGTCTTCAAGTATTTGTTCTTCTATTTTAATTTTATTAATCACATTCTGTTTTTTCCTTTTTCTTAATTGCCACGCCAGTAGCCGTCCCGTTTTGTTTGCGGATTCAAAATACTTTTGCTTCATTGATCTGATTCTCCATTCTACCTCTTGGCTTATTAATGTCGAGTATTGTGCCTGCAGCATTTTAGAGATTTGTTTAGTCCTTTCATCCCTGGGGTTTACTACTAACTTTTTCTCACAATCTCTTAGTTGTTTGATTACTTCTTCTTTCCTTGATTCTCTTAGTTTCTTTCTATAGTTATTTTGCTGGATTAAGAATCCTTTTAGGACCGCCTTACTGGCGTCCCAAATTATATCAATTTTTGTTTCTTTATTCAGGTTTATATCAAAGTATTCTTTCAAGGTAGTTTTGGCTTTTTCAATTATGTCATCATTTTCAAGTAAATATTCATTCATTCTCCATCTATATGGGCCCGATGATTTCCATTTTATTTCCAACACAATTGGGTTATGGTCAGAGAGGGTTCTGGGTTGTATTTCACATTTCGTAATTCTTGTCGATAACTCTCTTGAAACCCATATCTGATCAATTCTACCCCAACTCTGGTGTGGTTCCGAGAAATACATGAATTGTTTCGTCATTGGGTTTTTATGCCTCCAAATGTCAATTAAATCTAAGTTTTCTTGAAGGTTGCTAAATGATTTTGGGAGTTTCCCTTGATTCGATTTCCTCTTTTTTCCATTTTTTCCATTTCTATCTAATTCAGGTGAGGGTACTCCATTCAGGTCTCCAAGCAGGATTAGTTTATGGTTTTCTAATTCTAATAACATTTGCTCCAGTTTTTTGAAGAACTCTGCTTTGTTTGTATTAGGTGCATAAACAGTTACTACATTAAATTTTTCCCCTTGATGGTTAATTTGAACTCCCAAGATTCTTCCCTCGGCATCTTTACAAATCGGTACTGGTTCCCATTTTTCTTTAACGTAAATCACCAGCCCTCTTTTTTTATTTACATCCGAATTAATAAACTCTACTCCTAGCTTTTTGTTTATCAATATGTGTTTGTGTTTTTTGGCTACGTGTGTCTCTTGCCAGCAAATCACATCAAAGTTTTTATTTCTCACAACTTTCTCTGTTTTATTCCTTTTTGATTTTTCATTCAAACCGTTTACATTCCAGGTCAAAAAATTCAAAGACATTCCTAACGTTAAGATCTCTTTATTCAATTGAAATTTTTAAACTTATATTTTGGGGCTTCCGTTCCCAGTATAATCTTCCTCTTCTACTTCCTCACCTCCCACTGCGCCCTCTTCCTCTTCTGTTTCTTCTTCTCCAACTTCTCTTTCTTCCTGTCTCCCTTTCTTCTCCTTCTTTCTTTTTTTCTCGTTTCTGGATCCCTCTCTGTCTCTGCACAAGATTAAATTCTAAAGACATATAAAACCATTTCTATAGGTACACAATCAATATTGCACAAATGACTAGGTCATACATCAGGGAGGGGTTGTGTGGTGTTAGGGGAGGGGTATTACCTCTGGTGGAAGATATGTCAAGCCTCTTCTGGGATAGTTTGTCTACCTTTGGTCCCCACCCTGCACTCAGCTCTCACCTGTGGCTCATTGAAGCTGTCAGCATATGACAGCAGCCACACCCTGAGAACGTCTTCGACTGGTCAGCTAAACCAGGTGAAGGTAGTTGATGGGTTTCAAACCCTCAATGAGTAGGGACTTCACCTGCATGTAAAGACGGGCTCTGGCAGATTGAGCAGATGAGACCAATAGTGGATCCAATTGTCAAGGCAACCGCCTTCTTGCACATGCTGTAAAGGGAAGTGAGGGGCAGATGGGGCTCATCAACCTGGGAAGGTAGCTCATCTTCTAGGAGATAGAAAACTCTGATTCTAAAGCTCCACTGCCTTGCAGGATATATTCAGGAAAAGAGAAGGATAAGGAGTAAACCCTACACAAATCCAGAGTAGAGTCCCTAAGACAGTTTGATGGTGCCTTGTACACCTCCTTCCTGCAACTCCTGCAGCTAAGCAGGTGTCAAACATATTGTTCTGCTTTCCTTGGACCACATTAGCGAGGCTGAAATGGTGGGTCTTGTCATCTGAACAGGATCTTCATACACACTGCCTAGGCTTACGCTCTGGGAGGTTACTTTGGTGCTGCTAACACAGCAGTTTGACTTCAACCCTGGAGTTGTACTCCATGGTCTCTCGAGACAGATGGATGCCAACTATATCATAAGGTCTTCTTAAAGAGTAGGTACCTAACATCATGGTAGTGATTGTCTGCCTACAGTAGCTTTGGCTGGCAATTGATTCCAGAGGACTAGACATGCAATACCAAAAGTGCACCTCTGGGCATATGGTACTTTCAGCAGTGCCCCACCTGAGAAGTCTAGTTGCTTGGCAGAGACATATGAAACGAGGCAGTCCCTTAAGGAACCCAGTTCCACACTACTAAGGGCTTTTCATACTAAAAATAAAACCTTGAACTTCACCTCATAGCATACTGGCAGCCAGTGCAGCTCCCTCAGCAGAGGTGCTATACAGCATTAACAGGATTCCCCAATCAACAACCTACCTGTTGTCTTCTGCACCAGCTGCAGTTTCTGGGTTAAACCCAAAGGACACCCCATTTATGGATATCCAAACAGCATTGATAATCTTCAAAGAAATTGTTATGGTAATATATATTCTTTCAGTTATAGGATTTTGATAACAGCTTTAGAAAACGAAATGTGGCCTATTTAATATTTGGAGTGGGGTGGGACAGACTTGTTTCCATGTAAACAATCAGAATGGGCACTTGTACTACCTTTGCTAGGTAAATTAAATGCAATTGAATATGCTTCTGAATGCTTCATTCCAAAATTAGCACTAAGAGCCAAAGAACATAGGTAAATAGGTGAAGCATGTGATTGATCCATGAAGGATCAGCCATAAAGTAGACATAAAACTACAGTGGTACCTCGGGTTACATACACTTCAGGTTACATACACTTCAGGTTACAGACTCCTCTAACTCAGAGGAGTACCTCGGGTTAAGTACTTAATTCGTTCCGGAGGTCCGTTCTTAACCTGAAACTGTTCTTAACCTGAAGACCACTTTAGCTAATGGGGCCTCCTGCTGCTGCCGCTGCGCCGCCACTGCACGATTTCTGTTCTCATCCTGAAGCAAAGTTCTTAACCCGAGGTATTATTTCTGGGTTAGTGGAGTCTGTAACCTGAAGCATATGTAACCTGAAGCGTATGTAACCCGAGGTGCCACTGTAATCACCATTATTCCTTCATTCACAGGTATTCACTACTCAAGGAACAATTGGCAAAGAATAAACAAGTTCTGCTTAAATAAAGAGAAATCATAATATTAAATAAAGGCTGTGAACAACCATAAAATCATAGAATTGTAGATTTGGAAGGGACCACAAGAGTCATCTAGTCCAATCGCCTGCTATGGCCAAATCTGTCTTAATAATGTAAAGCAGCATGATGATCATTCAATAATGATAGACATTAAATTTTACTCTCTTGAATGGAAACGAACTGAAGAAAACTGACATATCTGCATTTTTTGTGGTGTTTGGCACATATTCAAGTATTGGCTTTAGGTTCATGCCCTAAATGGCACAACATTAAACTTTCGTATTTTTCACCATTACTTGGCTAGGCTGATTGTAGGTTAATTTATTATGAATTGGGAAAGACTATTAACACAGTCTTACTTTGCAGCAATGGTTTTCACATATTTTTAGTGGTGTGGAAAACAGCTGGTACTATAGTTCAACATTCAAAAGGCAAAATGGTCTTCAAAAGTCTGATTCCATGCCAAATGACGCAAATTAACAATCACAAACTAAAGAAAAGTTAGTTTCCAGACTCTGACATACTGAGAATAAAGTCTCACCAGTTCCAAGTACTTTGGATTTTTGGATTTAAACCCAATATATAAATTAAGCATGTCAGAATGGCTTCATCCAAGCATCTGGAAAATGCCTTGTGATTAGCAAAATATCTGAAAAAAGCACAATGAAAATATGTTCCAACAAAAGAAGCCAATTTACTCAGAACACTAAATATCAATCTCAACAGTTTGTACGTACATGCAGAATAACCCTTCCACACACACATTTGATCCTGTTATAGGCTGGAAGAGAGTACTAAACTAGAGACTGGGGCTGGTTTATCAGCTACCACATGTTCAGAGACCCCCTGGTGATAGCAGCAACAGCTCTGAGTACCAGTATTAATATCCAGGAAATCATTCAGTAATCCTACTTTTAAAAAATAAATTTCTTCTGAGATTAAAACATGCAGGTATCTTTCTCTGGAATTAGATCTTTTTTCTACACTGTCGGTATTCCATACATGAAGAACCTTTCTGCTCTCCTTTTTCATAACATGGGCTGCATCCCTACTAATGCCTTTTAACACAGCAGAGTCTCTGCTGTTCAGCTATCACCTGTGGAAGCCTTCTCCATGAACCAGGTGACCAAATGAAGCAGATGTGTGAGGAAAGGGTAACACTTACTTACTTACTTACTTACTTACTTACTTACTTAGACTAATAAGGGCACAATAATAAGGGCTCTGTAGTATTTAAATCCTTTAAGAACGTACAACTTAGGAGCTAAATTCTAGGGGTAGGAAGTCTGTGTTACCCTAGCAGCAAAGCTAGAGAACTCATAGTAAACTAGACTAAAACCACCAATTTTTGGAGAAGGGGTAAAAATGAAGCTTTACCATCCAATAAGTTCCATACAACATAAATTTAGTTAGCTGGGGAGTCAACTTAGTTTTTAAAAAGGCAGGCTTAAACACCTACCCACCCACCCACCCCACTGTTTTCTTAGTTTATAAACATTAGGCTGTTGTTGTAGATAGAAAAAAGACTCAGTTGAAAGTTCCAGTTGTTAGTGCATTTCAAAACAGGTGAAAATCTAGTCTAGTGACTACTAGCCACGATGGCCATGCTCTGCCTCCACAGCTGGAGGCAGTAATGTTTCTGAATACCAGTTGCTGGAAACCACAGAAGGGAGTGTGCTTTGTGCTCAAATCCTACTTGCGGCTTTCCCACAAGCATCTGATTGGCCCTTTGAGAACATGGAGCTGAACTAGATTGGCAACTGGTCCGATCCACCAGGCTCTCATGTTCTTAAGCAGATTTAGAATGAAGGTTCTACATTATTTCCTACATTAGGATGCACTATGCACACAGAAAACGCAGGATGACTATGTTTTATAAAGCACTGGGGGAACGAAGAGAAACATCTAATAAAAAAAAATCACTTAGGTTAGGAAAATATATGTTTTATGTACATAAATGACAGGTATTTTCTTAAATACTGTACTTCGAGTTACTTCATTGGCCTTTTGCTCAAAAGGCGCAACCTGTACAGTGGTACCTCGGGTTAAGTACTTAATTCGTTCCGGAGGCCCGTTCTTAACCTGAAACTGTTCTTAACCTGAAGCACCACTTTAGCTAATGGGGCCTCCCACTGCTGCCGTGCCACCGGAGCACGATTTCTGTTCTCATCCTGAAGCAAAGTTCTTAACCCGAGGTAAATATTCTGGGTTAGCTGAGTCTGTAACCTGAAACGTATGTAACCTGAAGCGTATGTAATCCGAGGTACCACTGTATTTTTATTGTTTCAACTTAGTTATACAAAAGTCAGTCATTATATATTTTCTTGGGATATAGTTCAGAAAGGTTAATTTAAAAAAAGAGACATTGTACATACTTTTGTAAACCAATAAATCTTTAATAAAATAAAAAAAGAAAGGTTAATAAAGCTAGTAAGGGCTCAAAAGAAAGTGAAACCTCTGGCTTTTGTGTGGTTGAAATATAACCTACAGTTACTAAGGTAAGGGTCATATCCATTCCGCACTCACTTTTTACCTCTGACCCCGCACACCTCTGGCATGCAGTACCCAAAAGGTTGCCCAATAAAGAATGCAGCCCTTTGACTGAAAAAGGTTCCCCACCCTTGACTTAAAGTTAGCCTCAGCTTCTTTGGTTCCAATCCAGTGGACAAATTACAAAAAGAACATTTGTGAAATAATTCATCATTCCTGTTACTATTGACTGCTCTGCTAGAAACATGAGCCTCTCAGGACAAATCAAAATTGAATGAACCGATTAAACAGATCAGGGTGTGCTTGCAAATTACACTTGGATGCCCTTCACTTTCTTCCTAATGCCATGTGTCTAATGTTTGAAGTCTGATACCGCTCCATTCTGTCAGCAAGGTATCTTTTAGATCCCCATGCATAACTTCATCGGGCGAGAGGTCAAGTATAATCCACATAAGAAGGTTTGGCAAAATGGCAAAGTGTAACATTTGGCTGCATGTTATGGGTTACATCAACTGTACCATAGATTTGGTAAGGTAGCTACTCTGAATGAATTGCTCCATATGAGGAGAATGCAAGCTCTTAAAAGTTTTTTTTTTGGGGGGGGGGTGGATAGAAAATACACTTGTCAGTAGTCAACCCCAGCCTCGCTTTGTAACATGTGAGCACTGTCCTGATGCTAAGAATTCCAGGGCTTCTACAAAGGCTATTTTCAGAAACTGACTATCAGCTCCCATCATAGCAGCACTCATAACATTCAGAAAGAGTCGTGTGTAAAAGTCTAGCGCCTTGGCTCTCAACATAAAGGACAGAAAAACAAGATAAGAATGTGTCTGTGTTTCCATATACTGAATTGCAGCCAAATTTCTGAATGGTGTTATGTTTCTAAACTATTGCAATTTAATTTTTATTGGCCTTTCACTTTGACACTGAACGTTACCCTTCAGAGGCAACAATTCACTTGTCCTAGAATAAAGCAGTCCCTAGATCAGTGTTTCTCAAAATTGGGTCTCCAACTGTTGTTGGATTACAACTCCCATCACCCCTAGCTGGCAGGACCAGTGGTCAAGGATGATGGGAGTTGTAGTCCAACAACAGCTGGAGACCCACTCAACAGACTCTTAGCAGGATTACTTGCTCACAACTAGACCTTTTGTTCCTTGAAGCCTTTATCCTGCATATAACCATGGCAGGAAAAGTGGAAGTCTGTGAAACACAGCAAGCCTCTTCAAGTGTAAATGCTGTGAGCGCCTCAATCACAGGCTCAAATTGTAGATATGTGTGTATGTGTATGAATAAACCATATACCATAAAGGCACCACAGTCTCCATTGTGCCTTATTTCCAAAAGGAACCTTAAACCCTGGGTAAGTGCACCTGGGACACCTGAAATCTCGCACCATGTCAGGTAATATTATTTTCCTAAATTCTAGTCTAATATTCATCCTGCTCAGAAGACAAGGATAAATGATTTACTTTGAAGCGCTTGGTGAAAATAATATTGAAAGACATTCACCTTTTCACCTCCTCTTTAATTCCATGCAGCACAATACTCTGCATGTTTACTGAAAGGTAAGTCTGGCTGTATTTAATGGTGCTTATTCTGAGTTAAGGAAGCAATCCTATGTTTTGGAAACCAGAGTAATTTATGATATCTTAAATTAAGATGGTGTAAAATGCATCAAATCCAAACACTGTGGGCTACTGCTAGCTGAGCTGCCATAAGCCTGGCAGAGGGGATATAATATTTAAAAATAGTTTGACTTCTTAAACCACCACCAGGTTGCCACATCACGTGATCAAGCTGAACAGAGTTAAGATCCAGTGTAAATTCTGCTGCCTAGTCCTGCATCTGCCACTCCCCCAGAACTCTGATTTTTCACGGCTTATAGCAATGTACATTCCACTAGTCTTAGCTGAGCCAGGATGGGAGAATTATGTCAGATATTATATTGGCATAGCTCAGTTAAGATGGGAACCTACTTATGAGACAGATATGCCACATTTTAGCTCACTTATTCTGATAGGGCTGGGGTTAGAATCGTGCCCCAAGTGTATGTACGTGTATGAAGACTTCTGGTGAATATAGCATCAAGATGCTGACTTAGTTATTACTGTTAGATTTTGGTGAATAAACAAACAATATTTTGATCCCCTTTACATACTTCCAATGTGCAGTTTATCTTGGATTAGAGAAAAAGTTGAAAGATTTATGCCAAATTTACACTCTCTCCCTCTCACACACATTTATATGTATATAAAGACATACATATATGTATGTATACAACTAGTTCAGCATTCAGTGAATTATACCATGAGCATTTTAACAGGAATCTGTCCTCAAAATACCAGGGAAATAGCAAGTCCATTTCATAAACCAGCAACTGTTATAATGAACAAATTCTGAATCTAACAGGCACTTAACATAACTAGGTAATTAGGTAACTGGCAACTGGCCAGAGGAATGATAGAACTCTGGAAAAGTAGCTACAAAGGCCTTAATCAAGGAAGACAGCTTAAGAAAGAAGGTTAAGTAGTAAATTGTGGCCTTGAATGCCTCATAGCAGGCCCTGCTTCAGCTTAGGAGATACAGAAAGGAAGTTATTCTTTTCATTTGTTTCACCCTTTATTTGCTTTCACCAGCAAGGAAACAGGTAATAATCCAGCTGCACTGAAAATAAAGCAGGAAAAGATGACCAAGACATTCATGCACAAATAGCCAAACCAAACCAAAAAACAAAGAATTGCTAATCAGAATTACCATATTTTTCGCTCTATAAGACGCACCAGACCACAAGACGCACCTAGTTTTTGGAGGAGGAAAACAAGAGAAAAAAAATTCTGAATCTCAGGAGCCAGAACAGCAAGGGATCGCTGCGCAGTGAAAGCAGCAATCCCTCTTGCTGTTCTGGCTTCTGGGATAGCAGCGCAGCCTGCATTCGCTCCATAATACGCACACACATTTCCCCTTACTTTTTAGGAGGGAAAAAGTGAGTCTTATAGAGCAAAAAATACGGTATGTGGAATTCTATAGGAAGACAATGGCCTGATTCACATGTAATGCAGTCATGGTTTATAAACCATGATTTTAGTTAATCATAATTAAAATGGATAATCTGACCCTAGTCTCCCTGCTTAACTATGGCTAAATGTCACACATTAACCAACGTTTGTAGACCTTGATTAAAGTTGGGCATAACTAAGTATTACTTCTAAACCTGAACCTCCTCCTTAACTATGGTTAAGGAGACATCACCACCAAAAAGCCAGAGTTACAAGTATAGAGCGGCTCAACAACTAAGCCATACTCTAGGCATGGTAACCATTGCTGGAACCTGTTACTCTGCCTGGACAAACCAGATCTTCCCACACTCTTGACAAAACCACTTTATGTAGGTGGCATTTGACCATCTGCTTCAGCACAGAAAGTACAAGGAAGTTCAAAAGGAACACTAGCTTCCTGTCAGCTGCTGACCGCTGTTGCACACTTTTTGCTTCCGTAGGACGAATTGGGAAGATAAAAATTACATGAGGCACACAATAGGTAGGAACATTTAACAGTACAGTAGTTTTATTGCACAGGTAAAGCACAAGGAGAAATTTGCCCTTCTCAAGAGAATTACACAGAGTGCAATCCTGTGAGACATTTACAACATTGTGTGGGCTTTAGGGATGCGGAATGAGCACAGTGCTTTGGTGGTTCTATTCCTTCCTGGAAGCTAGTTCCAGAAGGTGGCACTGGAGAATCAGTGCTTGGCCTCATGGCATTTGTGATATGGAATTTTGCAAGGGTTGTGCCCCATGCTACTATTTTGTGCCTCATGCTATGAAATGGTGTTTTTAAACCTCAGTGGGTCTCCATATCATGGGCGTAGCCAAGGGGGGTGGGGGAGCAGCTGCCCCCCATCAATCAAAATCAATACAGATCTGAGGTTCTGCCCCCCAAAAGGCTGCTCCACTAACAAAAGTCTGCCTCCCGCCCATGCTCCATATATTGCTTAACTATAACTCTCATCATCCCAAGTCAGCTTGTCCAATGGCCAGAGTTGATGGGAGCTGAAGTCCAACAACATCTGGGGTCCCAAGAATCCTGTGTGATATTGTTATGATTATATTGCAGAGAGGTTTAGTGTTTGGTGCACTTATGTACTTTTTGAATTTTCAAAAAAGATGTCTTGGGTCACACACACACACACACACACACACACACACACACACATACATATATATATAGGGGAGGTAGAGCAGGACCCTCTGCCGCCGCAACCTCTGCCACTGCAGGGAGGTATGGTGAGACCCTCTGCTGCCATGGGGAGGCCCAGCAAGGCCCTCTGCCGCATATGTCGTGTTATATCCCGATATTTAGCTGGTGATATATCAGGATGTTGAGAACCAGATATCATCCAGCCCTCCTAGAGAGAAGCTAGAAAGACTTCTTAAAATGCTAGATGGGCAAAGCTGTCCAGCTTAGCAAAAAGATGCTTTATACTTAACAGAAACTAAGGGATGGGAGCCCTACTGATTTATTATATTTTGCTACAATCATCCTTAAATGCCCTTAATCTTCAATATTTTGTTATTAGTAGTACTCAGTTATAAATATGTATCCGAACAGAAAATGTCATTTACAAATAGGTTGAGCTGCCAAAGTTCTTATGGTCTTACATATAATCAGCTCACATTTTGCAATTCTTCTTCACATTATAAACAATATGCTTCACTCATTCCTTTCCCAGTAACAAATACCTATTATTATTATTAACAAATACAAGAGGATTGCATAATATGCTCACACTAATTGCTAAATGTTTAAAACATTATTTATATGAAATTAGACAGCTGTCTTTTTATAAGTTTATGTAACCTCTTGGTTTACAAAAGAAATCTGTTCTTGTTATATGAAATAATGTTTAATCTAATTTTTTGCAGATCGTAAAAAATTGATGCACTTGATCCAAACAACTCAATTCCATGTCTCCAAGTTCAGTTTTTAAAAGATGTTTTTCTAGAACACTCAAAGACAGAAGTCCACAAGCAAAAAATGTCCACATCACATTCAAGATAAATAACTATTTATGTACTCAAATGATAGGGGATTGTAAAACTACTTACTATACAAACATCAATCTATTTTATTATGCATTCATAGACCACAGGTGTGAATAGTTAACCAAAAGTAGAAATAATCAGAATATTTGAAATTGAAATGCTCACTGAGATCCCACAATCTCCCTCCTTAGCAAGCATTTCCCTAGAAAGTCAGTGCCTGCTTTTGTTACTTAGGCATGTAGCATATCATTTCATCCTTCACTGAAATGTGTAACCCATTCTCTGCAGAGCATCAGAATTTAGGATACTATAACAGTGGGTCTAACTGGCCATCTCTCTTGCTCAGCCATGCACCACTTGTGGTCATTCAGTACGTTGAGGAGCGTAAAGACCTGGCTAAGATTGACGATGAAAGGGAAGTGTCTCAATGGACTAAACTATGCTTACTGAGTGTGCACAGAAAAACTGCATTGGAAAAAAGGAGGAATTTGAGAAGGAAGTGCTGAAAAAGTTTTCAGCAAATCCAAGAAAACTTGCTTTAGTTTAGATTTTTTTAAAAAACAAAACAAGATGAAAAAGCCATGCTCTAACTGCCTGTGCCCCTTAACCGGCCTGCCCACCACCACCATACCTCCCTCACCCACCACAGGCACATCTTACATACCTTAATTAAAATTAAAAGCATACAAGTTAAAAAGCTGTTAAAAACAAATAAAAACATTTTAAACAATTAGAGCAATAATAACAGCACCAGAATCTCCCCTTCCAAAAAAACAACTATAAACAATACTCCAAAGCAAGAGTTTGTTCATCTGACTCAGGGATGATGGGAGTTGTAGTCCCAAAACATCTGGAGGGCTGAGTTTGCCTATTCCTGAATTAACTGCTTTGGTGCTTTGAACATTGCTGACAATATTTCCCTACTCCATGACCCCATGTTGTGCTTGGCCTATACAACAGCATCTTTCCCTTCAATTTCCAGTTGAAGACTCTCTAGTTCTGCTAACAATAAAAAGGCACATTTGGATCCCCTTTGATACGGCACTTTGTTTGGTTGAACTTCATTCCAATACTACTGAGATCACCCTACTCCTCCTGCTTAAATTCCCAGGTCTCCTCTGCACTTCACAATGGTTTCTAATGCATATTTCATTTGTTCCTGCCCTACTGAAAATACGTGTCTTTGTGTGTGTGTGTGTGTGTGTGTGTGTGTGTGTGTGTGTGTGTGTCACAAAAACTGATCACTGAGAATAGTCACTACTTACTCCTCCCAACATAAAAGTCTCTTTTAGCATAATTCAAAAAATCTAGTCCAGAGAAACTCAACTTAGAAACATGCTTCAGTTATGTTTATATTCTACCTTTCCTTCAGGGTGCTTATGGTAGTATGCACAGTTTTTCCTACCCACTCCCATTTTATCTTCACAGTCATCATTTCAGAGAGGCTAGGCTGTGAGATGCTCACATGGCTAAAGTAGGCATTTGAATCAGAGTTGTCCCCCATATGATCAAGATTCTGAACCTGGAATCTAGCAGGCATCCTGACAGTGATTAAGAGTTCCTTAACTTCTCACATGCCAAGTCCAAAATGTCATACACAGATCATGTTCTTATAAGTATCCAATGTCGATTAGTTTTAAACATATCAAATCCGTTTGATCAAAGCCGGTAAGACACCTTTGGAAAAAACCTCAATCTCAAATCCATCACACTGACTGAACTGCTCTTGAAGACTGAAAACACACAACTCAGTAGTCCCCAAACACAAAACTTTCTGGCTTTGGAGCACTTGTTAAGTGTTTAAGCAACTAACCACAGATCACAGATGCAGCTAAAGCAGGGGTCGGCAAACTTTTTCAGCAGGGGGCAGGTCCACTGTCCCTCAGACCTTGTGGGGGGCTGAACTATATTTTGAAAAAAATAGGAATGAATTCCTGTGCACACTGAACATCATTTAGTCCAAACCCATGCGATGCAATTTGTGTTGTTTTTAACCCCTAGGCTTTTTACCAACCCCTAGGATGGGAACAGGGCGGAAACAGATAAAACTGCCTTGATGACTATGAGCTGGACCAGGTTGGGGTTTGTTTGTTTGTTTTTTAGAGTTTCTCACGGCTCGCCCTACAAACCTTTTCCCCCCGCAGTTGCTCAGCTAGTCATCTAGTTTGGTTTTTGTGAGAAGAACAAAACATGACTCACCACACTCACCCAATGCATCTACCGGGAGGGAAAGCAAATATGAGAAAAGGCCAAACACCAAAATTAAATAATAATAATAATAAGGTTTACATCCACAATCCCTCGCCAAAATATCCCGCACTGTCCCTTCCAGACGCAAGGTGTTTCAGGTCCCACAACATCTTAGAAAAAGTAACATGGCGAGGAGCCCACCCCCCCCCCGCTGGGACCAGAGAAACGGGCCTCCACATCCACACACACGAAAAAGGGCACAGAGAGACAGGTCAGCGAAGGAGAAGGAGGAGAAGCGAAGCCCACAAGCGATGGGGACAAGCCCGGGCTCACCTCCCGGCCTGGACCCCCAAAAACGAGGCCTTGTCCAGGGACTTGTCCAGGCCGCCCAACTGGATCTTCCCGGTGAGGGAGGGTGCCATTCCTCGGCTGTGGGGCGTGAGGAGGCGAGGCGGAAGCCATGGCCGCAACTGCGAGGAAGGGACAGAGGGAGGGAGGGCAAGCAGGCGGATTGCTGAGCCGGCCCTGGAACCCCGCCCTCCCTCGGCACGCTCACCTCAGCCTATAGGCTCCAGGGGAGAAGAAGAAGCACTCCACTGGGAGTGAGGGGGGGCTCTGCGTTCCCCACCAGCATCTCATGCACAGGCCCCAGCGCAGAAGCGAAGGAAGACAGGCCTAGAGGAACCAGGAAGGTGAGGCGGGGAAGGGAAAGAAGGGAAAGAAGCGAGAGAAGAGAGAAAAGAAGCGGAGGTGGCCAGGAGCGCACGGTGCACCCTCCCTGCCACTGCAGAGGTCAAGGGAGCATGAGGACGGAGGGAGGAAGCCCAGAGGCTACCACCGCTCTTCTCCACTGCCCCCCCCAGCCAGGCGCCCCACCTGCCCGCTGCCTCCCATGCTTAACCGCCTCGTCCACCTCCATGCCGACCCCATTGCTGCTCTGAGCTGGGCAAGAACCACCGCTGGGAGCAGCCACCATCTTGGCCGTGTATGTCCTGCTGAGCTCTCTGGCAAGGCGTCCATGGCTTCTGATTGGCCTCACTGTGCAGTTTCCGATTGGCTGCAGGGCCTTCCGGAAAACAATCAGAAGCCTTGGACGCCTCGCCGGAGAGCGTAGCGGGACATACGCAACCAAGATGGCGGCTGCTCCCAGCGGGACTGACTGACTGAGCAGGTAGCATGGTCCGCAGGCCAGATTTACCAGCCTGGCGGGCCTCATCCAGCCCAGGAACCATAGTTTGCTGACCCCTGATCTAAAGAGACTAACCAGTTTTAAAAGGCATGAAAATGCACTTCAAAGGCATTAAAATGCACCTTCAAATGCTGAGTAAGAGAAAGAGATGAGCCAGTTTGGCTGAAAGACTAGAAAACACAAACACACAAATGGCTTAACAGTTGGTATGGTGCAGATAATGCTGGTGATGAATATCAATGAAAATAAGTAATTGTTTTCTGAACAGTGATAAGTGCTTCCAAAAGTAGTTTAAAAGAGTAACTCTGCTTATGGCCATGTGGCAAGCAATTCATATGAATGCGGTGCCTCAGAATGTAACCCCTGCATAAATGGGGAGTTGCCTGGATATAATATATACCCTGTCCCTATGAATAGTTTAAGGCAGAGGTGGGTTTTCCCCTTGAGGAGCTGCCCCCAAAGAATGGCATCCCCCTCAATGTAAATTGGTAAAGGGCCACATACTGATGGCAGGCATGACCAAAACATACACAACTTATTACAGTGGTGCCTCGCAAGACGAAAAGAATCCGTTCCGCGAGTCTCTTCGTCTAGCGTTTTTTTCGTCTTGCGAAGCAAGCCCATTAGCGGCTTAGCGGATTAGCGCTATTAGCGGCTTAGCGGATAAGCGGCTTAGCGGCTTAGAAAAAGGGGGGGGAAGGGGGAAAAAGTCGGAAAAACTCACAAGACATTTTCGTCTTGCAAAGCAAGCCCATAGGGAAATTCGTCTTGCGAAGCACCTCCAAAACGGAAAACCCTTTCGTCTAGCGGGTTTTTCGTCTTGCGCGGCATTCGTCTTGCGGGGCACCACTGTATCTCCCTTGCCCCTTCTCTTTCTCTTTCTCTTTCTCTTTCTCTTTCTCTCTCTCCCATACTGCACAGTAAGGAAGGAGCTCCCTTCCTCAATGCACAACACAGACACAATAGTCAATTGTTCCACAAGTCCAAAGTGGTTTGTCATCGCTTTGCCAGTGTAATCAGTTTCCATTCTGGTGACTGAAGAAAGGTCTTCACTTCCCCCACAGTCAGTATAGAAGCAGATAATGTTTGTGATACACTCTTCCACCAACTGACCATGAATGCTGGGTACAAAATGAGATTAGTAAGGTGCAAGTAGATGGTAGGCCAAATCTATCATGGCAGGTATATAAACTGAAAAGCTTGTATGTATAGAGGTGTAACAAACTGTGTACCAGTGGTGTGCAGCCAGTGGACGTGGGGACTAGGCTAGTCCCATCAGAATGTCACAACATCTCACACGCATCACCTCCCCCACTGCCCTCACAAGCTGGCGCCTCTGGCCCTAACTGATCCCCTATTAAAAATTTTACTGCATGCCACTGCTGTGTACCCACAATGAAAGAGACATTCACACTGCTGTTCAAGCATTACAGTGTACACACTTACAGTGGTGCCCCGCAAGACGAATGCCTCGCAAGACGAAAAACTTGCTAGACGAAAGAGTTTTCCGTTTTTTGAGGTGCTTTGCAAGATGAATTTCCCTATGGGCTTGCTTCGCAAGACGAAACGTCTTGCGAGTTCTTGCGAGTTTGTTTCCTTTTTCTTAAAGCCGCTAAGCCGTTAATAGCCGCTAAGCCGCTAATAGCCGCTAAGCCGCTAATAGCCGTGCTTCGCAAGACGAAAAAACCGCAAGACAAAGAGACTCGCAGAACGGATTAATTTCGTCTTGCGAGGCACCACTGTATTTGAACATATTTTCATTCCACCTTTCAACTTTTTTTGACACCATGAAAAACAACATTTAAATAACAGATAGAAGTAAATGCAATATACTAGTCATACCTCAATTTCCCCCTAAGAATGCATGCCAACTATTTTGTCATAACTTATATATATGTTTGGGTTGTTTGTTTTTTTTTTAAAAAAGTAAGGTAAAGGACCTCGGATGGTTAAGCCCAGTCAAAGGTGACTATGGGGTGCGGCACTCATCTGACTTTTCAGGCTGAGGGAGCCAGCGTTTGTCCACAGAAAGGTTTCTGGGTCATGTGGCCAGCATGACTAAACTGATACTGGTATTCAATTTCCAAGCCTCTTCCCAGCCAGTTTACATACTTGCTCTAGAAAAATATTAGGTAGCAATGAAACACAGCAACATAGCACAACAAAGTGTTTCTCAGCAGTGGCCAGTCTCTAAACTCAGGTATCTAAGTCACATGAATTTGATTATTAACTAGATACTACTGATATAGTCCTAACCAATCCAAGGTTTACTACTGGTATATAAAGCCCTACATGGTTCTGCACCAGTGGGTATCTGAGAAGGAACTTCTTTCCCTACATCCCACTCCAGTCACTTAGACCTGTTAATGAAGGTGTGTCCAAAAACCCTGCACTAGAACATGCTGTAATTTGAGGGTGTGCTTTTATCTTTGTGGCACAATTCTCTACTCAACATTTATTGAAAACTTCACTCTTCACCCTAGCTTTCTGAAGACAGACTGCTTTATTTCAGAATTACAAGCCTGGTAGATGAAGGGAACGCAGTGGATGTAGCCTACCTTGATTTCAGCAAGGCATTTGACAAGGTGCCCCATGATATTCTTGTAAAGAAGCTGGTAAAATGCGGTCTTGACTATGCTACCACTCAGTGGATTTGTAACTGGCTGACTGACCGAACCCAAAGGGTGCTCATCAATGGTTCCTCTTCATCCTGGAGAAGAGTGACTAGTGGGGTGCCACAGGGTTCTGTCTTGGGCCTGGTATTATTCAACATCTTTATCAACGACTTGGATGATGGACTCAAGGGCATCCTGATCAAATTTGCAGATGACACCAAACTGGGAGGGGTGGCTAACACCCCAGAGGACAGGATCACACTTCAAAACGACCTTGACAGATTAGAGAACTGGGCCAAAACAAACAAGATGAATTTTAACAGGGAGAAATGTAAAGTATTGCACTTGGGCAAAAAAAATGAGAGGCACAAATACAAGATGGGTGACACCTGGCTTGAGAGCAGTACATGTGAAAAGGATCTAGGAGTCTTGGTTGACCACAAACTTGACATGAGCCAACAGTGTGACGCGGCAGCTAAAAAAGCCAATGCAATTCTGGGCTGCATCAATAGGAGTATAGCATCTAGATCAAGGGAAGTAATAGTGCCACTGTATTCTGCTCTGGTCAGACCTCACCTGGAGTACTGTGTCCAGTTCTGGGCACCACAGTTCAAGAAGGACACTGACAAACTGGAACGTCACATAGAGGAGGGAGAAAGGTTGTTTTCTGCTGCTCCAGAGCAGCGGACACGGAGCAATGGATCCAAACTACAAGAAAGAAGATTCCACCTAAACATTAGGAAGAACTTCCTGACAGTAAGAGCTGTTTGACAATGGAATTTGCTGCCAAGGAGTGTGGTGGAGTCTCCTTCTTTGGAGGTCTTTAAGCAGAGGCTTGACAACCATATGTCAGGAGTGCTCTGATGGTGTTTCCTGCTTGGCAGGGGGTTGGACTCGATGGCCCTTGTGGTCTCTTCCAACTCTATGATTCTATGATTTCTATATTTTTAAATTATTGTTAGTTTTTTTGTCTTAACACAAGCATAGGCAAACAACCCTCCACAACTCCCATCATCCCTGACCACTGGTCCTGTTAGGTAGGAATTCCCAAAACATCTGGAGGGCCGAGTTTGCCTATGCCTGTCTTAACACCATTCTTATGATATGTATAATGCTTTATATGCTATATATGAAACATTTATACATACATAAACACACACACCATTTTTTATGATAGTTTATTGCTTAGTTGTACATTATTTTATACTTTTTATATTTTAGTGTTAGGTGTGTTAGGTGCAGCCTAAAAATGCTAATTCTAATACCAAAAAAACTCCTCTATGTATTATTTAAGAAAGTTAAATGCAAAAGTATTTAAAAATGAAAATATGCTATGAAGGAGTGAGTTACAGTCACATACTGAACATCCTAAATAGTTGTGGAAGACATTACTGTCATAATGAGATGTTACACTGAAAGCATGTGATTTAAGAACAAAACTCCCAGGTCTTCCCAGAACCAAACAGGTGGCAAAATATTATCAGTACCCACTGACAGCTCATCAGTAACTAGAGTATTGACCATCTGGAATTTGTGGGTGTCCTGCAGTATCAAGATAAAAATTTTCATAATATTTTGATCATACAAAACATTATGATTTCTCTCTCTCAATGCTACAGCTGCACAAACGCACCTGAACAATAAGCTAACTTGGATACTCAATGTTTCTAACACATACTATCACCTTCTTGCCACCTCTCCCAAAAAGAAAGGATGTTCTCATGAAGAGAGAGATGAAACTAACATTTTAATGTAAATATATGCCTTCCTGGGATAAATATTTTGTCTGGAGTGATTATATAAACCCGGAGAACAAAGCACTTCCAGTAATTATGTAGATTTACATGACCTATGGACACTTGATAACGATTGTTGCTATTTGGAGGAGTCATGATACTATGTTCAGTTATCTAGTGGCTCATTTTTGTTGCTGAATTTACTAATGGGCACAGTGGGCAGTCTGTTAAGAACAGCAGTGCTATATAATTAGTAGTGAACCATAAGCAGGGGAATCGGCAGACAGCAACTCAGTTTAATCACAATTTTACTGGTCATGGCTTCTACTACTGTCATAAGCTACACTTCCATGATTCATGGAAACCTATGGTTAGATATCTTGGCTGCAGTTTTATACGCACTTAGCAGTAAGTCATAATAAAACCAGGAGACTTTGAGTAAACATCCATAAGATCTGACCTTCTTGTCTCAAAACTATTTTAGACACCCCTTAGATGTAGGTTCCATATAATATGGGACCCTGCTTTATCAAGGTTCCTATTCACATGGAAAGTTCTACTCATGTTCAAGCAACTATGTAATGAAGTCCCCTGCAAACCTGTGTGACATGGGGAATGTCAGAAAGCAAGGGATGCATATGAAGGGCATGAGGATATTGGGTGTTTAATGAATGCCAGAAAGACTGTCATAGATTAACACTTCTACTGTATAAATTTGATTGTGCAACATCCATCACAAAGCCACTAATGCAGACATTCATTGTGCTTTAGTCCTTTAGTCTCAGTTCCATTATCCATGCAATACCATCTAAGCACTGCCTGTCACATTTTGCACATTGTGGGCAGGGCTTGTGTCATGTCTCTACCCACATTCACACTTTTGAGCGTTGTGTGTTCAGGACAAATTGCTTGAAGTTGTGTCAGCTGCCTTAAAGTGCTTAATTTAGTGGGGTGGGGGGATTTTACCATTAGCCCCTACTGACTGTACAAAGAAAATTAACATGAAGCTTGATGAGTTGTATGAAAGTTTAAACTATCTGTAAAGCATTTCATATTTATTTCAGTCAGATGGCATGCCAGCTGTTTAAACTGTCTTGAGGATTTATACAACTGAAGCTGAATCAATTTAGTTCCCAAGTCAATGCTAAAAGTATGTTTATCAAACATAGCATCAATTTGTTCCAAACGTCATCAGACTTTTTGGATGAATGACAAAGGAGAACCTATAAGCAAACTAATTGGACACTGGGTGATGAGGAAGCATTTAACATGAAAAGATTTTTCCACTTCAACCAGCTTTGTAAGATGAAGTTTGCTTCTCGTTCACTGATAACACTGAAATGAAATTAATGTGCCAACTTTGTTTTTCTGTTCTCATCCTGAAGCAAAGTTCTTAACTCGAGGTACTATTTCTGGGTTAGCGGAGTCTGTAACCTGAGGTACCACTATATAGTCATCCAACCTCTGCATAAATACCAGCCAAGAAGGAGAGTCCACCGCCTCTATTCCATTGTCAAACAGCTCTTATTGTCAACAATGTTCATTCTGATGTTTAGTTGGAATCCCCTTTCTTATAACTTCAATCCATTGGTTCAGGTCCTAGCCTCCAGAGCAGGAGAAAACAACCTTGCTCCATCCTCATTGTGACAGCCATTTTAGATATTTGAAAATGGCTATCATATCTCCTCTCAGTCTCCTCTTTACAAGGCTAAACATTCCCAATTCCCTCTACTGTTCCTCACAAGGCCTGGTTTCTAGACCCTTTGTCATCACCCTCCTCCTTACATGTTTCAGCTTTTCAATATCCTTCTTAAATTGTGGTGCCCAGAACTAGACACAGTAATCCTGGTGTGGGAGTTAATAGTCAAAACATCTAGAGGCATGCTTTGGGAAAATAATGTTTTAGACTTGCTATCTCATGCCTGCAAAGCTCTCCTCCCCAGCAGTAATACATACGGGGAGATCAAAAGGGGGGGGTTGTCTCCCCCAAGCAGCATTGGAATCGAGTTCCCTTCAAAGCAACCTCAACGAGACTCTAGTGTGTGGCTTGGTGGATCTTCATTCTACTCAAGAAAACTGCTGTTAGCTAAGATGCTGGCCTCACCTTACTGTATCATATCCGTGGTTTCAAGAGTCTGTGGACAAGACCCAGATACAATGAGGCAGGATCTCGACACACAGGAATGGGGAAGAGAAAAAGTCTTTGGCACTAAATATTGCTGCAAGTGTAGCCATCTTGTTCATAGTAAATGGGCAACTGATAAGTTACCACATACTTTAACAAAATCTCATTGAATGTTCTTGAATTCCTGTGCATATTTTCCTGATGCTTGGAATTCTCTCTGGTCTTCAGAAAGTAACACCTTCCAACTTCAGAAGCCGTATGAAGGCAGCCCTGTATAGGGAAGCTTTTAATGTTTGATGTCTTATTGTGTTTTAATTTGTTGGCAGCTGCTCAGAGTGGGCAGTCAGATGAGCAGCAAATAATAGATGATGATGGGGGTGATGATATATGGACTTTGGAGCCAGTTTTGCAATTTAAATAGTATAATGAGTCAGATTTTTTAGCTGGAGGAAGCTAAAACTGGACAGCAGCCTTCAGAGACTTAAATAGTGGCTCTCTGGGAAACTGACAAAGGAGCAGCATCCAGGCCAGCTAATCATAATAATAGCTACTATTTAACTTTAAGAATTGGTGCCTCAGTTTCCTTCTTCCCTCATCCCTCTCCGGTACTTTTTCTTTTTGTGTTACGTCTTTTAGATTGTAAGCCTGTAGGCAGAGACCATTAAGTTTTGATTGATATTAAGCCACTCTGGGAGCCTTTTCAGCTGAAAAAGATACAAATGCTCCAAATAAATAAAATGTATTTATTCTAATGCTATTTCCACAAACATGCTTTTACGGAAGAGCATTCAGATACCATTAACTTTGCTTCTTACATTATTTCCACAAACATATTTTAATATGCTTCTGGGTAACTCATACTTTGCATGCAAAGGATTTTCAGCACCTATTGAGTCAGTATATTTGCCTAATTCACTGCCACTTTGTGCAAAACACAAAGATGGCCCCTTGTTCAACAAGGAAAAACTACATGCAAGACTACACCTAGAATGGAACAAAATATTATATGAATACACGTTCTGTTATACTATCAACAGATTGCATGAAATTAAACCTGTGTATGCGTTCCTTATAAAGCAATTTGAAAATAGAACTTGATCTGAAAAACAAAGAGATGTAAAAGAATCACAGATTTTCAGCAGTTGAGTACACATGGTTGTTTAAGACATCCCAAAGACTATAACACTGCTCCCAGAGGCAGGTAACATTTGCCTTTGACATTTCCCTTTGCAACCATTGACATGGCACTCCTATAGTCACACCCAAATCCAAGCTTGATGAGAGGAGAAAATAACCTACACTGTCGAAACTATCTGTGAGAAATGTATCAGATAGGGAAGGGAGCAAAGTTCAGATGGAGAGCCACGCTCAGAGCAATAGAATTAAAAGTTTATTGGAGAGGTATAAAGCAGGTAACAGAGACAGTAACATGAGGAACCTTGCAACCTTCCACAGCAGTTAAGGTTACGGGGAAGTAATGCAACCAAGAGCCTGAGGGCCCTTTTTCAGGAGCATTTCACAAGATGTGAAACTATATAAATAGTTGATTAACATAAATGTTCATCTGGTTTACAAATCTGTATTGATCATATGTTGTATTTAGCACTGCTTATTTATTGGACACTTAGCTTATACCATTTATCACGTTTATGTCATTCACCATATATGTCAGCAGGGAAATTTTTGGTGAAGCAGTGCTATGGCTCAGAATGAAAAATACTAATTCTCCCTTTATAAATTGAAATACAGGAAGTATGTTCCTTGTAAAAAGCAAATAATAAACTAATAAAGTATCCTGGAACTTTATCATGCTCACTGAAATTTGAACTATACTAGTAGGGTTTGGAAACTACAGGCAACTCACAATTTACACAGTGAGTACATTCCTGACCTTCCAACGTTTAACCAGAATCATGTATATTGGGAGCACCCTGGAGGGGCAGTGGGGCTTGCACAGCTGACGCGTGGGGAAGCTTCTTCCCTGCACATCAGCTGAGCGAATCTTGCACAGCTGGCATGCAAAGAAGAAGCTACTGCTATGCTACCCTGCAGGTCAGCTGTTAAGCAGGAAGGCCTTAACAAAGCCCCGCTGGGCCTCCAGCTCGTGAGGAGACCCTCCCTACAGCCCGAAGAGGACATCTTCTTTTGGTTATGGAGAGAGTCTCTTCATGAGCCAGAAGGACTCTCCAGTGAGCTCCCCATTTCCAGGTTCCTGGCACTGCGAATGTGCACAGTTGCCTGCAAATAGCGCATGCGTAAATGGGGAGTTGCTTGTACAGCTATATCACCACATTTATACAGGAAAATGGAGGTGTTTAAGAAGCTTTGAAAACAAGTCTCTGAATCCACAGAAATCTAGTTCAAACACACCTATCGAAATATTACAATTGTTATAGCAGATGCATTGAGATGACTGGAAAACTAAGAGAGGGTAACGTGAACCAAGCTGTCATAATGCATTTATTCATTAACTACATTGTATAAGGCAGTAGTGTTCAACTATCCATAGAGCTTACATAACTATACAATATGACTACCAAGCGGGCAACTTTAAAGTGTACAGTGGAAACTCAGGTTACGTACCGTCCTCCTTATGAACGCTTCGGGTAACGAGCTCCGCTAACCCGAAATAGGTGCTTCTGGTAGTGAACTTTGCCCCGGGATGCCAGTGGAAGTCATGCACCGGTGGCGCGGAGGCAGTGGAAGGCCCCATTAGTGAAAGTGTGTCTCGAGTTAGGAACGGCTTCAGGTTAAGAGCAGACCGCCAGAACAAGGTGCCACTGTATTTTAATATTTCCTGGTAGTGCAGAAACTTTTATATCACCAAAAAGGAGAAGTGTCTGAAAAATGCAGGTTTTTGTGGGAAGGATTTTCTTTGATTCCATCATAACATCTGCTACGTGTTCTAGTATAATACTTTCAAACAGGAACTGAATATTTGCCTGGGCCTACTGTCACATTTTCTAATGGTTTTAGAATTCTGAGAAGCTGGAATTGCCATAAAGGTTAGTAATATACTGATGTTTTAGATTCACAGCAGTGAATAAAGGGACAAGTAGAATTTCCTATTTTTTATTAGAATGTTGCTGCATGTCTCATCCAGTAGAAGTCAGAATCTTACATCACATGTAGAAAATGCTGTGGGCTACAGCTCCCACCAGCCCCTACCAGTATGGGCTGATCAGTGATGGTCAGTGATGAGTGTTGTCACCACATTGGCTAGCCCTGACTTAAGTTGCCATCATTTCTATTGAGATAGGCTTATTACTGCAGCCAGCTCTTGTTATGCAAGATTCACATCTATGTATTGGCCACTGGTCACTAATGCTAAACAAAGCTGCATCCAATTATGCACAAAATGCAAGTGTTTCATTCAAGAATGGCAATAGAGAGCACAATTGTTTTCTCCATGAGTTTTAGCTCAAAATAGCTCTAATGATATAAAACTTCATTATACTGAAGGGCCTCACTGTCCTCACATCTTGAGACAAGTTAAATGCGTTTCCGGAGTATAGCTAACAAAAATGTGTGTCCCTTCTGGGCATGTCTTTTAAAAACTTAAATGGCTATGAGAAATATTTCCTGTTAGGAAGGACACATTTTGCTTGCCTCCATTCTCACTGAAATACTTTTAAAGGCAGCATTACAAGTGTCAGAGTGTGTTTTGAAGGTAGTATATGTATTCAATGTATTTATGATGAGCATGCTTTAGCAATTCAGAGTTCAAATGTCTATCTAAAGTATATATATTAAACATGGTGGCTTTCACCCACTATATGGAGATTTCTTTCCAATAGGAAATCCATTTATCTTACTTTTTCCAGACAGAGCACTAACAAATGGAATACTGGCACTCTGCTACAGTTTGCTGAAGCTATGTACATTAAGGAAAAGACAAAGAAATTACTTTCAAAGACAATTTCAGCATTTTGACAACTTTTAAAACTTTTCCATTAACAGCTGAAAACGGTTATCTTATGCAGCACATTCACATTTACTGAACCAAAAGGCATGTGCACAACTACATCACACCTGGAACATAAAAACTTGATTGCTAAAATCTTGGCTGGGGCAAGTTGCTGGCATCACATGACCCCTTTACTGTAGCAACTGCACTGGCTCCCAGTCTGTTTCTAAGTACAATTCAAGGTGCTGGTTATTGTTTCTATTTTAGTATATGTGCTACATATACATATACTAAACACAGCACAATGTGTTGGTTATTACTTTCAAAGTCCTAAACAGCTTGTGATTGAGCTACTTGAAGGACCATCTCCTCTTATGTGACTATGCCTTTCCTTGAAGATTGACTGTTGACTGTTCCTACTTGTACCTTCATATGGACCATGCAGCAGCACAAAACTTTATGCCCAAAGTAAATATTCTGTTTGTTTCCTTACAAACAAAGGCACATTGCTTCTAACAGCTTACTTCTTAATGACTGCTGTTTAGCACAACCCTGGTCACATCTACCCAGGCTACTGAATTGAATGGGGCTTACTCCCAGGTATGTGAGGTTAGGACTGCAGCCTCACTCATTATTTCAATAGTTTTATTATACAGATCTGTGTAAGGCAGAATGTAAGCCATAAGGACTTATCTGTATTCCTCTGTAGGGGGGCCTTGGCAGTGGCTCATCATCCTGAATAAGGCCACATATAAAATCCTAAAGGCAAATGTGGTCAGTAATTCATACGAGCAAGTGCAGAAAAAAGTGTGTGTGGCGGGGGGAGGGTTACATTCTCATGTCCTTGTTTGATCTCAAAAAACATCTGTGCACTTCCTTCAAGTCTTATTCACATTCCAGTAGGCAAACCAATTTACATGGGAATTCTTGTTGCCAAGCACTTCAAAAGCCATGTTAGAAGGGAAATATGTCATATTGCACCACTTAGATGTTGTATTCATTGTGCCCATTTCCCAACCACATTACTTAAAGTTTTAAACCATAGTACAATTCCACAGCAATTCTTCATTCCACCAGGATGTCAATGAAGACAGAGCAAGTTATATACTAATGGAGATATGGCTGAGTGAAAGTAAAATTAATATTGCTTGGCAAATACATGCAAGTAGAAGAGTCGAGTCTCTGAGAATACATTGTCAAAAAATGACAAGACAGCAATGTAGTCTTACATAGCTTTCTACAAAACCTTCTTAAATCTTGTGAAAATATGTCTTTTCAGGTGTATCTAATGAACACTTTCATGAAGTACTTCATTTGCATATTTTGTAAACAACTGTGGAAGTGTCATATCTCAGTGCTAGAGTTGCATGCATGGTGTACACAAGATCTGGAGTTCAATCCCTGGCATTCCCTGCTACAATAGTTTCAAAAGAAGGTCTGTGAAAGATCTGTGTTTGCCCAACACCCTGGAGATCTGCTGCCAATACAAAGCAAAAGTGGCTGGCTGAGCGCAGTATCAACCCTAGCACAGAGCTACTGGTTCAGTGAAAGAGAACCACGATGCTCTCCTGGTAAATATTCAGTTGCTTGGCTTTTAGGACTACAGTGGTACCTCAGAGCTTGAACGGCTCCATTCTCGAATGTTTCAACTCCCAAATGCAGAAAACCCAGAAGTAAGTGTTCCGGTTTCCGAACACTCCTTGGAACACGAACGTCCAACGCGGCTTCTGTGCAAAAACCTAGCTGTCAGCTAATCAGAAGCCATGCCTCGGAACTCGAATGTCTAGGAAGACGAATGGTCTTTCAGAACGGATTACGTTTGAGGTACCACTGTATTGGTAAACAAGTTTTTAGCTTTCATGGCTCATTCCCAAAGAAACATATACAGTGGTGCCTCGCAAGATGAAAAGAATCCATTCCGCGAGTCTCTTCGTCTTGTGGTTTTTTCGTCTTGCGAAGCAACCCTATTAGCGGCTTAGCGGCTATTAGCGGCAAAGTGGCTATTAGCGGCAAAGCGGCTATTAGCGGCTTAGAAAAAGGGGGGGAGCGAAAAAAATCGCAAGACTCGCAAGACGTTTCCGTCTTGCAAAGCAAGCCCATAGAGAAATTCGTCTTGCGAAGCGCCTTGAAAAACGGAAAACCCTTTCGTCTAGCGGGTTTTTCGTCTTGCGAGGCATTCGTCTTGCGGGGCACCACTGTAGGAAGTGATGTTTATAAACTCAGAAAAAAGAAGAGAGCTCAGGTGGAATTTCTGTTTCTTAAGATGAGTCCAAGATCTATGTGGGGTTCCTGAAGTGTTGTCTTCTGCTTAGTTTATCATTAGGTCACAGCAATGTGGTTCAAACTAGAAAGAAGCTTGTTGTGCTTGACCCAATTCAGAAACTGCCACAGCTGCCTGCCTGAACAATGATATGTAAATTTACCAACAGCAAGATTTGGGACATAAGTTCACTGGTGTCTAAGATAGCTGTTGATACTACTTATGACACAACAATACTGAATATGTAGTATCACACTCACATCACAAGCAGTGATGCAAGCATAAATGTTTAGGATACAGCTGCTAGTGGTTTAAATTTATCTTGCTCAGTCCTTTTACATAGGAATGTAATGTTAAGTATGGATCTGGAGCAAATATCAGTGTTAGCCCCATAGTGATATAATATACCGGTACATGTGAATAACAAGCAGCACAATACTAGAATGTGACTCAAAAAGGGCAATTCTCTGTGCACTGTGGGACAGTACGTGGGATAAAGGAATTCAGAACAGACAGTGCATATTTATTCTTCCATTGAAAGTTCTTTACCAAATAGTTTGAATTACTAAAGGGGAAAAAATACCAACCCAGTGGAAGGAATAGCTTGTTTTCGTAAAGGTTAACAGAACTATTGAATACACTTTTGCCTCAAAACTATTATGCGCCCGAGAGTTTATTTCACATAACATAGGCATCAACTGCATCAAGATTTTATAAAAATTATACTGATCATACTTGTTTACAGAAGGAACCAACCAGTGACAGGACTTAAGAAACCTTTCATTTAATGGCTTGTTTTATATTTTTCATAATTCATCAAGCCCTGTTATTTGCATAGATAATTAGAAAACATGACAAGTGTCTTATGGAAACACTCTAATCAAATGTTGTAAACAACCTTATGTGAGAGTTTTGTTTTTGGCATGACCAATACCACTACAGTGTTCAAGAATATAAGGCTGAACAAGTTTCTAAATATTTTCAGGTCTGATATTGTTATAATAAATATGCAAATTATGTTGTCTTTAATATAAAGATACATAACAGCCCAACCTTAATGTGATGCAAGGGTTACTGAGTTCAACAGGATTTCTATAAGCATGGACAGAATTGCAGTTTAAGGATTATATTTTTATCTTAAATGCAGGAAGCATATCATCTTTATTTACATGATTACAAAACTGAAGAGACAGCACACTAATAGTTTGAAGAAGCCTAAGGAAGAGGTGTCAAGACAAACAAATAGGATTTTCCCAGGCACTGACACACGAATGTATTAAAGAGCATTCAGCCCTTCAAAATCCTGCTTAATGACAGCAGATGATTAAAGGATCAACATAAAATATTCCCTGAAATGCAACTCCATGTAGCTGTTTAGGTATAGGTCAATACTATACACATCTACATTTAAATGTGTTGAAAATGTTTTTATAAATATTCTGCACATTACAGTACAGTGGTACCTCGGGTTAAGAATTTAATTCGTTCTGGAGGTTTGTTCTTAACCTGAAACTGTTCTTAACCTGAAGCACCACTTTAGCTAATGGGGCGTCCTGCTGCAGCTGTGCCGCCGCTGCACAATTTCTGTTCTCAACCTGAAGCAAAGTTCTTAACCCGAGGTAATATTTCTGGGTTAGCGGAGTCTGTAACCTGAAGTGTCTGTAACCTGAAGCGTATGTAACCCAAGGTACCATTGTATACGTTTCGTATCCCATGACTGAATATCAAAGTTCTAGTGAAAAACAAAGATGCTGTTGCAAGCCTGAGGTTTGCCCACCCCATTTATAGAAATACTATGTGTTATCCTACTAACAACTAGATAGATTCAACACACTCTGATACAGAAACACCTCTGAGAATTCACCAGAAACCATATGCTTTGCTTCCCACATAGTTAACAAAAGGGAGGAAACTGATATCAGGATTATGGACTTTTGCTACCCCTGCAAAGATGACATCAGAAAATGTGAGAGACACATAACACAGAAATTTAAAGGATTTGCACATTACACCTTCTTACAATTAAATCAATACCAGTCCCCAGCAAAGCCAAGGCTATAGTGCTAACTTCACCTACTTGAAACAAAATAAAAAAATTCCTTCCAGTAGCACCTTAAAGACCAACTGAGTTAGTTCTAGGTATGAGCTTTCGTGTGCATGCACACTTCTTCAGATACGAAGTATCTCTTCTTCAGATATGGTATCTGAAGAATATCTATTCTTCAGATATGGTATCTGAAGAAGTGTGCATGCACACGAAAGCTCATACCTAGAACTAACTCAGTTGGTCTTTAAGGTGCTACTGGAAGGAATTTTTTTATTTTGTTTTGACCATGGCAGACCAACACGGCTACCTATCTGTAACTTCACCTACTTGAGTGTAAGCCCCACTGAATTCAATAGGGCATATGTCTAAGAATACATGGTTAGAATTGCACGGTTGCAGACACCAGTTGAATAATTCATTATTTTAGGAATAACCTAAGGGAAATGTGACCAAAGTATTGTACACATAAACTCACTTATTTTTTCAGACTCAAACTCAAGGAATTAATCACCCATTTATAATCTTTGTGGTGAATAGTGCCTATTGTTCATGCCTCTACTTACTGAAATTTGCTTGATTTTCCCTTATGCAAACAATTACAACGTCCTCTCACACGGAAACAAATGTCAGCAACTAAACTTGCCGACGGATGCACGACACACTACGCACATTCATGTACTGCACACACTGTAACGAGACTTCACACCCCCTCCCCTTACTTCCCTTCTCGCAGTCCTGGGGGGCGGGAATCCTCTCTCCGGGCCTCCCTTCCTCCCCCCCCCCTTTTCCTTGCGTCATCGAATACACACTCAGGATGCGCCGGGAGCGATATAATAAACTAACGAGGAGAAGGGAAGACACTGCTGATGTTTTCACGGTTTCATTGCAGCCACACCACCAGGCTGGAAGAGGCTGCTGTGGAGCCAACTTGCCCACCTTCGCCACAGGAAAGCAATGACACGCTGGCCGTTCACGTGTATTCACATCCCCACGTGTTTGTGTGTGCACGCGCGTCCCTACTTTTCAGAAGGGGGAAGGGAGAGACGAGCCCCGCCGTTGTCCCTCAACAATTCCTACGTGTCAGCTGCCCAGTCACGCTGTTCCCTCCACCAGTTCCTGTGAGGGGAAAATTACATGCACACACACCCGCTCTCTCCTGCCAACCCTGAACCTCGTGAGAGGAAATGCAACGCTCTTCCCATGATGTGGCCCCCCAACCGCCCTTTAACCGCCACCCCGCTTCCGTCCACGAATTTATTAAGCCTCTCCAACCTTCCCACCTCAGCCCCCCGTCTCCCCAGCCCCGGTGTACAAGGAAGCCATGTCCCTCCCTCCCCGCCGACCCCACCACCGCCAACAGCCACACCTACCTGTCTTCTCGTGGTCGTAGCCCACCACAATGAAATAATCTGCCAGCCTGGCCATGGCTGAGGAGAGCCTGCCTCGGGCCCCGCGAGCCCCGCCGCCGCCGCTGACACCGCCGCCGCGCCCGGGAAACTCAGCATCCTCCCCGCGGCGCCTGCAGCTGCTGCACAAGAAGAAGGAGCAGCACCTCAGCCATGTTGGACGCCCAGGCTCGCAGTGCGCCTGCGCGCGCTCCCAACCCCCCCCCCCAACTCCCAACCGCCGCAACGCCGCTGCTGTACTACGACGTCGCGGGGGCAGGGCGGGCGTTTGCGGGGTTTACAAACGCCACGCGCCGCTGCCGGGCGGCTGCAGCCCACGCTCAGTGGGGTCAGAAGACGGGAAGGTCTGGGGGGGGGAGGCGGGCAGGGGTTTGGGGACGGGCGTTTCCCTCCCTCCCCCTCATTATTGTAGTGGTTTGCAGCTGGGTGCACGTTTGCGTGTGGCGCTTTGCATGCGGCGACTCGGGTGCATGATGGACCCGTCGCCTGCAAAAGCCGCAGGATGGATGGATGTTCGCCCTGAGGCATAAAGCTCAGCCCAAGCCTTAGCCCGGCGCTTCCTTCCTGTTTTGGAAATTCAAATTAATACAGGGCGCGGGGAAACTGAGGACGGCGGAGCTTTCGAGCTGCTCCCCCCTCCCCCGAGATTCGCGAAATCTCCGGCGAAAGTGTGTCCCGCAGGCTTTCGGGCAGACTTCGCTTCCGCTTGCAAAGTGCTTAGGGCTCACCCGAAGGCCTTTTTCGCTCCTGCTGTTCGGAGCCACTGTCTGCTGACTGTGCGCATGTGTGAAGGGCAGCTTTAAATTGCTTGCGTTAGGTTTCCGAACCCATTCATTTCCGTGAGGTAGATTGTAAACTGCGTTCCAGCCATCCTGCATTTGGGTGTCCTCCGGCTATCGTTTCTCGTAGACATGTTTTGAAATGACATGTTCACGGTTTCGCTTCTACCTAGCCAAGTTTGGAGAAATGTCTTCTCAGTTTCATTTCTCCGTGGGGAAAAATCATCAAAAAGGCAGGGGTGATCTTGGTCCAAACCCCATTTGTAACTCTTGGAATTATTTTTTTTATTTATTTTTTTTGCCATATCGCACCCATTATCTTTACTGACTGCATGATCCTGAAGGTTACTCAAAAGTTATTTACTCCCAAGTAGCAGCCTAATCCTATGCAGAGTTAGTACATTTAAGCCTACTGAAATCATTTCCAGACTTGCATTAGGTTTTAATTAAGAGCAATTTAAAAGAGTGTTTTAAAATAGCACTAAAACACAATAACTGAGGAGTAAGCCAAATGACTTCAGTGTTTCTGTTCTTGAAGGATGGACATGAATATAGAGGATATGAAGCCAAACACTGGGTTGGAGCCAGACATGACCCATTGAAATCAATGAGTCTACTCAAAATATGGCCAAGTCTAGATTCAACCCCATGTGAGATTACATTATTGAACTCTACAGAATCCATGGACTTCCCTACAAGCAAGTATCGCATGGTTACAGTTTGGAGCTGCAATCCTATATACACTTACCTGAAAGCAAACACTATTGAATTCAGTACCCCTTACTTTTGAGTAGACATGCACAGGCTTGTGCTGTTAATCTGTTTAGTGTTTCAATTCTAGATGCACTCTGTAGTTTTTCGGGACAATTTAAATCAAGTTTATTCTGAATTTACTGCCTAGACAATGAGTTTAAGATTACAGATTTAGTGATTCCTAGGGAATTTACTTTAAAAAGCTTGTAAGGGAGGGTAATGTTGGTGCAACAAAATCATTTAGAGCGTGCTCTGATACGTAAATGTGGTCAGTAAAGACCACTCCATGTTTAATTTATGTTCCCAAAGTGGCAACCAGAACAATACTGTGATGGGAGCTGAGCAAGGTTCAACTTTTGCACAAGTGATAGAGGCCCATGGCATATTCCGCAGATGATAGGATTGTTCAGAAAACAACATCCTTATGGCTGTCATAATGTTGGCAAGTTTCACTAGGAAGACCTGCTCTTTTGTTTGGAAACTCCATGCCAACATTGCACATTCCTGGAAGCTGCTCGTACTGGTATGGAGGCTTTCCACCCAATCGAACCTGCCCATGTTGTGAGTTACTCACATACCTTATGGCAGCTGCATGGAGCCCACAGCTGTGGCTTCTTTTCAGCTGCAACAACTTCACCACCCCAAATAATGCAAAAAATAGATCATACACAACATGGTTCTCACTAGTTCAGCATTTTGACACTTGTGAACATCAGGGTTGTAAGGTCTAATGTGAGGTGTTGTATTTTACTTCCCATGTAATTCAAATTATCCCATCAACACATATAGCCATGCAAGTCTACACTGGATAAACTGAGATTATGACACACCACAGCCTGGCTTATCTTCTTTTTACACGTTTTGCAGGTCATGAAATGAGCTACAATTCTGAAACGCTAGATCGTTCATAAGGGAGGGAAATCACCACTTGATGGCTTCATTCTGTATTTAGCAAATGTGCAAATAGTTGTGAGTCAGCATTATGCAATTTGTAGTTTACCACAAAAAATAAGTACAATAAAAATTCCAACTACTCTGGCAGAAAAGTCTTCTGGAATAGATCCATTGTTAATCTGTTAGACTAGGATGAGCAAAATATAAAAGGTATAATAAAGCTACTTCTGCACGTAGAAAACGTCGTGCAGAAGAGCTCCTATTGGATGTTATTTTAACACTTCACTTCCACTGCTGCCCTCAAGCTGAAGCTGTGTTAGGCATGTTGCAGTATACTCAGTAAGTTAAGACCCACACCTTATATGAACCAAGTCAGTGTTAGAAACTGAAATATGAAAGCTAGGAGCTAAATGACACCTTAAACCAGGCTTCCTCAACCTCAGCCCTCCAGATGTTTTGAGACTACAATTCCCATCATCCCTGACTACTGGTCCTGCTAGCTAGGGATCATGGGAGTTGCAGGCCAAAAACATCTGGAGGGCTGAGGAAGCCTGCCTTAAACCTAGGGTATGGGCGCAACAACGTGTCTAGGCAACAAATGTCTAGGCGCACTTTGTTATAACAAGAATACAAAGCTGAAAATGAATGAACTGCAGATAAAATATTATGTTCACTTTTCACAGGGTCTACTCCTCTGTCCATTCCTGTAATATTCTTAAGAGGGTCTCTTCTCTAGTCTTCAGAGAGTATCTGAAAGTGGGAAGACAGAAAAAGGTCCTCCTTTCCTTCTACTCTGCAGTTTTAATCTGAAATCTTAGGTGCAGTACTGTGCCCGGAGCTCAGAAACTGCTCGCACTAAGGAAATTCCCTGCCGCAAAATGCACCTAGAACAATGGGAGTTTCAAACACTGAACCAAGTGTCTGCCTGGAAGGGCCATAGCTCAGTGGTGGAGTACATGCTTTGCATACGAAAGGTCCCAGGTTCAAACCCCAGCTTTTTCAGGTCGGGCTGGAAGATAGCCCTCTCTAAAACCTTGGAGAATTGCTGCCAGTCAGTGCAAACTATACTGAGTTAGATGAACCATTGATCTGACCTGCTATACGGCAGCTTCCTTTGTTCCTCTTGATCTCAGCCCATCTTCCCTCCATGGGCGCAGCCAAGGGGGGGAGGGGAGCAGCTGCCCACCCCCCAAATAAAAATACATAGCTGACAGAGGTTCTGCCCCCCCAACTAAAGGCCTGCCCCCCTAACAAAAATTCTTGCTACGCCCATGTTTCACTCCACTTCATGAAATGATGCAGCGTCGGAATGGTGTTTAGGATACATGTAAGTGAGACATGGGGAGGGCCTTGGCTTATGGAAACAGCTGATTAACTGCCGCACTCCTAATACAACTACAACTTCAGCTTAACACCAGAACAGGAAGGAACAGGATGGTTACAATATGTTCTATACGGAGCTCCATGGCACTCTTGTTTCCTGTAAACCATTTAAGATGCTGTCATTTTGAACTAGTTCAATCCTTCTGAAGTGTGAGGCTGAATAGAAAATGAAAACAACTCCTGAATGAATTAACTGTAGGTGACATCCATGATTCTGCTGAAGGCCATTGACACACCTTTGAAGACCTAACTGCTAGATAAATGCAAAATAAGCCGAATTCAATTGTTTTAGACTGCAGCTTATAAATATAAATTTATAACTCTTTTGGAATTTAAAGCAACAAATGGTATTTTCACAGTTGCCACAGAAATCACTATATAAATGTCATGCATCTCCATGAAGCTACAAGTCCCTGTTGAGTTTTCTCACTTCTAAATCACTCCACAACTACCGGTATCTTTTAGAGGCCACACATGCCTAGAAGGCCAGCTTGAATGTTTCGTCTTCAGTAACAGCACTAAAGCAACCACATCCACAAACTACTTAAGATGTATTAATTGTGCTTAAACCATTTTAGTCATGTTAAAGTCTTTCAGCTGAAATGCAAGCCCATTGCAAAGAGATTAGTGCCGAAGGTGGGGGTGAGGAGGAGAAAGTGAACAGTAGCAATTATGCTAGTCTTTATGTATGACTGAGAAGCTTTATAGATGTGTTTTTCCTAAGTGAGGGCAGCTCCAGATAATCCATTAACTGAGCATTTTGATTTGCTTGCATGGAGGTTTGCTGATGATTATAGTTTGTTACCCGGCCTACTCCCCAAGGCCCCAGGGTGGGCCACAACAACTAAAATACAAAATATTAAAACACAATATTATACAATATTAAAAGCAGTTTAAAACAACCTAAAAATCACAGAAATAAGGTATACATCTTAAGTGTCAAAACCCAGGATAAAGCATTCACCAAAAGCTGTATAATGAGGATGCCAAATGCACCTCTGTGGAAAGAGAGTTCCACAACTTAGGGGATACCACAGAGAATGCTCTCTCCTGGGCTACCACCACCCAAGCTTCTGAGGGCAATTTAACACCTTCTGCCAATCATAGCACCCAAGAGGATCTGTAGGGAAGGAGGTGGTCTTTCAAGTATTTATATCTGGTCTTTACTGAGCACTCCTGAATTTCTTGGGGTAAAGTTATACAACAATGTGCATCCATCCTGAACTCATCCTGATTTGCTTATTTGCTTTATCATCTCACACTTTTCTGGGCATTCTCTTTCAATTTTCTGACTGCCCCAAAAATAATAATATCCACTTAAAAACAACAACAATCAGAATGGTTGTGCCAGGGTGACACAATACTTTAAGCCCCTTTAATAGAGCAAAAATAAATTTCACCTATGCATTAGAATCCCCCAGAATACTGACAGTCAAGTATCCTCAGAGGTTTGTGTATTTTTTACAGTAGGAGTTCTGAAACAATACTTCAGGAATATGTCAGGGTGTTAAAAAAACAACACTTAGATGATTCCAGTTAACACACAGTTAAACAATTTAAACCCAATAAAAACATAAAATCCATATATTAAAACTGATAGTAGAATTTCAACATTTCAACATCTTCCCATGCACTCCCTGCTCTCCTTATTATGGCCCAGAATTTGGTGGATTGTGACCTACAAATGTCTATCTTTAAAGCCCTCACCAGCTATATATAAATATATATATATATATATATATATATATATATATATATATATATATATGGTCATTTGCTTATTGGAAGCTCACAGAAATGTGCTTTTAATATTTTGCTGATGCATTGCTTATTCAGTACCGCAATATGGACAACAAAGGCCTCTTTAATGTAGACCCCCTGAGCTCATTCTCCAGAATGGAATTTTTACGTGCCCAAGAATTTCCAGGATGTTTCCTGTTTACGTTTTCCTCTTGCCTGAGTCTAGCAACATACCCCACTGGGAGAAGGAGGAGGAGGGATGCACGTTTCTACAAACTAAGTGCAGCAATCAAACACACCATGCAGAGCTCACATGCAATGTGAGCTATTATTGCACTGGTGTGATCTGTCCTCTTAAGTATAGTTTGAAGGAAAGCACTAATAAAACAGTAGTGGGCCTCATTCATCACTCAGACTATTCTTTTGCAGTAACTTTATGAACTGTACTGAAATGTCTCTTGTCGTAAAGTATGCAGGAAGATCTGGTGTGTGGGAGGGACAATGTAGGAAAGCCCAAATTCCACAGCACAAGTAACCAGAGAGCACTTTAAGTGCAGAAATAGTACAAGAGAGAGTGTTGCTCAGCAGATCATTGAATGAACAAAGTATTTGAGGAATATCATTTTTTCATTGATTTATTTACAACATTTATCAACGGTTCATTAAAGCCAATATATAATAACACCAACAAGCCTTAAACACCAATAATAAACAATCATGAGGAACTCTGGACTTTAAGAAACTCCACATTCCACACTTTAAGAAAGCTGACTTCTAAAACTTCAAGAACAACTGGGTGAGACTCTATGGCCAGAAATACTCAAAAGAGTATTCAGACGACACAATGTCGCGTACATGATGTCACACACACAACACAAGCCAGGCCCATAGCTGTCAACTTTCTCCTTTTTTTAAGGGAAATTCCCTTATTCTGAATAGGATACCTCGCAAGAAAAGGGAAAAGTTGACAGCTGTGCCCAGGCCCCCCATAATCTCAGGAACAACATGGCACCTCTGCTACAGGATCAAGAGGGCTTGTTGGAAAACATACCAGGAACTCAATTTTCTCAATGCAGACAAATTATGCTGTTGTTCTATATAAAACAGGTGTTGTCTCAATGCATCTTTTGCTTTGTGCAAACCTAGGCTAAATAACTGTTGCGGTGAAAAACAACAACAACAACAACATCTGACATTAGTGGCTTTCATCCAACTGCTTTTGTGCAAGTAAAGCAGAACTTAAGAAAGCAAACTCCTTGGAGCTAAATTCAGCCAAGTCAATACTGTAGTTAAATGCCCTTAACTAGGGCTATGTGAGAATGGAGGAGAGACCTACTTCAAACTGCAAAACAGCACTTGAAACGCAACCTGGTACAAAAAAAAATTTTTAAGGAATTTAGGCCGCACAACTTCCAGAGGGTTTAAATTTGCCTCAGTCTAGATTTGAATCCCATAAAGTAACTGAGCTAAAGTTTTAGCTTTAAAAACTTCATGCACTGCAATAATAAAGTTGTGGCCTTTTGTTCAAATATTTTAATACTCTTACCTGTTCAATAAATTGTTTATTTAAATACCTTTTGGGGATCTGTATTATTCAGAACATACCTTTACCTTGATTTGGTTTAATTTCCCATAAAATATTCTTTTTGACAATATCCAGAAAATGTGTACAACATCTCATCAGACTCACTTTTGTCTGGGATAGAATTACATACAATTAAACAGAAATCTTTTTGGTGGCCATCTCGGGGACACGATAAGTTGGTGACAATAGAAACTTAACAATGTTGTTTATATAGAGATTGAACAGGACAGGAACAAAGATACAGCCCTGCTTAACCCCTTTAGTATATGACACAAGATCTATAGTGCAATGTATTATTATACAGATGTTTAATGAAAAAGAGGTCTTTTGTATATAGCTCATGAGGCGAATTTTCCCCAAAGACAAAGAAAAGCTGCATACAAAGCACCTTTGGGTTGGTCCCCCCCCCCCCTTTTTCATATTTGTCAGTCAAATCTATAGTAGATCTACTCTACCTAAGCCTTGCTGGCAAAATTGTTTCCTCTTACAGTGGTTCCTCGGGTTAAGAACTTAATTCGTTCTGGAGGTCCATTCTTAACCTGAAACTGTTCTTAACCTGAAGCACCACTTTAGCTAATGGGGCCTCCCGCCGCTGCTGCACCGTTGCTGCACGATTTCTGTTCTCATCCTGAAGCAAAGTTCTTAATTTGAGGTTCTATTTCTGGGTTAGCAGAGTCTGTAACCTGAAGCGTCTGTAACCCCAGGTACCACTGTATAGCCAGTTGGTTAGTTTATTATGCAGGTGATTTGCATAAAGTTTGCTCATTACACATCGCAAGCTAACTGGGCAATAATTTGCTCAGTCAACTTTGCACCTTTTAAATATACAGGAACAGTACTCCAGGCTTACAGCAGTGCTCCAGAACTCTGTTTTTAAAGAAATAAAATCTGCAGAAAGAAAGCAGCATTTTAAAAAGAAGGCATGCCCCACTTTTTCCTCACATAGGAGGGAGTAGGAGATGATGCCTGCTGTCTACAGTGGTGTTGGGGTAAATTTTGAAGTGCAGTTGGAGCCCCCATAGACCCACCCCTGAAGGGGAGTCGTTGCTTAGGATCAGCTGCCAATGACAAGCAAGTGGATAGGCAAAATATGGTGCAGCAGCTAGAATGGGAAGAGCTGGGCTCACATTATTGATCCACCATGAATTAAGTGACCTAGTTAATAAAGGAATCGTGTGCTAGACCTGGTTATCCTCCAACCCCCTGAGCATACACCATGGGTAAATACTGCTGCATCTGATGACATGATTGTTCCTTTGGTGAACAAAGTACTGGAACTATGCTCCCTGCCCGCCCACCCCTCATGTTCCTCCTATACCACACCACTGGCTACCTATGACACATATGTGCATGATGTAAAACAAAGGTAGGGAACTTCTTTCACTCCATGGACCAGATCTTTATCACTCCTCACCTGCGCATGCCAACCTAGGTCACTACCCACCCATCAGTCATCTGCAATTACCTATTGAGGAGTAGGTCACCTCAAATCTGACTGGACCTATCACCGTTGTCACTGGACCTTAGTTGCATTTGGTTAAATCTACACAGATTGTGACATTATAACTTGATATCATTATGGTGTTTTTTAAGTGTGTTTTTTCTTCTTCAAAGCCTTCTTGTATTTATCTTTTCAGGTGCAGAAGAGTAACAGAAAGTGCTAATCTGACCCCTGGAAATCCTGAATTCCAAATATGATAGTGGCACAGAACAGGTGGGAAGTCTCATAGGCAGATGTCACTTTAAATCCTGCTGGGGGATGATAGCAGATCTTGTCTTCACTATCTCTTCTGCTTAATTCTCTGTGACCTTCTGCTTAAGCATTTGGGTAACACTCTGGGAAAAGTGCCACTCTTCAATAGCTAAAAGTGCCTTGGAGCCTAGAAGGACTAAAGACAATGATTTCAGATTGCTATTAATAGATGGCAGAAATGAAACCTCTTTGGTCTTAGCCATGAGAGTGCAATTGGCTTGTCAGAAACTGCAAGCATAGTGCTGGTGTTTGGATGTTGTTTGACAGAATGACTCGAGTGTATGCTAACAATGCACATGGAAGGTGCCATTTACATCTTAGGGCTGTTTCACAGGATACAAAATACATTAAAATGAAAGGGAAGTCTTTTCTCATTACTCTAACTGCGAATTTTCTGAACTGGTCGAGGACAGAAAGCTTCCATTTTTTTAATACCGCAAATGCTATCAAATACTTTGGAAGTCTTGGTGCCACTTTTATGTATAAACATACAGAGGAAATGTTTTATTCTGTGTAAACAATTCCAAGCAATTTAGTAAAACTGTTCTGAATCCTAGAAGATGAAACAGACCAGTTTCAAAAGGTCAGTTGTCTCAGAAGCAACCTATATTGTTCCCCCAAGGTTTAATTTTAAAGAAACAGCCTGATTTTTTTTTTTAATATCATCACTTTAATGATCACCCAGTACATCAGCAGCACTTCAGCTCATCTGCATGTTTTCCAGTCACGAATGAACACTTATACTGCTTTAATGCGGAAACTTATTCTGAAATTATACTACTTTGTGATGGATAAACCAATAACCTCCTTCGGTCTTGGCACAGGGCAACCTTAATAACTGAGGAGAAGGAAATCCATGAAGACACCTTTCCCTATCTTGCCTGACAAAGTGCACCTGTCAAAATTTCACTTCCACAACAACTGTCAGAGTGCAGAAGTCCTTGATCTGTTCAATTGATGGATTTACTTTAAAGCAGCTACAGAGGGCTCCAATTCTGATTAGATCTCCCCATTAATCCTTTGCTCCCAGTGCTATTTCCCAGCCTAAAACTGAAATCCTGTACACTAGGGTTAGCCAGTGCTGTTTTTCTAGAAAAAGAGGTGCTGGAATACACCTTGAGCATCTCCCTTGTTCTCTAAGAATGGCAATGGCACTCATTAGAGAGGTACTGGAACTGAGTTCCTGTGAGCTAGCTAATATGGGGCTAGCTAATATGGCTCCATGATCCATATATTGTTGGACTCCAATTCCCATCAGCTTCAACCAGCATGATCAATGACCCGAGATGATGGAAGTTGGAGTTCAGCAACATCTGGAGAGCTATCCCTTGGCTATCCCTGCTTTACACTTACCCTGAGAGTAAGTTCCATTCAACTCAGTAGGATTTACTAAATGCTATTAGCTCTTACTGGGGAAAACATACAGGTATGTGCATTCCCCCCCCCCCAGCAACTCAGGACCAATAGGTTCAGGAAAGCGATTTAGAGTGGAAAAATGTCTTGGAGGGGAAGGTAAGACACATGCTGCTCTACTACTACAAACTGGAGTCCCCTCCAGTTGCTTTTTAAAAAAATGGACTTATATTCAGCAAAAGCATATGTTTGTTCATATGTTATGTGTTTTTTTTTTAATTCAAGGCATTATTTTATGTGGAAGTCAATGTAGCAGTATATATGTATATATGTATATATGTTCAATGGAATGTACTTCTAGGTTAAGCACACTGAATTATAGAATCCAAATGGAAAGGAGCATAGTTTGTCAAAATTTGCTACTGAATAATAGGGTAAGTTGCTATGAGAAAATATTTTTCTAAACAAAAGCATATTCTAATCTAAAAATAAACAAAGTTGTTTCAAAGCAATTTTTCTCACCATGCTTATAATGCGATTAATTGTAGTGAATGCATTAACCCACTGTGGATTTATTAAAGCATAATGTCAGTGATTTATAGAGTCAGTGTTTTCTATATTAAATATATCTGTTACTTCTATATTGCTGCTGGTCTTAGGCACTACTGAAAATATTTTGTAGATTTCTTGTTTCATGCCTTCACACAATGCCAGTATTTTGGACTTAATTGTTGAAATACTAACTTATAATCTAAATATTCCTCCAATTGAGACTTAAAGTTACTAATGCACAATATATAGATTCCAAAAAATTAATCAATACAATTATTAATCAGGATAAATAAACCTGTAAAGATTGTTGTCCTGGACAAGACTTGCTTCCGACATAGACCTCTTAAAATAGTTCCCTGTATTTTATTATTGCATGGTAATATCTAACCATACCAGGGTGGAATACATTGCTAGTTTTTTAAAAAGTCAAAACTTTCCTAACAGTAACTGTGGCTGGTATGTGTGTGTGCATGTGCACATGTGGCTAAATTTACAATAGCTTGTATTTCACAGACAGTAAATTAATGGGGTAATATTTTTCAGGTCATGTGAAATTTTTTACTTAGGGCCTAACGGCTGAAACTTTTACTGGGAAATGTAGGGGTTGTAAATTCTATAATTACAAAACTATAGCGTACACTGTCATTGCTTGACTGAAATAGAAAAGGATTGAGCAACAATAATTATGAATTATACAATACAGCCTTCCTCTGAAGAATGAAAGGAACAAAGAACATTTCTTTCTCTTCTGAAATTCAGAGACATTTTTGAGGGGGAATACCGCAACCATTTAATCATGTACAACAAAGGGCCATAACTATAGCACTGAAACTACAGGAGGTATTTAAGTAGGTGATGCATATTTATCACATTTATCATCTGACCATCTCATGGGGAGAAATGGGGGAGAGGAGACTTAGCAAGGTCAAAAGGCACACAATGCATGTAAGCAATGAGCAAGCATTTCTTACATCTTATTCACTTCCTGGCTATTTTTCTACAGAAAACTCTGTCAGGGAAGTACCCTCGCAGACCATCTCTTCTCTTGGGTATGTGGAAGGATGCAAGTGTGCTCCGTTGTATAGCATTTTTCGCATTGCAAATCTTTTTCCTTCTTCCGCAGAATTCCATGGATCACATTTGTTACGTTGACTTCTATAGACAAGGGTAATGTGGAGGGTATGTACTTCCTTTCCCACAGTCTGGGGCAGGGGTTAATTTCAAAACTATTTTTCTGATTGCTCTCCAGAAGTAGCTCTTTGGCCAGTGTCCTGCAAATGTAGATGAAATTGAATCCAGGCAAGATGGAAATGACATTGGTTAGGAATTCCAATTATAATTGCAGGCATGAACCTACTATTGGTCAGTGAATGATTAACAGTTTAGTGCATGCCTTACAACAGAAAGCATGGCACAATAATCATACCTTCTAATAAGTTGACATATGACATATGTAAACAAAGCATTTTCAGACTTATAGTATAAGTGAAATAAAGATTTAAAATGTGGATTACAGGGGTGTTCTGCTGGTTTGCAGAGAAGCAGCGTATTAGCTCTAGAGTTTAGAGCAAGAGGTGACAGAAAGCAATAAGCAGGTAGAAAGGGACAAGTCAGAGTCAAGTTCAGCAGGACCTGGGAGAGCTCCCAGAGCCAACAGGCATTACTCTAATGAAGGCCAGAGCCAAAATTAGCTTTAAATAGTGGAGGCACCTGCTGAGTGCCCAAGCGCCATTTTGCAGTTGTGAGCTGGCAGAATCCCTTAAAGGGCAGAACTGAAAGTCTTGCTTTCCCGATATGCCTTCTGTCTTTTTACTCAGAGGCTTACAATGAAACAAGGTGGTGGGCAGTCTCCTTTCACATAATTTATTGGAACACACTGGTGGAGAAGAGGCTTTGGGCTATTCATTCAAAATGTCTCTGGCCTCGAAGGCTGAGTCAAAGTCTTCTCCTTGAGGCTGAGCCATGGATTGCTTTCCCCTTGAACAGGTCCTTAGCAGTTTTGAAGAAGGCTGTGTCTAAGTTATGCTTCTCTTGACTTGCATATGATCACTGAAGAATTGATGCTTTTGAATTATGGTGCTGGAGGAGACTCTTGAGAGTCCCATGGACTGCAAGAAGATCAAACGCATCCATTCTTAAGGAAATTAGCCCTGGGTGCTCACTGGAAGGACAGATCGTGAAGCTGAGGCTCCAATACTTTGGCCACCTCATGAGAAGAGAAGACTCCCTGGAAAAGACCCTGATGTTGGGAAAGATGGAGGTCACAAGGAGAAGGGGACAACAGAGGACAAGATGGTTGGACAGTGTTCTCGAAGCTACCAATGTGAGTCTGACCAAGCTGTGGGAGGCAGTGGAAGACAGAAGTGCCTGGCGTGCTCTGGTCCATGGGGTCACGAAGAGTCAGACACGGCTAAACGACTAAACAACAACAACAAACCCCACAAGCTTCGGTGTCTCAGGCATCTAGGTACATAAACGTTTTACGGGGAAAGCAGTTGTGATGCCCAGTCATGCATTCCTCCTGTGTATTTTTTTAAAAAAGAAAATACAGCCATGGGGGCTGCAATTCACAGCAGACTGCCAGTGCAGGGGAACTACCTTGCCCCCACCACAAGTGAGCACCAAAACATCTCCACACTGTATACCTAGGAAAAGCTGTTTCAGAAGCAAGTTTTAGTGGAAAAATTGCCACAGGGGAAAGGGTTAAGAAGCTCTTATTGACACACAACTCAGCATCATGTGTAGTTTAGCCCTTAGACTGTCACTCAAATGGAGAGATCAGTGTGTGAGATCAGAGACCTCTGCGGAGGAGAGGGAAGCTGTTCCATGCATGCATCAGAGATCAAGGGCCTGGAACTGGTTACCATATCAGCAAGATAAATTCGTTAGAATCAAGACTGGATGGTAAGACTGGTAACCTCAAACCACTCCTACCTCTTTGAGGATTTATCTCAGTATAGTCACTATCTGATAATTGTGGGCTTAATCTGGAGATACTGTGTGTAAAAAGTGTGCTGCATATAACAAATACCACATGTGGTACTTTGATGTGGATACACATTGATTGCACGCAGTCCAACTATCTGCACTGTGTCAGACTTGTGTTCTGTTGATCCACCCATGATTCCTTTGTTACCTCACAAAATGGCATCTCATGTTAAGTTTCTGTACACATAAAAATGTGAAATGTGAGCATTTTCAGAAACCATAGGACTTAAGCTGAGTGAATGAATATACAATGTCTTGCATACATTGCTGTCCTTCCACCATGGTTACCTTGGCCTGCTCCTGTTTCCTATCTATCCATGGGGTTGTGTCCAACAAAGTCACCCCATCTGTACAAGAAATTCTGCTTTTGAAATAAAACTTCCCCCTCCTCTTCTTCTCCCATGTGCATTGCAGCCCAACCCCCACATCTGCTCTGGGGGATTGGGGAGACCCACTGAGAACAGATTTGGGGTGTGTGCTGAGGAAGGAGATGTGGGGGAATTATATTGTGATACAGCACATGATTTCACCCTCTGCCATCATTACAAAACATTTCCAAATTATTTGAGAAATGAGACGGAATACATACTGCAAAAGTTGTACAGGTTTTTGGTGCAGAACATAGATTTGGAAAAGGTGACTTGGTTCCTCAGTTGTGTAGTAAGTAATATGAACCATTGTCCCTTTGCAAAAAGTAATGATGCATTGCACCTTTTCAGTTAAAAGAGGCCATATGAATTTTAATTACAGCTAATAGCACTGGCAACACTGCACATGTCTTACATTAGATATGGGAAGAAGATGAGGGACAAACAGGAAAGACACTGGGACACAGAGTCTTAAAAATTCCAAGCTTCATAATATTCACCATGGCAATATTGTTCTCGACATGTACCTAAGCATGTATATATAGCCTGTCCTTCGAAAACATTTCCACTGTTGTTGTCTGTGGTTGATCTTATGATTCTGCTTATAATATACTAACACAGTAATGTTGGCAATTTTTTTAGTTATGATGCAAGCCATTTGGATTATTGCAATGCATTATTGCAGCTGCCTTTGAAGATTGTTTGGAAGTTGCCATTAGTTCAAAATGCAGTTGATTTGAAATTACTGACTTATTAGACTGCCACTTTTGAGATTGCTCAACTGGCTCTTAGTCTGTTTCTGGGCACAATTAAAAATGCTTGCACTGAAGTGAACTATGGTAACTTAAAATGCTTTAGGACCACAAGTACCTTAGCAGTTGCCTTCATCTACCCAGAGCCTGCACAAAGCTGAACAGACGAAGATGGCCTCATAGCTAATATGTACCTGAAGGATTAGTGCAGTGTGTTAGCATTTGGGGGATTAACATTATACGAGGGTCCTCCACTCACACATGGCAGATTATCCTAATAATCAAGGACAAACTTTTTCTTGGTACTGTAGTAGTTTTTATTGAAATTTCCAATGTTGCAATGCAATATGATACAAAAGAAAAAGCAGAAACAAAGTAAGTCAGAAAGAACAGAAGGCAGAGAAGTAATTGTATCTACTGCATCATAGATAAACCTTCTTTAAATGGAAAAATGAAAATATGGGTAGGAAGAGAGCAGAGGTGTTGATAAAGTTAGTACACTTCCAAATTTCATGCTGCTGAGAAGTGGCCTGTTATCTGCACATACATGAATTGGCATTGCTGGGTATGTTGAAAATATCAACAATGAATGATTTATCACATATCTTCAGTCCATCTAGAACTCTTCCAGAACTGTTTCTTGGAACAGCTCAGATGCTGCTATTTCCCTTTGATGCAGAAATTTATAGGTACTTTCCTAAATTTAGAGAAACATGTTGTCTTAGATGGAAGCTCTTTTCAAACAATATTTATTTATTGTATGCATATCCTGCTCTTCTTACATGGATCTCCCATCCAGATTGCGGACTAAGTCCACACCCACTTGGCTACAGCCTCTGATATTCCCAGAGCTTCAGTTTACTGGAAGGTAAGAGAAGCAATAACCATTTCCTTAAACATTTGCTTTGTCACACAGAAAGGATAGCATTGTAATTTTGTTGTAGAAATCGAGGAACTACCCAACTAGGAATCACCCTTTTGTATATGTTGATTGTCGCTTCATTATTCAGCTTCATTTTGTGTTTCTCAAAGTCTAGTCAAGTGGTGGTTATCAGAGATACATAACTACTATTGGCACTATATTGGCCCCAGAGTATAAATGATACAAAATAGATACGGTAATCAGTCTTCATGAAGCCAAACAGAGTTAGCTTCTAAGAGTACAGTGATACCTCAGGTTAAGTACTTAATTCATTCCGGAGGTCCGTTCTTAACCTGAAACTGTTCTTAACCTGAAGCACCACTTTAGCTAATGGGGCCTCCCACTGCTGCCGCGCCGCCAGAGCCCAATTTCTGTTCTCATCCTGAAGCAAAGTTCTTAACCTGAAGCACTATTTCTGGGTTAGCTGAGAGTGTAACCTGAAGCGTATGTAACCTGAAGCGTATGTAACCCGAGGTACCACTGTACTGTAACACAAAAGCATACATATACTTACCCCAAAGAAACAACACCCCACACCAATCCTATGCAGGTCTAGCTAGAGGTTAAGTCCCACTGGGCTCAATGGGACCTGCTCCCAGGGAAATTGGTACAGGATTACAGCCTTCACAGGCTGACTCAGTATTATGCAGCTTCATATGTACAAGATATATTGAAGTATCAGAATCCAACTGCTAGGTCTGTATTTTTTAAAAGGAATAAAGTGCTTCACGTTGCCTGGAAAGGGTCCTTACTTTCAGCGGCATTTACTTTATCCAAGTTGCTCCCAATTCTCGCTAAAGGTACCGCTGCACTCCTCTGCCGCAAGTCTCACCTTGGCCGAAGAGCCCCTTCGCTTGCTGCTCAAGAGGCAGGCTTGCTGCTATCTGGAAATAAAAGCTGCAGTTACCTCACAGCATAGCAAAGCAACCAAGAGAGAAAGGTCACACATGCACAAGATGCTAAAACAAGTAGCTGGACGTTAATAGGTACGTGCAAGCTATGCTCTGGAGCACCGCATCTGTTCGCCTCCGCAGACTTTCCAAGCAAAGGCAGGAGAGGCAAAGGAACTCCCTGAGCGCTGCTGGCAAGGGAGGAATCGCCTTTCTGCCACTGAGTCATTCGAGCAAGTGAAGGGAAGCCTCGATCCTCTCCATCCCCACCCCTCTCCCAGACCCATGGCATGCCACGATTGCTGTGGCAGGGCAGCACGACGCGGCGCATCTGTCCGTGCGCGCGTACACCTGCTGGCTCCAGCCGCTCACTTCTTCGCAGAAATGGCCTGGGGAGGAAGAAAATGCCCCGGGATTTTTTAGAAAATCTATTTTTAGGTCTTTGAGATTTCTTGGCAGTAAAGGCACTCGAAGGAAACTCCCGCGCGAGGAAACGAAAAGAAAACCACCCTGCTCAGAGATTTGCGCTGATTTGCAGGCGCCCGGGAGAGAGATCCAACTGGTTCAGTCTGGGCGAGCCGCTCCAAGAAGCCAGGAGGCTACGTGTGCGAGGGAGCGTAAGCTTTGCGGCTGGAGAAAGATCGCGCAGGGCAGGAGAGGAGCAGCGGTGAAGAGAAAGCTCCTGTGCAAGGGAGGAATCAGATCGGCGCGGCTGATATCCCGTAAACAAAGTGCTACATGTCTGTCCCTTTCTCCCTAGCCATTGCAAAATAGTCACAATAATAATCCTTCCCACTGTTCAGGTATCTCCCAGTTAAAAAGCAAACTTTGCTTTCTCCTAGTTGAAAGCAAACAAACAACTGATAACTATTTGGCCAGGAGGTTATTCCAGCCTTTACAGTTTGGACGTGTTGGTCTTTCCTCCGAATATGATTACTAAAGACAACTCAAAGCTCTGGGTTAAGATTAGCTGGCTCACTAATCGCGCTTCTTTGATGATAAGGCACGACTGGCTTGGTCGTTTCTCGCCGCCAATTCTGTAACTATAACCACTTCCACCAATATTTTGGTGGATCTTGGCTGTAAACTGCAGCTTGCAGTATAAACATAGTTCGGGAGGGAGAGAGGACCGACAGGGAATAGGTCTGCCAAGATTGCTACATGAACCTCCATGTGCAGTGGTGCTCTACCTCTGGGTAACCGGGTGCTGGAGGGCAAACAGCGGGAGAAGTCCGTCGTCGCACTCATGCCCTGCATAGGGGCGCTTTTTTGTTGTTGTTTTTTGCAGAAGCCCCTACTGGAAAGAGAATGAGAGACCAGTTTGACCTCGCTGGTTCGCTCTAGCGGGGCTGACTAAGCTGAAGGCCCAGCACCCGCGCCAGGGCAGCGCGGCAGCTCCGCTAGATTTCGCCGGGGGCACAACTCGTGTCACTCGGGGGCGGCGTATGCCCGTTGACATGCCTGACCCCAGGCGATTCCGCCGAGAAGCGGTGCAAAGTGGCCTCGTTTCCAAGCGTCGCCTGCCCCCCGCGGCCTGACTAATCCGCACCCGAAAGTCATACCTAGCCCCGCCCCCTGCCCCCCCCACCTCCCAGGCGCTGCTCTATAAAAGGGCGCAAAGTTGAGCGCTGAGCAGTCAGTAGAAACTTCAGTGGCGTGCAGGGCGGGCTCAGAGCAGAGGAGCTCTTGGGAGGAACTGGGATACCTTTATATTTGGGGGATTTACCGTCAAGCAAGGATCCAGTGTGCGCACTGCCGGACTTCAGTGGATTATCTTCGCTATCAGGTCTGCGCTTTTCCTCGCTCGTTAACTGGATGGGGAAAGGAGCACGCAAGGAGGGGAGGGGGTCGACAGCAGAGCTGGCAAAGTTTTGCGTCTTTAGCACATGGGAAGGGGAGGTTCGGGTTACAAGCCAGCGGCCCCGCTTTGGAAACTGGAGGACTGGCGCGGAGTGAAAGGGGTTGCGCTTGAGTGGATCTCCACGCCGCGCGGTGTGGGGTGGGAGAGGGGGAGAGAGCGCGGCCGGCTTGAGAGAGCGCTGCCGGCATCGAAGGGCATGAGAATCAAGGTGTTGTTGGTGACGCGCTGGAGCCTGGGAAAAGGGGAGCTTAGCCTTCACCTTTCTGAGCAAATCGAAAGCTTGACAAATGTGCACGCGGGAGACGAGGCCCCCTGGGTCGATCCTGCCGTGATGAATGGCTGAGCAAATATTGGACGCGAGCGTCACGAGTCCCCGGTGCTCCGGGACAGGGCGGCGCAGGGAGGGCAGAAGGAAGGAGCACCCCCCCCCGGGGACCCCTAGTTAGTCGCCCCCCGAGCAAGGCGAGAGAGAGAACGAGAGTGACGGTGCGTGTGTCGTTGCGCGTCTCCCCACCACCCCCGCCGCCCTTGGAGGAGGAAAAGGCTGCTAACACCCCCTCTTGTCTCCCTGGCCAGGATGAAAGTGGTTTCCCTCGCCCTACTCTACCTGGGCTCTGTCTCCTTCTTCGGGGTGGAGGCCGCCAAGCTGGACATCGCGTCGGACTTCAAGAGAAAGTAAGTAGCCGTCGTCGGAGCTTGTCCCACTGGGGGAGGCAACATCTTCGAGGGCGCCGAGGGAAGCGCAGAGCGGAGGCTTCGGCTGGAGCGGAGGGCGCAAGGCGCTCCGTCCCCGGCGCTCCGCCTCCCCGTACCCTCGCCGAAACGCCTGCGCTGCAACCTGCCCTCCGAAGGCAGGAGTCCCCTGGGGCGGGCTGGCTTTCTTCCCCCTCAGCGCCCCCTTCCTTCCTTCCTTCCTTCCCTCTCTCACCGGCCTCCCCTGCCTCTCCTCAGGTGGAGCAGCTGGCGAGCCCGGCGGGACGGGCCGGTGCTACCGCTCACCGCGGCGCAGGCGGCAGCCCTCGGAGAAGGCAAGCGCCCCGCAGGCAGCCAGGAAGCAGCAGCAGCTGCAGCAGCAGCAGCAGCAGCTGAGCACAGGCCGGCGCTCACCGCGGCCCAGGCGGCTGCCGGAGTGAAGAGGCCCACGCGCAGCCTGGACAGGTAATTATCTGACTACAGTATTATTATTCTTCCCTCATGGGGCTATTACTGCTGAGGCGATCGCTGGAAGCAGCTTGTTGGGGGGCGGGGAGAGTGAGCTGCGCTTTTGCGCGCAGAGGGCTTTTGGCGGGAGAGCGCAGGCTGGGCTGCGGGGAGGGCGCGCCGAGTTCCCGCTGGGGGACGTCCCTTCGGAAGGGGCCCAAAGCGACTGACAGCAGCGCGATGCTAATCATACGTATGCTGCGCTCGGCGGTTTAAGGACTGGAAATAAACCACGTGGTAGTGGTGGGGGGCGGAAAAGGGAAGAGGAACATGCCTTGTGAAATAACCCCGGCTGGGCTAGCTGCCCTTCTGAGGCGACAAAGCTGCTCTTCCCCCTGCCACTATTTCCGTGGAGCTGCAGCTCCCATGAGCCCCAATGGGTAAGGGACGATGGGAGCTGTAGTCCCGTCCAGCCAGGCGGCTGCGGTTTCCCGCCTGACCTCGCTGACTCCCGCCGCCTTCTCTCCTCTTGCTTCCTCCGCAACAGCCTCCGCGCGAAGCGTAACCAGGCGCCCAACATCCAGAACTGGAGGGAGATGTGCGGGTTCGGGACGTGCACGGTGCACAACCTCGTGCACATCATCCACCACTACATGGACAAGGAGAAGGACGTCTCCGCCCCTCCCGGGAAATTCGGCCCGCAGGGCTACGGCCGCCGCAGGAGGCGCTCGCTGCTGGACACCGTCGCCGCCGCCGCCTCCTCCTCCTCCTCCAGCGGGAGAAGCACACGGACAGCGTCGCGCCTGCTGGCCTTGCTGCGGGAAGGCGGCTCGCCGGCTGGGGCCCTGGCCCAGCAGCCCTAGCAAGCGAGGGCCGAGACCTGTTGCCCGAGAGGAGCCTTCGGCGCTCGGCAGGCGGGGAAAGGGGGCTCGCCCACCTTCAGGGATCCGGAGGCTACCGGCAGGAACGCGGGAGGGAAGGCGGGCGGCGGCTGAGCCCGGGCTGCGCCTGGAGGGACGGAAGTGGAATGATGAAACTGTGCAAAAAAGGACCTTTCCCCTCCCTTGTGTGGTGGTGAGCTTTCGGTGGTGACGGGCTCTTCCCTCTGCTCCCCATAGACTGTCTCCCGCTGCTTCTCCTCCTCTCCCCCCTTCACACGGCAGGGAATTGGCGACCCGCAAGCCCCTCTCTGGGCAGGGGCTGCTGTCTTATACTTGAACGGCCTGGCCAGGCGAAGTGCAATGGACTCGGTGGGCGCGAGCGGCTGAGCAGGAATGAGTGGCTGGGTGGATGTTTGCATGAAAGGAATGCGCCGTATTTAAAGAATTGTCTCCTGTCCTTGTATTCTTTTTAACTACAGAGTTATTTTTATATGTTATATATATATATAACAATATATATATTGTGTATGGGCATTTTTTTTTTACTCCGTTATTTTTTTTAACATTGAGAATGTCAACCTTCGTCTTCATCCTGGTGGCACCATAACCATTTTTCTTTTTGGCGAGGCACAATGCATTTCCGCAGGAGGGTTGTGGAGGTAGCAAGATTTGTCGTACCCAATCTATTTATGAATGATGGTATATTTCATGTTAACGCTCCTATTCTAAACAAATTTTCTGTGAAGTCAGTCCTCTTGGTTTCATTGGGGTTAACTACTAAGCACGCTTAGGACTGCAGCCTTATTGTAAATCTCCAGTTTTGGTTAGAACTGGTATGTGAAAAGTGCCTTTCTGCAACCACATAGTACAGCATTGGGGTGCAAACTACTTGGGGTTGGGGGCTTGCCCCCTTCTTGTGCCACCTACAGTTTTCATTTTGTCTTGGTTTGTCTGGTTGTCATATTCTTTCCTTGTTTGCCATGGTTTATCACATTCCGGACTGGTAAAAAAAATGTATCACTGTTTTCTCCAGGGGCAGCATGTGAAAATAAAATAAACATTATCACACAAAAAGTTCCTGATTGGTGTTTTTAGATAAAACCAGTGAACTTGGCACAGGGGGGAGCCTTGTTATTTACTCAGTTTCCATCTTTAGAATCAGATGGATTTAAAACTGCTAAACAGCAGGTAATTTGTCATTCTCCACCAAGCCAGGACTCTGAGCCAAAATTGCCCCAAATATGTCCAACCTAATAAACATCATAAAGTCATAATAAATGCTTTCAAGTGAAGACTCAGGGCTGTTGAGGCAACTCCAAGGTCTCCAGTCCTTATACATGTTTCAAGTGAAGCTGAAACATGTCAGAGCTTGGATTGATCATTAAGGGTTTTTTGGGTTGGTTTTTTTTCTTTTTTGCTGCAATTAATCAGAGGAAACAACTGCACTGCTTTCACATTGCACAACAAACAGATTTATAGAGAGAAGGAACATGTTCCAAAAGAAAATGGTCAGGGTAGCTTCCAAGGTTATTTCTGAAGGATTTCCTGGGCCACAGTTCAGGTTGAACCCAGAGGATTATCGTGGGCAGAACTCACATTCCTAAAGCCACAGACCAAAAAAACAACAACATGAAACATTCCAACCCTAGTGTCTCGCTATAAGAGATTTATGTAACCACAGCACCATCTACTGGCAGTACTTAGCCGTTACTATTACAGTTCAGTTTCCCAAGCCTGTTAGTGCTGTAAATCATCTGTAGCAGATTGTATTTATGCTCGGTTGTTATGTAGTGATAGTAAACCTCTTTGGAACTAAGTAAATAACTATGATATTAAACCTTTCTGGAATGGGTAAATTTGAGACTGGAAAGGCACCCTTGAGTAATGTGAAAAGATACGTTGGACAGCAGTATCTTAAATCCTGGTTGATAACAGCATCGGCCACAATGCTGATTAAGGCTGGGAGTTGTAAATGCTTCAACAAAATACAAACAGAAGTAATTCTATCATTAGCAGAATAGCATCAAAATTGGACTAGCAATAGTCATGAAATAATTCAGTTGCCACTGCTATTTATGAGTTTTGCCAGTAACCCACTTTCCATGTACCATAGCAATTTATTCATCTAGTCCAGTGCTGCTGCTGCTGCTGCTGCTGCTCACTGGCAACAGCTGGTTTCAGGTACAGGTATTTCACATCACCTTCTACAAAGCAGCTGATCCTTAAATAAAACAAGTGTTGCCAAGGATTGAACCTGGGACCTTCTGCTTGCAAGCTAGTACTTTGCCACTCCCACAAGGTATCTTACTAAAGCTTACTGATTTTTATGTAATTACGGTAACAAACGTACTTATCGCAAGAGATCTAAGAAATGCAGAATGTTTCCCTTTGTTTCTGGCTTTCTTCAATGCCACACTTTTGAAGCTGCAGCTAAATGCTCATTTAAGAAGCCAGATACCTTCTTTATTTATGGTCTTTCTAGCTCTTGGTCATGCTACTCTCACTTGAGCATTATTTCCAAGATGAACCGAATAGTTCACACCCATCATGTACTGCAACACAATTCTCATGTACAGTGGTACCTTGGGTTACATACGCTTCAGGTTACAGACTCTGCTAACCCAGAAATAGTGCTTCAGGTTAAGAACTTTGCTTCAGAATAAGAACAGAAATTGTGCTCCAGTGGCGTGGCGGCAGCAGGAGGCCCCATTAGCTAAAGTGGTGCTTCAGGTTAAGAACAGTTTCAGGTTAAGAACAGACCTCCGGAACGAATTAAGTACTTAACCCGAGGTACCACTGTACAAGAAAGGCAGAGATTAGAGAAGCACTTGATGTTCTTCAAATAGTGTACAAACTATAAATAAAAACACCTATCAAGCGCGCTATTCCTCCTAGATAACAACATGCCTTAGGCAAACTTTGAATTACTTCAACCACCCAAGTAGATATGCATAAAGCTTCAGAGGAAATGTACCACCATGTGTTCATTTACATGCACACAATATGTAGGTTACTGGGATTCAAAAAATAAAGTAAACATTATATTCATATGGCTACTTCTTATGCTCTGAGTTTAACTGTCAGCTACATCTGCAGCCTTCAGTTATATATGTAGGATGGTAAAGTATGGTCATTTCTCTTCATTCCTAATTCCTATTGTAATTATGTTTGCTATTACTGCTGCTAAAACTTCCATAACAACCTGCTTCTGTTCTCTCTCCCCCCCCACCCCCCTCACACACACACTTCATCAAAGTAGTTACTTGTCATTTTTATTGTTTTCCAACTTTACATAACTTTCTGGGGGTATTTTTATTCCTTAATGCCTTAGAGTGAGTCTGAGCATGTTCTAGTCCTGGGGTCAGCAGACTTTTTCAGCAGGGGGCTGGTTCACTGTCCCTCAGACCTTGTGGGCGGCGGGCTATATTTTTTTGGGGGGGGGAATGAACGAATTCCTATGCCCCACAAAGAATCCAGAGATGCATTTTAAATAAAAGCATACATTCTACTCATGTGAAAACACCAGGCAGGCCCCACAAATAACCCAGAGATGCAGGTGGGATTTAGAAGGCGATTGGGCCAGATCTGGCCCCCAGGCCCCCTGGCCCCCATGTTCTAGTCTGTAAAAACAGACATGCTTACTTTAAAGTCCAGAACCATTTCTACTATTTCTAATGCTATTACAAAAGGATATGATGATTTTATTATTGCTACTCTGTAATAGTAGCAGTGTTAAAGTAACGGTTGAAAATATGAGATGCATCACTTTGGTTATGTGTTTGAGTATGCATCAAAACATCCCAGCTTTTGTAAGTACATTTAAAGAGGCCCTCATTTCTATTTATTTATTTAGGGATTATCATCTGAAACATAATTATAATTCAAAGTGGTAGCAGCAGCTGGGTTTAGCTTTGCTTGTTTACATACCAGCACCTGCAGATTTTGTGAGAGCAATGTAACTTTTCCAAAAATGCTTGAAACATTTTGCCTTATTTGGGTATTCTGAGCTGCTTTCTTGTGAAAAAGAATAGCTAGCAGCAAATGACGTTTTAGAGAGTGGCTTAGGGCAGAATCAGAACCCACCCCCAGTACAAATTAGTTTGCACAATGAAATACGTATCCTACTTTTGGCAGGAAAGTAGGATATATATATATATATATATATATATATATATATATATATATATATATAACGATTTATCAAAGACAACTTCTGCAGTTGCACAACTAAAACAGCCTAGGTGACCCCAGAGTTTGGAAATATAGTTGAGTGTGGGCATTTAGTTACAAACTGATAGTTACCATTGATACTGACATTCCAGTTACCTGCTTTTGCTTTTATTTACTGTTATTATGATCCAGGATTCACTTTCTTCAACCAGCACCATCTACTGAAGTCGGAGTAATTGGTGGAACTGCAGAAGATGGTCTGCTCTGAATTCAACACATTTATTCTTCTTAAAGTGGAAACACACTAACCATTGGACAGAAATGGATATCAGAACCTTCTTTCCAAGAAACAGGTAATATATGTTGAGTACTTTATGAATAAGACTTTTTTGAAATGGGGTTGGAATGAATAACTATCACGAATGTTTCAACTTCTTGTCATTTTATTTTGTTAGGTAGAAAAAGCATAGAATATCAAGGGTTTTCAGCAACCACAAAATTTGCCTTTGTGCAAAATTAGCATTTGAAAGCAGGTCCTTGTCATTCTGATTTGATTTATCATTCAGGTCCAAATCTGATCTGTTAAATCTGAAGCTCTGTTTAGCCCCTTTGGCTGTAATGGAGAATTTAAAAATGGTTGTTATTTTTTTCCTTTTCACATAAGTGGATGAAATTTGCAGGCAACTAAGCCCCCACCTCCAAGCTGACCATCTAGGAGTTTTCATGCAGAGAGTTGTTTTTCGTTTAAGAAAAAAAAGCCTCCAACTTTTAAAATAGAATTGGATGCAGATTGCAGGCATAGTAACCGCTTTGGTGGGGATGAGGCTTGTCAAATCTCAGAAAAAAAGGTGTAGCAGTTCTCAAGAAATAGCAGACTTTGCAGGGGGGGGTTGGAGCAGGAATAGAAATAGTATTCCCACCCTAAGCTTTTTCTTTCTTTTTCTTTTTTAGCTGGGGGCCATCACCTAAAAAAGCGCAAAAAAAGAGAATGGACTACAAAATGGTATAGGCATGCACCCCCATTCCCATCAGCCATACCATCAATGGGGGGCAGGGAAGCACCTGCACTAGTCATTGCCATGCTCATAGAGAGAAAATCTTTCGCCACTCCTCTGTTCAAAAGAGCCAGTGGGGTGTAGTGGTTAGAGTGTCAGCCTAGGATAAGGGAGACCAGGGTTCAAATCCTGACTCAGCCATGAAGCTCACTGAGTGACCTTAGGCCAGTCACTGCCTCTCAGTCCAGCCTACCTCACAGGGTTGTTTTGATGAATGAGGAGGGGAAGAATCATGTACACCACTTTGAGCTCCTTAGAGAAAAGGTAAGAATAAATGCAACAGATAAATAAAAAGTGTGTGTTGGATTATGGCATCCATTGAAGCACGAGCATGTTTTAGGTTGTATGTTGGAGAGGCCAAGCCAGGGCAAACAGTGAGCAGGAAGAGCAAACAATCTCTTGTGTACTGTGATCCCTGGTGCAATGTAAAGGCTATTCCAAAATGCAGTTTAAAAAAAAACAAACCCAGAAAGCAATATTTCATCAGCATGTGCCTTTGGCTGTGCACTACTGGCTGTGAGCTTTCCATTGTTTGACTGCATTGCCTTTTTCTGTACCAGCAATAAGCAACTACTAGGCAGCGGTAGGTGAAGCAGTTGTCTAATGCCAGTATGCCAAAGACCCGTTTTCTGATATTCTTACAGATCAGAGAGGAAGCCACTAAAAAGCCCTTTGATTTTCCTCCTGTTGTGGAACTCCACGCTCCCAAAGTCCTGGCTTTTAATAGTGTCTGATAAGCTGGAAGCTAAGTGGGAGCTTTGTGCCCAGTTTAAGGACAGCATGTGCCTCTGGGCGACAGTTGACATATAAAAATATGCAGTTCACATGCTTCAAAACAAACTAGCAGCATCTGTTCATTAGGGTGCTCCATTTAGAATCGGAATATCGCTTTCCAAAGGACTGTCCTGAACCCAGCAGAGCGCGGGTGCAAAAGGTGGCTACACATTCTACACCAAAGCCTCGGGAACATTACAATTATTTTAGAAAGGTAGGTGGGAGGAAGGAGGAATTAAGTATATGTTGAAGAGAGGGGCCATTCTTGTCCATCAGCTCAACTAAAAAAAAAAAAGCAATCCAACAAAGGAGTCATCTTTCAAACTGGAAGCTGGGTTGTGATGTGCGCTTTCTCGCTCTCGCTCTTTCTTTCTCACCCCTTGTATACAGCCCAAGGCGGGGGGGGGGAATGTCCAATTCTTGTAGGTCAATTTACTATTCCTTCATAAAGCTAAAGAATATCTTGTTACCACCAGACGACGTCTGAGACTGAAATAGCATAAAGGCGCACTTCCTGCCCATGTGCACCTTTGGGCTTGTGACTTTATTTGTTGCAATAGCTGAAGGGGCTGTCTAGACATCAGCTTTCCCCAAGGCTGGTTTAGTGATATAGCACTAAACTTGAATCTGAGATTGGTCGGTAAGGGTGGAGAGAACCAAAAGGAAGAGAAGCCCAGAAGCCAGCGTGTACGTGTGTGTGTGTGTGTGTGTGTGTGTGTGTGTGTGTAGCTGTCATTCCTTTGGACGTGCCATCTGTGCTGATCTCCAGCCTGCCCTTGAACCAGCAAGAACCAGCATGGATGTAATTGGTTCCCCTGCATTGCCTGGAGGATTAGGCACACTGAATCACCGCGTTTAAGCCGTCTAAAAAAGAATCCGTAAAAGGAATTTTAGCTCACCTCGCCCCCCCCCCTCCTAATGGCCTTCCAGAAGATGGCTGAAACCTGTCAAAGGGAGGTTTGGGGGCCATAAATAGTTGCTCCCTTTTTGAAGTGGTTTTAATAGCTGTGGTTAATTTATTTGTGAGGGATGCTGTGTTTTTGTTTTTAAACTGTTTTCTCTATGCTGTTTTAGTGTTTTATGGCTGCTTTATGACATGCAATGCTATTGTCGAATTGATGTTAAGCTTGTTATTGTTTTAACTTATGAATTTAGGCTCCTTAGACTCATTGAGGAAAGATAGCTTATAAATGCTTTAAAGGAATAAATATATACCCAGCTTCTCTTTTATACTGCCCAACCAAATAGTTGTTGTCAGGCTTCGCTTGGGCTCTAACTATGCACTAAAACTAGCACTATTTGGACCCTTTAGCAGACAGCATTACCCCATATGTTTCTCACAGCATCCTCATGTCAAAATTAGCAAACTACTAATAAAACATGCAAAAAAGGCAAGATATAACTTTAAGACATCAACATGAAGAATACGTGGCCACAAACTAACTGCAATTAGCCTGACAAGCTTTCCAAACTAGTATTTAGATGACATCTGAAGGCAGCCCTGTTTAGAGAAGCTTTTAATGTTTAACAGACCACTGTATTTTAATACTTTGTTGGAAGCCAACCAGAGTGGCTGGGGAAACCCAGCCAGATGGACGGGGTATAAATAATAATATTATATTATTATTATTATTATTATTATTATTATTATTATTATTATTATTATTATTTCACCATTTTAAATTCTGCACCATCTCTGATCTGCTCAATCTATGTGCTGCTGTCTCTTCCACATGTCAGCTTTGATAAATTTCTGAAAACCTTTCAGCTTAAGTATCTCAAAAGCAGAGCATATGATTACGCGATGCTATGTTGGCTTAAATTAGAAATGTTGCTGGTCACAGCCAACAAAGGTGCTTCCTGTCAGTTGAGGAAGAACCAAATAAATCCTACCTTGCTTATGAGAGCTGACTTTGACAACTGTGGTATGGTATGAAAGGCCATATTGCTGGAATAAGATACCAGAAATATACTTTCTCATTACAAAAGTAACCAAGAGGAGAACACTAGTGAACATTCTGACATATGTACAGATGTTCCTGGATCAATTTCCAAAAGACAGCATGTCTCAATTAAAATAAATAATGGCAACAGCTCATAAATAGTTTTCTTCTATTGCCTACACCATTGGAATTGGTTAAAATTGCTCTAGCAAATGCATGTGATCAAAACATCCAGAACAGAACACATAACTAACACTGTCTAGCTCTAAATCAGCTGTGTTTATTGTATTAAAAGGTTTTATAGGGTTTTTATTCTCCAAATATTTTTAGAAGAGGTTTTTTTTTTTCCTTTTCAGAAAGTGATTTAGCTTTGAAGTATTTTCAACTTTCTAAGTGCTCAGATCCCTGGAACAGGGTCATATGTCCTGAAGTGAGGAAAAAGAGCATAGTTATTTCATAAACTGGAAGATCTCTGTTATGTAAAAATCTTTTCAAACACTCCATCCTTTGGTAGTATTGTGGACGCCAAGTTTTCCGAAAGATGACGGTAATTAATACCAGGACACCGCTAACAGAATCATATATTGATTGATTAGACATGGTCACAATTGCTTGGCATTGTTTTGGCAATTTGTTGTAGGCTGTATATTCTCAACATTAATCGTTTTTGCTATGTGTGCAATCACTTGCATTAATTAAAAAAAGAGAAGGGTGTTGTTTTTCAGCTATTTTATATTTTTATGAAAAACAGTTGGTTTCTACCCATTTACTGAAAATCAGATTTCTCAGCATTGGTATAGAAATATAGTGAGTAAGTTCAGTTAAGCCCTTGTATTCAAATCAGAACTGCACACATATAAAGGGAAGTGAGAACTCTGAAGCAGAAAATAACGTGCTATAATATTAAAAGGCTACTTTTTTTAAGCAAGGGCCTAAAAGACCACTGATGTATTTCCTTATTACTTAATAATGGGCAGCAGAATTTTTATTGAAGAACAATCATACTTGCAGAATATTCCCATTAAAATTGGGCTCCAAAATCATTGGAGCTTAAGAATGCTCAGATTTTTGAGAGTTGTAACTGGCTTCTTGGTATCATCTTCAGTTTTATAGAACGTAGCTAAGTTATTTATATAGATGGATTTCTATCCAGGCCTCAATAAGAACAAAAACTCTGATTCAAAATTTTAAAAAAAAAAAAACTTTGAACATACTAAATTTTGTATTTCTAGTTGGCTTAGATGTGTCTGCTGCCAAACAGAACTCTGCTCAAGTGCTTGCTTTCCTCTTCCCTCCCCATTCCTTTTTCCTTTTGTGTTGTATATATTACAGTGTGAGCCTCCAGATAGGGACTGACTTATCTTTTACCAAGCATAGGGCTGGCAAAGCCCCTTGTTCTGCAGTTCCCAAATGCCGGACAGCGTGCTGACAGTCAGGTGTTTGGAAAGTGCTGTCCAAGGGTGTGCCAAGCCACCTGTCAATGATCTGATGACAAAATGACTTCAGGTGATTGACAAGTGGGTCAAAGTTGGCTCCCATGGGTAAGGACAGATAGGAATCTGGCCCACAAATCCAAAGAGGATTCCCCACCTCTGTTTTACCCTATGTACAATACTTAAAAGGTTTTAAGAGCTTTATATGGGCGATATTCAACTAATTCATACTTTGAGTAGACTGACTGAAAAAGTAATTCATTGATTTCTTCTGAGTAGGAGGACTACCACTGTATATCACCCTAAGAAGTATTCATCATAACTTTGGCACATCACTTGTGAACATTGTTTAAAGCGCAATAATTTAAGTATGCCTCTTCAGCTGCAAAATGGGACGATTACTGCTGGGTGCTGTCAAGGATCTGAGACAATAATGAGCAGGGGAGTCTTAATGAGAACAAGATATAGGAACACCTGCATTTACAGCTCTCCTTAACATTACTAGCTGGCACTTGAGAGGGCAACATTGATTCATTTCTGTGGAGTAATGCATCCTTGAAAATTGAACATTATTTTGTGGAAAGGCATTATATTGAAAAGGAAGAGATGATAAACTTCAATACAGTCACAATGCACCAGAAACAAGCCATTCACTGCTCTGCAACTTTATGGGAGGCAAAAACAACACCTCATATTATATGGTAGTATTATACATCCCACATAGGGGCAGATGGAGCTCATTAACCTGGGAAGATAGCTCATCTAGGAGAAGGAAAACTCTGATCCTAAAACTCTGCTGCCTTGTGGGATATATCTGAGAGAAGCAAAAGTGAAGGAGAAACGCTACACAAATCTGGAGTGGAGTCCCTAAAACAGTTGGATGGTGCCTTGTAAGCCTCCTTCCTGCAACTCCTGCAGCCAAGCTGGTGCCAAACGTATTGCTCTGCTTTCCTTTGGACCACAGTTTGACTTGACCCTTGGAGGCACACTCCACTGTCTCTCAAGACAGACGGATGCCAATAACAAAAGTATGTCCCACCCATATGTACATTTGGGGCATGCTATATGCCATTGGTCACCTTGCCTTTGGCATCTCTTGTGTCTTTTAGAGGTAAAGGGAAGTGCTGACCTTCTGTTTTGTGAAGCCCAACTCCACCAAGAGATTGGTAAAAAGTGGGCTGGGCATTTAAAAATTATGGACTAAAACAATAATGAACAAGGAACAAGAGTTTTATCTATTGCATTTTCATCACTCATCATTCCATGAGTCCACAGCAGCATGAATGGTCCATTTTATCCCTGCAAGGAAGATGACTAGGTTAAGCTGAGAGATAACAACTGGTCAAAGGTCACCAAATGTGCCTCATGACTGAAAGGGCATTTGAACCTGGATCTCCAACACTCTGGCCACTGTACCATAGCAATCACAGAAGAAGCATGCTATTTTCTGTCTGCAGGTGTTTTCCTGCACAGCAACTCCCTGCGCTGACCGTAATTGCAAATTACATATATATATATATATATATATATATATATATATATATATATGTTTTTACAAGGTAAATTGGGTCTGTTTAGTAACTAAAATATAAATATTTATTAAAGCTTGAAAGAAATTTGCACAAGGAACTAAACTTAACAATAAAGCATAAATCTGAACTGACCATTCACTTTGCTATGCCCACGCTTCATGATCTCCTAGCAATGCAGTAAACATCTCATGTTACTCAATTCATACGGGTAATTAAGGAAGATTTATTATAACCATTGCATTACAAGACAGAAACAAATGAAACAGTTTTTCCATGGAATGTTGTTAGACTGATATATATTTTGTTTTCTCTCCTAGCACTACCAGTAAGGGGTACCCTTAAGAATGTGCTGCCCTCTGTTGATCCACTAACTTAAAAAAAGAGTAACTTTGCAGTTAGCTTTCCTTACGAATAAAATAAAATAAATAAAAGTTGTGTTGCCACAAGCTTCCATTTTAACATCTCTATTTCATAAAGCCACGTTCTCATCAATAAAAAGTACAAAACCACAATGGCTTCAAGTTACAAGAAAGCAAATTGTGACTAAACATCAGGAAAAACTTGCTGACAGTAAGAGCTGTTCAACATTGGAATGGTCTCTCTCGGGTGGTTGTGGACTCTCCTTTCAGTAAGCCATTCCAGCCGGTTGACAACAGCAAACAGACTTTGTTTCAAAACTTGGCCTTAAGGACAAAGCCCTCATCAACTTAAGACTGATAGTGGAATACATTGCTTGCATGTGCTAGCCCTGCTGGTTCAACATCAAAGTAAAACACTAATGGGTGGAAGGCCCATGCCACATCTTGCTTCAGCTGCAGTGAGTTAGGCTGCAAAAGAAGGCTGTAGTAGATGCTGCTTTGCCAGCCATCAAGCGCTTCGCATGGTATGCATTCAATGAAGTAATAATCTAGGCACACTTGTGAGGAAAGGAGAGCTGGTGTCCAAAAGATCGTTGACTTGAGGGACAGAGATGATGACATACTAGACTAGGAGATCTTTCTGTACGTCCAAAGAAGACACCTTTCATCAACCCTGGTACTTCATCCCTGTGAGAGCTAATAGCAATTCTGATGGGGTATATGAACCTCCTTTGACATGTAAACCTACTACAGCAGAAGGAAAGAAGTTCATTGGTGAGCCCATGCAAGTTCCACAGTGGCCCTGTCACACTCACTCTATGAGAGGTGTGTGAAACAAGCCACAGAGGAAGCAGGCAGGGTGTGTATGCATGAGAAACGTGAGGGTTACATCAGAGGCCCAGAAGCAAGTCGGCGGCTGATGTCCAAAACCAAGCAAGACTTGATGAAACTTGTTGTTTACATTTCTTATGAACTGATGTCATTACTTTCTAATGTAGTTTTGTGATTACAAGGTCATGTAGTATGCTTAGCAGGATATGTTTTATGCTGAGAAACTAAAAAATATATAACATTATCTAACATATTCAGTAAGGTAAAGGTAAAGGGACCCCTGACCATTAGGTCCAGTTGTGGCCGACTCTGGGGTTGCGGCACTCATCTCGCTTTATTGGCTTCGGGATCATGTGGCCAGCATGACTAAGCCACTTCTGGCGAACCAGAGCAGCACACAGAAACGCCGTATACCTTCCTGCTGGAGCGGTACCTATTTATCTACTTGCACTTTGATGTGCTTTCAAACTGCTAGGTTGGTAGGAGCAGGGACCGAGCAATGGGAACTCACTTCGTCGCAGGGATTTGAACTGCCGACCTTCTGATTGGCAAGTCCTAGGCTCTGTGGTTTAACCCACAGCACCACCCGCATCCCTGACATATTCAGTAGGTAACATTAAAATTCTTTGGGTTGTTTGAGAGCAGTTTATGTGCTTTTTAACCAAATGTAGATTTGCCAAGTTAAACATCCTAACACAAAAAGAATAGCAGATTTGAATTCCTCGCACTCAAAAAACATTTTTAAGCCCCATCACTGAAGAAATCTCCAAAAAAATTGGGCCCTAAAATGACACACCCTACCACCACAGGTCACTCTTATGGAGTTAAAGTTGAAAAATACAGTGGTATCTCAGGTTACAGACGCTTCAGGTTACAGACTCCGCTAACCCAGAAATAGTACCTCGGGTTAAGAACTTTGCTTCAGGATGAGAACAGAAATTGTGCAGCGGCAGCAGGAAGCCCCATTAGCTAAAGTGGTGCTTCAGGTTAAGAACAGTTTCAGGTTAAGAATGGACCTCCAGAATGAATTAAGTACTTAACCCGAGGTACCACTGTACACTGTAAAATATTGGGTTTTATTTTCCCCAAGCAACTGATTTGAAGTGGTCATACAACATGTCACAAAATCAAATTAACTGCTTCATTCTACCTTCATCATCATTCAAGCATTTTTACTGAAGTGCTGCGTGGTTTCTGATGACATCCAGGCTATCCAGTGAAGGGAATTTTGTTGCTTTTGTACTATAATATTTTGTCTGAGAGAAACTCAGGCGGCCAATGACAATGCCAAAAGCAGGAGTCACATGACTGGCCACATATGAAACCGTTTAAAGATAGCAATTGCTCCAGTTACTTGACGTGACTCAGGTTGACCATATTATAATTGCACTATGAAGTGAAAGAACAGTTATATAACAGCTAAAATGATAGGATAGAAAAGAACGCCATGCAACATACCACAAAGCAAACGATAATACAGTCTCTGGAAAACTAGCGAAACTTAACACATCAACAGAATGATTATGCCATTCAGTTACACCACTGTACCTTTTATTTTTGTGCGATGCTAACCAACATGGTAGATATGTTCTTTGCTAAACAAGGCATCTTGTAGTTATTTGAAGCACTTAGTTCTAACATCGCTCACTTACATCAGCCTCTAAATATTTTAATGCCCAATATTCAAATGCCCCATCTGTACGAAAAATGGAAACTTGAGAGAATTAGAAATAGCCTTGTTGAAATCCTAGGATATAACTTATTACTACCACTCTGGTAAATGCCAGCAGACAACATTACCCAATCTGGTAATGATCAGCATTTGATCCCCAGATGTGTATGACCAATCAGAAGTATTGCTGGAATATACAAATTATTTAAGCATTTTTTAAAAAGAACTTCCAGCTATAGCAACAGCAAACACTTGGATGGTGCCAACATGGGAAACTTATTGTGGTAACCAGTCACCCAGAAACATGGATAAAGATGGAATTATTTGACAGTCACAAACATTTTATGAATACACATAGGGACAGGTATCCCAAAGACATGATGATAGATAGGTATATAGTATAAGCTTATAATAGAAGCTCATGCTGTAGTGCAGGGCTTTCCAAACTTGGGTCTCCCGCAGTTTTTGGACTACAATTCCCATCATCCCTGACCACTGGTCCTGCTAGCTAGGGATGATGGGAGTTGTAGTCCAAAAACAGCTGGAGACCCAAGTTTGAAAAGCCCTGTGAATTTGTGGGTCTTTTAAGGTGCCACAGACAATGATGCAGAGATATGCTCCTGGGCTCCACAGCCCAGGTGTCTTGAACTGACCACCCAAAGAGCAGCAGATGATCGGGGCAGCAACAAACAGGCTCTGGATCAGCAGCTAGGCAAGGCTTTGGCATGACAGGGTCCACTAATGTCACCACAGTATCTTTTCTGTTTCCTTATTGGTGCTTGTTCCCAATTAAATGTGGAGAGCAGCAGAGCAGCATTTGCAAACACCATGTTGTTCCTATTGTCATGATGGTGCTAAGATTTATGTGAGCTTAACATGCAAAGCTGCACATGCTCAGTGAAGATAGGTAGGTACATGCCTAATGTATCCCACACAAAAATTAATAGTGATTATATTTTGAAGTCACTAAAGTCTTAACTACATTTAACTAGACCAAGGTCTTGTTCCACAACAAAGCCCAGATCACTGGAGCCTGCTAAATGGTGGACAACAAGCAACATGGACTCATGCTATCAGACTATTATAGATGCACCATTGGTCACTAATGAGGCATGGAGAGGGACAGGACAAGCAGGTGAAAACAGCAGAGATAAAACGCTGGCAATATTCAAGACATCAGCCATATTTGTTTTTCTTTCACATCCCAGAGTTGGGAGAAAAGCAATGGATGGCAAACTGATGGAGGAGGTTGATGTATCCTGGCAAATTATTGGAAGGAGCAGATGCTGGCAACCCATCACTCTGCTCATAATAGTTGGCTACATTACAGATTGAACTTCTAAGTGTGAGCATGTCAGCCAGGAGGCCCCAGGGCATATGCTTTTTCTGGGTCCTTGTGTATTCAGTACATGCCCCAGGGTTCCTCACACCTGGAATACACCTGGGATGAGCAAGAAGCCCCGAGGCATGAAGCTTTCTGGGCTCCCTGCTAATTTGCTTAAGCAGTTTGGAAAACTCTGTTTCCTGGCAGGCTGCCATTTTGGCATTCCAGGTGCCAGTAAGGAATGGAGGCCTTGGATAGAGGCCTGCCAGTTGCCACTGCTACCACTGAGTAACCTTTGTTGTGGTCAGGGTTCAAAGGTTCATGGGTGGAAATTCGGAGAACTTTGGAGGCTTCTTTGCTGAGACTTCATTGCAATCCTGCAATTGGAATGGAATAGCATTGTTTTTGATCTCATTTGAAACTTATTTTCTGATTGTGGTTGGTGTCATTATATAAAAGACATCCTATCAGCTGAGTTTATATTCAAGAAAACTTCACGCAGAACTGTCAATTAACTATGGATGAAGTTACAGGAAGAGGGACCATGAGTATTATCCTCTTCCAGAGAAGATTTGGACTTTAGTGCCACCAGCCTCCTGTGCGATCACTTCCACATTTGGCTGGCAGTGCTTCTGTGGAACATTGAAAGAGGATATTGCATAGGTGGCCTGTAGGTGCAAACAGGGTCTGTGCAACTTCCTTTTTCAACATTACAGGCACTTCCAGCTGAGTACTGAATAGACTGTGAATGTTGTTTTTCCTAGCATCAAATACGATTCATTAACAAATACCTGAGAGGCTCCCCATGATGGCATTTAGTATTTACTGCACTGGCGACCATTTTGGCTTCCCAGTCTATTGCATGTCAGCTGTCAGAAGCAGGCTCACAATACATACTTATTACAGCCCCCATCAACCCAGTGCCAGCATGTGCCAATGGGAGTTGTACTCCAAAACTTTTGGAAGGCACTAGGTTGGTGAAGGCTGATTTTCATCATGTAAATGACAGCCTAAAAACATCTTGGGCGGTCTTTTACTGTGTCAGAAGTAAACGTGGTAGTCACACCATACACGTGTGCTACACGAAGGCAAACCTAAAGTACTGTAAGACGCTTCTTGTTCTAATATCAGTCAATATTAGGAATAGGTTTGACTCACAATAAGCAATCCTTTCTGTCCAGCCATGTATAACACAGGACTCACTTATGTAATTCATGGAAATAAAGAAGAGCAATCTCCAGATTGTATGCAACAAGTGCATGGCCTGGCAGAGAGTCTTTGCAAAGTTCTAGACAAATATTTAATCTGGACGAGTACATATTTTCAGTTCCTGGCCAATCCACAATCCCTTGAAGGAGAAAACCAGATCCAATTTAAATGCAGTCCATCACAACATTTCCATAACTCACAGCTGTTGGATAGGCTCAAAAGTATCCTTGGCCTTTTAAAACACCAGAAGCCATATGAGGTATTTGACCAAATCTTTGGTGACCTGATTTTGGTGTGAAGAGACGCTGGCATTTTTCCTTTTAATACAGATGTTTGCCCATGATCTTCAAGCTGGTGGCTCAGAAATTTTTTCCGTGATGAAAGATGCACTGTGAGACTTTTAACCTTTTACTGAGGGAAAGTCTACATTTGGTGCAAAACAGTTGACAATATGGTTGTGCCCTTGGGTAGGTTCTCCAGTTTCTCCGTATGTATACGTGTTGAAAAGATTCAGTTGTTGAAGCAAGGCAAAAATGTAGAAGCCTCCTGAGTGCCTTCTTTTCCTGCAGCAGTGGCAGGAGAGATGATGACTTGCTCAAGGTCATCTGAAGTCAACTTCATGGCTGAGGGGAGTCTCCTCAATCTTCGTCCAAAATCGCTATAGCACTCTGATCTGGATAACTTGAATCTGGCACTCAGCCACACACCCCATTTGGCAGGCATGTTGCTAGTATCGGATAGCTTATGAAGGTCCAGACACCTCTTGTATGGAGATCATGGAACAACAAAAGAAGAGGAGCCCTGCTGGAGTCAAATCTAATCCAGCATCCTGTTCTCACAGTGGCCAACCAAGTTGCCTATAGGAATCCCAGAAGCAGGACACCAGTGCCACAGAACACTTCTCTTTCTTTTCCCCTATAGTAAAGGTAAAGGGACCCCTGACCATTAGGTCCAGTCGTGGCCGACTCTGGGGTTGCGGCACTCATCTTGCTTTATTGGTTGAGGGAGCCGGCGTACAGCTTCCAGGTCATGTGGCCAGCATGACTAAGCCACTTCTGGCAAACCAGAGCAGTGCACGGAAACGCCCTTTATCTTCCCGCCAGAGTGGTACCTCTTTATCTACTTGCACTTCCCCCACACCACCTCTTAATACCGGTGTACCTTCTTCACAAATTCTATTATAACAATTGGCATGCAAATCCTTCATTAAAATTGTAGCCAAGGTTATGATTTTGAGTTATATGCCACTAAATCCTACTCACAGCAGACCCACTGAAATCAATTACCTGAAGTTAGTCATGCCCATTAAGTTCAATAGGTCTACTCTGAGTAAGACTAGTATTGGCTACAACGCTCAACAAAATTTAAAAAGCTGTAGGTACAGTAAAATGTTTCTTGTCTAAGAAACTGTTCTGGGGGTTGATTCTCCCCATTGTGGGACTTCTGCTAGCACAACAGTTCAAGCAACAACAAAATCCCTTTGTGACTTTTCTTCTTTAGCCAGTATTACCTTCTTTCCCAAAGATACAGACCCCTTTCCCCCTTTTTCAATGACTACTTTGACCATTTGAAGCAAAGCAAACAGAGAGACCACTTCAGTAGCTAAATCAAACCTCAGATTTTGGTCTTTCAGCCAATTTTCCAGTTTTGCTACATTTTGAAAAGAGAAATATGGCAGCACATCAGCGTGAAGTGTTCCAAATAATAGGAACACATCTCTGAGGGGTACACAGTTATTCTGTTTCCCGGCAGCAGGCACAAATAGATCTTGGAAAAAAAATGGAATATTTTTTTTCTTTCTTCATATAGTTTCAGAGATCAAAACTAGCATCTGGAATAGTGCTGCCTGGCAACCAATAACTGACAGAGGCCAGTGCAGAGACCGGAGCACTGGTGATGTCATGTGATTTTGGCAGCCCACCATGTTTAGTTGCTCTGCACCAGCTGCTCTCCAATAGTCTTCAAGCATAGCTCCATTATAGCAGTCTATCGTTAGCATTAAGAAAGCGTTAAAAAAAATAATTCAGCTGATTCCTGAAAGTTCCTGATTTCCAGCCTGAATAATCTGATGTGTTAACGATGTCCACCACTGATGCCAGATGGAATCTGACCATCACTTTTATAGATGTGACAAAAGGAATTAAGTAATAGCAGGTTAAAACACACACACACAAACGGATTGGAATGGGCTTGTTCTGTGGTTCAAACATACCCCTTTTAAGAAATACAGTGGTACCTCGAGTTACAAATGCCTCAGGTTACAAATGTTTCGGGTTACAAACTCCACTAACCTGGAAGAGTTACCTTGGGTTAAGAACTTTGCCCCAGGATTAGAACGGAAATCGTGTGCCGGCAGTGCAGCGGCAGCAAGAGGCCCCATTAGCAAAAGCATGCCTCTAGTTAAGAACAGTTTTAGATTAAGAATGGACCTCCGGAACTAATTAAGTTCATAACTAGAGGTACCACTGTGTTAGGCAAGGAAAGCTTACTTTTGTTAACTGGTCTAGGTAATAGAACACCTCTATGGAGTGCTCAGGCAAAGAAGAGTTTGGTTTCAGCATCTGCTGGCATCTACTTTGCTGCCTTTAGTCACACCCACACTAACATTTATATATATTTTTTTAATATTTTTATTGATTTTCCAACACATATTAAACACATTACAATACATTATATAAAAACACACAAACACGTAAACACACACAGATATAATTTCATAACCTTCTTTTCATAAACCTTACTTCTCCGACTTCCCCATACCTCTCCTTTCTGCATCCCTATTTCCAAATTTCTTTCAGCAAATCCTCACTTAATTTAACTAATTACTCTTTTTCTCCCTTCTCTCTTACCTAATCATTTACAGCTGTAATCCTCTTTTTTCTCTAACCTCGACATTTTAGCACTCATTAATTTTATAATCATTCTTAAGATACACTTTAAATTTCTTCCAATCTTCCTCCACCGTCTCTTTTCCTTGGTCGCGGATTCTGCCAGTCATCTCGGCCAGTCCCATGTAGTCGATCACCTTCGTCTGCCATTCTTCCAGAGTGGGTAGTTCTTGTGTCTTCCAATACTTTGCGATAAGTACCCTTGCTGCTGTGGTAGCATACATAAAAAAAATCCTATCTCTCTTTGGCACCAATTGGCCGACCATGCCCAGGAGAAAAGCCTCTGGTTTCTTATGAAAGGTACATTTAAGTACCTTCTTCATTTCATTATAGATCATTTCCCAGAAGGCCTTGATCCTCGGGCATGTCCACCAAAGGTGATAGAAAGTACCTTCAGTTTCTTTACATTTCCAGCATTTGTTATCGGGCAGATGATAAATTTTAGCAAGCTTGACTGGGGTCATGTACCACCTGTAAATCATTTTCATAATATTCTCTCTTAAGGCATTACATGCCGTAAACTTTATACCGGTGGTCCATAACTGTTCCCAGTCCGCAAACATGATATTATGACCAATGTCTTGTGCCCACTTAATCATAGCTGATTTAACCGTTTCATCCTGCGTATTCCATTTCAACAGCAAGTTATACATCTTTGACAAATTCTTAGTATTGGAATCTAACAATTCTGTTTCTAGTTTTGATCTCTCCACCTGGAAGCCAATTTTCCTGTCTTGTTTATATGCCTCCATTATTTGATAATAATGGAGCCAATCTCATACTTTAAACTTCAGTTTCTCATAACTCTGTAATTTCACTTTTTCACCCTCTTGTTCTAAGATTTCACAGTATTTTGGCCATTTGGATTCCATATTAAGTTTTTTCACCTCCTTGGCTTCCATTGGCGACAGCCACCTTGGGGTTTTATTTTCCAACAGATCTTTATAGCGAGTCCAAACATTATATAGAGCTTTCCTAACAATATGATTTTTAAAACCTTTATGAACTTTTACCTTGTCATACCATATATATGCATGCCAACCAAATCTAGTATTAAACCCTTCTAAATCTAAAATGTCTGTGTTCTCAAGAAGAAGCCAGTCTTTCAACCAGCAGAAAGCTGCTGATTCATAATATAGTTTTAAGTCCGGCAGGGCAAAACCCCCTCTTTCTTTTACATCCGTTAATATCTTCAATTTTATCCTGGGCTTTTTGCCCTGCCAGACAAATTTAGATATATCTTTCTGCCACTTCTTGAAACAATCCATTTTATCCACAATCTGTAATGTTTGAAACAAAAACAGCATTCTAGGCAAAACATTCATCTTAATAACAGCAATTCGGCCTAACAAGGAAAGCTTCAAATTTGACCATATTTCTAGATCTCTCTTTACTTCTGTCCAGCATTTCTCATAATTATCTTTAAATAAGTTCGCATTCTTAGATGTCATGTTGATCCCCAAGTATTTCACTTTCTTGGCTACAGTTAATCCAGTTTCATTCTGAAACCACTCCCTCTCATTAACTGTTAAATTTTTCTCCAGTACTTTAGTTTTTTGTTTATTTAACATAAATCCTGCTACTTGACTAAATACTTGAATTAGCTCTAAAACTCTTTTCGTACTAGTGTCTGGCTCTTGTAGGGTAAGTACTAGATCATCTGCAAAAGCCCTCAATTTATATTCTTTAGCTCCGACCTGAACCCCTTTAACCAGCTGGTCCCCTCTTATCATATTTAACAAAACCTCCAGAACCGATATAAAAAGTAATGGGGATATTGGGCACCCCTGTCGTGTCCCTTTTTCTATCTGAAATTCTTCAGTAACCACGTTATTTACAATTAACTTTGCCTTTTGTTCAGAGTATATTGCACCTATACCATTTTCAAAACCTTGACCTACCCCCATCCCTTGTAGATTCTTCTTCATAAAACTCCAGGAAATATTGTCAAAAGCTTTCTCCGCATCCACAAAAATCAAAACTGCCTTAGTATTTATATTAACTTCTAATAACTCTATAATGTCTATTATATTTCTCACATTGTCTGATAAATGTCTTCCTGGGAGAAAACCAGCCTGGTCCTTATGAATCTCTCCCACCAGCACTTTTTTCAATCTTTTCGCCAAAATATCTGCAAAGATTTTGTAATCCACATTAAGTAATGATATAGGGCGGTAGTTCTTAATCTGGGTCTTTTCAACCTCTGTTTTTGGTATAAGTGTGATGTACGCTTCTTTCCACGATTCAGGTGCCTTTTTCCCCTCTAAAATTTCATTGCAGACTTCCTTCAAAGGTTGTACCAACCATTCCTTCAATGCTTTATAGTATCTGGAAGTCAATCCATCTGGTCCTGGGGATTTTCTCAACTGCATATTTTGAATGGCACCCTCTATTTCTTGTTCAGTTATTTTCTGGTTCAAATCCATTTTGCTTTGTTGTGAATTTTTTTGTAATCCATATTTCTTGATAAATTCGTCTATCTCTCCTTCGTTCTCCGGCCCTTGTGAATAGAGTCTTCTGAAGTAACTCTGAAAACAATTTCTAATCTCATTTGGTCTATAAATGTTCTTTCCATCCACCTCTAAACTTGTAACCGTATTTAATTTTTGTCTCTTCTTCAATTGCCATGCCAAAAGTTTCCCACACTTATCTGCTGACTCAAATGTCCTTTGTCTCATTTGCTTAATTTTCCATTCTATCTCTTGATTCGTCAGTTCCATATATTGTGTCTGATAAAACTTGATTTCTCTCAAAATCTCCTGGGACTTTGGTTTAAGCCTCAATTTCTTTTCTCCTTCTTTTATCTTTTCTAGAATCTTATCCTTCTTCTCATTTTGTTTCTTCCTCTTTATAGAGTTCTGTTGTATTAAGAAACCTCGCATCACAGCTTTACTTGCGTCCCAAATTACTCTCTTCTCCACCTCAGTTTTCAGATTTATCTCAAAATAGTCTCTCAAAGTTTTTTGGGCCTTTTTGTAAACCTCTTCATCTCTAAATAGGGTGTCATTCATCCTCCATCTAAAGGAACCAGCTGTTGTTAATTTCATCTCCATCTTTACGGCGTTATGGTCGGAGCAAGTCTTTGGGCAGATTTCCACTTTCTTTATCTTTGGAGCCATCCCACTAGTTATCCATATTTGGTCGATTCTTGTCCATGTCTTTTTTGCTTCAGAATAAAAACTTCCCTCTCTCTCGAGAGGGTTCTTTGTTCTCCAAATGTCAATCAAGTCCATGTTATCAGTCATTTCAAAAAAGGTCTTTGGTAGTCTCCCATCTTTGGAGACCACCTGTCTTTGTGCTTTGTCCATGTTTGTGGAGACAACTCCATTCATGTCTCCCATCAAAATTAAATTATAGTCCATTAAAGTCTCATGCAGTTTTTTAAAAAATTCTGACTTCCCTTCATTTGGTGCATAAATCCCTATTATCAAATATTTTTCTCCTTGAACTTGTATTTCGATTGCCAAAAGTCTTCCTTGGAAGTCTTCCTTGCCAAAAGTCTTCCTTGTTCATCTTTAAAAATCAATTTCGGAGCCAATTTTTCTTTTGCATAAATTACCACTCCTCTTTTCTTAACTTTATCCGATGATATAAATTCCTGTCCTAATCTTTTGTTGATCAATAATTTCCTGTGTACCCTGGTCACATGGGTTTCTTGTAAACAAATCAAATCTAATTGCTCTTTTTTCAAAATATGAAAAACATTTCACCTTTTTCTGGGAAGGTTAAGTCCATTGCAATTCCAACTTAGAAATTGTAGAGCCATCTTGTTGTTATTTACTTTCCCCTCCAACTGCTCCAAGCAGTTGCTCCTCCTCCGTCGGTGATTTAAGTCCAAATGTTAAATTCAAGATATCTGTTGCTTCCTTTGTTGCTGAGATCGGTTCCACTCCCACTACCTCCTTCACAAGGTCCTCCTCGTTTCTCCCTAAAAATTGCTCTTTGTCTTGCACCGTCTTTATTTTGACTTTCTTTCCTTTGTAACTAAAAGACAAACCTTGCGGGAATTCCCACCTAAAAAGTATTCTGTTCTTTTTCAGCAAATAAACCAAATCCTTGTAGTGGGCTCTCACCTCCAAAATGTATTTAGGGATGTCCTTAAAAATTTCCACAAAAGAATCTTCAATCTCTAGAGTTCTTTGAAAATGTAAATTTAATATTTTATCTCTTTCTTCTTTGGATCTTAACGTTATCAGACAATCCCTTGATTTCTTTCTATTTTGTCTCTTGCCCAGTCTAAAAGCAGCCACTATCTTGAATTCTTCCTTCTCTGGGTTCAGCTGCCAAAAGTCCAAAAATTCTTTTGTAAGGAAATCCACCAAATTATCTTTTTCACTATCAGGCACTAGTCTCAATCTTAAATTTCTCTCCTTTCTTTGCAAATCCAGCATAGACAAAGCCAACTCATGTTCATCCAACTTTTTACAGACTGGTATTAATTTTTCCTGAGTGGCTTCTGCAACCCCTTTAGCTTCTTCAGCAATCTTACGAATTGTAGAATTTTCCTCAACCAATCTATTTATAGTTTCTGTATTAGATGTAATACTCTTAGTATTCAAGTCAAGTTTTGCTGAGAGCTCTGTCAGCTGTTTGGAATTTTCTGTACTCTGCTTTGTCAGGGCTTCTAAAGATTCATTTATTTTGACTAATGCTTGTGTCACAGGATCTAAAGACATAGTTGTTGCTTTTATCTGCCCAGCTGCAGCTGCTCCTGCTGACACTGTACTTGAAAATGAGCCCCTTCTCTTTTGTGCAGTTTTGCTCTTAGCTCTTGTAATTATCTCCTCTGCTGAGCCACTCATATCCCAGCCAAGGTCGTTCCCACAGAAGTTACTTTCAAATGGAAAATTCCACCAACTTGGTTACTGTACTCCACTTTGCAACTGTTTCCCCGCAGTCCTCTAGAGGGAGTAATCCAAAAAAAGGAAACAAAGTATCCTTTCCAAAGATCTCAAATAAAGTCAATAAATCCTCAAGAATGTTTCCTTAAATATCAGTAACAGAGCCATCAATACTTAAATGTCTTTCAATAAAGTCTTAACATTGTAACAAATCTCCGTGACAGTTCTCAGTCCAGGTGTTTTGCTCAGGCAGTCCGTTCCAAGGAATTAAAACAGCGGGTAAACTTTTCCTCTTACAGCTTTCATGCAGGTTATCCAAAAATTACTTTTCTTCCCCCCCTGCTCCTGCCCGCAATAGGGGGGATTTCAGTTCCAACGTCCGGGTTGTTTAATTTCCAAATTACTTTCAGTGATTGCAGCTTTATACTCTCGTTGCTTTAGCTGTCATGCAGTCCGGGAAAGGCAGACTTCCTTAATTTATGCCTATCCCGTTTCTGGCCGAATTTTTTAAAAATTATTTTGTAAATCCCAATAGATCTTTAAGTCCTACTCACGGGTAGTCAATTTCAGTTCCAATTTTCAGGAAGGAATCGGCGCTCTCCGATCATGGCGACGCGGCTTCACTCCGCGGGCTGGGTAGCGACTCTCAGCACCACACCACACACCCGCTACCACTCCGGAGCCTTTAAAAAGGCTTCTTTGCAGTAGGGGGGGCGCGAAAGGTGCCCACCGAATCTCCTTGTTCACAGGCTTCTGCGCCTGTGATTTTTAAGGGTCTCCGCTTCACCGTAGCGGTCAGACCCGAACTCGCAGAGCAGACTCCCTCCGGAGCTCGGAGGGAAATCCGCCATTAATCGTTGGCGCCGACCGGAAGTCCCACCCACACTAACATTTAAAGCCCATAGCTCCCCCTCCTGAGAAACGTGGGAACTGTAGCTTGCTGGGGATTATACCTCTGTGGGGATGCGGGTGGAGCCTAGGACTTGCCGATCAGAAGGTCGGCGGTTCAAATCCCCGCGATGGGGTGAGCTCCCGTTGCTTGGTCCCGGCTCCTGTCAACCTAGCAGTTCGAAAACACATCAAAGTGCAAGTAGATAAATAGGTACCACTCCAGGGGGAAGATAAACGGCGTTTCCATGCGCTGCTCTGGTTCGCCAGAAGTAGCTTATTCATGCTGGCCACATGACCTGGAAGCTGTACGCCGGCTCCCTCGGCCAATAAAGCGAGATGCGCGCTGCAACCCCAGAGTCGGCCACGATTGGACCTAATGGTCAGGGGTCTATTTACCTTTTTATACCTCTGTGAGGTACAAACTACAGTTCACAGGATTATTTTGGGAGGAGGAAGCCATGCATGGGCTTTAGATGTGTAACTCTTTTCCTTTTCCTTTTCCTTTTCCTTTTCCTTTTCCTTTTCCTTTTCCTTTTCCTTTTCCTTTTCCTTTTCCTTTTCCTATCAGGTGAATTTTTCCATTCCCCAGGCTTTTAATTCTTAAACTGTAATGATTTTGTGGCTGCTAGCTTAAATGGCCTTTAAAATGCTTTTTCAGTCTTGTTAATATCTGGTTGTTTCTGTTGCTTTCCAGGGCCAGCACAAGACATTTTGCCGCCTGAGGTAAAGGACAAGATGGTGCTCCCTCCCAGTCCCATGTACAGAAGCTGACAGGACTGGCACCTGCATCTTCTTTCAACACTGCTGATGGGCTAATATCCTCCAGTACCCTTGAGCAGATCAGATGTGGGGGATGGATCTAGGAAAGACCCAGGAGCAAGAGAGGGTTATGGCTGAGGGGGCTCAGGAAGATTAGCCAGGAGTGCTGTTGCTGCAGAGGCCAACTCTGCCTAACGATAGAGCTGCTCCTTCTCTGGGAGTTGTTTCACTCTTTGATTCTTCTTACCATTTCATTGTTTTTATTACTGATGTTAGCCAGCTTGAGTACTCCAGCTGAATTAGAAAAGCAGGATGGGAATTTCTTAGTCAGCTAATGGGCCTGACGGAGCTTAGAGCAGGTAGAAAGAAATGAACCCGGTAAGGGGATGGCAGCATAATGGAGAATTATAAAACAATACATGGCATGGAGAAAGTAGATAAAGAGACGTTTTTCTCTTCTCATAATACTAGAATCTGAGGTCATCTAATTAAATTGAATGGTGGAAGAATCAGGGTAGACAGAAGGAAATAGTGTCTAGTTAAGCAATAGTTAAAACAATGGAATTTGCTATAACAAGAGGTTGTGGTGTTGACTACCACTTTGAGAGGATTAGACAAATTCATGAGTATGATTAATGATGGCTATAGGTGATGTACTGGGGAACAATAGTTGAAGGGGCTGTGGAGCGCCCTCCCATCAGATGTCAAGGAAATAAACAACAATCTGACTTTTAGAAAACATCCGAAGGCAGCCCTGTTTAGGGAAGTTTTTAATGTTTGATGTTTTATCATGTTTTTAATATTCAATTGGGAGCTGCCCAGGGTGGCTGGGGAAACCCAGCCAGATGGGCAGGGTATAAATATATTATTATTATTATTATTATTATTATTATTATTATTATTATTATTACTACTACTACTACTACTACTACAACTCCTACTACTCCTACTATCATTATGTGTTGCTATGGCCACTGTAGGAATAGGATGCTTTGGTCTGATTCAGTAGCTGGGCTGTTCTTATGTTCTTATCATGTGGGTATGTGGTATGTACACCTTTGATGGCTGGATATAGAGATTCTGCTCCCCCTGCTCCTACTATCAAAAACACTTGCACACAGTCCTCTTGCCCTGGCATTCCATTGATTCACTCTTTTCAAACCACAGTGGCTATTTTCAAAGCATCTTCTCCAGTTTCTATAGATTTTGTGTGCGTGCCAGGTCTGCCATTTTTAGTGCAAATGTCTTTTCAGAAGGAAGTATATAATTTACAACACAGGTTCCCAGATTGTGGCTCAGGCACCACCAGCAATCCACAAACTGCATTCAGGTAGTCTGTAGCATGTGAATATTCATATCTTCATTGTATTTTTCCTGCTTCTTTTATTTCTTATATTGTATTCCACTGTATTGCAATCTGAATTCTAAGGAATGCAAATTGTGATACAGTAAAATAGAAAATAAGAAGTAAAAGGAGCAAGAAAAATACATTTAAGGATCATGTGGTATATAATACAGCATATTCCAATTGCTAGAAGAGGCAGGGGGGAAATCATTAAGTGGCCTGCCAAGATGATCAGCAGTATTCAAGTGGCCTGTGGGGGAAATGTTTTGGGAACCACTGGTTTGGAATGATACCCAGAGTGGATCATCCTAATGAAATTTCATTCAAAAAAAACTAGGGATTGTAAAGGAGGAAACCAGTGAAGTAGGGGTGACGATGGAAGACATCAGGCAATGGCACTAAAAGATGGTCCTTCATATAAGTTCAAGTGTGCTTGTGCACAGAATTAGACATGATTCTACACAATCATGCTTGTTTGCTTTGTTATATTTCGTTGCCTCCCTAGCTTTAAATGTTTCTTCTTCCTTCATAATTCAAATGAATACCTTACTTGAGTCATTTTCACTTTGAACACCAGATGGCACTGCCTGCATGTTTTCTCTACTGCACTGTTCTATTATTCAGTTTCCTACAGGGCAAATAACCATTTACAGTGGTACCTCGGGTTACATACGCTTCAGGTTACAGACTCCGCTAATAGTACCTCAGGTTAAGAACTTTGCTTCAGGATGAGAACAGAAATCGTGTGCTGGCGCCGCGGCGGCAGCGGGAGGCCCCATTAGCTAAAGCGGTGCTTCAGGTTAAGAACAGTTTCAGGTTAAGAGCAGACCTCCGGAATGAATTAAGTTCTTAACCCGAGGTACCACTGTATTTGTAAGACCCCATAAAATGCAGATACTACTCTGTGCACAGAAACATCTGAGCTTCTGTTCAAAAACTGAATCTTGTATTCTGCCCCTGCAACTATAATGCAATTGACGAGTCAGAGTGGGTTTAAAGGGAGGTCTGTCGGAAGCATTCAAGACATCAAAAGGCATGAAACAAGGCTGCATATTGGCTCCCACACTTTTCAACTTTTATATCAATGATATGGTGCCACACCTAGCACTGGCACAATCCCTCGGCCCATCAATTAGTAATAGGAAAATATCTTGTCTGCTGTATGCCGATGATGTGGTGCTCCTATCACTCTCCCGATTAGGTCTAAACAATCTGCTTACAGTGTTTAGCATGTATTGCAAGCAGGAAGACCTCGTCGTGAATTACTCCAAGACCAAAATCATGGTCTTTGGGAAGCGTAGTCCCAGATTTAAATGGAAAATGGATCAGCAGAATCTGGAGCAAACACGCTTCTTCAGATATCTGGGAGTTCTCTTCACCGAGACTCTATCATGGAAGGGGCACATTGAGGCTATGAAACTCAACCGCAGAAAGCTTGTGGGGCAGTAATTAAATTCTATTTTATGGTGGGTGGTCAGTTACTAGAACCTGTGCTGAAAATCTTTGCCAGCAAAGTGGTTTCCCAGATGCTCCATGGAGTAGTGATATGGGGCATGGACCCAAAGGCTAACAAACCCTTAGAAATAGTGCAGAACAAATTCCTCAGGAAAGTGCTCTTGCTCCCCAATGGGACCCCAGCTGCTCTTCTTCATGTTGAAGCTGATGTGACAACAATACAGGCTAGAATTGATTACCTGTGCCTAAATTGTGAAAAGACTTCAATCTCCTTTGGAGGAGAGATTCACCGCTATGGCTTACACAGAACGGGAACAGGCCAAATGCTGGAAAGCTGACATCCAATGCCTCTTGTCCCAATATCAATTACAAGATCTCCAGGTGACCATGAAGATGGCTAAGACGCACTTAAGAGACTGTCTCTTTAGGCCCGATGCAGAAAGGGATCTAAACATGATCAATTCTACCAAGAGCTCACCATGGTTCCCACTTATCAAAATGGAGCATGCCCGATCCAGATACCTGACAAAGCTCCCACTTGCTGTACTAAGAATCGCTTTTACAGAACTACGATTCCAATCAATGCCCTCAGTGGTGTTGGATGGATGGTACGGCAAAGTACATTATGAAGAGAGACTCTGTCTGTGTGGACAACCCTGCGTTGAGGACCTGTGCCATTATTTATCACAGTGCCTGTGATAAACCCAAGAGACCGATTTATAAAACCCCTGTTTACGAATGGAATACATTTGAATAGGGTAGAAAGGCTGAAATGGCTGCTGAGCGACACTGACGACCAGGGGCGCCGACTTATAAAAAATATTGGGGGGGCGGGGGCCCATACCGACTTATAAAAAATATTGGGGGGGCCCAAGACCTCCAAACCACTGCTGCTGGGGGAACGAAAGGGGCGAGCCCCGGGCTGCCCCAACCTTAAGTGAACCTGTGAGGGCCCGCCCTTTGCGGCAGCCGATTGGCTGCCACCGTGGGCGGTGAATATTAATGAGCTAGGGGGAATCCCCGCTTCTTGCGGGGCTGACGCCAGCCCCGCGAGATTGTTGATGGGTCGAGAGCCTGCAACCCCACCCCCTCTCTAGATCGGGAGTGGCTTTGTTTTAACTCATTACTGAATGTATTTTAAAAGGTAACTATCGTCAAACAAGGAAAATAAAAAATACCAACATAATTTTGTGATTTTACAAAGCATAATATAACTAATAATTTTCTTAAATTATTGGGGGGGCAAAGCCCCCCCAAACGAATTTTTGAGGGGCCTCGGGCCCCCTCAGGCCCCATGGAGTCGGCGCCTATGCTGACGACTTTGTTACTTATAAAGTAGTACTCTATGCACTGGCAGCTAAGAAGATAAGGAGGAAGGAACTAGATAAAATAGCGGTCAACTGCAAAGGGGATTCAGATATTTAATTTGGCACATCTTACATGATAATCTTCTGCTATTCTATTTTATTTAATGCAACAAATAATTTTAGTAGCCGTGACAGTGTTTTTGTTGTATGTGTGGTGCACGATGATTTTTATGGTTATTGTTGTTGTTTTTTGTTCTCCTTCTGAATGATGCCATGGCCTACGGCTAGTGCAATAAAAAGTTTAATTGAATTGATTTAACACAATTGTACTGCCATATTCACATGGCAAATGTGCATTTGGTGAATGCATGGATAAGGTTAGAGAACTGGGTACCTGCCTGTGGTCCCCATCTCCACCTTCATGTGCCCACATGAAGAGCTGAATGGAACATACATGTGTACAAGTTGTACACATACAGCTTCTCTCTACGCAGTTTGGAGCATTGCAGAAAGCAGGGCAACTGTGCATACAGAGCCAAAGCATGTAGGTTCTGTTCAGATCTTCACTTAAAAGCATGGATATCTGGGGAGATGGGTACCAGAAATGACCCCACTTTCCCCTCCACACATTAACTGAATGCAGCTATGATGTGTAAATAAGAGACTAAACACAGGACGGCAGCGCCTCTGGTATTATCTTCACTTTAATAAATCAGTTCAATGTTGACTGGCAAATAAATCTTGCTGTCTCCTATAGGGCAGAAGATACACTAACTGGAAGGCTATTGTATAAGGGGGAAGGACCACTGCATTGGTGCAATGCAAGAAAGATATGCTTCACCAGCACAATGCTTTCCTAATGAGGAATGTGAACCATAAAGGACACTATATCTGTTAGCCTACTGTCTGTCAAGCAACTCTCCAAGGAAGGTTCTTCTGGGTGCCTTTCACCTCTATATGAAATATATTCAAATGTAGCCAGGACTGTGGCGCCCACAGACCTTTGTGTAATGTGCGTATTTATCCTTTCAGGCTCGAAGTATCTTAGCAACCATAAGGGCTTGCAAAGGCCACTTTTGCAACCTGCTGTTAATCCCCACACTACAGGAAAGCATTTTAAAAGAACACGAACATCTGCAAATATCAATTTTGTATTTCATCAATTCAAAATTGATGTGGATAACAACTACAGACCAAATGATTTTATCACTGTACACCATGTGCTTCAATGAGGCATTATCAGCACCACACCGCCAACATCAATCTTATTTACACAGTGTCTTCCTATACAAATGTTGTAGAGTCCAATATACTCAAAATATTATTTTTTTATGCTGGATCAATCTCAATTTCAAGTCTAAGGAAACATCCTGTATAAATTCAAAAGCAACTTCCCATTTTTTTTAAGGTTGTATGATACCTCCATGCCTCTCTGAACTTCCTCCTTAACAAATACAATTAGAAATTTATAAACAATAGTTACAGGATTAGCTCTCTGTAATGATCCAGTCATTTTCGTCCAACAATTTAGCAGATGCCAAAATGCTTAAAGTAGATGGGCCATAGATAGACACCAGCAAATGTTGTGATTGAAGATGCTGCCATTCTGCGCTTGTTGGTAATTGATAGTGAAGTTGCAATGTGGTGCTTTGTGAGGGCTTGGCTTTGAGAAGCAACTGCTAAATAACTGGAATGAATGAAGCTAAAATTCAGAAAGCTGTATGAGCAGTGGTTGTGATTCTTCAAGAATCCCTGCAGTTCGATCCCTGTCATATCCTGTCAAAAAGGGGAACTCAGCCTGAGATCATGAAGAGCCACTGCCAGTCAGAAAAGTAGAAAACGGTGGGCTAGGATGATGGCAAAATGTTTTCAGGTGATAGACATTATGGGACCTAAGCCAGCCAGTCATTACAGGCCTGTCTAAGGCAAATAATCACACTTTCTTTTAATGTTTCATTGCACTCTCTGCCTTTCTTCTTGAGAGGGTTGCTGAGGAGGCAACAGCAGCAGGCAAGGCATTCCTTGGAGGCTGGATCTGCTGCCCCTGTAGATCCTGCCACCCAAGATGGTTACCCCACCTTGCCTCATGGGTGGGCCGGCCCTGTTCCCTGTCACATCTGCCTCCTCCCTCATGAATTCTCTCAAGTCACATTCATGTAATAACTACAGCATTTCAAATATGTTATTTTTCTGGTGACATTAAGCAGAATGGCTCCTCTATCCCCTTTCTCTCCACTTCAACTTCATTGAAGCACCTTTTTTGCGTGCGGGAAGGCAGGCTAGTTAGAGAAAACATTATCAGGGCTAAAATAAGTGCTTCCAGCTCTGCGCCCCGTTGTTGCCTGTAACCATAGGTCTGTTTAGGCTGCACACTCAGCCGCTGGGCTGTACAATGCCTGGCTGATAATTGCACAGTAATTGCTACATTTTGAATGAGCTGTTTCAGAGGATTATAAATCATTAAATAGATCTGGAAGTAGCACAGTAATGGAACATTTGCCTATTTTACTGCAGTTTCCAGGCAAAAGGAGCCAGCCTACTAATTTCAGATAGAAGGTGACTGTACGATCATTTTCTTCTAAAAGTGCTTTTGCTGTTGTGGATTTTGATTACTGGTTCATCCTAGATGAGTCACAAAATTGTCATAGAATATCAGTGCTGATTAATGTTATGAGGGCCAGCCCTATCATTAGGCAGAGTGAAGCAGCAATCTTAGGCAACAGATGCTGAGGGGAAGGGGATGTCAGTGAGGTTTGGAGGACAGATCTCTCTCTTTGCTCCACAGCCTGCTTTGACCTCCCAAGCTAGCCTACTGTCTTTCAGTGCAGTGGAGAATGCTGTCCCATTTCTAGTACGGAAATAAGATTCAACTGCCAGTACAATGGGCTTCTCTTTGTGGAATGGGGCATGTTTGTTGCCATTTTGTTCTTTGCCTCATGCAGTGGACTGTCATGAGCCAGATCATCATCAGGATAGTCTTCTTATTTATGGTGTGAGCCCCATGTTGGGCAAGAAGATTCCTACACTGCAGGGGGTTGAACTAGATGACACTTGTGGTCCCTTCCAACTTTACAATTCTATGATTCTATGATACAGTGGTTACAAACTCTTTCAGATCTGCCAGTATCTGCATAGCAGGAACACCAGTGGGCAGAGCCAGCAGCTGTTAAAGGAAACCTCCTTTAGGAGAGGGGCTGGAAGGAGCAACTGGAAGTGTGGGGAGGTGAGAAATAACTGGAAAGTGAACTAAGATGGAGTTCTCTTGTACCTAAAACACAACAAGTAGTTTCCAGCATTGCTTTATAATACCAGAAGTAACGCAGTAATGTCCCATTCACTCATGGGCATGCCCTTTTCCTGGACCTATCGATGGTCATTTAGCACATCCAATCCAACTGCAGCCTCAGCTGGTGCACAACCGGCACACCATAGCACAGGTTTAGCCAACGTGGTGTCCTCCATTGTTGTCCTACAACTCCCATCAAAAGAGTGCAGGTTCCCCACTCCTGCTCTAATTAGATTTCAGCCCAGCATTAAACACTGATTGAGCAGTCTGCCTTTTCCCCCTTCCCTGCCGTTTTCATTTCTCTAATGCTGCATGTGCACTTATTCTATTAATAGCCCTCCTTCTTGAAAGCAGAAACAGCTTTGCAGCCAGGGTGATAGGAGGAGCGAGACAGGCTGGATGTCAGCAATCTCTAAGTGGACACTAAGGATACAGTGCTAACCCCACATATCTGTGGGAGTAAGCCCCACAGAATTAAGTAGGACTCTAATAGAACCATGTCTGAGTAGACATGGGGTTAGGATTGCAGCCTTAGCTCTCTGCATGGTGTACACAAAACTTATTTTCCCCCATGATCCATCTGGGAATGAAGATTTTATGTCTAAACAAAATGAGACAAGTGTGCTTCCAGTGTAAGCTCAGTGCACAAATTATATATGTCTGCAGATACCAATAGAGAGCTGCATTAACTTTCTAGCTAAGGCCTGCTTTCAGTCATTAATATTTATAGACATTTGGGCTTGTCAGTCATTTTGCCTGGATTATTTCTTGCCCAGTCCTGCTTAGACCTACCTGACCACACAGTCTTTATCAGCAGAGCCTACCTGTGGGCCTGCCCACCTGTCAGACTCTCAAGAAGACATCAAGTGTAATGAGCTAATAACACTGGTTGCCCAGTGACTCATGTGGGTATGAACCAGCTCCTATCCTGTCCTGTTCAAATAATCTTGAACAGGCAGCACATTTTGCAAACAAAACACAATAAAATAGTGGAACAGCTGCTCATTATAAATCACTGATTGAGACTTGTGCTGATTTTTTAAAAAGCGTCTCCGTCTTCATTTGTAGAGATCACTTGTGGCTTCCATGGAGTGCTTTCTAGTCCTGCATCGTATTTGCCTGCACTTGGTTTTATTCATACTACGTAGAGAGAGGGCAGCTCAAAGAGAATCTTCTTCTGATATATAAAGTAAAATGGAGTAGGTGTTGGGTGCCACAGGCCATCTGTTCCTGTAATAGTTCATATTGTCAGGAAAAGCTATGAAGAAAAGTTTGTCCAACCTTTACTGGGCAGCAGGCCAGAAACTGTGAAATCTACTTCCTTCTCCAACAAAACTAAGGCTGGGGTGGGGGAGAAATGGCTTGATTAAGCAAGCAGTAAGATGTGAAGTTTCCTTAATCCAGCCTGGCTTCAATTGCCTTTGCAATAACTCTCTTCCCTTTTTGTCTGAGAAATATACTTTTTCACTGCCTGTGGAAAAAATAGAGCTATCCATTCTGTGAAATGTTAGGGCAGAAATACATCTTATGGGGCAACCATGGGATTTCCAAACTACATGCCTAGTTTTTTTATTATTATCAAAGATTTTCTTCATTTACAAAAGTACATGCCTTGTCTCTTTTTTCAGGTTGGCAGGAAAGTTATAGTGCATCAACAGGAAAGTGTTTAACCCTTGCCCTGCCATCCTCTTCTTCCAGGCTGAGTCCTCCACTCCATCCCACTTGTTCGCTCTCCAGCTGGCTATTAATAATAATAATAATAATAATAATAATAATAATAATCTCATAATTTAACCCAACAGAAGGGAGAGGCAGGCATAAGGAAGAGCTCACAAGGAAAGCAGACTGGAACAGTGGCACCCACGGGCAGGGCAGAGTAGCGGTACATATACTGTAAAGTCAAGTCACATTTGGGAAGACCAGGTCAAGGCAGCTATAGCCAGCACAGTTTGAGAGCCAGCAAGGTGTAATGGTTAGAGTGTTGGACTAGGGCCTGGGGGACCAGGGTTCAAATCCAAACACAGCCCTGAAGCTCATAGGATGACCTGGGGCTAGCCACTCTTTCTTTCAGCCTAACCTACTTCAGAGGGTTGTTGTGAGGATGAGATGGGAAAGGGGGAAACATTTCATAGAATCATAGAATCATAGAATCATAGAATCATAGAGTTGGAAGAGACCACAAGGGCCATCGAGTCCAACCCCCTGCCAAGCAGGAAACACCATCAGAGCACTCCTGACATATGGTTGTCAAGCCTCTGCTTAAAGACCTCCAAAGAAGGAGACTCCACCACACTCCTTGGCAGCAAATTCCACTGTCAAACAGCTCTTACTGTCAGGAAGTTCTTCCTAATGTTTAGGTGGAATCTTTTTTCTTGTAGTTTGGAACCATTGCTCCGTGTCCGCTTCTCTGGAGCAGCAGAAAACAACCTTTCTCCCTCCTCTATGTGACATCCTTTTATATATTTGAACATGGCTATCATATCACCCCTTAACCTCCTCTTCTCCAGGCTAAACATGCCCAGCTCCCTTAGCTGTTCTTCATAAGGCATCGTTTCCAGTCCTTTGACCATTTTGGTTGTCCTCCTCTGGACACATTCCAGTTTGTCAGTGTCCTTCTTGAACTGTGGTGCCCAGAACTGGACACAGTACTCCAGGTGAGATCTGACCAGAGCAGAATACAATGGCACTATTTTATACCACTCCTTGGAGGAAAAGTGGGATATAAACGAAGAAATAAAATAAATAAAGCAGAGTCAAATCCAGTGAAGGCAAACATACCCACCCACATTTCTCTGATGAAAATAGGGACATCCTGTTCCGATGATGATGATGTTATTATTTATACCCCGCACATCTGACTGGGTTGCCAGCTACCAACATATATAAAAAATTAATAAAATATTAAACATTTTTTTAAAACTTCCCTATACAGGCCTGCCTTCAAATGTCTTCTAAAGGTTGTAGAGTTACTTATCTCCCCGGCTTGGGGGTTGCAGAGTCCCATCTTCCTGGATCAGGGCAAGTACCACAGGATCTGGCATAAACCAGTCAGAAGTGGACATCCCTATGAGAATGGTGACTAGCTTATTTTAACCAATGGAAGGGAGGCTGCCATCAGGGAGGTGCTCTGAACTCTTCAGAGGATTGCTCAAATTATCCCTGCTCCTGGCCCCGCCCCCTTTGAGGATCTGTCTGTGTCCTTAAAGGGCCACAGTCTTTTTTCTAGGGTGGTTGGCTCATAAGGCAAGCTGGGAGATGAGGGCTCCCCCTGGGAATGAATCTTCTGAATCTGAGTAGTCCTGTGAGACACTGTCCTCCTCTGGCCTGGAGTGGGGAACCGTGGCCCTTCCAGAGCCTCTACTTCAATGCCGTCATCTGTGCTTGTGTCCAGGCCATGGGTGGGGATCCTCGCAGGTGGGTGGATGTGAACTGACAGGCAAGGCAAGGCTTCAGCACCACTCACCAGCCTACCTCTTCTCCCTTGCAAGTGCCACACTGTTAACCCAGCAGGCCAACATTCTATACGTAGGGTGAGAGCAAAAGGAGGTGTTATGTTGGCAAATATGTGGTCTTAGCCATGCATTTGTTCAAGTAATGGGAGTGCAGGGATCAGTAGGCAAGAGGGAGGGATGCTGAACCCCTTCCATGCCTGTGTAATAGGAATTTTATGGCCTAAATATATGATAATGTTCACAAGTGTACCAACCAAGCACATACATAGATCAGCACAGGAAGGCCAACCTGGAACCATTTTGATTCCTAAACTGACCAAATCCTTTCTCTGCAAGGTCAAACTGGAAAAGCCTCCCCATTGTCTCTTTCCTCACAAATCCTGTCTTAAGGGTATGTCTGTGTTTGAATAAGGTGTGAGCCTGTGACCTAGCCAGGAACTAAGTATTTATCATTACAAAAGACTGGCCAGGCTCCCCAGGAAATCCAATCAAGTAACCTGCCAGACAGGAGATAAACAAGGACAAGAGAAAAACAACATTTAAATTTCTGTGATGTAGGTATGATGTATCTGAAGGGTGGTCTTAGGTTACACCCCTTCTGTGATGTATGTATGATGTTTCTGGGGGTGGTCTTGATCTACAGGATGGGCATTTCAAAAGTCTTTATAAGGCTTTGCACACCATTTTTCTGGGTCCTCCTCCTTTCCTGCGTGTGAGGGGAGCACCCTGTTGCAACAGATCAATAAAGATCAAGCTTACTAGCTGCTTTGCTTCTCAATATTCTCTGGTTGGCCTCTGTTATTTTCTCCTACCAATAGGGAACCTATGTAAGGACTCTATATGGGTTCTTGGATACCCCATAAGGGAAAAGGGCAATTTTTATTTACAACAGATGGCGACCACGAAGGGACTTTTGGTTACCCGGATTCCACCTGCAGGGTCTTCTTTCCTCACTTGAGGCTGTTTCCTCCTCCGCCTCCTCCTCCCCACTTCCAGGGCGTTTGGGAGCCCAGATGAGGGGTGGGGATGTCATTGCCTGTTTTCCTAACCACTGTGTTAGCACTATGATGAGGGAAATGCAGCCCACATTTCCTTCTCAAAATCATTCCAAAAGACACAGTAGAAATGCTGTTTGTCAAGGGAGGAGGTGACCCTGTTCCCTAGACTTTATGGTACAGCTGAAGATGTTGTCTTTCATTGACCATCTCCTTGCCGGGTGCAGCTTGAGTGAAGTGTTCTGCCTGTGTATGCTGCGTGTGGAAAGAAGCTGTTTGCACATAAAATGCAGCCTGACCTTTTCACCTTTTCTGCTAGTTTCTATGGTATTGGGGGGTGGGGCTCCAGAGCATGCAATTTGCTTTGAAAAACTGCTCTTACTTTTCTGGTCCTGCCTATCTGGTTGCTTGTCTGTTTCCCCTATGCTGTGTGTGTGTATTGGTAAATCAATAGATATTGCAGTAATCATGAGTCTCCAGTGGTCTTTCCCGCATTCAGGCAAACCCTATAATGTTGCCCTTTTAGTTCTTTCACCTGGGGAAGTAGGGCACCATAGTTTGTGACAAGAGTCCTGCCCTCCACTAAGCCTAGAGAATAAGGCACCTCCCTTCCTAAACACACCAAGTTCCTAATTAAATCCTGTCTAGCAAGGTGAGAGATGGGTTGTGGCCATGTAACCTTTTGAACCTCCAAGCTGCAACGGATGCCTGCAGCTTCCAGCACCAGAGGAAGTTCTGCAGTGTTAGTTTGGATTAAGTGGATTAGTTAGCTCAATATGCTGATAAAGTGTTTCAATTCCATTTTGGGGCTTCATACTTGCGCTCTCTCTCTCCCATTACATTTTTCAAAATCCTCCATCTGAATGACCTGCCTTATTTGATATCTGGGCTGCACTGGTTTCTGAACACCCTACAGGGCTGGTTTGCCCCCAAGGGCTGCTTGGGCTGCACCACTGGTCATTAAAGTGTCTAGGAAAGGGGAGACGAGACAGGAGTCTTGTCAAGCCAGTGACTTGGAATTCAGCTGTTTCCTAGAGGAAACTCTAGAGGAAACCAGCATAAAGCATGGGCGGGGGGCAAATCCTGTGCCCCATAAGCAGCTGGCATTAGCAGACAGAAAGGACTATGATGGGTTCCCCAACGTTACTACCCTAGCAGGGTTGGCACTGGAACTGGGGACCTCCCTATGGTTACGTATTTCACATAAAAAAAGAAAGTAAATGTGGCTTCTTCTCAATACTTCCTCCTCTTCCTCAAATCCTTGAACACAGTAGATACAAAGAAATCCCCTAACAAGAATCCACTGAGTTACGTAATCTAATATCTGCCTGAGCAGCTTTCATTCCTTGCATAACTGCTGTTTACATAATATCAATGAGGTCACAACAGATAAAACACCAGCAACTCAGATGTTTCATATGGTATATAGGTGGGAATGCAGACTGTGCTTGCAATAGAAACATGAAGAAGTGTGGTTTCATCCTACCTAAAGAATCTGCTGGATCCCCTGTGACCACTGATTTTGTTTGTTTCTTCCATTTTGTGGGTCACTTCCCAATAAAGCTTCTTAAAACAGCTTAAAAATCTAAAAGCCATTGAATACATTTTGTGAGAATGGAATTTAATCCATATCTGATGTCTAATTACTTTGGGGGGGGAATGTTTTCTAAGCAATATTCCATAGTATTATTACAAACAATAAAATTGTATACAGTTTCTTTATCAGGGTGGAGGTTTTTTATTGTTAGTTGTCGTACTGTTTTGAAAATTCATATATGAAACATAAATATAGTCTCTTTAAACAATTTATATCCTACCCTCTAGTGTAAAAATATTTCCAGGGTATTACTTCTTCGTGCACAAAATGTTTGTGGTGAAAGCCACCAATTTAGATGGCTAAGGGATTAGACAAATTAATGGATATTAAATGAGGGACCAATACTATAGAAAGATCTGCAAGGATGAGTAGGGCTATGATTCAACAGATCCCTGTCCGATTTAATTCCTTCATCCTCAGCTCAGTCAGAGATATGCCTGCATCCTTCATGTGACCTGGCAACCTTGTGTAAATCAAGTCAGCAAAATGGGTGGTGTAAATCAAATACTCTTTTAGAGGCTCGTTTGCCCTCTGCCAGGCTGAGACTGTCTCAGTCAGCTCCATTCCTGAATGGGGCTCCTGGTGAGCTTTATGCTACCTTAACTTACACCAGAATTGCTTTATGCCAGTTTCTTGTGTCTCAGGCTATCAGCAGCTATTTTTTATGATGGCAACATGCTTTATCCAGAATTGGGGCAGCCTGCTTCTGAATATCAGTGGCTGAAGAGCATCAGCAGGCAAGGGCTATGTTGCAGGAGTGGGGAGCTTGTAGATGTACATGAAAGAACTGGAGATGTTGGCTTTCAGCCAGCATGGCCAATAGTCAGCGATGATGAGATTTGTAGTTCCACAGGCTCCCAACTGCTGCCTACACATATAGCCTGGAAACTAGTTGTTCACTGCAGGGAATAGGATGCTGGAGTTAACAAGCCTTTGGTCTGATCCATCAGGGGTTTTCTTGTGTTCTTACAATTGAAATATAAACAAAAACATAGCAAGAAACATACTGGTATTTTGCCAGCTGGTTGTTATTTTTTAACATACATGCTCAGCAACTTCATTATCAGAACAGATAATACCATGAACTAATGGTGCCACCTTACAAGCCATTTTGAACTCTGTGCGACTTGCATTTGAGTAGACACACATAGGACTGTACTGTAAACTTTGAGGCTTGGTTAAGAAGTCAGAGGTGAAATGAATGGAAAGAGAAGCCAAAAATTAGCCAAAGGTGAAATAGCAACAAAACTTAGGACCACAGAATGTTTACATGCACACAGAAGATAATATCAAGGTGCAGACATTCTTTCTGAGGCTCTTTGGAAAGTATGACCTTCATAAGATAATGTCACCCCCTAAATATGGGAAATATTAAAAATAAATAGTTACAGGTTTCTAAAGCTGGTGGGGTATGTGAAGAAGCGGCAACCCTTCATCTATGATACTATGGGACACCTCTACATACAATGTCGTCTTTTAAATGAATGTGCATCTGAAATATATTGATGTTGATTCATTGATTTGTTTCTTTTCTTCAAGCTCGCCAATGCTAACAGCAGCATGGTGAAGCACCCTGGCTAGAGAGAATATATGGGAGAAAATTGTATGAATTTTAGGTTTACATATTTAAAAATAAATTCAGAACAATATTTGACCTATCTAAAGTACCTATGGAATGCTGTAGCATTATGGTGATGAGCACAGTGATAAATTATATTGGGGCAAATGTGTACTGGACAATAAACTTTCTACCTCAGCAAGACACTTTTAAAAACCACATTCATCTTACTAAAGGAAGTGCATGCCTTAACGCTTAATTACCAACCCAGACACAGGCTGACATCCGTTACCCATTTAGGCTTCATAGGCACACTTCCCCAAAGGTGCTTAGTCAGCAACTCACAAACCTTTTCAGCTCTGCCAGGCTCAGTGGGGTGCAATCCATCCAATGTAGAAATAAAGTAAATGTTCCCAGTACTCTCACCAGCTCTGAGCAAAAAAAACCACAACACTGCCTGCAGTGGAACTGCAGGTAGTGCATCATTTTTAAATAGGAGATGGTGGGGCTCAGTCTCCCTAGAGTCAAATGCTGCGGATGGTTAGTTCTGCCCTCTAATTTCAAGTGCGTGAGGCCTGGCCATTACTCAGTAGTGAAGGGCACGAACTCTGTATATTTACAAGTCCCACATGCAGAACAGCCTCATACTGGAACTATATTCTAGGCACGCATTAAGTCCTGGCCAGAACCAGCCTCATAGAAAACTCTCTTAAGTCAAGTAATACTTTTTTATATATATATAAAAAGAACCAACTTTATTTTCACTAAATGTTAGAGTTTACACTGGCTGTGATCCAATGAGCTACTTTAGGAATGCTGGAGGGCTTGAGTATGCCTAGAATGGTTTTAATTTGAAAAGTGAAACACAGCACTACATATTTCATTCCACACCAGAAATTTCTTTCGAAAGTCACCTCAGTTGCAAAAGGAGCTTGCAGTGTGGCATGGGGTTGTACTATTGGATTTCCTCAGCCCCAAGCTCACCGCCCTTGGGGAGGACCTCTAATATAATATATTGTTATGAGCTGGGGGTTGGGGTGGGGAGTGTGGATGGAACCCTGGGTTCCCTTCCAGAACTTGTGATCCTGCATCCAGGACAGTAGAATGCAAAGGAAGCTTGCCAAACCAGTTCCTTTATCAAGGCAATGGCTTTGGAAGGCTGGTTGGTTTTAGCATAACCAAGTAAGTAATTCTGCTCAGCTTCATTAATTATGAACACAGAAATGTGGGGTCCCCTGCAAAATGCGGCAAAACAACTGCAAAACTTTGGCACCGGTTTGGAGAAGATATCCAATTTTGGGGTTTGTAGTCAATTAAACTATTCTGTGTCATACAACTAATGAGTGGGCCTTTCCCAAGCAGCTCACCTAGCTTGAATAGCCATAGTTGTCTGTAGGCTGGAAGCAGGCTAAAAGCTGCAGTCAGAGAAAGATGTCTTGCTCTTCACTTGTTAGACTTCAGGGCTCCCCTGGAAACCTAAAGCAGAACCAAGATCTGTGGGGATGTTAATGCTGTGAGCCCCTCCATCCTATACACAGGTTTCTTATATGTGAGAATAAAACCATGTATCCTAAAATCACAACAGTCAAAGAATCCACACCACAAGTAAACACTGGAACCCCTGGTGCCTCTCAGGCAACGATATTTTCTGTGTACTGTTAGTTCTGTGTTATAATAATCTACACTATACAGAGTTCGTTTTATAAATGAATGGAACTTGCTGACCCAGATCACACCGCCCCCTCCTGCTCCAGCAACCCTTGAACACATAATAGCAAGGAATTCAATCTCACACCCACCCAAAGTGAAGGTCGTGTAAATCCAACTGATGTCAACAGAAGAGCTATGTGCATGTTTAAATCTCTCCAGGTGAAATCAATGGGCTTTTAAAAACGTTCTGCTTTGTCTGGATCGGGTCCAATAACGGCAAGTTACTCTTGCCTAATGTTTCCTCAAGGAGTTTTGGATGGGTTTCAGCTAAATCATGATAACGTTTATTACGACGCTAACACAGCATTGTGCGGAAGGATGCGGTCAAACCACCTTCCTGTGGCAATAGGAAGCCTTTCTCTGGACGCGAGCCAGAGCCATCGCTTTCGGGTTGCCTTTGCCCGCAGCGCGCTTCAGCTCCCGTCCAGATATGTGGACGGTGACTCAGAAGCAGCAACTCCCACAGAGTTTACTTTGCAAGTCCTGTTGGCCTCAAAGGGTCTTCAGAGCAGATGCCGACAGAATTGCACTGTTATTTGCTCCTCCATAAACGTGCACACGATTGTCGCCTCAGGTCTAGGGTGGCCCCGAAGCAAAAGACGAAAAAAGGCTCCTGCACCTTTAACAGACGCGCAGACTTTTTTGCCGAAGAAGTTTCTTTTTCGCCACAACTAATTAAAGGCGCAGGAACCTATTTCGCCTTCGCACGTCGCAACTTGGCGCTTGAATTCAAAGAAAGTGACGCGCGTCAGGCTTCCTTGAATTCAATGGTCAGGCAAGCGACGCCACACGCTCCCATGTTGACGCTCCGCGTTGGTTATCTGCCCGCAAACAGCGAGAGCGTCTGGGCCGAGGAATCTCTTTTCCTCTGGCTGCGAGACTTTCGGTGTCTGCAGTCGTGCGAGGCGCTGATAAGCGGGGCGCTCGGGAGCCAGGCGCCCTCTCGGCGCAGCCTCGGGGAGACACACGCTACTACTGCAGCCCAGGTTACGAAGCGCCTCGGCCGGGTAGGGCAGCTTCCCCCAAGGCGTGCCTGCGCGGCCTGGCGCCCTCTCTCCACCAGAGGGACTGAGCCGGCGGCGCTTGGTAACCTGAGCCCTCCTCTTCCTTGGGAGAAGTTTCATGCTGGCGCTGGAGAGGCTCGAGGAGGAGCTGCCACTCCTGTTGCTGCCGCGAGAGCGAGGCGTGGAGAAAGGTGGGTGCCCGGGAATTGGCTACCGCTCGACATTTTCCTGATAGATCATCCCGCCAAGGACACCCGACTGAGGTAGATTCGGCGCAGCTACGCCTTGTGTGTCTGTAAACTGCGTGTTCGCGCGCTCTCGCTCGCTCTCTCTCCCGTTGCCACTCAGTGCGCAGGGCAAAATAGGACGACGGAGAGGAGTTTCAGCGCCGGGTGAGCATCCCGGGTGAAGCAGCTTCGAGAGGCGCGGGAAGAGAAAATGGGGCGCCCCCCGGGAGGGGGGGATGCGAAGCGGAGAGGAGACGAGGCAGCCCTTCCTGCGCCTTCGCGGGAAAGACGCGCGCTAGCGGGGAGCAGATGGCGCCTGCTCTCGCCTCGCCAAGGATGGGGCCGCCTTTGCCCAGGCAGGAAGCAAAACGTTTCGCCCCCGTCAGGTTGAAGCCTGACCCCTCTTCCCACCCCCACCCTCGCCGCCCAGTCCTTCCCGGGCTGGGAGATGACCCCCATCCCAGAACAGGAGCGGGCAGCGGGCATTGCGCGGCCGGCCTCACTGCCTGGCTGTGCTCACTGCGGGAGCTGCAGAGCGCAGCGGGAGTGCGGCAGCAGCAGCAGCAGCAGCAGCAGCTGCTGGCTCCGGCGGCTCCTCCCTCTTCTGCTTTCTCCTCCGGCCAGCCGGCGACTGACTCCTGTCCGCTCTGGCTGGGGGAAAGAAGGCTCCTTGCCTGCCGCCCGCGCCGGCGAGGCTCGGCGAGCGTCTGCCATGACTTTCCCCGGGGCGCTAGGTAAGTGGCGGCTGCTTTCCAAGCAGGAAGTGAACGGGGCGGGCATGCAGGAGCTGACCTTGCCGGGTAGCAGCGGGTTGCAGCCGCCGCCAGAGCCGGAAGAAGCTGGGCTGGCACCTGCAGCAGACCTGCTCGGCCGGGGAGAGCAGCCTTTATCCTTGGCTCCCATCACTAGGAGGAAGACCCGTCGCCATCCCTCCTAGCTCCATCGGTTCCACGTCCTCCCTGCTTTCTTCGCCACAGCAGAATAAGACTCATTTTCATGGCATGCGCTCATGAAATATTCAGGATCCCCCATAGCTGGGTTCCTGAATCAATCTTCTGAAAGAGGAAGAGCGAGAACAGTTCCTGAAGAGGTTGATTGAGGACAAGTTATTTACTTATCCTGCCCCCCCCCCCCCAAATCCCGAACAGAAACGGTATACTAATACTTCATTTTTATTTTTAAAAGACCCATTCTGGAAACTTCAGGTTAATGCACTGACTCATTTAGTTCCCACGGTTTCCAGTTGTAGCTTTGGCCTTATTCATCTTGTTGCTCTGCTTCTCCCCTCCCAAAACAGAGCAAGCCATTTTTGGATTTGGAAATCATAGTAAGTTTCTGGATTTTGCTAGTTTGGTAAGAGCACATAAACTGATGTGCAGGGACATCACCTTAGCCTAGTTCGCTCCTTGAGTACTGCAGAGAGCTAGCCTTGCATGTTTAATTTATTGTATATCACCTAGAGAATTTATATGGCGAGGCAACTAATAAATGTCAAAAATAAATGTGTTCACTGAATTCAAATAATAAATTAATAAATGTATTTATTACCTGCCCTTCATACTAAGATGCCAGGGCAGGTCACTACAATTTAAAATGCAACCTTCCAAACAGTTTGAAATACATTACAATTACAAGAATAGGGTGGGTCTTAAAAAAATACATTGCAAGTGTCAAAGGCCAGGGTTAAGAGACTGCATAATGAAGGTGTCAGGCACTCCTCTGGGGATAGAGTTCCACAGTTTATGGGATGGCTCAGAGAACACCCTCACCTGGATCACACACACCACCTCTCTAAGGGTGCTGGAAGTACCAAGAGGGAACTCTCTGCTGATCTTAATACCCAAGAGGTTATGTAGGGAAGGATGTGGTCTTTCAGTTATTTGGGGTCTAAGTCTTTAGGGCTTTAAACATTTCATGAGCATCTGTGCCCAGAAACAAACTGGCAACCAATTCAGCTGTTTTAGAACAGGGATTTAGATGAGATACTAATGGAACCCAAGGCTGTAATCCAGCTGCTGCATTTTAGAACATTTGAAGTTTCTGAGTCATCTTGAAGGGCAGCCCCACACTGAGCGCACCACCATAGTGCAGCCTGGAAGTTACCAGAGCATGGAGTACAGTAGCCAAAGATTTTTTGTCCAGAAAGAGCCATGGCTGCCAAACTGTAGCTGTAGCTGAAAAAAATGTACTCCTAGTCACACCTTCCAGAAGTGTGCAAGCCCATCCAGAACAGTCAGTCCACCCCACCCCACCCCGCATCCTGGATTTGAGAACTCAGGACATGAAACACATCTGTCTTTTCAGGATTCAAGTTTAGTTAATTGGTCCACATCCAGCCCACTGCTGCCCACAAGAACTGGTCTTAACACCTTAACTGCCTCTCCCAATTCTGATGGAACAGAGAGAGTGAGAGCTGGGTCTTGTCTGCATAATGATGATACCTCACTCCAGATATCCTGATAGTATATCCCAGGTGCTTTGTATAGGTATTAAATAGCAGGAGGACAAGATGGAACCCCTCCCAGGTCTCACAACTCTGTCTGAATCTGTGCAATTCTGCCCCTCTAGTGAGATGAGAGCCTCATTAGGAGTACCAGCCATGTCAGCTGGAAAATCCCCCCAAGTATTCAGGTTTCCATAAATCTCCAAGGGTGGGGAATCTCACACCTTGCAGAGTGGAGTAGCTGGGTTCAGCTTTAGCAATGGTAAGAGGACATGGGTTTTTTTATCCCTACTTTCTTGCTTAAAGGAATGCAGGCTGAGACCTTGGATGGATAGTGGCAAAATAAATATTTATTTTAGTCTACAGCAGGGGTAGGGAATCTGTAGTCCTCCAGATGTTGGATTCCAGCTCCCATCAGACCCAGCCAGATGGGCTGATGGTCAGGGATGATGCGTGTTGTCCCACAGGTTGCCCATTTTGAAAAGACTTCCTGGGACACTCAAGACCTTTGGTCTGAGCAATAAAAGACACCACCTGTGTTACAAGACTTGATTGTTCTTGGTGGATAGTTATAGACCTGGACTTAGACCTTGTACAATATGTTGGTTACAATAGACTTAGCAGAAAAGCCAGTTAGAAACCTTGTTGCAGAGACCAAAAAAGGGGGAGGAAGGGAAGGGAAACATCCTGTGCAGTACAAAGAAATGGGAATGTTGAAATACTTTGGCACCTTATTTATTAGCAATCACTAGAATATATCAACATGTAATGTTTGAAATTGTTCTTAGACTGAAAATAAATCATTTCCCAAGCAGCCATCACAGCTAGTAGCTATTAATAGAAGATTGTTTCCCATTTAATAACAAGCTCAGATGCCAACAGTTGGAAAGTGGAGTCATGCATGTAGGAATAGCATCACATAAAGACTGTTCCAAGTTACACAACTTTTGGGAATGATTTTGTTTTCAGGATAAATGTTTTCTTCCTCGTAATCAAAGCAACACTGATTGCCTGGGTAAGGCTCCTAGTAATGCTAAGCCCTTAAAAACCCTTTGATTTCAACAGGAGATATTTCAACACATGCTTTAACACTTTCACTGAAATTAATAGGACTTTAAAGTGGTTAGAGTTCAGCCATGCCTTTGGCTTTGAAACTTGGGATAAATTTAGAATTCAATGCCCAGACCTACATTTCCACACAGGGTTTTTAAAAATAGTTTATTGGTTCATGAACATTTTTAGCAGGTGTTAATAGAAACTTTGGCTTCATGTAGTAACTGACAAGTACAAGGAATTTCAGATGCATTTAAAAAATTGAAACTAAATATTGCAAGGTTATATTCCAGAGTAAATATTATATAGCTTATTTAAGAAGAATGGTTGATAAAAAATGGACTTTAAAAAGGAATGTTAAGGAGTTTTCTTTGTTACTTAAATTAAAGCTATTCATGAATGAAGGTTGTTTTGGTTTATATAGAGAATGCAGTAAATATCTTATGGGGGAGGGAAAGCGTTTTAAAATTACTATTAATGCTGATCTTTCTCTTTCCCCACATAGAGTTTAAAGACAGAATATAATCTTAGAGATTCAGTTTAAACACTCTTCCTCTTATAAACACAAATTATTCCATTGCAAAATTGCTTGACATTTATGATAGAAAAATGGTATGAATTAGAATGATGAATATTTGCTATCATTTGAAACTTTCAACTGTTTGGCTGTGAAAGAATGCTAGGAGGGCACTTGAAATAATAAATAAACAATTTATTATTTATATTTTGCTCTTTTACAGTCACAACCAGAGTGGCTAGCTGCATATATAAAATTCAACCATAAAATACAACTATGTTGGTTTTCCTTAAATCAAACACAGATTTTAAAACACAAGATACAATTCAGACTGAAACTCAGGCAGTAACAAAATTAAATAGGACTTCAAAAGATTAAAGACCTGGAGTGAAAGAGATGCTTTCAAATTCTGTTAAATGATGTCTGTACTGGGGGGGGGCTGATGCAGCTCAGTTGAAATAATGTCCCAGAGCTGTATTGGCACAATTTAAATGGTACTGTTTCTCATGCTGTCTCATGATGACATGGAAGTGGTACCTCTGAAGCTGATGCCAAGGGCCAGGTAGCTCATAAATGGAATTCAGTGGTCCTTAATACAATCTTAAGACAATCTGGTTGTAGACCAGGGTGGCCCTATTTTTAATGCCAAGTGGATCACAAGACTACTTTGACACAGAACCCATGCCACACCCTGCCTTGTCACCCAAGCGAGGAGCTGGGTTTTGGTAAGGAGGCTTGAGGCTCTGGCAGGTTCCTAGAGCTCTACCACCTTCTTCACAAAGCTGTTCTAAGTCCTAAGCACAGAGGTGCACAATACAAGGAAAGATGAATCGGCATTAATCCTTAAACCTGTTGAAATCAGTGCAATTACTCATGTCTGATCAAGGATAAATCTAGTTAAGTTCAATGGGGCGGGCTTCCAGGTAGGTGTAATCCTATGCCACTTACTTGGGGGTAAGCCCTACTGAACTCAGACTTATTTCTGACATGTATAAGGTTTGCATTGCTGCATGCCACATACGGCCGATAGTAGATGCAATTTAATGTTGACCTGTCCAGTTGAGCTTCATTTATTTCAATAGGACTGAGATGTGCCTAATACATGCTGGATTGCATTCATTATTTCTAAGTTTTACTAGTTTCCGGTGGATATTGCACCAATTCACACAGCCAAATGGTTGAGAAAATACTGTGCATCTAAATTCAATACAGCATAAGTCAAAGCAATCACTGCTCACCCCAAAGCTACAGTGCCCTCCCAGAGCTGCTAAAAGTGAGCTGAGTGGTGCTGTGGTAATTGTGGATGGAGTTGTGAGATGGGTGCTTAATGAAGGAATCATTCAACCACTTCATCACACATTGTACTTCGTATAAATAAGCTAAATTTGTGTTCTTTGTTTAGTCAGCCCAATTCATGAAAATTGACTTGTGCTTCAGTAATTGCCACAATCTAAAACTGTGCTGTCTTGTTTTATGTGCCCAGTGAGTCTTCTATTTTCCTCCGTTGACAGCAGCCTGCCACACGGTTTGAAATGCCTATTTTGTAACTCTGGGAAGTTTCAAATGTGATTTCTAGGGCTGATGTTTGGAAAGAGTGAGAAACTCACAGTGCTTTACACTTGCACACAGCTAATGAGGCTTATTTTTAAAAATGCATTCAAAATGTTTAGGATTGGAGTATAGTGACCATAGGCATCAGAATCAAAACTAGAAAATTTGAAATACATCATGCAAGAGTGAGTAGAGCATTTCTTCATCTGATTTTGAAAATTCTTGTTGAGTAGTCCTAAGCTCCAAAACTGGTATTGCCATATAAGAAAATTCTTGCTCTGGTGACTGTTAAAAGAACATAGTGTTCACTGTAAATCATTACAGTGGTGTAAAATTGCACAAATTTTAAATGACTCTAGGATTAACTAAAAGACAGTGATTTATTTTTGATAACTAACTGTAACATGTAGCCTATAATTGCATATTTTCCCCCCTTAGCTGAGATGCCCAGACAGTTCCCAAAGCTAAACCTCTCTGAGGTTGATGAGTCGGTGCGGCTTCTAGCCGAAAAGGTTTTTGCCAAAGTTCTTCGAGAAGAAGACAGCAAAGATGCCTTGTCACTATTCACCGTGCCTGAGGATTGCCCTATTGGGCAACAAGAGGCGAAAGAAAGAGAGCTGCAGAAGGAGATGGCAGAGCAACAGTCATTGGAAACAGCGAAAAGGTTTGTTCAATGACAATGTAGAAGTAACTTATAGTCTTTAGTTAATATGCATAATGGCAGGACATTTTTGAAGTAAAATTTAACCATAAAGCTGATTTTGTTGATCTCGAGATGTGTCTTACTCACTCACGTGTTGTTTACTATGGAAACTTAGGAAGAAAAGTTTCAAGATGATTCGGTCCCAGTCCTTGTCGCTGCAAATTCCACCACAAGAAGTGAGAGCTCTGTCGGACACCCCAGTTGTGTCTCCTCCTACTCCAGTGCTTCCAGGTTCTTTGCAACCCACCCAAAGGATGTATGATGTACCAGAATTTCAAAGAGTTACAATTAGTGGGGATTACTGTGCTGGGGTAAGGAATCAGTCAGTTTTTCCTTTTTTAGAGAGAGAGAAAAGGGAAAAAAATGTTAACTGTTGTATGCTTGTGTAATGTGAAATTAAATTGTTCTTTTATAAAGCTTATATTTGCCTAGTTACTCTAGAGATTGTATTCCAGGGCTAGAGAACCTCTAGCCTGCCAACCCCCTATTCTTTGGCACCTGTAAAGCCATTTTGACCCAGCCATGCTCACCTGACCTCCACCTGTCATCCGTTGTGGGGCAGGTAAACCTGGCTCTGCTGAAAGGGGTTTGAAGACACAACTGATGGGCAGTGCCTGCAGAGGGCTTTGTAGGCACTGCCAACCAGCTGATTATTGGGTCTTTCATACAGATGTGAAGGCCCAGAAACTAACATTTTCCTTCAATTCTCTTACCTCCCCATTCTTTTCCTGGGCCTTCACATCTCTGGTCTTGCAGAGCACTTTGCAGTGGGCTTTGCAAAGCACTCAAACTGGTTTCAGAATGTGCAGGCAAAAAGAGGATCACCTGGCAGCATTGTGATCTCAGGTGACTGACAAATAGTCACCCAACTCACCTGTCAGATTTGGCCCACAGGTGGTAGGGAAGATAACAGTCTTCCTGGTTGGTAAAATTCAGTTCCCCACCCTTCTCTGTTCAGTAGACATGTAACACTTGTCTTGTCAATTAACACAATACAGTATTACCATCTTGCTTTGGAATACAGATACAAGTTATTACCTGTGTCGGATGTAAGATTAAAAAATGACCTGCACAGGGATCAGAGGAGGCCTTTATTCTCTCATCCTCTTTTCCTCCTGGCCTTCAGTTAGGGGCACAAAGGGCTGAGCAGATTATAACATGCCCAAATAATTACCTGGAATAGGAGGCCCATGCATACCTCCCACGGTGACTTCCATATTCCATTTGTGCAGGTAGGCGGTTTCTTCTTGGTGTATATGTAGCCGGTGCACGTGTGAAGCAGCACTTGGCTCTCCAACTTCAGATAATGATCAAACATGTTGACATGAACATGTATTGCTACCTGGCAGAGAGCTGAGGTAAAGGGGTTCTCTTATCCCAAGTGAGATCTCTTCCAGCAAGTGTTGTACATCCTGTCTGATCACATTGCTATCATTTCCAAAACTACTATATACAGGTAACTCACATCTTACACGAGGGTTTCAGGGGGCCACAAATAAATGCAAAAACACATAAAGCAAGGAACCCCTGGAACTGCCTACCCAACCCGCTGCAAGGTGGAGGAGGGCTGTTCACCTGGCTTTGGGAAGACAGCGCAAAGGCTCTGGGATGCTACCAGAGCACGCTTGCTCTGCCTTCCTGAAGTCGAGTAAGCCTGTGCTTGTAGCTATGTGTGAGTGGGTTTTGCCCACTCTCCATTTATTTATTCCCATCAACCCCCTCCATTCATAGCTGCAAATATGTAAGTAAAAGAAGCGTAAGATGTGAGTTACGTATATATCCAGGGTGCTGGTAACCTGGGTTAATGTACATACTTTCTTAAAAGCTTCAAGATGCAGCTAAAGTTCACCATTACATTACTGATCTATGTAGGGAAGTATTAAGACACAGGTGGAACTGTGCATGAAGTATTTACATGTTATCATAAGAAGCCTTTTGCTTCATCTGGAGGTAAATGCATGAAGAATTTTGATTGACAATATAGGGTAGATTTGACTGTTTCTATAATGGTTTGGTTCACTGGTCTGCCTAGATGAAATCCTAATGACATTTGTAGGCTATATTGAAATCTCTAGGTTTTAATGCCTGTCACTGAGATGGTAAATATTGAACAATTTTACTTCACAATACAAGTGGAGGCTGCCACAATTGAATGCTCATCCAAATACAGATTTTCTTCAACATAGTTAATAAGATTTCAGAGAACAGTCTCCTCCATGTTGTACTAGTTTTCTGTGGGTAGAGAATTCTTGTGTATAGAGGAACACCAACTTACAATCTACAGTGGTACGACCAACACATTGATTTATTGCTTCAGTGAGAAGTAGGCCTAGCTGTCAAGCAAATGTGTTTCGGATTAGTGTTTACAGTAGCATTAAAAAACCCCAACTAGTGGTTAATTGTATAATTTCTCCCTTCAGGTTACTGTTGATGATTATGAGCAGGCTGCCAAGAATTTGGCAAAAGCTCTCCTTATTAGAGAAAAGTATTGTCGCCTTGCTTACCATCGCTTTCCAAGGACAACGGCCCAATATTTATGCAGTATGAGAAATGAACAATGGAAAGATGAAGATGAAGTACTTCCAGGTAAATTAGCTGCAGTTTTTTTAAAAGGTTTTGGTGCATGAAAACCTAAGAGATGATTAACTTTTACTGTTCTTAATATGCCCACTTGATCAATATTCTGGTAATAGTATTACTTCCAGCCTTGCATTAGGTTTTACTCTAATAAATGTGTTGCCATTTTGTTCTTAAAGAGTAAATAATCACATAAAGATATAGGGACAGTGCAGTTCTGTGCAATATATTCACTGCTGCTCAGAAAAATGCTGGTCAAGTCCATACACTATGCTTGGTGGCAAATTAGCAATGCACTTTCAATATTTAATTGGAGGTTCAGCAACCATCACTCCAATAGGAAACATTGTTAGTTGAACTAATCACCCACAGCATTATACAAGTAAGTCAGTTCCTCTTGCAGCTTTGCTAGATGGGGTTTTCCCCCAACCCTTGTTTTTGAGGAATGGTGAAAGTGGGGATTAGCTTGTAACCCAGTTCAGATATGAACAGGGATTTGCACATCCAGCTTTCACGTGTAGCATGCTCTGGCCTTCTTGAACATATTGGCTTCAGACCTATGCAACTGTGCAAATTTTGACCACAAAAATTCTTCCCTCTCAGCAGCGCAAACATTAAACCACGGCTGGACAACTTGTGCCCCCCCCCAGATGTTGTTGAATTTCAACTCCCATCAGCCCCAGCCAGTATGGCCAATGGTTACTGTAGGTGTAGTCTGGCAATATTTGGAGGGGTCACTAGTTGTATGCCCTATACTTAAGACTGCAGAGATTTTACAGAGCATATTTTGATTTGCATCCCAATTCAAAATGTTTATGTTGGTGTATCAGCCCCATGTATAATGTCACCTTTTTTCATACTTTGCTTGGATAGCTTTCATATAACACATTCTGAACTTCTGGATTTTGGGCCATGGATGCAGTTTGGTAAAGAACATTACCATAAATATCAAATATCACTGAAATAAATGGTTAAGCATGAGTTGGGTTTCACTCCATGTTTTGGGGTTGATAGATACCATAGTACCATGTTGCATAGAGTTAAGATGACATTCATGTGATAGTAGATATCCTATATAGCACTTCATTATTTTCATGTCTATTACTGCTTTTTTTGTTGGAATATTGTGAATAGAAACAATACTGTATTTTGAATGATGACAGAAATTTATTGATTCGGACATTTTTATAGATTTTCATCCACCCCCAAAAGACCTGCAGGACCTTTACAATCTTGATGATTCTCCAGGGAATCTGGATTATGTTGTAAAGATGAAGGCAGGCATTTTCTTCGTTTATGAGAACAAAGAAATGATGGAAGCTGATGAGCCATGGAACTTGCCTTATCCTGATCTTCAGACTTACACCCTTGACCTCAGTCATGTGCTGGCTCTCATTGCAGATGGCCCAACGTATGGCTTTGTTTAACTTTGAGAATTCCCTAATGCTAGCCTATTGTATGCTTCAACAGTTGCGTTGCTGCTATGAGTGTCAAACCTATTATGTTAAATGATGTTCTGGGACGTACAGTGTTAACCGGGGCGGGGCGGGGGACCTCAGACCCAGGGGTAATCTGTAATCTTCCAGAACTCTCTCTGGTCCTTGGACTTGTCTCCAGGCCACACCCACTTCCCAGCTACAGTCCTTCTCCTGAGGTCATGCCTTTCTCTAGCCTGACTTTGCATATTCCTTGAGTGTTTTTTGTTGTTTGAAAGGTGCCCTTGATCTCTGATATTGACTTTTGGTTGTCTGTGTGAAGGACAAAGAAAGAGGGTCTCACTTTAGTAAATGTGTTTAGGATTGCAGCGGTGAGGTAGTATTAATAGTCTGAATCTCTCAAATGTGGGATTGGAACAGGGTTGATCAGTGGCAGTGCTTGGCCTACGGCTCCAGTATTTTGCAACACCTTTAAGAAGAAGAAAAAGTTGCATTTCTAATTCTTAAGTGGATATTTGATTCCTGCATTGGAGGGGGTTGAACTAATTGACTCTTTGGGTCCCTTTCCAATTCTATGATTATTTAAGTAAAAGCATTCTAATTTGCTGTCGGACCATACTTAAGGTACGGTGTTTCCTTTTCCGCAGAAAAACATACTGCCATAAGCGGCTTAACTTTCTAGGATCTAAGTTTGGTTTACATGAGATGTTAAATGAAATGTCTGAACTTAAAGAACTCAAGAGTAATCCTCATCGGGATTTTTACAATGTGAGAAAGGTAAGTACGAAAAAGATTGGTCTGTGATTTATTCTAATCAGTGCCACTTTTTAGAAGCATATGATGTTAAGTTGAATTAAATATTATGGAAAACATTATTTCATCTTGCGGCAGTATGATTCATAATTGTATGATATGAGTAAGGAACAGCAATAAAATGTTGCAAGAAATAGCCAAAGCAGAGAGGGTTGAGCTGCTTGGTCAAAGGATGAGATACAAAAATAATCAAAATCTGAATTGCTACTTTGAGAAAAGAAAGAATGTATAAATGAAATAGGGGATGGGAGAACCAGTTTGGAACGATAGTGCTACTAAAAGAAAATCCTATGCCTATTGGATTGTCTGCCTTTAAAAATAGTTCAGAGAAACCACCTTCAATGTCAGATGACATGGTGTGCTATTACATGGATTTTGACAGTCAACAGCCTAAGAATGTCTGGCAAAAAGATTGCATGTTCTTAGTAGGGGCATAATGACCTTCCTTAGGCGAGGATGTCATAAACATTACCCTCATAGAATTAACTCTGCCTTCTTCCGGCTTGTTAAGGGCTTGCTGTGAACTAAGAATCTCAACAGCCAGAAGTGTTGCTTAATTATTGCCATATAACATGTCTTGGCTGTGAATGGGTGGCAGCTTTGCCGAGAATTGAAAGCAGCACAGTAGAGATGAAGTAGTATATGTCTGGTTTCGCAGGGCTTTTTTGTTTTAATCTTAGCCATTATTAATACAAAGATTTAATACTTCAACACTTTCTGTAGATAATGCAACCACACTCCTCTCCAGACTTTATACAGTCCAGGCTAGGCACAATGTGAGTTCCTAAAAACAGCAGTTGAATTCTGCTATTAGTAAGTCATAAATTAAGACTTTAATTTTTATTGTTTTATTCTATTGATGCACTGGACTCATAAGTTTGTGAATGTATAGTATGAGTAAGGGTTTGTGTGGGCCTTCAAAATATGTGCTAGTTTAAAGGGATGTATTCTCACTAAGAATAAAATGTTTCCTGCTATCTAGCTGGCACAAATCCCTCAACCAAAAAATGCTTCATTTGCATGCCCTTTTCTGATCTACAGTACTAATCATTCAGGGCATAACTCCACATGGTTGATGAAGTTGGTTAGAAAAATAATTTTAGAGAAGAAAGAAACACTGAAAAGTAAAGGAAAACTTAGTCTTCCAGGCCCTTAAGAGCTGTTCTTTTCATGGCGGTGTGCATAAATTAATACTTTTATTAGATGACACTGTGGTGAAACTATGGAGAATGTTGAATAGTCTTTTGCAAAAACAACACACACTATGACAACCCCCTCCAAAAGAAAAAAAAAGAGACCCTTAGAGGAAATCAGTGTTGTGCTCTTCTAATTGTTCAATGAGTGCAAGCATTTTGGCTTGCCATCTGGAATGATTGCCCCTGTCCTCCTCCTCAGGTCTTAAGAGAACCCTAGAGGAATAACAGGGGAGGGGGGGGGACAAAATAGGGGGAAAACATCCAACTTACAACTACGCTCCACAACATGTGTGCTACTGACTCTCAAACTTCGGGATTGTCGGAATAATATGCAACAAAAATTTAATCAATTTGCATCATGCAACTCAAATTGGGTCCACTAGACCCAGAATTTTAAAACAATGTGGACTAAAGTCACTTCTGGGGCCCCTTCAGGATTAGGGGCGCCAAAGCTCAAGATTCATTAGTTTCATAGTAAATCTACACCGGCAACACCCCTCATTCCTGGGACAGAGGGGTGTCACAGTACAGAGCAACTGTAGGGGCACAAGTTCCCAACTCTTGTTTTAAAAAAATTGAAGCTGAAGCCATTTTAAGCTTTCAAGATCCAAAGTTTTGTAAACTGCTTCTGCTATTAGGCTAATATCTTATGATGCTCCAAGGTGGAAAAACCAGTAGTGTTTATAGTGAGAGGCTATGAAAGGAAAGTGCTGGAGAGACATAGATCATAATTCTGAACGGGGTGACCAAGACCCTTCTGTCAATGTAATTATCACTGATCTAAATATGGAATATTTATCTATCTTGGTGACAGGTTTAATAGAGACGTGTTCATAAGAGTATCAAATGACACCTGTGTCATTGAAATGTTGGAAGGTGTCAAAATTGTTCAGTGTGCTTGAAAGCTTAGCTTGGGTTGGAAGATGTAAAGTGCTCGTTTATAAGATTGTCCTGTAGGTAGATTGCTGGAAACCACAGGGAAGGAGATTGCTGTTGCACTCAGTTCCTGCTTGTGTGCTTCCCACAGGCATCTAGCCAGCCACTGTGAGAACAGGATGCTGGCCTAGAAGAGGATGGGGAGGAAAAGGTGGATGGAGAAGATTATGAGGAAAAGAATAAGATGGCAGCAAAAATATATTAGTGTGATGCACCTCTGTTTCAGTTGCTTGCAGCATACCCTCCAGCATGTTGAATCCCAAAACTGGGATGTGCCTCTTCCTGTTTGTGCTCCCTTGCGAGTCACGTGAACCACACAAGATCACAGAGCCTTAAAGATGAGCATTTTTCAGGGCTGTGCTCTCATGGTGCCCAAAAACGTGCATTTGGGGGGCACCTCACTTTTTTCAAGGTGAGATCTCGCCTGCGAAATCACGTGAACAAATATATATGTACCTCTGTAGTAACTTTGCTAGGGTGTGCAGGAAGGAATATACACTGGTGCCCCGCAAGACGAATGCCTCGCAAGACGGAAAACCCGCTAGACGAAAGGGTTTTCCGTTTTGGAGGTGCTTCGCAAAACGAATTTCCTATGGGCTTGCTTCGCAAGACGAAAATGTCTTGCGAGTTCCTGCGGGTCCCCCCCCCTTTTTCTAAGCCGTTAAGCCGCTTATCTGCTTATCTGCTAAGCCGATAAGCTGCTAAAAGCCGCTAAAAGCCGCTAATAGCGCTAATAGCGCTAATCCGCTAAACCGTCAGTGGGCTTGCTTCGCAAGACGAAAAAACCGCTAGACGAAGAGACTCGCGGAACGGATTAATTTCGTCTTGCGAGGCACCACTGTATATAAATATCTTGGGATCTTGAATTAGACAATAGTCTGAAAAATATAGAAAGGCAAGATAAATTTTATTTAGTAAAAATTGTTTTAATAAATAAATACATTTCTGTTAAGAGGAAATGTTGTCTGAGGACAGGTTCAGATAACTATAATGGACTTAAGATGACTGTGGCAGGCAAAAAATAATTGGCCACACAGCCTTCCAGATCTTGTAAGGATATAGTTCAGGTATATATTGTTTTTCTGCCTAAAAATTATACCCTTAGCTCAGACTTCATCCTCCTCTAATAACATTAAATGTGCCAAAGTAAACTTAATTTTGCATGTTTAATGGCTGCACAATTTTGAATGAACAGTGATTTTGTGATTAAATATCCTTCTTGTGTTAGTAGATGTTTTATGCATCTGTTTTAATACAGCTGTTGATGAAACTCTCTAGGTTTTAGTGGAAGTTGTTACAAAGCACATTTAATGGAAAATTAAAGACTAAATCCAGTTATAAATTATGTACAATGATCATAAGAACAAAGGTTAATGTCATGTAGCCTGACTCTGCTTTTTGTGGAAACTGATTTGCAAAGCTGATTTTAAATTATGATGGTGAATAATAAGTGTGCGCTAATGAACTGTCTGTTTATAGAATGCTAATCAGTTTCATGGCATTTACTACCTTCTGAAAACTCCAGGAGCTTCAAAAACTGGTTTTAAGCTCAAGAGTACATTATGACCTTTAGATAACATGCTGCCCCGGTGGCTTAACATTTTATTAGGTACACTTGTGGAGATGGTGATGCAGTAATGAGATCCCATTGGAAAAGTAGTGTTCTAAGAAAATGGTAATAGCTAGGCATTTTCTTTTACTCAGAAGTAAGTTCCTTGTGTTTTGTGGGATTCCGTGGGAAAGTAGGAAATTTGTCAATAACATGGAACTTCCTTTTTGTGATATGTGATGGCTCATTCACACATGCAGTAAGTTTGGAATCAGCTCACAATTGTGGGACAGAAGTAGCTTACCATTGCTTCTGCTAGGACAAATTAATTTCCAGTGATCTTTCCTTCCTCATTGTATAAACCAGATCTGGGGATTCCGTACCAGATGTGGAGATCCTTTGGCCCTGAAGATGTTGCTGAATTACAGCTCCCTTCATAGCAAATGTGGCCGATGGCCAGGGATTGTGCAAGTTGCAGTTCAGCAACATCTTCAGGGCCAAAGGATCTCCACATCTGGTACAGAATCATTAGTGTTGACTTCTTGAATCTCTGCATTGAGGCCAGAACTGCAAAATGAGCTGCTGAATGTGAGGCATTTCCCCCCTCCTCAGTATAAACATCTTGCAGGTGTTATGAAGATTCTATTCCTTTTCATGGAACAAGTTTGGCTTGGTCGGGGGGGGGGGATTATTAAATACAGTGGTACCTCTGGTTACGAACTTAATTCATTCCGGAGGTCCGTTCTTAACCTGATGTACCACTTTAGCTAATGGGGCCTCCTGCTGCTGCCATGCGATTTCTGTTCTCATCCTGAGGTGAAGTTCTTAACCCGAGTTACTACTTCCAGGTTAGCAGAGTCTGTAACCCGAAGTGTTTGTGACCCAAGGTGCTTGTAACCCAAGGTACCACTGTATGCAGTCATTTCCATTTAACATCCTGATAAAGACTGAATGTACTCTCTGTAATTTGCCTACTCAAGCTGTTGCTGCTGTTCTCACTTTCTTCTATGGAGCTGATTATGATTATCAACAATGTGTAAGACAAAACAAATTCCTTCCAGTAGCACCTTAAAGACCAACTAAGTCAGTTCTTGGTATGAGCTTTCGTGTGCATGCACACTTCTTCAGATACCTGAAGTGTGCATGCACACGAAAGCTCATACCAAGAACTGACTTAGTTGGTCTTTAAGGTGCTACTGGAAGGAATTTGTTTTGTTTTGACTATGGCAGACCAACACGGCTACCTATCTGTAATGTGTAAGACATCAAGTATGAGACTGCTCCTCCATGAAAGCCCTCATTGAGTTGGGTGTTCTTAAAAAAACCCATGACCCTCGTGCTTGCTATAAATAAATATTATATCATTTATGGAGCCAAATACACTGTGGCTGAAACTTCCAGCAAAATCATCACAATATTGTTATTAGATTTACTACCCATTCTTCACCAAAAGGTCCCAGGGTGGGTTACAGCAATATAAATACAGTATTAAAAACAGTTGTACACAAATTACAATAACAGCTAGAGTGAAGGTGGCAGACATGCTTCTGTGGGGAGGGGTTTCCACAGAAAATGCCACTTCCTAGGTCAGCCCCCTGCCCAATGTCTGAGGGCAATGCAACTAGCAAGAGAGCCCCTTCTGCTGGATGATTGCTTTCGTTTTGTTATCATGGCAGGATGTGGGCCAGGTATCTCATTCATGCTTAGCTGTCATTCTGTTTTGTACTTAGTGTAGCGTGCTGTACCTTGATTTGTAATCAGACATTCTCTACTAAAAGTATTAATATCTTTTGTGATGTATGTAGATAGTCCTCTAGGCTAAGAAGCTGTCAGGATAGAGTGCCTCACAGATGATTTCAACTGTTTGTTGGATTGCTACCTATTGTTTGTCTCATTGAGTCTGCAGAGTAGAAAACATATCTTTTAAATAGAACTTGCTTTAGCTTAAGAGCATGGGCAAGAGAAAGGTGTTGACAGTACTTTCCTGTCACTTCAGGGAGTCTGAATAAATTCCACCTTAGAGCTGAAATTAATACGGGCTTCTTGAATTTCACCTTTCCAGCAAAGGGGTTTATCTAGACTCCACTTTAGTGGTGAAGGGAGCACTCATTACACACCTGGTGATAATGTGCAACATTTTGCCTAAGGTCTGTGGCAAGCACTGCCAAGAGCTGGAACTGACATTGAAAAACATTGAAAACATTCCCCCCCCCCTCACTCCTGCAGAAGTAGTTTAGAGAAACCTCTTTGCCCTGGAAGTGAAATTGACATTGGAGGCAATAAAATTGAGAGGTTGCAGAGATGAGGAGAAATCGTGTCAATTTCATCTTTCCTTTTCCCCATCTTTGAAGTCCTTGTAATACAATTCTCAGAGCCTTAGCAGATGCTACACACCCAGTTTTTTCCTTCTGTCCTTTCTGCTGCTACTGAGAGATTGTTTTTTTCTCATGGAAACAGGAGCATTCCATCAGTCCCTAGGGAAACAAGACAAATGAAGATGTTAAAATGTGAAATACTGTACCTTACTGAATAAAAATAAATAAAATGCAATGAATTGTGTAACATAATTAAATTCACTACTACTACTAATAATAATAATTTGATTGTTTATACCCTGCCCATCTGGCTGGGTTTCCCCAGCCACTCCTTAGTATGTTTTTTATTACTATTTAAAGTATTGCAACGCAATGATGTAGCTTCAGGATCATAACAGTGGATGACTTCACCACTATTCTATTAGCATAATTGTGACAGACATCTTCACTAGAGGTCAGGGATAGGCTGAGAAACGGGAAGTAAAATCAGGTCAAAATAAGACATATTTGACAGGAAAAGGGGTGGGAACAGAATAACACATTTGGAAAGAAAATATAAATGTATAAATGCAAAGTCACACCAGGAGGGTCTGTGCAGAATGCGTACATAATGACTTGGATCCAAGGGACTGCACAAGGGGCAGTGGAATTCACTGATTTCTGGTGACTTCTCCCTCCTGCTGCAGCCTCCTACTTAACATGCATTATGTTTCAGAATAGCCTCCCAATTTTCAGGCGTAGATTTTCATGAGGCACAGCAGGCTGTAGGAGCAAGGAAGAGATGGAAAAGCCCATTCTGTGAATGGGTCTATACTCACAAAATGAACATTCACTAACTGTAATGCAGGTGAATATGTGTTGTGTCTCACAAGCATGTTGAATTCCAAATGAACATCTTACAACTAGTAGGACTCTTATCCTTAATAGCTTTGACTGTACATGTATTCAGAATAGGTTTCCTCCGTTTCTTTTAAGAAGTAACATCTGACCAGAGCCTGAGGGCTACATTTGACAAGGCAATGGGAGTTTTGTGATCCGTAGATTACATTGTTGGTGAAAGGGGAGTTCAACCATGTAAGAATATTCTTCCTCACTCCCAAAAGCTGAAACCTGATGACTCTTGTCATTGCTGAAGTTAGTGCTTCATTGCACACTGAGAGAAAGGTGCTCAATATCTTTCAAATTACCTGCTGTGCCAGATGGCTAATAGTAAAATATGCATGCTTGATGTCAGCTGAGCCAGAATAATCTTGTTTGTGATTTCAGGTTGACACCCATATCCATGCTGCTGCCTGTATGAACCAGAAACATTTGCTGAGGTTCATTAAACACACATACCAAACAGAGCCAAACAGGATAGTGGGAGAGAAAAAAGGCAAGAAGTTAACTTTAAAGCAGGTGTTTGAAAATCTCAACATGGATCCCTATGACCTCACTGTAGACTCACTAGATGTCCATGCAGTAAGTACATTTTGAATATGGAGATCAGGATCTTGTACTTGAGCCATGTATGGAGGGAGAAGAATACTCTCTTGGTTTTTGTGATATATTTTTTTTGTTACTTATATTTTACAAGTAGATATTGCAATAATATGACTTAACAATATGTGAGTTGTTAAAAACTGATACTCAGTTTATTGAATACACATTTCCCCTCTTATCTCAGGATCGCCAGACATTTCACCGATTTGATAAATTCAACTCCAAATATAATCCAGTTGGTGCAAGTGAGCTGAGGGACTTGTATTTGAAAACAGAGAACTATATTGGTGGTGAATATTTTGCTCGTATGGTGAAGGTAGGCAGCTTTTGACTCCTTTCAGTCCCTGTGTCTCTTAGTGTCTTGTAAAAACACTTGTAATGTGAAATATACTAATTGCAGCGTATGCTGCTGAGCCAATGAGGTGCTGAATCCTGAAAGCAACTGAACTCCACATAGAACACAAGATGTCTTGTGTGACAGACATGTACATCTGTATAAGCTAGACGTGCTCTAAAGTTGCAAGGTTTTCTGCTCACCCTTTTTCACAGGAACTGTGGTATAGAGATGTGTGTGTGAAGTTAGGAATGTACTAAAGGGCTTTTCAAAGCTGGTAACTTTACTATTTTTTTCTGCAGTGCATCACAAAAAGTGTGTTTAAGAGGTGTACAAGTCCCATTCTTTGTGTGGTTTGGGGGCTGTTGTTTGACCAAGTTAGAAAAAAAATGTCAGTGGACATGAATAAATTTGTAAACATGCATCAGGGTTCTCTGGATCCTGCACAAATATATTTGGGGGGGGGGACTGCACAAAACATGGCTAACACTCTAGATCATTAATTTCAATAGACATATTTCCAAATTAAGATCTGTGTGTAAAGCTTTTGTGATTATGTGTTGCTCCTGGCAGAAATGTAATAATGGCTTGGTTTTGAATAGGAAGTTGCCCGTGAACTGGAAGAAAGTAAATACCAGTACACAGAACCTCGGCTGTCCATTTATGGACGTTCTCCAGATGAATGGCCAAATTTAGCTAAGTGGTTCATCAGGCACAAAGTTTACTCACCGCACATGCGTTGGATGATTCAGGTCCCTAGAATCTAGTAAGTATCTTTGTGTCATTGTTTTTTAGCCTTATGGCTATCTGAATCGTGTTTTTTTCCTTGCAAGCATTACTTCATCATGTAATTACTTTCTCAAAAATAATGAGGAAGTCTGATCTAATCTTCTCTCTTCTCCTGTTGTAATGCAAACAGCCTTGCCCCATGGCAGCTACCACAGTATCCTGTGTGAAGCAAAGAGGACAAAACTGGACAACTCAGTTTCACTTTTTTCTATCAGTTGAAATACATGTTATCTTAAATCAAGTGGGGAACCTGCAGCCCTCGGCCTTATTTATGAGGAGAGGTGAAAAGGGAGTGGAACTGAGAATGAATGGAGTAATAGAAAATCAAGGGATGAGGGACTTACTGCACAGGGCCAGCCCTACCATTGCACAGTGAGGAAACTGCCTTGGGTAGTTAATTTTGAGTGTTATTACTGTATCTTTACTCCTGTAGAAGAAGTGTTGGTGGTCTTTTCTGTCTCAGGCACCAAAACAACTTGACCCACTTGATTTGGGGTTTCATTTGCTATTCTGCCTTGGGTACCAAAATATATTGGGATGGCCATAGGCCTGCACTCGATCAGTTCAGGCCCCTGATGAGCAATTTGTCCCTTTCCCTGTCAGCCACTTGGGTGGCACTGCAAGGGGTGGAGAGAGAGGAAGGGGGTATTTGAGAGAGAGAGAAAAGGGAGAGGCTCTGAATCAGCCCACCAGCAGTTCCTGCCCAGTCTATTGGCATGCAGTCTTTTACAGGAGAAAGTCGTTCCTCACCTCGCACTTTGTTACATGGCTGCCCATGCCCCATTCTTTCTCTCATTAATGTTTAGGTAAAGGAAGATACATGATGTGACATTGTATTTCTGTACAAGTGTTAGCTAGTTGAACAGAGCAGGAGGGGACGAGGTAGAGAAATGTTATCTTTGGTCACATCTTTTGTACACAGCTTTGAGGGTGTTTTTGTTTTTTTACAATCAAGCGGTGTATCACTTTTATGAAACCAACATCACATGTAAATATCACTGTTGTGTAAGCTGCAGAGACATGTTTAAAAGCCAAACAGCACATCACCTTAAATGTGGGGCTGCTGCTACACCCCCCCAAACTTCTTTTGGTACATCTAGTTGAAGTAGATGCAGCTTAGCTGGGTGGTGGCTGGGCTAAGCTTTTACTCTAGGTACACTGAGCCTGTGTGCAATGGCCAGCACCACCCTGTTAATGATGCTGGCACTGTCTCTGATGTACATATATCAGGGCAGGACTGGCGCCATTAACAGGGTAGGACTGGCCTGTATACACATGCTGAATGACCTGGGAGCTTCTGCTTGGCTCCACAGCCTACCCTGCCAGGCTGGTACATGTTTGGAGGCCACAATGGCGCCCCTCAACCTTTGCTGGGTCTGCTTTTAAGCCTGAACTGAAAACATGTTTAAAACGATGTAAAATATCAACTGCAATCCTCTGTAATTTTTTGTGATTGTTTAATCAAAATGCACTTCAAACTAGCAATGGGAATTGGTCTACATATCAGACTAAATGCAACCTGAAAATATAGATAAATAATTTTCATACAAGTCTTTTAGTGTGATAGGGAACTAAGGCTGGCATAATTTTAACTATAAATTTTGCATCTGTAAGTACGGTATCTAAGACATGGTTATTTGCTAGAGATTATGATGCATGGCCAACGTGCATTGACTGGGGAGCTAAATAATGAGTCCACAAGGCACTTCAAGTCCCCATAAATCACATTACTCATTAGGAAGCAGGTTGCTATCATTAGTTTTTCTACTCAGCATAATGCAAACAAGTATGCATGCTGCATTAGTCACTCAGATTGAAGCTCTCATTAGGAGAGATTTCAGGACTGAATTTTGAGACGATATATTTTGCTTTGGGGCAGGTTTGTAGAGGAAACTAATTCTCATCAGGTAATTACTAGGTAATTTTATTGATTGATATTTGAGTTTAAATCTTCCTTGCTTATAATAAAGAATTAAAAATACGACAGGTCAGTTAAAGCATAAGCTGTGTGTGTGTGTGTGTGTGTGTGTGTGTGTGTACACACACACACGCACATATATATATATACATACATACACACATACATACTGTATGTAAACATTAAGGAGAATGCAAGTTTAGTGGTTAATGTGCTTAACATCTGGCCATTGTGCACTTTTCCTGGGCCTTGTGGAGAATGTGCACATACAGTGGTGCCCTGCAAGACGAATGCCTCGCAAGACGAAAAACTCGCTAGACGAAAGAGTTTTCCGTTTTTTGAGTCGTTCCGCAAGACAAATTTCCCTATGGGCTTGCTTCGCAAGATGAAACATCTTGCGAGTTTGTTTCCTTTTTCTTAAAGCCGCTAAGCCATTAATAGCTGCTAAGCCGCTAATAGCCGCTAAGCCGCTAATAGCCGTGCTTCGCAAGACGAAAAAAAACGCAAGACGAAGAGACTCGCGGAACGGATTAATTTCGTCTTGCGAGGCACCACTGTAATCCATCCATGAAGAGGGAATTGTGTACATAATACACATAATCCCCAACAGGCCTTGGGAAATATTGGCTGGATTTTGTACATTCTTCAGCCATTCTGCATAATCCCCACATGCTTTGGGGAATAGGCATATCTTAACTGCATTCTGTACATTTACCAGGCATTATACTCATCCCTTGGTCTGTATACTTGGTCTCTAAGAATCATGCCTTTTTTTCTAAGCAAATAAATCTCAAATAAATAAATAAATAAATAAATAAATTTTAAATAAATATATATTTAAGATTCTTGTTTCTTTCAGTGATATTTTTAGGTCAAAAAAGATTCTGCCTAGCTTTGGCAAAATGCTAGAGAACATCTTCTTACCTCTGTTTGAGGCAACTATCAACCCATTGGAACATAAAGAGCTGCACCTCTTCCTTAAATATGTAAGTATGTGGATGACCCTTCTTCAGGGCTGCATGTATCAAGTTGTTTTATGATCACACTGTATGCCTTCATTTTGTATTGAGTGTAGAATTAATTGTTCCAAAACCCATAACTTTTTGTTTTGTTCTCTCTCCCTGCTTCTAAAAGCAAGTTTCTCATCCTTAAAACTGCAATGTTTTGGAAATACTTGGTGGGATGAAAACTGAAAGAGCCACAGAGACAGGGGTCTGAGCAAGGCTCCTGGTGAACAGGGCACCCATGTTCTGCATACTGCTTTGGCCTGCCCCGGGGATAGCAAAAACAAAATAAATTATGGAAAATGAGCACAAGTTGCATAATTTATACAGGTTGCCAAATTCAGTTTCTTTCTTGGTGCAGAATTTCAGCTACTTCGGCACAAAGTTCTGGTTTTTCTTTTGTGTATGTCATTAAGGACACCTGCCCCTTCTCTGCCTTGCTCCAAAATCTCTTACCACTAAGTGCAAAAGCCACTAGAGCCTCTACAAGAGCCACAGGCTCATATCAGTAGGATTTGAGTGTGTTACTACTGTGTTTAGCCATTTCCCCACAACTATGTGCCAGTCAGATGTTGGAATTCAGTTCAGTCCCCCATCCGCTGATTAGGTACCTGCAGTTGTCAAAGCTGCCACTGCCTGCTGATTGAGACTGTGTGCACATTTCCTAATACTGTGGTACCTTGGTTTGCAACCGTTTTGGATTACAACTGTTTTGGATCACAACCACCTCAAACCTGGAAGTGCGTGTCCCTTTTTTTGGATTACAACCCCTTTTTGGGGGGAGGCCCCATTGGCGAAAGTGCACCTTGGGTTACAACCTGTTTTGGTTTACAACCGGACCTCTGGAACGGATTATGGTTGTAAACCAAGGTACCACTGTACAGTAACAGCAACCTCTTATGCTCTTCTGGCGCAGCTCCCTCTGCTGGCGAAAACTTAAAAATGTTTCAAGTTTTATGATTCTACCATCTTTGGTGTGAACACTGACACATGAGTGTCACAGAGCTGTTGTGGGCCCTGTGGCTGTGAAAGAGGTGTTTGCTTCTAGAACATGCAGCTCTGCCTTGATTGGTTGGCCTGAATGTTCAGGGCCTCTCCTAGTGTGGCATGGAAAGTGCTGCTCTTATCCATGCGAAAGTTATATCAGATGCTGGAGAACTTACAGAAGGAGATTACAAGTGTGACTTTTCCCTACTTCACTGCTGCCCCAGTTTCCAGGAGGATGCAACAGGCTTCTTCCATGAAAGTGATGTGAGAAGAAGCCACGCAGAAAAACAATCCTTATGGCAGGTGAACTTAGGCAGTTTGTGAGGTCTGGTTGAGGTGGAGTTGCGGCAGGTGTTGACACCTGTATATTATTATTCATATGTTTGTTTGTTTGTTTGTTTGTTGCATTTCTATTGCACCTTTACCCCCATGGAGCTCAAGCCAGATTACATAGTTCTCTCGCTCCTCATTAATCCCCACAACTACCTTGTGAGGGAGATAGATTCAGGTAGGTAGCCATGTTGGTCTGACGCAGTTGATATATATATAATTGTCCAGTAGCACCTTAGAGACCAACTAAGTTTGTTCTTGGTATAAGCTTTCGTGTGCATGCTCACTTCTTCAGATATTTCTGTTTCAGTGTATCTGAAGAAGTGTGCATGCACACGAAAGCTTATACCAAGAACAAACTTAGTTGGTCTCTAAGGTGCTAGTGGACATTTTTCTTGTGAGGGAGGTTAGGCTGAGAGGTAGTGACTGGCCCAAGGTCACCCAGCAAACTTCATAGCCAAGTGAGGAATTGAACCCTGGTCTCCCAAGTACTAGTCCAGCACTCTAACCACTGCCTTGCCACTGGCTCCACATGTAAAACTCCACTCTTCCTCCTTTCAGTAGGCAAGCCTTCCCCAACCTGGTGCTCTCCAGATGCTTCAAACTGCAATTCCCATCATCCCTGACCACTAGTCATCCTGGCTGGGGCTGATGAGAGTCCATCATCTGGAGAGCCACGTGTTCCACACCTCTTCTGTAGAGTCTGCAATGCTTTTTAAGCCCAAAGTGTTTTCTTGCTCAGCAGCCGTCAGTCTTGTGACGTGGGAGCATAATGACACCCTGGGCATGAAGAACATTCTGTTAAAATAAATAGTACCCAGGTGCGGTGGGGACTCTATTTTTAGTAGCCATTTTCATTGACAGCAACATTTCTTTTGTAAACGTGCACATTCTGCTCTGTAGAAATATTAACGACACTACTTAAGCTAGTCCAATGCCAGTTTTATATGGCTGGAAGCTGAACTGTTTCTGAGTAAACCATTACAATTTGGGCTTTGGGTTCAGCTGTGATTCAGACTATTCTGGTTCACAGTTTAAACCAATAAATTCCCCACCCTTTCACAAAAAAAGTATAATGATTATGTTTCTTAGCTGTAGTTTAACTATTGAGGGCACACACTTCAGTAGGTAGTGTTTGATTGTGTGGAATGTCTTCTGCCTTTGCAATAATAATAATAATAATAATAATAATAATAATAATAATAATAATAATAATAATAATAATAATAATAAATAAATAAATAAATAAATAAATACATTTTATTTATATCCCGCCCTCCCCAGCCGAAGCTGGGCTCAGGGCGGCTAACAACAATCAAAATAATCCAACATTCTAAAAACATTCATTATAAAATTAACTATCTGGAAGGAAAAGGAAAAATTGTGGAATTTCTGGCCTAAGATATAAGCATCAACAACTGAGTGCCCACTCCCTGTAGTAGTGACTTGCCATGCAGACAACTAGCCAAGCCCTGACTTTATATATATATATATATATGTTCATGCTGAAGTTGATTCACACACACATCTGTTTTTGTTGGATTCCTAGGTGACAGGGTTTGATAGTGTGGATGATGAATCCAAGCATAGTGACCACATGTTCTCTGACAAGAGCCCCAACCCTGATAACTGGACTAGTGAAAAAAATCCTCCATATAGCTATTACTTGTACTACATGTACATAAACATCATGGTTCTGAACAACCTTAGAAAGTAAGTAGTGACGTTTTATATCTTATCTCTGCATCTTTAGTAGAAAGATATAACATGGAATTTGAAGCATAGCTTAAATCAGACTAACATTGTCAACTTAAATGTAAGTGTTTTTATGATCTCCTTTCTAGAGCTGCCCCCCCCCCCCGCTTCTAAGGCTTTTTAAAGACCACCAATTCAGTCCAAAAGGAGGAAATGATTGTGCAAAACAGCACTGTGCAGACTTATCCATCAGGTTAGGATTGTACACATGTAGCCCTGGGTGGCAGCTTCTGTAACAGGGCTGATCATCTGTGGGCCAGAAGAAAAGGTTGAATCCAGCTCTTCTGTCCCTGCTCCTGCCATCTAGGCAGAAAATCAGTACTATTGAAGAAACTAACCAGGACTGCACATTCACAGCTCTTGCCCTAGTGTCAGACTTTGCAGTCTGAGGAAGTATGAAAAGAGCATATTTTTGTATGTGTAGCGTCTCTTGTTGGCTAGGGATGTAAAGTGTTTTTTTTGAGACCGGTAGGCAGTCTCATAGACCAGGAGCAGCTAACTTGAGGCCTGTAGGCTGGCCCATATCTGGCCCACCAAATAGGTTTTTTGCAGCCCCCAAGACCTGTCCATACTTGTACTCCTTTTCTTTAAAAAAAAGTAAAATAGAGTGCTTGTTTTTTAAAAGTATTGACTTCTGCTTTGTGCCCCCACTGCAATACTGTGATTTCAAAAGGCTTTTCCTGCCCCCACTGTGAGCCTAATACACCCACAAACACCCCAAAAAACCCACATTACTAACCAATCTTGTGGGTCCATCAGCCTGGAAAAGGTTAACCCCCTCTGTTGTAGATCCAACAACTGCCTAACATACACACACACACAGACACTTTTTCAATCTTATGGTTTCTGGATCAAACACACTTTGTAAGGTTTTGTTGCACTTCAGGCAACATCTGGAGAGCATCTGAACCAGCTTTCAGTAGATTATAGAAGTAATCTTGCTTGCTGTCCAGTCTTGTGATTTAACTACTTCTTTGGGTTGGTTTGTTTTCGGTATGGGACTGAAGGAAACTGCTGCAGTTAATAAATATGATGAAATTGGTGAACTCACAGACATGCATCTTCCCTGCCTTTTGTTTGTTTTCAAGCTGATGCCATTATTATTATTATTATTATTATTATTATTATTATTATTATTATTATTCCACCCATCTGACTGGGTTGCCTCAGCCACTCTGGGTGGCTTCCAACAAAATATTAAAAACATAAGAAACCTTGAACATTAAAAACCTCCCTGTACAGTGCTGCCTTCAGATGTGTTCTAAAAGTAAGATAGTTGTTTATTTCCCTGACATCTGATGGGACGGCGTTCCACAGGGAGGGTGCCACTACCGAGAAGGCCCTCTGTAACTTTAATTTCTTGCGGTGAGGGAACCAACAGGCCATCGTAGCTGGATCTCAGTGTCCAGGCTGAACGCTGAGGGTGAAGAAGCTTCTTCAGGTATACAGGGCTTGAGGCCACTTAGGGCTTTAAAGGTTAGCACCAACACTTTGAATTGAGCTTGGAAATGTACTGGGAGCCATTGTAGATCATTTAGGACTGGTGTTATATGGTCCCAGCAGCTGCACCCAATCACCAGTCTGGCAGCCGCATTCTGGATTAGTTGTAATGCTAAGGGATAAGTTGCCTCTATTATTCCACAGAAACTACAATCGGCGTACAGTTTAGTTACCCTGTGGCCTGAAATGAGTCCTTTGGGCTGCAATCGTAAACACACTTAACGGGGAGGAAGCCTTACTGAGCACAGTAAAGCAGGGCTGGCCTAATACTTTTTTGCTGCCTGAAGCAGAGAAGCAAATGGCACTTTCCCATCCCTAGTCAAGATGTATCATGGCCAAGACCAGCCAAATTATTTTTGTCACTTGAGGTGGAAAACCCCACAAGCACCCCTTGCCCTTCCATGACAGTAAAAAGATAAATTCAGTAAGTAATAGTTAGCTGCCAAAATAATAATAATTAGCCCTTAGTTTTGTCTTAATGGTGGGACTGGCCTTAATGGTGGGATTGTTTATCACCTTAGGCCTCACTTCATTCATTGTCTCAGGTGAAGTTTGCTTGCTAATGTAACAGATGTTGTGAGCTTGAATAATACAAGTTATTTTATAATTACTTGGGAATTAGTTACAAAGTGTGAGTGCATGATGACAATTTTTAAAAAATTTGGTTTATTTTAAATTTCTGTAGGGAAAGAGGCATGAGCACCTTCCTGTTTCGGCCTCATTGTGGAGAAGCTGGATCGATCACTCACCTGGTGTCAGCATTTCTTACTGCAGACAACATTTCCCATGGATTACTGCTGAAGAAGGTACAGCCCTTTGCAATTCATCTAGTATAAAATATACCCATATAGGGTTAGAACGTTAGAATGTCAGCAAATATGAAAGATGTCATCTATAAATTTTTAAAACAATTGTCCACTGGGTGGCAGACTTGAGACAATACAATTCTAATATCCACTGTTTAGAAACCTTCACCAGAGATTTCCAAACTGTGACATGGTAGTGTGTGCGTGAACACTCCCTGCACTCCTCCAGGCACTGGAAAGGGGTTAGTTTAACCTCGTTTTTCTAGCAAAACTGAATTACTGTGTAGCGAAATGATGCATGTCTAAAAAGTGTGTCACCAACATGAAAAGTTTGGAAACCTCTGCCTTAGATGTTGTTAGAAAAACAAAACTGTGTGCCCTTCTGTGAGAGCAGTTAAGTATGCCATTGTTGTTCTATTGCTGGGGGATATCTAGATGCCTTTTCCCAAAGGAGGAGCTGCTGTGAGGTTATCCCCAGCATTCATGCAGCAGTTCTGTTTCTCATTCTCCATTTTTGGTCCTCTTTCTGAATCCACCTATGCTTTATTATTCCTGTTCTCACTGCCTTCTTGGAGCTCAGGTCATTTCTCAAAATACAGACTCTGTAACAAGGAAAATGTAGTTTTGGTTACATATACAAAATCACACTTTGGTCACTGAACGTGGGGCTGTCATTTGGTCAAAGATTTGAGGTTTTGCATTGCAGAATCCTGGCTTTTAAGGGGCTGGGTTGTTCTAAATTCACAGTTCATTTGTTACAAACAGAATGCATTTATATTTAACACTTCAGTTCATGGTAAATCATTGGTTTAATATCCCATGTATTTATTTATTTTTTAAATTGCTAATAAACTTTATTTAAACAGATAATTGTAAAGTACACAAATTAATAGTACAAAAGCAGCCGTCACAATACTAGGAAGAAAAGGAAGGGTTAAAATGTTCCCAAGTTTAATGATTGAAGTCAAGCGTTTTCCATTTCCTCTGACTGAATATCTCCTTTCCTGTTATCTTTCTGTACCAATGAATAATGGCTCTTTCTGTTATTTTTGTCCAGAGTCCAGTTCTCCAGTATCTTTTTTATCTTGCACAAATCCCCATTGCCATGTCACCTCTTAGCAACAACAGCCTATTCCTGGAGTATTCAAAAAACCCACTCCGAGAATTTCTACACAAGGGACTCCATGTTTCTCTGTCTACAGATGACCCAATGCAGTTCCACTATACAAAAGTAAGTAATTTTGGAAGTTCACTGCATTTCAAAATGAATTAATTTAAATCCCCCCATCAACCCGATAAGTAGCCCAGTCAAATGTACGTTTACGTGGAAGAAAGTCCTTCTGCATTCCATGAGCATAGGGTTACAGCCATGATATATAATATTCAACTCCTACTCAGGGTAGAATCATGATCATTAATGAACCTAAGCTAGTCATGTTTACTAACTTCAGTGGGTCTACTCTTGAGTTGGACTGGCATTTAATATCATTCATAGTCCAACAGTCGGTTCCAGAGCAATCCTATGTTAGCTGTGTGTGTGAGAGAGAGAAATACTGTCATTTCCTAAGGCCTGTTGGATTGCTGAAGCCAGGAGGACAGTTTTTCTTACCTTCCCCTCCTCTCAGTAGGAGGGAATTAACTATGTCAGTCCCAGGACTTTGCATAGTTGAGGATTCTTTTTGATGGGGTGCCAAGGGAACAAGGGAGCTTAGAATCCTGCAGGTCCTCAACCACTCATTTCTAATGACTCCTCACCTGGCTCTTGGCTGGCTTTCTGTTTGCTTCCTTACTTTGTGTTTAAATCCTAAATCTTGAATACATAAACATATATATTGTCTGTCTCCAGGCATACCTTCCTAAGAACTACAACTCAGTTGGCAATGATGTCTGCAGTTCTCATCAATTAGCTCACCACTTGAGATGGTCCAATAACCATTAGACAGTTGTCTTAACAGAACTTATTTACAAGTATACGAGTGTATTTACATAGCTAGTAAATAATTATGTTTTATGTTTGAAGGAAGCACTGATGGAGGAATATGCCATAGCAGCTCAAGTGTGGAAACTGAGCACTTGTGACTTGTGTGAATTAGCAAGGAACAGTGTACTACAAAGTGGTTTGTCGCATAAGGTAAATTCCGTGCACTGCAGGAAGTTCTGTTTTGTATGTGCTGCTGTTTGTGTTACACGTCAAGCTAGAATTTGAGTGCAGCTGGAAGCCTGATCGGAATGGGGACTGCAGTCATGTTGTATTAAACATGTGGATGCATATTTATCATCTGATAGAATAGTCTGAAAGTTGAAAGGGAAGCCAGTGGCTGAATATCCTGTTTGGGTTTTTTGACAGAGGGAAAAATTGAGTGATTGACTGCCCAGGGTTAGAGAGTGAATGGAGGCCAAGTTATATCACAAAATGATTACTACATGGTGGCCTTATGAAATGGCTCCCATGGAATTGTCTTAAATGTAGGAACGCATTACAAGGACCAGAGAAATTATTCTCTTACCTCCATAAATCCCCCGTGCAGTGATATGGAATCATCCCAGATCCATGTGTTTAGGCACTATGCAACATGTACAAGGAAGCTGCTACTGGAAGCTATTCAAAGCAGCCTTCAGATGTCAGCCATTTTGGGTCAACAATCCTTCAGAATATGGCATTACAACTGAAGACTGTATTACTGCCATCTACCTTCTTCTCCTCGCCCTCAGCTGCTGTTTCTTTTTTGGCAGTTTTTTCCTCTGCCAGAATAAATGCTGCTGCTGAGATGACTCCCTCCATGGTGTGGGTGGTTAACATGTTGCCCTCCAGATGTTGCTGGACTTAAACTTCATCAGGTCAGCCAGCATGGCCAACACTTAGGTGTGATTAGAGTTGTAATCTAACATCATCTGGGAGCAACCACTGCTCTCTGGTTCCCCTCCCTCCCCTCCTCCCTCCCCCTCCTTCTTGCTTTTGCTGGGTAGGAGAGACATCTCTTGTCCAATCCAAGGAGAGACATCTCTTGTCCAATCTAATGGGTTTTTTAAAAAGAAAAAAAAAAATTACCTTTAAAATTCAAAGCAACTTTAAGTTGATTATCATCTTTAAACGTTGTTTCATCCTTAGGAAAAACAGAAATGCATAGGGATAAACTATTCCAGCGAAGGGCCTGAAGGAAATGACATTCGAAAGACTAATGTTGCACAGATTCGGATGGCTTACAGATACGAGAACCTATGCAACGAGCTGAGTTTCCTAGCTGATGCAATGAAGACAGAAGAGATTACTGCACTGTCAAAATAGCCACAGTATCGTGCAAAGGACAGAAGCCTATGAACGTAACAGGACTTGAGCAACTGCAGGGGGGAGAGCTGCCTGATAATCAAGAGTCTTATGTTGCGTCAGACTTGGCTGCCAAGTCCAGTTTCTGTAAGCATAGTTAGAGCTGCTGTACATAGTCAGATGCAGGGTCTGAATCTTCTTTATGCTGCAATTAACGTTTAAAAGTGCACTCCAAATCTAGGCATAATATTTATAGTGTTTGCATCTGGGATACGTGAGTGTCTGCTTTGAAACAAGCAACATGCTGCAGCTTCTGGTAGCACACATGCACCTCTTTTGCCATGCTTAGCTAGCAGTAGGCAAGGATCTATGGCACTTTAATCTCTAGTTTGTGTACACTCTTTGATCTGTATTGCAATGAATGTAGGGAAGAAAAAGAATATGACCAAAGAGCTGCATGTTTTTCCTGGTTGCACATGATAGGAAAACCTATTCACCACTTTTGTCTACATTTTGTCTGTCTATACCCCACAAAAAAACCCACAATAAATCGTAGGTGTGGCCATTGCTCTTGTAGTTTCATTAAATCTTTTAAATTGTCCTTTGGTGACTAGCAACATCAGTCATAAATGTTTATGCTGATTTACCATTATGTTTTCTTATGGTGCACTGGCATAGGGTCTGAAACTTATAGAGCAGTCCTATGTATGTCTACTCAGAAGTCCTCTCTCCCTTGGCTGTCCAGCACTGTTCAAATCTGTCAGTCCCTGAAACGTAACCCCCACGTAAATTGCGGGCTTACTGTATTAAGAAATTAAAAGAATATGTGCAGAAAAGTCAGCATTTAAAACTCCCCTTAAGGCTGCTATACACATTGTCACATGGTGTGTACCAGCTGTGCTAACTAGGAAATTATATAAGATTTCTTAGTTTTGATTAAAAGTTTATGGTTGTTTTACATTCTAGTGAAACAGAATGGCTGCTATGGTACTAAAACAGTGTCACAGCACCTTGTTGCACTGGGGAAGCTATTTACATACCCCTGTCATAAGGCTTGGGTGGAAATGTATGTGATTACTTTAAACAAAGAACTACTAAATATTTTAAAGTATTAGGTTTCATTCTCCAACGTAAAACACTATCTTGAGCATCTTCTCACAAATCCATGGAGTAGGTTAAGTATAGGGAGAGCTTGTTTTCCCCTTCTCACCTGTTATCTTTAGACTGACATGCCTACTCTGTGCACTAGGTAACTTAAGCAGAAATCCTAAACATGAGTCCTACTGAGCTTAAGCATTTATTCTTGAGTAAGCAGGCCTAAGAATTTGTGGAAAGTTCACACTTTTGAATTATTTTTATGGTTATGGAATGTCCTACCCTTGAACAAGCATTTTGAACAACCAAGGACAAGCATTTTCTTGACAGATCTTCATTATAGCTAGTATACAGTATTAAGCAGATGTTTATGAATTGTTTCCCAGCTGGAACCTCTGTATTCTAGAAGGCTAAGATAAACAGGGTCTCAGAACCCTTCCATTGCTAGATTTAATTTTCCAGAAGAGTCAAAATGAAGATTATATTCACTTGTAATCAATAAAAATGTTGGTGAAAGAATGTGACAAATACTACCCTAATTTAACTTTATCCCTGAGGACTTACAGTAACACTTTAGAACTTAAGGAAGCAATCTATCACATCCATAGCCACTTTTGCTGACTTTTTATTTACTACAGCACCCATGTTCCAGTGTAAACCCCTGCATTCAGGGACCTGATGCCTATGAAGACAACTAATTTATTGAAATAAAAACAACAGTTTTCTCTATAAGAAACTGTTCTCTTCTGAGGTCTGGCGGCAGGATTTTCAAGTATTGCACAAAGCTGAAGGAGACTGAAGTGTTTATTGCACAATATTCATAACAATATAATACATTGGAAAGTTTAATAACTATTAACACTCTTTATCAAACCCTTAAGAAATATTCACATTAATGCAAAACAGGGAAGTAATGCATGTTTTTCTTGCGCTACACATAATTCAACTTTTGCTGAAATTTCACTGTTTAAAAAAGTCATAGTTCTAAAACTATTCAACATTATTAAATTGACAAATCAAGTTTTCTTCCAATATTGAATTATATTACAGTTTTAAACATAAATGGTGTTTTTGGTGGTAACATATACTGGGTGAAATCCAATGTACAGCAAAGATTTCTTGCTTACATAATGGACCATTTCTCCCTGTGAGTGCCCTAAATCTGTCTGACTGGTTCTCCCAACTGTGCAGCAGATTTGAGGGCACAAGGGGCAGTGGGGTCCCACTGAATGAGCAGAAACCCTTGCACTATTGGGATAGTTTAGCTGATTACTGCTCATCTGTAAGTTCAAGCAGCCTTGTAATTTTGCCATGTGCAGGGTGTCTGTCAAGAGCACATGGGAAAGCTGCTCAGTGATGAACTGCATCTCTCTCCATGGGCTTTGGAGTAAACTCTCATAGCCTTAGAGAGCTGCCAGTCCTTTTAATACTCAGAGACAGGGACAAAACTACAGTGACATGGAGGCAGAAGAGAGGAACAGTAGTGGCACAGAGGAGTAAAGTGGCCTACATTTTAACAAGATACATTTTACAGTACTTCCACCACTGTGTATACTTATTAATTTAAAATGCTATACATATCACAAAGTTTACACCTATTTACAAGCTTCATTATTAGTGTTAGAATCAAAAGTACCCCTGCATCTTTACATTATAGACTACATACTCATAGCCTTGTTAGCATTTCAAAACAAGCCAGTTTGTTTTTGTAAGTTTAATCATTAACACACCTCCACTTCTACCATGCTTTCTCTTCCCACCTTATTTGAACAATCCATTCTATGGCTTATGTGGTAGAAATGTAGATATGTTTTGCTACACACACAGCAAGTCACAACAAACCTTTATTTCTGGCTTACTGCTCATGGGGAGGGGGCAGGCAAGTTCACAATTAAAACGTCAACTTATTGTCAAAACAAAATAAAAAAATTCCTTCCAGTAGCACCTTAAAGACCAACTGAGTTAGTTCTAGGTATGAGCTTTCGTGTGCATGCACACTTCTTCAGATACCTGGTATCTGGTACCTGGTATCTGGTTCAGATACCTGGTATCTGAAGAAGTGTGCATGCACACGAAAGCTCATACCTAGAACTAACTCAGTTGGTCTTTAAGGTGCTACTGGAAGGAATTTTTTTATTTTGTTTTGACCATGGCAGACCAACACGGCTACCTATCTGTAACGTCAACTTATTGTGACATGCAATAATTTCAAGCTGCTTGAGTCTGGTATGCAAGGCTTTATCTAGGCCCTAATGAACTCTATTCAAATTAGTCCTACTTCAAGTACACTCACTGAATATAATGAACCTAAGTTAGCTATGTCCATTAACTTCACTGCATCTACTCTGAGTAGGACTAGCACTGAATATTACCCTAACATTTAAAAAAATCAAAGTATAAGTCATATTAACAACAAATAAGATAATCTTCACTAAAGAAGGGAAGGAAGACTTAAGAGCTTACTAGGTTTAAAACACTTGCTGTTAAAACATTAGGCACTTCTGCCAATTCCTAATACTTTGGACAAGGGTGGGGAAAATTAACATGATCACTTTTACAATCAACAAAAAAATCCCCAAACCCTTCACTGTTCACTATGATTACCCATTGAAGTTCATCAATTAGCAGTGAGAACCATTTCCAAGAAAATTATATCAGGATTACAACCTAACACTGGAGTTCAAAGTCAAAGATGTCAATGAATTCAGTAGTCTAATTTGCTGTCTAATTTCTGATTTTGGCAAGTCATTATAGATGGGGGAAACAACTTGAGCCATATTGTAATTGTCTAGATTGAACTTGATGGCTTCAAACAAGCCAGAAATATCTGTCATCTTCTGTAATGCAAAGTTCAGATATATTCTACAAGTCTTTAACCAGTATTTTAAACCTGCAAGTAACTTGAAGTATCTGCAAAACTTTAGCATAATCTCAAACAGCAGTGTTACAATTCACACATTTCCAGCAATCCCAGATGTGCAGCAGGTAAGGGTAGAGCTTGGCCAAAAGGGTATTTGCAGACATTGCCAATCATGCTGCCTGCAAAACCCCTTTCAAAGTGCAGGGCAAGACAGCATTTGACAGTTGCTTCTGTGAACATTTTCAGAAGCTCAACTCCAAGTCTTATCTTGCCCTGTTCTTTGAAGGAGGCTTCTGTAGACCCCTATGGGCAAAAATGTCACTAGACATCGTGACATTAGACAACTGACAGGTGTGCATCTCTAGCCACTGGCCACCTGCCAAACTCCTGCACAAGGTGGGGGCATTAACAACCTGGACCACAAGGCTAGAAAGGTTCCCCATCCCTCCTCTAAGTTGTCATTTTCCATAATGCCTCCATACAGAGTTCCTCCAGGATGCTGTTAGAAATGTAAAATGGTTGCTTGCAGCCATCTGCCACTAACAAAGTAATCTGAGGGCCCAAAAGAAGATAATCTGCTGAGTGCCACCCTTAAACCTGGATCCAGTCCTGGTACCAATACTCCTGAGAACAAGTAGTACAGGCTTCAGGGTTACAGATTCCATAAGACATTAAAGCAAAGCAATTGTGGTCAAAGAACACATTCCTTCTTGTTACAGTAAAGCATATTGCACCTGTAGAAAGGAGTCTAGCACCATCTATTTACCTCAGATCACCATCTTTTTATTTTATTTTACGGTTATAATGGTGATTTAACAATGGAAGTCTAGAAAAGCTTGAAAGCCAGATGCTACGTTGCGTGATCAGAAACTTTGGGTCGTCTGTGATCAGCAAAGGTATGAACACATTTATTCCTGAATGAAAGCAGCTCTGACTTGGTGAACCTGGGAAGTTTTTTGAAGTTATTTGATGTTGACTAGACAACTGATTCTCCCTGAACAAGAATGCAAAAGCCTTTTTTCAAAATTGTGTGCCATCAGAAAATTTTGTCTCAAAACAACATACTACAATTAGTGGTGATTTAAGGAAGCATTTGTCAATACTAAGCAAGCCACAAGGGGCCAGTAGACGTTACTGAAATGTAAATGTGGGACAAAATCCTGTTCATGTAAGCAGGCAGGCATGAGCATACACACATACTTGCATAAAGAAGGATTGCTTCTGAGGGTTAGAACAACAGGCCCTCAGCAACTTCCCACATTCTTCTGGACCATCTATAATGAAATACAGTTTCAACAAATGATCACAGAAGAGCTTATACTAGAACTCAAATATTAGCTATTCCAGTGTCTCATAGAAAGTCAGAAAACTCTTAACGTATCCTTCTGCAGGTGCTACGTGCAGAGAGATTATTGATGAGCATTTAAAAATATAAACGTGTACAACTGGCTCATAGACAAATGGTCACTTTTAAAGACCTATGACTTTTATAGAAAGCAATACAATGAGGAAATGAAACAATAAATGAAATCTTTTAAGATTTCAAGGCAATGGGCTTTGTTCCTGTCAGGGTCTGTGAGGCTGGCCTGCCTCATCTACCATGTTGAGTATGTAGGTAGCAATATCTTCTTCTGTAGGTGCATCTGATACCACCCAAGAATCATTGGCTGCAGTCACCTGCAGACGACATATAGGGCAATTCCTGTGGTGACCACTCCTGTGTAACAAGCCAGAAGAAAAAAGTCAGTATCACACAGTTTAAGAAGTATTAATAATACCCATTGCTACCTTTGCTTGTAAGTTAGAATGGAATATTACAGGCATGACTAGAGAAGATTTACTGCAGTATGTTAGAACTACCATAGAAGAGAAATATCCAAACAATCCTCAATACATGACTAGCATGCCTTTTCTTGAAATCCACCAAGGAACAGTACCCCTATAACTGATTATATTCTGTTGCTTTTATCATTGGGAATTTCCCCAAATAGTATCTTCTCCAATTATTAATCCAAAGCCAACCTTTCTGTAATTTAAAACCATTACTTCTTCTATAATCAGTGCTTAGGGTACACAAAGTCAATCTATACACCCTTAACTTCCTTTTTTCCTGTCCCCCCCCCCTTTTCCTCTTATGACCTCCCTTTGAAATCTTTCAATTCAAAGGGCAGCACTTTGGATTCTTCCCAATTTGTGAACATCCTGAAGCTGTTGTGTCAAAACTGAACAATGTTCTTGCAGGAGGTATTTAGCAGTGTCAGGTAGACTGGTAACATCCCCTTCCAGAGTCAAATAAAAAAAATCCCTGGTAAAACAACAGAGTGCTGTGGTATGAAAGAATAATGCTGTTTAATGTTCATCTTGGAAATCACTAATGCCCAAATGTTAACAGAGTTCCGTGAATGTTTTTATTAAAATCTTATTCCAATGGGGCCCTCTAGAGATTCCTGAGATTCCATTCAGTTTTCAAATGGAACTGGCAGCCCTGTTTATCTTTGGAATCTAGACAGACTAGAACATGAGACATTAGTTATTTTAAAAAGTCTCAAGATTTTAGGTTTTAAATCCTGAAACCAGATTACATAAACCATTTTGTCCCGTTGACTATTTGCTCAAGCCTAGTTTGGAATAGAGTCAAGCTGCATCTGCTTTGCACCACAGGTGGCTGCTACCCTAAGTGCAGAAGCTATCTTCCCGGCTGCAATTCTATTAAAGACATATCATTTCTTGGATACTTAGCTGTTTCCTACACAAAGCATCATTAGTTAAAGGTATATAGGTACAATGTGCTGTAATAATTTCAAAGGGTTGTATTCAATCTTAGTCATACTCAAAAGTATGAAATGAATGGACATGACTAACTTAATTTCAATGAGTCTATTCTGAGTAGAGTTTATACAGATACAAACCACAGTTCAAAATACCTTCAAGCCTTCATTTTTAAGGTTCTGAAGTAACTCCATACTTAAAACAGAGCAAAAGCTCCAGTTTGAAACAGTTTCTCCATTATCTGAACACTGTCAACATTGGGAGTCAAAACTGTGCAAAAGCACAAACTGACAATGCACACATTTCTGCTCTGCCCTTCCCTCATGCACTGGTCTGATTGTGGGGGCAGAGCTCCATCGTGTAATTAGGACTCACGCTGGCTTCAGCTAGTGCAACTGTTTAGTTGAATTCAGTCCTTTGTTTTAAATATATATATGCAGACTGATGCTGACATGAACAGCAATTTGATTTGAGATTACATTAGCAACTTGCCAGGCATTTGTCCTGATGGTTTTATATTTTAAGAGATTAAACAGGGAATGCCCATCAATGGAACACATTTTCTTTACAAAATCCAGTTTGCTTGTTGCTCCCACATAACACATCCCTTACCTCATGCTATCTACCAAAATCAATGGTTTCTATTCTTGTTGTTACAAGACAAAGCTAGTGATGTGTTATTTCAGTGCCTTTCAGCAAATTTATTCTAGGGAAAGTGGTCAAATTTCACAGGACCGCTTCACATAATAATGCAATCAGAGCCTGTGTCACAAACTTACCATTTATCAATGCATTTCTGACAAAAGCTGTGAGCACATGGCAAGATCAGATCAGCTCGTCCATCCATGCAGATGCAACATTCTTCCTCATCAGTCAGCTGTTTCACCCTACAATACAGATAAAACTATTATTCCCAATCATAGCAATTAGAAGTGGGATAAATTTATATTTTGGCATTGCTCAGCATGTTTCTTCTGTATAAACTTTTATTTTTGTTGTACATGTTTGTATTGCATAATATGGTGTCCAGCTCATGGGTGGCTATGCCACGTAATATCTACTGCATTACATTTAGGTTTTCTAGCCTATCTCAACTGGTCTGATCGAGCAATCTCCTGTTGCATACAAAACAGCTGCTCTCTATAAACAAATCCAATATAAAACCAATACATATAAAGCCACTAGCTTCCGGAGCACAATTATAGAGAAGAGAACTTTCTCAAAGGGAGGTATATCTCACGCTCCTCTTTAATGGCCTTCCATAAACTATCCAAATCAATCTTTGTAAACACAGCTTTTGGCTTCTAGATAGTTGTTTCACTGAAATAGTTTTATGTTTCTGCTTGTTTGGAATAATCTTCATTGCTGGTACATTGTTATTGCTTTTCTATAGTTGTTTTTAGTTTTAATGTTTTTATAACTGATGTTATATGGTTTTGTTATATGGTTTTGTTTTATGGTTATATGGTTTGATTTTGCAGTTAGTCGTGTTGCGCAAGGTACCAATGTTTTAAATAAATAATAAATCAGCATAATATATGCTGAGTGTTAAAAATCAGAGCATATCGCCCAGAAAGGGTGGACTCAATGCTTCTCCACATTTGTAAGTGGGCACAATTCATGTGGGCTAGCCACCTTTGATCTTTGTGCATTTCTGCATATATACATGCATAGCTATTGGTTCTACTTCATCTGAACACAGGAAAATGTGTTCTGTGTCTGGTTCCAGCAGCTTCCATGCAGAGCACTATCAGGCCTGTCTTTCTGGATAGGGGACAAAATGTTTGCAAGATGCAAGTTGGCCAAAGCACTCCCATTAAACAGTATTAGCACTAGTAGTTATATGCATCATTTAAATGCAGAGACAGATAAAATCATAATTCTCCCCACTAAGAATAAAGAGAATGTCTAGACAACTGTCAATGCTGGGGTTTGCTTCACTACTGGTATAGTTTTGTTGCTGCAGCTCTAAACACAAAATAAAGCTAACGTGTGCATGAAAACACAGGACAAACAGCATTATTATAGTATGCACACAAGATTATACTATGATATTCCTCTGACCAGAAGAAAACATTTTCCTACAGCAGTCAAGTTCTTGGCACCCTATTTTTGTTGCATGAGATCAAGAAATTCATTTTATGTCCTTGAATCTATTCCCACTTCTTGTGTACTCTGTATTTATTTTTCTATGATCACATGTCAACTGCTGTTTTCCATTTGAATATTTGATCTAAATATCAGGTATTTTTCATCCTCCAACACGAAACTCACAGCCACTAAAGTAAATCACTGCTGCAGAAATGTACACCTAGGGTTAGAATCAATATTATATTTTCATATTTTCCATTGTTGAGGAATTTTATTTATGTAGCAGTTCTCTTCTCAAAACAAGAATCCCTCTATATTGCTCCTAATTAAAAATGTTTTATTTACATTTTCCATAAGCACCACTAGACATTAAAACTACCTTGAACAGCTAGCCATCCCTCAGGACTAGCAAACACTCGTCACTTTGAATATCTAAAACAAAATAGGCACAGATTCCAGTAACTTGCTGTCCACTCATTAGAAAACAGGCTACCATTTATGAACCAGTTTCCCAAGTCTTCTGGGTTTAAGTTGAAGACCTACCTAAGAAGCAACTTTCACATGCCAAAAAACATAAACAGTCACAAAGAACAGTTCTGACTGTTGCTCAGATTTAAATAAATTTTCTTCAAGTTAGATTAAGAATGCAATGCGCAGCTCTATCCTTGCTACTACTAAAAGTTAAGGTGTAATCCTAGGGCACCCTGGAGAACGTAAGATGATGTGGCCTTCCCTCTCCACAAAGCTCAAGGATTAGTTCCTTGTTCTATACTGGTGGACAACTATGGCATTCAAAGAGACTGCTTTATTCTGAACACCATACAATGAACAAAAGAAACCACCCATATCACATCAAACAAACATAAGAGTTGAAGCAAGAGGAAGTAACAGAATACATGTCTCAAGGAATATGGATTGAAGAATGATTCCTAGGAACATAGAAAGCTGCCTTATCCTGACTCAGACCATTAGTTCATGACAGTGGTTCTCAAGAATTTCAGGAAGGGGTCCTCCCTGGGTTCTGGCTGGAGATGCTGGGGATTGAACCTGTGACTTGTTGCATTCAAGGCAAGCCCTCTAACACCAAGATACAACCCATCCCTTTTCCAGAATATTTCAGTAAACCTAAGATTCATGTGGGCCTATCACTATATGACACTGTTCACTGAAACCAGACCAGGGGTAGCCAGAATAGTGTCCACCACAGCATGCCAGCCCCAGTTAGCATGGACAACAGTCAGGGATGATGGGAGCTGAAGTTCAATAAGATCAGGAGGGTGCCACATTGGCCACCCCTATGTATAAAATAGGGAGGGGGGAAGTGTTTCAAAAAATAGAGTCATGGAGATAGCCAGATGTTGGAAAACCAGTGATAGGCTGAATATTGATTCTTGATATAACAGAGTATGGTCAATAGCACTGGCTGAGAAACTAACATGCCAGGTGAGAGCGGCAAAGGGCAAGCACAATCCATATTCCTTTTATAACATATGGCAAATGTTTATTGAATACATAAATTGTTCAGACTGTGGCAGGAATCCACTCAGCACTCATGGGAAAATGTGGTGTGATCTCTTAGAGTAATCAAATGAAACTTTAACACATAGCATAATAAAAGTATGTAATTTTATAAGGACAGGTTACTTATTGTTTACTGCTGTAACAATTGTTTTATCAAAATTTATTTTCTGTAACATGAAAATAAAATAAAAAAAGTATTGTTGGTTTTTTTTTTAAAAAAATAGAGTTTTCCCGTGTTCCTACTGTTGGCCACTGATTCAATGCCAGAGAGTTATTAAGGCCATAGGTGGCCTAATGCTTCCATTTTATTCAAGCCATTACATTTTGTTTCCAGACAAACACCTTAGATCATTGTAAGTCTGCAACCCAGTTTAAAGCACTGTTTCATACATACTTGAAAAGGAAAAGATTCTGTAATGCTATGTGAAGTAAAAAGTAATTCTGCTCTTTATAGGTAAGAAGCATAGACACACTTAGGGTTCCACTGCTGCCACTGTATTTGTAGTTGTACTCGTCTTTAACAGGAAATATAAGAACATTATGCAACCCGTTCAAGGTAGCATGTGTGCATTTGTTCAAGAGTTCACCTTCAGTAAAAGTGGAAACAGATCATATCCGGAGAAAGACTATGCTTCAAGCAATGTTTCAAAAAGGATAGCCAGTTTACATGGCAAATAGATTTGCTTCTGTTGCAAAACAGATGATTTTCATTATACAAGCTCTTTGCAGGAAGAACATGTCTCTATCTCAAGATTATATACAAAATTTGAAACAGGCTCCCAAGTGCTCATTCAATGCAGTATACCAACCTACCAATGTATTATTTGCATACAGCTCAAAACAGAAGTTTGTAACTGTAATAGTTAATTAGACTTACTGTCATCCAAGTTGAGATGAAAGACTTCCTAGCATAATCATTAAACTTTTATTCTATGCAAAATATTCATATATATATATATATATGAATGAGAGAGTGAGTTTGAATATGTATACATAATGAGCTGAAGAGATTTGTGTGCTCAACTTCAAACATAAATGGATCTCTTAGAATACTGAGATACCTTCCCATCAAAATGCTGGCCTGACAAGATGCAACAGATGACAGATCCTCGGCAGCTCCTTCTGAGGCAATGTTCTGCGAAAGAACACTTGCTGCTTGACTCGTGACATCTTTATAAAGCTGCATGAACTGATATAAGTTCATGATTCTTGATGCTTCGACAACACCACTTGTCTTGTTTATCTAAACATACAGAAAGCAGTCTTACCATTTTTGCTTCAACACCTCACTATCTATGCTCAGCATTCTTTGTTTATAAACATACACACTCCAACTAGGACATAAACAGAGAGTTCAAAGATGGTACAAAGATCAGAGATTTCTCACACTGTGGGTGGCTTAAGAATGCTCACAATGACCCTGTCATTTGAAAGGCCATCCATATAGTTTCCCTTTTAGTGACTTGGGTGAATGACTGTAAAGGTTGCATTAAACAACACAACACCGAGACTTTAAAAGTAGTTACGTATGGGACCAAAGTCCAACCAAAATATATTGAGTTCTCAATATATTTTGAGATGAATCAGAGAATTAACAACTTTCACATACTTACAGAGATGTGACTTCCAGGGGTGGGGTGGGGAGAATCTGGATACCTTTTTTCTTAACCCTCCCCGCCCCACCACCGTAGTTTTTTTTGTTTTTGAAATGTTTTATTTAGGGGCTGGCGAGACCTGGGGCCACTGCCCCTCTGGCCCTCCCCATGTGACGCCACTGCCACTTCCTCCTTCCCTCTCAGCTCAGGATTTTGCTGCCTTTTGAGATAGTAAGATTCACACTGTTCATACTGGTTTTGCTGTTTCTGTTCCTTTCCTATGGTGGTTTTATGGGCTCCTTCCCCTTTCCTTAGTCTTTCAACTGTTTCCTCTTCTGTAGAGGAGCTGTCCAGTGTGCTGGACTCTTCCAATCCTGCTACTTGTCCTCTTGATCTGATTCCATCTTGTCTTCTGACTACTATGTCTCTTTCTTCTGGCTCATTCACTCTAATATACAAACATGCTACAGCTTCTCCTATTCTTAAAAAAAATAATCGACTGATTCTTCTCTTTCTAGTTATTGTCCCATCTCTTTGGTGCCTTTTGCTTCTAAACTCTTGGAGTGTTGTCGTCTATTCTTTCTGTCTGGGTTTTCTTTATTTTAGTTTGGCCCTTGATTTTATTCTCTACTCTACTGAGATGACTTATGAAGCATACTAATGACATTCTTGTTGCCAAATCAAAGGGTTTACGTTCCATCTTTATTCTTCTTGATTTTTTTGTGGCCTTTGACATGATTGTACTCTTTTACTGGGTTCCCTTAATGACCTTGGATTTTGTGATGCTGCTCTACTGATTTTATTGTATTGTTTATATTGTTTTAGATCGTATGAGTCCCACCCCCAGTAAAATTTCCTATCTTAAATGTGTTCAGAGCCATGTACATAGATGGTGCTATATAAGCAAATGTTAATAATAATAATAATAATAATAATAATAATAATAATAAATAATTCAGGTATTTGGCCAAGGAATGTAATAAGGGATTCTGCCAAGCATATCCCTCCCGCAAACAAGGCCTTTGCACAACACAGCCTCTGATGTCTATTGCTTCTTATCTACTTAAGATTTCTCCATCTTCCGCAGCATGTGAAAGAAACTGATCTGTTTGGAAACACTCACATCAAATCAAGAAATACATAGACATGTGAAAGGGTAGAAACTTGTAGCAGCTATGGCAAACTTTCAGTTTTTAGAAATCCATGATAAATAGGATGACAAATATGAAGAAACAGAAACTGACAGGGAAGTCTTAGAAAAAGAGACAGATTAAAATTCATGTACTGTTCATTTGAATTTTGTTCCCCCTCACCTCTTTTTATGTTTGCCTGACACTACTGAGGACTCGAGAAGACATAATAATTTTCTGAATATGTAATAATTTGTTTTACTATAATGATGGTTTCTGGGTTTGTTTGTTTTTTGCCACCTCCTCCTAAGCTGGCAGAACCAAAGAGATACTAGATTCCTTGCAGTTCAGCAGTTTGTAACTCCATTTGTAACAAAAACTTAAAAAATAAATTCAATTTGCAATTATTGACTGAAAAAACAGTGCTTTTAATATACCCAGCATTCTATGGAAACCAAGTTATACACGACACATTTTATGTTCCTAAAGTAACAAAGTAACTTTTGATATGTAAAGAACACTTTAAAAAATAAGTATTGAAAAAGAAATAAATTCAATTTTCAAAAAATATCTGTTCCACCCCCACCAAAGATATAGGAGAAATGCCACCCCCACCCCCCGGCATCAACATTTACAGAAATTTTACCATTCTACAAACTTACCTTAGTACACACTACTCGAACAGCTACCTTCCAGAGAGCAGTGGAGTCTGAACCTGGCTGTACTTCAAATAACAGGTGCTTGTCCTGGCCAGAACCCAACTTGGCAGTTCTGAAATTATTTAACATCCATTTATTTCACAGTATGAAATAAATTTGTAAAGCACAATTTAATCTAGATTAGAAATGAGAACAGCCACTATTCTACACTTTAATCTAGAGATCCAATTCTAGTACATACACAAGAAACAGACATCCTTGAGGATGTACAACTACCATCTATATTTTAATACACAATAAAATGACGATGTAGCTTTCATAAATCTTCCTCAGCTTGGGATTCCTAAGATAACACATTACCTATGTCTCCTATCTTTCATCCTCATCTGTGCCCCTACAGAGGGCATATATTTTAATGCAATTAAAGAATATGAATATATGGAGCTACCTTACAGATTATTGGTCCATCTAACCCAGTACTGTAAACTGTGATGGCAGCTGCATATATAGTACCTTGCCAAAGAAATTAGTTCTTCTTCCCCCTACACATATGCTGACTAAAATACTTTATGAACATACACTTCATAAGGTGGGTTGTAGCCAACACTAACTTATACCACTACATTATTGTTAGATACCACAATGCTTTCCCTCTCTGCAACATACTAAAATGGCTATCCATGTGGAATTTTATAAACATGCACATTTCAACGTTAATGTAACTGCTAGACTATATTTTACTCATCTACAATCAAAGAGACAGAACTATCTAGCACTGAATAGAACATCTGATGTATATCTTTCATTAGGTTTCCCACCACCACCAGAAACAGCTAACACATTCATTTTGGAATACAGGCAACTTCCCATTTGTGCAGGGGTTGCATTTTGGGTCATTGCACATGCCGGTCATTCCACAGCCAAAAATGGCACATGTGTGGGTGGTCAGGCATGTTCCAAATATGCGCAAACAAGGAGTTGCCTGTAGTGTTAAGGAGGATGTTCTTTCAAATACTGAGTCATCTTAAATGCAAAAGAATAAACTGAAAAAGCCTTACGTGTCATTCATTTCAGCTACCCTCCCCAAAAATTCTTCATATGTCAAGAAACCACTTTCTCGAACCAGGGATACATGTTTGACTACTTTTTCTGGCAGCTTATTAATAGCAGAGTGTGTCTGGCTTGAGAGCTGCTGGCCCATGATGACGTTCTTTAGCTCAGCATCCAAGAAGAAAGGCAGATCCACTTATTTGGAGAGTTTCTGATAAAGAAATTTAAAAACATTGTACTTTATTAGTATGAAATAATCAACATTGGATGAAATACTCAAGATTGGGCTTTTCTTTTACTTTTAATAAATTGCTAACAGCTATGCACCAAGATCTGTACAGATACCAAGACCAAAATTGCACAACCACAAGCACTATTGTAACAAGAAGGCAAATTTACTTAGTCCCCTGTGAATATACTTACTATGTGAACAGAAACTGTAATATACAAAATGCAATTACAGTCAACCACAATGCATCTGCTATATTAAAACCTTGTAGACCAAAATGCAGCACCTGCTCATGAATTGCTTGGCTATTCATGTTAAACCATCCAGAAAATAACAGGGTACAACAAGTTTTAATAAACTGTTAATCGGAAGAGCATCTAAAAAGTTGAAAATGGAACACACTTCCTAAATTATACATGTGGTTTAGAAACTACTACAATTTAAGCTGCAATTTGCCATGTTCGTTTTAAATATATGTATTTTAAGTAAGGACTTACTAACATATACTTTAAGGACTGAGAAATAGTAGTTTAGCTTACAAATTCTTTTAATCACTGCCAAATAGTAAAGACCAAATGCTTTAATTTCCTAAAACAGATACGCAGGGATACAACAGACTCCTAGGAATACAAGGCAAAATCATAATGAGAATGCCAGATGTAAGAACTGCAAGACCACGGCACACTCTGTAAAAGTCTTATTTACTTTGCAGTTCATTTTTGCAAACTTCTAGAAGTTATATATAGAATAACTGAGATTCATGAGCAACCAAATATCACATGCTCATAATAAATCCAAGGCAAAACTTTTTTTACCTAACAAAAGTAAAAGGATATCACATCCTATGTACCTATATTTTTACACAAAAACAAACAAGCAGAAAGAAGCTCCTTAAAACAAATGTTTCAACCATTCGCTAACCAGTAATTCAAGAAAAAGGCAATCCTCTCCTCACTATTGCACCACAGTGAGCATGTAAAGAAAAGCATGTTTGATATATCTATTGTCAAACTGATCTTTTGTTAAAAACAAGTAATTACAACACTCTTTTGGGTGGCTGAACAGTTATACCAACCCCAGCCTCCTCCTACGTTGACATCACAGGAGAATCCAGCACTTCAAAATAATATGGGACACAAGTGTTTTTGTAAACCGCTTTGAGGTTGTTTGTGTGTCTGTGCGCTTTTTTTTTTTTACACAACAAAGCGGTATACATATATATATATATATGACGAAACAGATAAACAAGTGGCTCAAAGTCCTTTCGAGGTTGGAACGTGCTTGGGTTTTCTGACCCTCGCTTTAGCACAAGAGGTACCGCGAACGGGTATCTGTTGTTGTCAGCCACTTAGGCCCCACAAAGCAGGGCAACAGCTTTACTTTCCAAACTCGGTTTTGAAACAGAGCGTGCTCGTGAGAAAGAGGAGGAGAATCGGAAGACCCGGCCCCAAATCAACAAGAAACCGCACAGAGCGGCAGGGCAGCCGGACCCCTCGCGGGGCTGGGCACCTGCCAGGCTGCGCTCTGGGCTCGCGAGCGAAAGGCAGCCCCGCCGCGCGCCCCTTCTCCTCTCCGAGGTCCCAGAGCTCACGGGGCCGCGCCCGGCAGCGCCACACCCACCCGGAGACCCTTGAGGAGAACCGTCGCCACGACGCCGTCTCCTCCCTCCCCGCTCGCGGCCCGAGGCGCCCAAACGCCGCCGGAGGGAAGCGGAGACGGGCGCTCCCGGGCCTCCCGACGCCCGAGGGCGGGGTTTCCTCAGTTCCCGAGCCCGCGAAACGAGGCTTCTGGGCAGGGGCGGCGGGTGGGAAGGGCGGCTCGGGGCGCTGTATCCGCAGCCAAGAAACGGAGGGAGCTCGAGCCTCACCCGCAGCGCCTCGGCATCCTGCTGCTGGTCGCGGGCACCGCCTCCCTCCGGGCGCAGAGGAGGCCTCGCTCCTCTTCTTCTTCTTCTTCTTCTTCTTCGCGGTTACAACTAGGCGAGCGACGCGAAAGCTCGACATATGGGCCAAACCGGCTCCCGTCGCGTTCGGCTTACGTATCCTCGCGCTCCCCTCGCCCGCTCCCCCGCGCGCCCTCTGCCTGCCGTTGGTTTTCTGGTTGCTAGGAGACGGACAGAAGCTGCCCTCGTGAGAATTCCTGTTGGGATTCTCTTCCTGGGCGTGTTAGTATCCCGACTCTGGTTATAAAAGGGTTGACACGCTCCCCTTCTTCTCTCCAGTTCTAGTGAGGCAGTTCGCGCTTCGTCATCCCTTCCAATTCTTACAGTTTTGCGATTCTATATCGCCTTTTTGCCAAGGCATCCAAAGCGGGCTACAGTTTTACAATCCCGCTTGGTTATACCGGTAATTCTCCCACCCACTCACCAGCCGATAAGAATAAAACTCATGCAGCCCTCTCCCCCAGCCCTTATTCTTCCTTCTCACAAGGAATAATAATTTCCACCTGAGAGCTTTAGTGGCCACACTGCCAACAATTAATGTGCTTGAAATAATAAGTAAATAAACAATAATAATACACAAACCCTTTCCATGGATGTAGCCAGGATTTATTTTAGGGGGCACAGGCTTTCTGTAAAGGGGGGGGGGGGGCAGAACCGAGTTACCTGCAACGCAATTGGACAATTAAGTTTATTTATTTGTTTGTTTGTTTATTTGCTTGCTTGCTTGCTTGCTTTAGGGGGGCAGCTGCTCCCCTGGCTACGCCCATGGCCCTTTCTAAATCCATGGCAAAAAAGCTGGGTGAGTCTTGTTTGCTTGTAGAGGAAGAGAAACAGGATCAAAGGCTGAAATTTTATACTGTGCTTAGTGAGATCGGGAATAAGTCCCAATCAACAGGGCAGGCCTCTGCAGAAATGTATAGGATTGCATGGCAAATAATTTATAACATGGATTTCAGATTCGAAAATGCACTTAAAATTTGCTCATTGAAAACCTAACCCCCCCCCCCATTGTTGGGACAAGAGCTATGTTGGAACTGACTGCCTACCTGCACACCACAGAATCTTTCCTTTTCTCAAAATTTGGCATTTTGCTACTGCAGCCACTCTTGGGAACGAGTCTGTGTTCCCATCATGTCCACCAGGATCCTCAGTAATTTTCAAGTGGTCCATGGAGAAAAGTTTGGGAACCACTACTAAAAAGGACTAAACAGAAGTTTTTTAAAAATAACATGCTGGATCAATTACATTAGTAGTTTTAAAATTTCCTACCTTTATGAACCCTTTCCACATGGACTTGTTTGCTGCAAACCCCCTACATGTTAAGAACTGGGGGGCATTCTAAGTGCACATTCAGTTCATGCAAGGCTGGGCCTTACCACATGTGATTTGGACTGGTAGATTACTCCCTGTGGCTGCATGAGACAGACATTCAGCAGTGATGGACAATCCACAGTACAAAAAATCCTGATAAACAAGGAATCCCTAGTCAAAACAAAACAAATTCCTTCCAGTAGCACCTTAAAGACCAACTAAGTCAGTTCTTGGTATGAGCTTTCGTGTGCATGCACACTTCTTCAGATACACCGCAGATACACTGTGTATCTGAAGAAGTGTGCATGCACACGAAAGCTCATACCAAGAACTGACTTAGTTGGTCTTTAAGGTGCTACTGGAAGGAATTTGTTTTGTTTTGACTATGGCAGACCAACACGGCTACCTATCTGTAAAAGGAATCCCTAGCAACACACTGAGAAAATTAATAATGAGCATGGGTAATAGTATCTTGAAGAACTGATTGTGGCCATTGGTGTACTAAATGGTCTGTTAAAGTTATATTCAAGAAAACTATTTGCAACAAAACCTGGTTTAATATTTTTGTATCTTGCATATTTCCTGCAGGAAGTACATAGTCAAGTCTCCCCCTTTCCATAAAGGTCAACAAACATCTGGAGATCAAGTGTGGGAATCCTACATATGTTATTGAAGAATGGCAGCTTGTCAGTTTCTATTGAATGGAACCCATCATTCTTTGTATAACTGTTTTCAGGTATTTCCTGCAAGGGTTCATTTCCAAGAGGTAGAGTAAATCAGATTTCAACAGATAATTTATTTGTCTTTTAGGTGGACGTGTGTGCTTCAGTGATGCTTTGTTATGTTAAGAACTGTGTTATTCATTGAACTTTGACTACTGATTCAGGCTTGGCACAAGTGTTGTGTAACAGAGTTATTCAGGATGCTAAAAACATAGCTCTGTAGTAGGATTCCTCTCGTATATGAAATGAAGTGGAACTTGGATCTTATCCATTGTGTTTACATGTCAATTTCTTTCCTATGTGTTATTCTAGCCCACATCCAAAATCAATTCAATATGCATTGCCCATCTTGAGAAGTAAAATTTACTAGGTATTCCCACTGAACCTTCTAGGATTTACTTACTTCTTGTTGTTTAGTCGTTTAGTCATGTCCGACTCTTTGTGACCCCATTTACTTACTTACTTTGGTGTAAATATAGTTAGACTCCTATAAGTATCAATGGTATATTCGAAATGCCACCATTAAACAATTTACTATGGCCTGACATATGCACTTTGAGTTTAACTAATGGTAAGAAAAGCCAGTTTTGTATGCTTTTTTGGTTTGTAGATGATCTCCATACAACATTACAAAAATTATTTCTGCAATTTTTTTTATTAAGATGGAAAAACTGTCCATAACAATTAGAAACCAATTGTGTTGTTTCAAAAGATTGTATTAAAATATATCTCCCTGGAAGTTGTATAGAAATAATTATATTGTCTTTTCAAAGCAATCTTAATAAATAAAATGGTATACTGTAGTATGATAATGAATGTGACAATGGCAACATGTTTTTTTGGAGAGATATATTATGTTTTAATCCTAAACACAGTTGCTGCAGAGAAAACTCTATAGAAGAGGATGGAACATACCTCAGCATGTCATGCAAATGATTGCTCTGTTATAATTGTCTTTGGTTTAAATAGAGAGAGGGAGGGAGAGAGAAAGAAGACTGCCTGCTTAAAGTGATTCCTATAGGGAAGTGTTTAGTACAATTTTATCTGAAAAGTTGGATACAACATTTCATAGTTACAAAGCTTGTGCCACATTTTCCCATGTGAATCAGATCTTTTCTCTCCTCTCCACATTAACCCTTCCATTTATGGAATTCTGTAATGAACTAGGCATATTTTTGTAATGACATGGTATAGCTGATATGCATAAAGTACAAATTGCATAGAGAGACAAAAATATTGACTTTGGCAGTATTTACAACCATCCATTTATAAACAATTTGCTAATATCTGTCATTTGTTCATCTAAGATATGTCCATTTGGATGCCATTTCTTAAACTTCTGCTTCCAAACATTTTACCCGTGGTTCAGGCTTGGCTTGAGATTCTTCTGTGTTTTTCCCGTTTCCCTTGGGTTCCTGCTCTGGAGTTTTGACACTTGTCTTTGTTTCTTTGATGTTCTTGGTTTCAATTTCTACCTTTTTCTCCTCCTTGTTGGAAAATGGAAATGTTTTCTTGTATCTTTAAACAAATTTGGAACAAGTTAGGAAATTGTAACCATAAGTCTCCAATTTTCTCTTCTCCAAAGGAAGCTAAGCATTTGCACTATGTCTGGAACAACTTGCCACTCAAAGAATTGAAGTAGGCAATGAACACATTCTTGAGAAGGTGGAAGGACAACTCAGATAACCCTTAGGATGTTGTATAGTTAACTTTGAACTCACCAGAGCCACATAAATGCCACTGTGCAGCACAGCAGTTCCCAATTCATGTGTTTATCCCCCAACAGAATTGAGGGATGCATTTAGGTAAAATCCCAAGACCAGATCAGAGCACTAGTGCTGGGTTCTTTTATGAGCTGCTGTTCCACAGAGGGTCACAGATCTGGTGGTCAAGAGACACATGGGCGTAGCCAGGATTTTTGTTAGGAGGGGCAGGACTTTCGTGGGGGGGGGAAGCAGGATTGATGAGATTGGTCAGTTAGTTAAATATTTCTATTGTTTTACTTGATCTGGGGGCAGCTGCCCCCCTGCCCCCCCCCGCTACATCCATGAAGAGACCATAACATGCAGATTATGTAAATGCACTTCCCTTCCATGTGCAGAACACTGTACATGAACACATGTACATTCATATGCAAATGTGCTTCACCTGTATTATGTTTCTACTGCATAAAAGAATAAACATGCCAATGAAGGTACAGGGTTAGAGGCTGACTTGCACAAAGCATTCTATCTGCAGAGTCCAAGGCTCACTTTCTTGGTCAACATGTTGAATGCGCACACGTCAAGGCAACAGATGTATAAAGATGCATATGGATATTTATTGTAGCAAATAAAACAAAAAAAATACCCTTACTTTTTGACATAGCAGACTGCTAAAACAACTGTTGCTGTGAAGAAGATGAGGGCAAGCACAAGGAGGGCAGTGGGTACACCTAGAGAGAGAAATAGATTGTTTTAGAATCAAAGAGTGTGAAGGGTAATCCATCATGTCTGGTGGTTTCCAAAGGCTGGTCAGCACACAACATTGATTTGTGGATGGGAATTCAAGGGGGCGTTTTGGACCTATACAGCCTTTCACTGCTCAGGACCAAAGTATTTGAGGAACTAGCTTGCTCTGTATCAGTGACTCGCTTCTCAGTAGTTGACTTGTCCTCTCTGCAAGAGTTTAGGAGATATGCAGCCAAGAAAGGGACATTTACTGTTACACTCCTTGCATTGTGGAATGTTGTTTTCAGGAATTGCTTTTCTCTCCCTGTTTTTTAAAAAACTATCTAATATATTTCTGTTTTAGCTTGTATTTGGTTTTTGTGACTGGTTGAGTTGTGGATGTCCTTTGTTCATATTGATGCATCTGTTGGTTTTGTTTTCATTTATGTGATTTTATATGAAAATGTGATTTTTTAAATTAAAAAAACCATGTTTTGTTTCTACTCCAAAAGTGTTATAAAATGTCTTAAAGCAGCACACTTTTAAAAAAATATACACAAAATATTTTGTGGCCAAAAAAAATTCCCTGGAACTTCACAGAACAGCAGGAATTTTTGTCATACTGGCATGCTTTTGTTGCTGAACAACTTGTCCCCACAGAGCATGTGCAACTAATTAGTCACCATGTCCTGGCGTATGATTCAGCCTGGGCGTAGTTGGTAGATTAATCTTGGCACTGATAATTTTTAAGCCACCCCAAAATGCCTGTTAGCATTACTTTATTTCTGTTCTTGTCCTCTCAGAGTTGGAGAAAGATGATGTCATCATCTAGACTGACGAGAAAACTCTAATGTTGCAGTGCTATGCACACTTAAAGGTAAAGGTAAAGGGACCCCTGACCGTTAAGTCCAGTCGCAGATGACTCTAGGGTTGCGGTGCTCATCTCGCTTTAATGGCCGAGGGAGCCGGCGTTTGTCCACAAACAGCTTCCGGGTCCTGTGGCTAGCATGACTAAGCCACTTCTGGCGAAAGCAGAGCAGCGCACGAGAAAGCCGTTTACCTTCCCGCTGGAGTGGTACCTATTTATCTACGTGCACTTTGATGTGCTTTCAAACTGCTAGGTGGGCAGGAGCTGGGGCCGAGCAACGGGAGCTCACCCCGTCACGGGGATTCGAACCGCCAAACTTCTGATCGGCAAGCCCTAGGCTGTGTGGTTTGGACCACAGCGCCACCTGCTTACCTGGGAGTAAATCCCATTTTATGATGGCAAATTCCATTAGCAAAAATTAGGATGGCCAGATGCAAAAGAGGACAGGGCTCATGAACCTTTAATAATTAGTAGAATAGGGAATTTTTTGCCAGCATAGGTTGCACAACAGTAGGATTAACTGAAGATCCCTCTTCTAATCAACTATTAAAGGTGCGGAAGTGTGGTCTGCTTTTCTATCTGGCCACCCTGGAAGGACATTTCCATAAAAAAAGACTTTGAAACCACTTCTGTAGCTCAGTATCCCTGGACTGAAATGAGATTGATTAAGAATTCTTTGACATAACTACTTTGTCGTGTCATCAGCAGCCACAATGAGCAGCAACTATCTGTCATGCCCTTTTGGATACAGGGGAAGAAGAACTCTCTTATATCTCAAAACTAGCACACCTCCCACAAGCAAGTAAGCAGCAGAAACCCACCTAAACCTGGGGGAGGGGGTAAGTTATAGCCCTCAACCACATTTCATGCAGATATCAAGGAGAGGAACATGGGGGAATGGGTGGTGGAAAGAGAGAAAAGGTGGTACTCACCTATCTTGGGCTCTGTCCTCACCCATTGCTTGTTTTAATTCCACTCATTGCCAGCACTAGGCCTATGACAGATTACTTCCAACAAGAGAATGTGACCCTTGACTTAAGGGCCGGGCCCCCTCAGTGTTTAGAAGGCCAATGTACAGTGTCCTGATGTCACATGACTACAGGCATGTGATATCAGAACGTCACGTCGGGTCCCCTCAATCCTCTGGAGTAGGTGGCACTTTTGCCTGCACTTAAGACTTTACCTTTCCTGATCTGTGGCTTTGAACAACCCGCAAGCATTCTTCACTTTCTCTCATCTACCTTTTCCCTAGTCTAATTTTTGGGAAGTTTCCTCTTTTGAAGTCAAATGCAACTTTCTTGGACTTTCCTGGCAATAGCCGACCTACATATATGGTGAATTTGAGACCACTGTGGCCACTGTTTCCAATCAGTTCAACACCACTTACATCCTGCCCTAGGTCCTAGGCACCACTAAACATAAAATCCTGGGTAGCTACCCCTTGGTTGATTTGTTGTTTTTCTAGGCATAGCTATTTAGCGTTTCTAAACATTTTGCCTCTTTGCCATGACTGGATTGTGCATATTCCAAGTCTGTATGAAGGTAAGATTCCCATTGGTGTGAAGCTGGTTTGAGAAACAAATCCTCAGACAGTACTGTTTTATAACAACAGAATTCATTTGCATTTTGGATAATGTCATATGGAAAGGCAGTGAGTGCACAGTAAATGAAAGTGGGAACACAACCTTAGTGGGTTCATGATGGAGGCAAGATTCAAACCAGGGGCTTCCTCAGCCATACTAATGCAAGGTGTCAGTTGGTTTTTTTCCCAAGGGATGTAATATTAAAATAAGAGTCTTCTGAAACAGATCTAGGCTAGGCCAAAAATAAATAATTCTTAAAATACATCAGAAATGAAGAATCCCCTTCACTCCTGCAGGTCTGGTTTAGTTTACATTCTTTACAGCTTCTTGCTTCAAAATGTCACCTTTCCCTTACCTCCACTCAATATGTATTTTTTAAACCTCAGATGAAGCCCTAGCTTTCCTTTTATTTGCATTAACACATCTACTGATGTTTTGTTATACCACTGGAAAAGACCAGAAGGCATGGGGAAAGTATGAAAACAGTCATACATATAATTCTCTAAGCTAAATAATGGGATGTTGCTCTTACCTCCAAACAGAGAATCATTTCTAAAGGCAGTTTGTTTTGCCGTGAGATGTAGGATCACATCCTCCGTAGTTGGTGCTGTTGGTGAAATGGTCTGCGTTACACATATAATACGATATAGCAGCTTTGAAGGCTCTTTAGTTTTCTGTGACTCAGATGTTTGAACTACTGCTGAAGTGTCCTGAGGCAAGACTGCAGAAGTAGAGTTTGCCTCCATAGTAACATCCAGGGATGCAGTTGTACTTTCTTCTGGTATGCAGGAATTAATCCATGTGTCTGAAAAGATGAGGGAAAGCGGTGCAATGAGATGTATTGACACTAGCATTTTGCATGCAGCTGAAATGACTTTTCATACTGAATTGCAGTGAACACTTTCCTCCTTGCTACAACCATCATAAATCAGGTGGTAATTTCTATTTCTTTTTGTTTGTTTGTTTGTTTGTTTGTTTAAAGTACACTTCATCATCCTCACCCTAGTGCCTCTAATAGCTAAGCTGGACGGGAACTGCACTGTCAGCGTAAGTGGGATCCCTGAGAAACAAGAAGGAGGTGTCAGCAGCAGTATGGCAGTTAACAACAGGGGAGGTTGAATATCCATTAGAAAAAAAATGTTTTGCTGGGTGCTCTTTCTCCTGCTCACAACAGGAAAATTGGGAGCATAACGGGAGTCGAAAGCATTAAATTCCTGCACATCTGGTCCTAATAGTGGTTATTTAAATGAAACGACATACTTACTCATTGCTTTCACAAAATTAACATCTCATCTAGTTTGGCCCTTAGGCCAGGAAAAACATTGGTTCAGAAAGTTACCCAACCCACTACATTGCGGTGGTACTTAAAACCACATTTTAAAGGCATGTTTTGTGTGCGCCTGTAGCCTGTAGGTGCTTTGATATATTAAATGCAGCAAGAGAATTGAGCTGCCAATGTGATCCTGAGGAATAACTAATCCCTTATTCTGAAGGTCGTTTATATAATTTACACAGTTTGAAAGCTATTATGACACCAATGGCCATTCTGAGTACATTTTAATATAATAGAAGGAAATGACCTCTTTACGGTTCTTCATATGAGTCCCTGGTGGAAGCTTGATGACGCATTTTCATTGACTGAATAGGATGCTGAATGACAGAGTGATATTACTTTTATCACCAGAGTCTTTAAGTGATGCCAAAAGTCACAGAGAGGACACAAATTTATCCAAGTACATTTTACACCAAGACTGTTAGAGATTAACACACTCATTATTAGGTAGTATTTTTGTGTTTTTGGAAGATGCACTGTTATCCTAGGATGAAGCGCAGTACAGAAATTTCATCAACAACATCATCATCATCATCATCATGTGAAGGACAGAGACACTCTGATCCAGTATCAACCAGTAGGGTATCTTTTTCTATCACAATTTGAACTGTATGGAATGTAAATTGTCATACAAGAAATAAAAGAAGCAATAAAATACAATTAAAAATCATGCACCATCTAGCAGAGTGCATTGCAATTGGTACACCATCAGTAATTTTCAAGAGGTTTATGAGGAAATAAATTGGGGAACTTTTAGAATTTAGAGAGAAAAATGTTTCTTTTTAATTTTGCCTATCTGCTCTCCCCTTCATTCCTTATATTTCCATCCCATCCCTAATTCATAGAATCTTAGAATCATAGAATTGAAGGGATCCCATGGGGTCATCTAATCCAACCCTTTGCAATGCAGGAATTGCAGCTAAATAATCTCTGGCTAATAGCCATCCAACCTCCACTTTAAAACCTGAAAGAAAGGAGAGTCCACTGTAACAAAGCTTGATCTGAAACCTTGACAACAACATACCTTGACACACCCAATGATTCTCCGCCCTGCCTGCTTTACTGCCCTTTCATACCATACATTTTGACCAAGGGGACACAGAGAAGTTAGCGGATAGTTTCCTCTCTCAGGTTGAAAGTTTATGTGTAACTTGTAGTTCCTTTTATCCAAGAGTCAGGGTAAAGTGAGAGATGGTGGAAAATTTAAGTTGTGGGGTGGGTGGCGCAGGCTGGCCATGATCTCATGGCAACTGGATAGCCTTCACACGAAATGTTGCTACATCCGCTTAAGAAAGAGATTTGATACAAAATATTATTGCTTGATTCATTATCTTGGCTCACTCACCTGAAGAATTGTAACAGTAAGCATGGGCTCGATAGTCATGTTTGGTTCTCCAGACGACTATTCCAGTGTTATTCCTACCACATTTTTCATTGGGAGTTATCCGGGAAATGACAACATACCCTTCTTGTATCCAGCCAAAACTACAACGGAAAACATTGTTTTTCTGTTAAGCATATGCCCATATCAAAGAATGTACTTGATAAAATTTAGCATATAAAAGCTAAACTGAACGTTTATTCTGGTCACTGTGGGCCATTGAATAGCTTGCTTGCTTACTGATTGATTGATTGATTGATAGATAGATAAATAGATAGATAGATAGATTAATTGTGTGAGGCCCAAGTTTTGTTTCTCCCTTAGAAACAACCTACTCTGCAACATGGAGCTTTTATAGAAGAAAGGAAAAGCAAATAACGCTGTAGAAAAGTTCTCTCACAGGTTTATCTTTAAAAAGATAGGCAATATTTTCTACTGTTGACAACTTTATGGATTTGCAATTCAGGTTCCAAGGTTTGCCATTTGTAGTCTAACACATGAAATTGTCATATGTTTAAATAGGGGGATGAAATGCCTATGAATGGGTCTGGACTGCATCACTGTGCAATTTGGCTTACTTGCAAATAAGCATGTATAAATTTAATACCACCTTCTTGCTGAATATGTATTTGATGTGGTTCTTCAGCATAATCAAACAACTCATCCAATAATAGCAAGTGTCTGTCACACACGACTACACTATCTCAAGGACACAGAAAGTTTTCTTCTTGGTTGTTTTTTTTTTTTTAAAAAAAAAAAAAACTTTATTTAGGGGAGCCCACCTAGGAGGCAAGATGAGGTGACCAATTCGGGCAGTGGGATCCATAGGAGTAGCAAATGCAACCTCCAAAGAATGCAATGCCCGCTGCCACAGTAGCAGTGACAGCTGTGGCATACGCCTTGAAGACTGGATCTGCTGCCTTCTCAGCATCCCCTCATGCAGCAACCTCTTGGCATAGGGAGGAGCTCCTCACACCCATGTTCCGATGTAGATATTTATCCTGCCCCCATTCCCGATGTAGATCTTCACACACCACTTCGTCTCTGGTGGGGGTGGGGGGAGGAACCATTTTGCGCTTCACCGCAAGTGTCAAAACGTCTTGGGCCAGCCCTGACTTTAGCAATTTCTGCACATTGAAACACTATACACATCTGTTTAGAAGCAAGTCCCATTGTGTTCAGTGGGGCTGACTTCCTAATAACTGTGTTTAAGATTCAGACTTAATAAAATTGTCAAGAAGAGGAAATGAAAAGCTGTATAATGTCACAGTCAGGATGTTACATGGTAAGTAATGTAAAACAAGAGTGTAAACGGAATGAAAGACATGTTATAAAAATGTGCAAAGATGTCAATGATTTGATTACTAACTATTTCTGAGATCTAAGGATCTACGCAAACAGTTCTGTGACCCTAAGGAGGCTTTGGGGCTTACAAGTATTGAACAGCAACTCTTCCTGTCACATAGCCCGTCTCTTTGGAAACTTGGGGACGTTTCAAAAGGAGTTTGTGATATGGGATAGCAGGATCCTGTCAATTTTTCAGTTGGTCTACTCTGAGTACGACTAATGTTGGATGTTACTCTATGGACTTAGACTTAAATATTTGAAATCCCTTCTGTGAAGGAAATGAACAGAGACAGTCACAGCACAATCCTAACTCAATGTAAGTCCTATTGAATTCAATGAGGCTTACTCCCAGGTAAGTGAGGTTAGGGTTGCAGCCTTAATCACAGAATGTTGATGTAATAAAAGTCAGAATAAGGTGTAGATATTTAATTATTTCATGCTTTAGATTCATTTATAATAATATTTTTTAAAATATTGTATCTACAAAGAGATGTCTATTTGCCAACCTACAATAAAATATTTTAAATGTTGAAAGATTTTCTGTACCTGCAGGTTTCAAAGCCATGCTTCCGAGCCTCTTCAACCTGAGATTTATATGCCAACTGTAACCCCAGCTGCTCGCATATTTGTCGTGCAGTGACAAAATTAAATACACCTTTATTGTTAACATGTGAAGCAAGAGTTATTCCAGAAATCCTGCACTGGAGAGTCTTAACATCTGCAAATAGAGAAGAAATACATCAAATGATTACTTGTAGAAATTTGATCTTTAATTTCATGTACTTTGAAGAGTGGAAAAATTATAAGAGCTACTTTACATAAAGTCAAGTATAATTACACCAACTAGCTGAGTCGCTCCAGCATTCCAATCCAGGGTCATGCCTATTCCCAATAACCGATATTCTTTAACTAAAAATAACTTTGGTTAGTAAGGATCAGGGAGAGCTGGGTTTGAACTCTCCCTCAGCCTAGTCACTCTCTTAAAGAATTGCTGTGAGGGTACAATGGAATGTAAAAAGAATAATGTACACAGCCGGGGAGCACCTTGATATCCAAGGATTGGTTTGGGAACATGTGCTTTTAAATGTGTTCATAAATGATCTAGAGTTAGGGGTGAGCAGCGAAGTTACCAAGTTTGCTGGTGATACAAAATGGTTCAGAGTGGTTAAAACAAAACAGGATTGCAAATCGTCTTAAGCAGGGTGAAGGAACAGTAAAATGGCAAATGTCATTCAATGTAAGCAAATGTAAAGTGATGCACATCAGGGCAAAAAGCCTTAATTTAATATATACACTTACAGGATCTGAACTGACAGTGATTGACCAGGAACAGAGGCAGTTTTAGGGGAGCAGGACTGGTTTGGGCGCCACGGTGCAGGGGTGCCTCAGCAATGCTGTAGAGCGCAAGAGATGGGTGTGTGGGTGCTTGATTTTAGTGTCGTCGTACAGGGTGCTGCTGAAAATTTAGAGCTCAAAGGCTGCCACTGCTGGGAACAAGACCTTGGAGTCTTGAGAAAAGCCTGAGGAAGTTTATGAGTATAGGCTACCATGTGGGGGACTTTTTAACCAAGAGAAAATTTGAGTAAGCAGGGACATTATAGAGGTGCATTAAATTATGAATAGCATGAAGAAAATGGATGGAAAACTGTTTTTCCCTTTCATAATACAGTGGTACCTCAGGTTAAGAACTTATTTCGTTCTGGAGGTCCGTTCTTAACCTGAAACTGTTCTTAACCTGAAGCATCACTTTAGCTAATGGGGCCTCCTGTTGCTGCCGTGCCGCCGGCGTACGGTTTCTGTTCTCATCCTGAAGCAAAGTTCTTAACCCGAGGTACTATTTCTGGGTGAGTGGAGTCTGTAACCTGAAGCGTCTGTAACCTAAAGCATATGTAACCCGAGGTACCACTGTACTAGAATTCAAAGTCACTTGTTGTTCAAAAAGAACATTTGACAAATGAGGTACAGTCAAGATGATAAGGGTCTATCAGATTTGGAGGGAAGGAATATCTGCAGTATTCTGCAGAACAGTTAGCCTTGGGAATAAGAGACATCCTTTCTTTTAAAATAAGGGAACAGGGTTTAAAAATAAGCATTGTGTATCTGAATCTTGACTCCTCTTTCCTCTTTAGTCATCAATTTGCCTCAAACAATACTCTACTCCCCAAGGACCAATTTTTCTTACCAAGCTGAGTGCTCTCGGTGCATGCAAATATTTGTGGTGTTTCAGTGCCAACACTACCATTAGGCAGGAAGGGACAGTACATATTAGAGGGCATAAGATTACCGGTATTTAAAACAAATTTAATTCCATGGCATCTTTTGGAGTTTCTGCTTCAAATAGCAACATGAGTTTGCTATCTTTTTTTATTAAGTGCTTTACTCATAACCTAAGTTTCCTAAGATTAGGAAGTTTACTTGAAACAGGAAAATGAAGTTAATTGAAAGAGCTCTGTATGATTTCTTGTGCACTGACAGATAGAACTGGAGAGTTTGATAAAGCTATATTAGTCATTCCAGCGGTTTGGCTGTTCTCTCTCAGGACTTGAAGTGGAAATGGGTGTGGCTGAACTTGCAAGGAAGGAAAAGGAGGAAGGGAAGGGATTCTATCTGAAACGATGGGAACAAGTAAAGGAAAAGGGAAAATTATATTAAGCTTGTGGCGACTGGAATTTTTTTTAGCATGGATAGAGTGCTGGACTGTGCTCTATGGCAACTATAACCTGGGCTGTGAACTTACTGGCTAAAAACAGGTGGCTGGCTAGCACTCAGCAGAGCAACTTTAAATCATTTTAAAAGTCATTAAACTAACAACCAGCAAAAACTTTTGAACTGCTCAGTAGATTCAAAACCTTGTTTTTTTGTGGGTTGATAAACACATTTTGAAGATGTTAAGAGGGAAGGGAGGAACAAATCCAAGCAAAAAAATAAAACTTAAAAAAAAAACCACAGAAAAATATCTAGTTCTGCAGCTAAGGTAACTGCTGCATTACTTGTAACACCTGATTCAGGATTTCATTTTTGAATAATTTATTAACATTCTAGTTGCATCTTTAACTGGAGACACTTAAGAGTTCTTGGCTGCTTCCAGACAGCCTGTTTATTGAGTATCCTGATTTGTTTGCATAAAGCTTATAGGGAGGTTAGGTGACGTTGGCTATTTATTGAGAATTCATTTTGATTTGTTTGCAGGGAGGTTATACAATGTTGGGCCAAGCAAGTGTTATTCCATCCATTCCAGTGCATCTTTATTGCAAAGAGTCCAAACTTTGGGGGCCAGAAACAAGTTGTGTGAGAGCATAAAGTCAACTTTAACAGTGCCAGCCAAATTTGCTGCCATGTGTCTGAATCCCACCCCAAAACAGTGGCAGTCTGGAAGCACCCTTTATTGTTTAGGTATCCTCCTGCTCTGTGTTTCATTTTACTGCAATCCGGGATTAATTTGCAGAGCTGTGAATAATCTTGCTGAGAATAGTGGGCTGGATTTGATTACCTTGTCCTTACAGTGCTACAAAACACTTCAGAAAAAAACAGTACAAGCAACATACTAAAAACGTACCTTCCAAAGGAAAATTGTGCTGGGCTGTGATGCTTGCAATCCAGGTTGAGAAAAAGAAAATTGTAACTCCAACATGAGATGCCATCCTCGGGAACAGTAGGTAGCAAGATTCAAGCCAGGTTGCTTCCTTCCCACCCTGCAGTGTTGAAAATGCGACGCCTGGCGCACCTTGTGATCTCCGAATGAGGTCCTCTCTTGAGAACTGCTGGACGGCCACTGTGCTCCACCGCAGGCAGGAACGAACTTGTTGCTGAGCTCAAAAGCCATCCCACAGGTCAAGGTCACTAAGTGGAAACGCATGACACCCCCCCCAAAAAAGCTAGGGGGCAGCCTGGAAAATAAAACTTGTGCTGACTCAGAAAACGTACAGCTGAGGAAGAGAGATAACACGATGTTATACTCTTCGTCTTATAAACAACGGGAAGATTTCCCCTATAGCTCTGGGGTGCTCGTTCTGTGACAGTTCCTGTTTAGGCAGTTGTGAGTCACTTATCCCTTCATTCAGCCTAATCACTTGTTAACCAGAAGCTGCGGGTGTGGTGTGTAAAACTGTTGATTACCTTATATGTAAAAACATGGAAAACAGAACTTTTGATATAAATTTATAATTTAGATGCATGGTTGAAAGATGAAAAAAATGACTATTTGACTGAGGTAATGGTTTACAAACTCTGTTTTTGGGAAGGGATAGAATCATAGAATTGTAGAGTTGGAAGAGACCCTGAGTCATCATCTAGTCCAACCCCTTCAATGCAGGTATCTCAATATAGAATCAAAATTTGATTTGATTTGAAACTAGATGCAGTGATTCAATTTGTGCTTATACACAATCCAGTCTCTGACAGACTCAAGTTTTCCTGCCTGACTGTATCTCTTGTCTTTCTCCTTGTCAGCAGTGTCACGATCACATCTAAGGTAGGAGAGATGCCATTAGGGCGTGCACTGAGCATGGCCAAGTGACTCCTCAAGAAGCTGTGAATGGAACATGACAAAATAGCCAAATGCACACAGAGAGTGTGGATCAAAGCCACCGTCCTTATTTTAAAGCAAACTGATGAGAAAATGTGAAGAACTGAAGTCTGGAAAAACGATTAACAGAGAGAAACCAAAAGTGCCTGAGTTGTGGTGTTTTTCATGAAGGCTTTCTCTTGCTTCCAAAGGATCACCCCCTTTAGTGTGTGCTGTTTCCCCTCCAAAAAAAAGATAAACAAAGTGTTCACCCATTGTGTTGGGACAGGTATCGGAGGGGTGAAATATGCCCCCATTGCTAAGAACAAGGCAGCCTAAGTAACACTCCGAGTCTAGCTATATAGATCTGTAGAGGCAAGCAGGGGTGGGACTTGGTAATCTGTCATAATATGGTGACCTGTGCAAGGCCAAAATTTTGCTCCCCCCCAAATGGATCTTCTCAATTATTGATCTTCTCAATATTGTGCCCACTTGGCTTAATGACCTGTGTGGCAGAACAGCCCACACTACCATGAATCTAGCGCTGAGGAAAGAGTAAGGGTGAGCAATGGGAAAATGATGACGTTGACATCCTAGCTGAGTCATGTTCTATCACCACACTGACCTCACAGCCATTTTGAGCTAGGGCAACGATACAATGCTATTGACTTTATTTTCCCTTAGTAATGCCATCATGTAGCCAAAAGCAATTGACTACATAACTCCAGTGAATCACATTCATTACGTCATCACAGAATGGCTGTGATCATGTAGCAAAGGGGGCGAAATAAATCTTATAACAACATGGCAAAAGCAAAAGCACATCTATAAACTGGGGGATTTTGCAAGGTTGGGTTGATGGACAACATATTGTCCCCAGAGTCAAACCTTGTGTCACAAAAAGGTCTGTGCTTTAAAAACTACACAGTGTCAATTGCACTTAAAAGGATAATGGAAGCCTTTAAATTTATTCCTGATTGTTTTTGTGTTTCCATTTCCATTTAAACTTGTGTTTGTACAAAAAGCACACTTGAGAAGATGAGTGCTTCACCCTGTATTACTGAAAACAGGGTAGAGAGAAAGAAAGAAAATTTCAGCACCTATTTTTTTCTTAAAGATTGCTAATCATTCCATACATACAACTTGTGTTCTCTGATGGAATTCCTAAGTGCCCATGCACAGAACAAATAAGTCACAAATGACATGAGCAACACAGAGGACTCTGAAACAATATTTTATTTCCAAATCTCAAGTATGTGATGCTATACAGTACAATACTAGCACACCTGTGCAAAGTTTTACAAAATTTAAAACAGGATACACAAAATAGTGCCTCTCGAGTTCCACCTACTTTAAAACATCAGTGCTGTGCACAAAATACACATGTGTCTTGTTAAAGCCAAATAAATAAAATATTGCACTTCCAAAAAAACAACAACCCCAAAACAAAATCCTATTTTGGTGTGAATGGTGTAAGATTGCTGACTTGCTCTTTGTAGCCACATGAGTCTTGTGAATTTAAAGGAATAGAACTTTTTTTTAAGAAAGACCCCCCAAAATGCATCATCTTTTCTTTGTCTCAAAAAATATGGCACTGATTTGTAACCCACTGAGCCAATACTTATTAACAATTTAATTATGTTTGGACTAAAATCCTGTTAACAAGAAGACTGGCATTTCAGGCGCTCTATACATTAAACTGTTTTCCCAATAATTAGTGAAACAGTAAATCATTTTTGTAGCAGGTAGATGGCCCCATGTGTCAAAGCTATGCATCTTAAGTAATTCTACTTAAAAAAAATAATGCAGTGGTTTCACAGTAGAATTATTGTAAGGGAAGAAAATGCAGAATGAGGTGTTGCCTCTCAACTTACATTGGTATTATCCCATAGAGTTGGTTCAGGTTTAACATTTCTGCTGCCTTAACCATGCTTAAGGACTTGGGACTACATGCTCTGCCCCACCTGCATGCTCAAACCCCAACTTCCATATATGAATTCCTTCCGTTGGCTTTAACCATGATTAAGGCTTACATCAGCATTGACTTTAATGATGGTTAATATACTAATTAGGGTTTGCTATTGAACAGAAAGTGAAAGTTTGTTTTAAAATTCTGGTTAGCAGCAAACAGTGGTTTAGTTCAGAGGTAATGTAAACTTTAGCAGTGGTTAAGATTGGGAGGAAAATGGTAGAGAATTCACTCCAGAAAGGTCATGGAGCTCACTCCTGCAATTTATGAGCAGATCCATGATCTGACCATAGCTGAACAAAATGAACTACTAATATCAGAATTTAATTTTGTAAAGTTGGTTGATCACCTCATAAGAAATGTTCCACTGTCTAGGGAGTTAACTTTTCCCTTTTACTTATTGAACAAAATATATAAACCACCTACTTTAAATAAATAAATCAAGCAGTTTACATAAAAGAGCTTTCTGATTTGGGTTTTTGCAATACCATTGTTATTCCTAATTTCCTGATTGTCTGTAGCAGAAGGTGTGCCTCAACTATATTTCACTAGAGTGAAAAACTACATTGTATCTATTCCATATCAAAGTCATTTCATCCAAAAGCCAGCAAAAAACCTTTAATTTGATTATTTGCCCACCTTTAATTCCCCTCTTCCAGTTTGAGATCAAATGACACACTTTCTCAGTAGCCTTATTAAACGTACTTAATCACAATATTTACTCTTCTGGAGCCGCTTAAGAGACATATCTGAAAATTCAAAGTTGTGTTTCAAACAGCTGCTTGAGTCAAAATTAAAATCATACCACACTTCTATTTCCTGAGACTCTAACGCTCATTAAACTGAAGATAAATTATCAGGCATCAAATGACATCAGTTATAAGTTTATACTGTGCTCTACCTCTTTATCCTTCTCAACGCATAAAACAGATTCCTGCAAGAATAAGTTCCTACAATATGTCTAAGTGTTCAACAGAGTTTTGAACTCATGCCCAGCTAGGAAAAGCTATTAATATCCTGTCTGAATCAGAGCTCACCATGCTTCCAACACTTCCTTCTGTGCCTCCAATTCCAATACAAGAGAAGTTATCAATTTCAAACACAAATGAAAGCTAGATAAGCTTGTGCAAAAGGCTAGCACAGTATGAGCACAAACATCACTCAAGATGCTTCCTCCAATAGAAAGCTTCATGAATGATGAAATATACTCAGAGTCAAGTATGAATTTCATGCTCAGTACATAACAAATGGTAAAACCACATCTGTGTTGTTTACATTCCATTGGCTGAAATGTTCCCTGACAGAAATGTCAGTTCTCCTCTGCAAATATACTACGCCTTCTTATATGAATGCAATGTAGGTTTGCTGTGCTTACAGCAGGTTACCAGTTATCACCAACGTGGGTGACAGATTTTGCAGACCCAGAGCCATTTCACACTTACTAGAGCATGCCTTCTGTATGCATAATAGAGACTGTATGTGACTGATTGGGCACCTCCACTGAACCCCACCATGTGTATCATGTACCGCATGCACATGACTCTGGTGAAATCTCCCCATTCAAAAAGAAAAGAATGAACAAAGTATGTGTGAAGTAACAAAGACTGTGTTGCAAGTTATGTTGTATGTGTGGTGGAGTGACAAATGTTCCTGCTTCCATTCATGCCGAGAACCTGTTTTGAGACCATTGGCACCAGCTTGTAGCCAGGACACAATGCCTTTAGTATTTTTCCATTTAATCTTTTGCTTATTCCTTATGATTGTGAAATCAATTCTCTAATCTATTATAACGCTAAGGGCTAAAAATAAATAAATTGAAAAGCCCCTGAAATTTATAGAAGGAATCAGTGCTGACATTTATATAGGAAGAAGGCTGCGAGTGACATCCCTCAGAAGCACTGGAATTTGTGTTCCACCTATAACCTAGATGTCAATGCCCAGTTTTTGGTCAAACACTATCTTTATATTCTCATGTAGTGATATTCAGGCACATCAATCAAATAACAATTAGCATGAAAGAGAGAACAGCATTTATTGGCTGGTGCATCTGGCTAGATAAAAATCACACGGCATTCACAAGTCTGATGGCACAGACGAAATTAAGCAGTAGGTTACTGATCACATTTAACCACCCCAAAAGTGACAAAGCACTGCTCTGCTTTGTGCACCTCGGTTCTCAAACAGGTGCTTACTGCTGTATCTTTAAGTGGTTCTCCTCCCCATTCATGCTTTGTTATTCCGTGCGCTGATCATGTTGCAGTCCTGAGTTCCACCAGAAGTATTGCTGGACAGCAGAACAGGTAGCTTTCACTCGTGGCCCAGTCGACAACTCAGTACAGGAGGAAAAGCAGTTGTATAAACTGGAGATTCCCAGCACCACAGCAAAAATGACGATAACAGCAGCTACAATCCAGAGCACGTTCCAGTGTTTATGCAGTTTGGGGTACAGTATTTGTACATAGTGGATAACAACTTCAAGTTTGCTGTAAAATGAAAAGGAATCAAGCATGTATGTAGAAGTTACAAGTTAGGTACCGGTAGTTCCGTTATTTGGAAAGCTACCATATCAGACTGAATGGCTTAGCAGCACAGATGGCTATCCACATCAGGTCATATGCCACAGGATCAAAGGTACACTGTCCCCATGAGCATGAAGTAGTTCATTATTTTTGTCTCAATTTTAGTACTTTTATAATACATATCTTTTCTCTCTTTGTTTTTTGAGATGAGAATTGACATATTCATATTAAAAGTATTACAGTTGGCATCAGAAGAAAATGAAATATTTATAGCATCTACAGTCATTTAGATTTTTCATCATGAGATGAAACTGTCGTCAAAGGTTCCAATAAAAACTAGATGAGAAGCTGACTGTCAAGGAAGCCAGTATATTCATTAAATTTGACTTCGGTTTCACAGCTATACCATTTAAAACTTAGGCTAAGAGTATTGAAAACAAACAGGTAACACACAAGTATTCTAACAGCTCTTGTTCTAAATCAGTTTGTAAAGAGTATTACTTCTTGTTGTTAGCCGCTCTGAGCCTGGCTTTGGCCGGGGAGGGCAGGAAACAAATAAAAATTTATTATTATTATTATTTATTAGTGGTGTTTTAAAGGGGTAGGCCCAAGCCCTAGGACTTTTGTGCTGGCCTCCATATCTCCTCCACTCCCACCTGCAAAAAACGTTTTTCAAAACTTTGCTTAGAGGCAGCAAGGCAAACCACAGTACCATTAAGACCCAGCCACTTGGCATCTTAATTAAGGCAAATTAAGTCCTGACAGCAAGAGTCAGAGTTTGTTCCCCCATGCTCTGAAAGTTGGCTTCAGTGTGCATTTTTGGTTATAGAATAGCATATGCATATTCTATGCCAATTTGCCTCATAAGTCTGTGCCCAGAGTCTTTTAACTGCTTAGGATATTCCTACACAATCCCTCACTTTCTCCTTCATGTAACATAAATGTATTTTAGAGGCTCAAATGTGATTGAATCATCATGTATGAAAGCACTCCTTGTCCCAATGCCTTTATAAATTTTACCCACTGGCTCATATGAACAATAAAATGCCAACCTGAATTTATCTGTTTAAATTTCATCTTTCCAGGAACAACAGTAACCTTGCCTCTGTTGCCCATAAAATTATTTTTGCTTGGAAGAGTTGTTCTAAAAAAGCTGGTTGGAGTAGCTTTACCACACTGATGGCATTCTTCTGAATCAACCTCCAAAGCATGCCAGAAGGCAGCACACATTTAATGAAACAAATTAATACTCACTTTCTAAATCAGAGGAGAGACCTCCAGCTGTTGTTGGACTACAACTTCCATCATCTCTGATCATCGGCTATGCTGGGTGGGCTCAAGTCCAACAGCATCTGGAGGGCCACAGGTTCCTGACCCCCTCTCCAGCTGTTTTCTCACCTGTGCTGCTTGCTGATTTCATCGTCGCTTTCACCTGCTACACATTCTTTGGGGCTCTCATCTATTTTCTCTTCATCATCTTCTTTCAGCTCTTCAAGTTCTTTGGTTTTCTTTAAGCCTTCCTGATAACTTTAAGAGGAAAAAAAGAAAAGAAAAAAGACGTGTGTACTCTTCTTTTTCATTTTTAAATAAAGAGCGTAATTCATTCATGCTGCATGGCTCAGACAAAAAAATTAAACAATCACAATGACCTTATTAAGTCTGCCTCATGCTTCTACTGTACTTGCTCCTGATGTCACCACTGTCACTGTCCTATTTTTAAAAAATATATCTGATAATCTAAGGTTGGTTTCCAAGTTACCCAGGTATTCTATAATAATAAGGTATGTATTTTGAACAAACCTAGAAATTCATTGAGGAAAAGCAGAGTGAAGAAAGGCTTTGTTTGTTTGCTACTATGCCATTTCTCTCTAAGTTTGAATCAGGTGGGTAGCCATGCAGCTTCAGGGGCAGGGCCAATCATACGGTTCCACTGCCCCTTGATTTCATGGAGCCCCTTGTGGGTAATCAACATGCAAATGGTACTATAATGTCACCTAAATCTGACCTGAGAGGCTATTGCTGTATCAACTAGCTTTAGAAACAACCAACGTAAAACAGAATTTGCCAAAAATAAGGAAAACAATTCTCAACTAAATGTAGGACAAAATACAACCTCATCCAAACACAATAGCTGGGTCTGAAATTTGCTTCATGATCAATGGGCTGGCCTTGATAAAGAGGGAATGCTACCAACAAAAGCAAACAGAATACTCCAACATGCAGGTGGGGAATGGGCTCAGCTGGATATCCATGAATCGTGATGAACAGAAGGACAGAAGAGCACAGGCATGCTACCCACACATAATTATAGCTAAATGTAATTATGAGATTTGAGTAAGTCCTGTTTATTTTGAGAACATGTCCCTGCTAAAATGCCACACAGTTGCTCTTCCAGGGACTGCAAGTTAAATCGTGCAATGTTAACTGGTGACACCTATAGAGGCCATAGTCCCCCTATCCAAATTATCAATGCTGGAAGACACATGATAAACTCTTCAGATCAGTCAAGATTGATAGATTCTAGTAGTGTAGTAGAGATTATAACATTACTCTTTAAGCACTAGTGATAACTGCAAATAATCTGGGCGATGTGGAATCCAAATCAGTTTCAAACTGGTTTAAGTGGTGTGGCTTTCTTCCAAAGACCATGGGAAGCTACTTTGTATTTGCTAGCAGAACTATTGAGTCTCTTTCCTGGCCTAACAGTTCTAGTGGTACAGAGGCAGGAGCCAAGTTACATAATAAACCACCGTGTTTGTAGACACATTCTAAATGGGGAATTCTGACCTTCCTACTTGTTATGGAATTCTAAACATGAATAGAGCTTGTATATATTTAAAATTAACAGAAGTTATGTCTTATTGGTTTATATGCTAAACACACACACATTACCTCAGGGTTCTAGTTGTCTCACCAACAACAAAGCCCCTACTTTGGAACTGGCTCTGCTACTCAGATATATGAGCCCAATGACTTTCAGTGAATCACTAGACATAACTTGTGATGTGAATCATGCTTCTTTGGTTACAGTTTTTTTTAAAAAAATGGTATTTATTCAGAGTTTCAAAAATACATGAATACAATAAAAAACAAAAAGATACAACAGAAAAAAAGAAAAGAAAAGACTAAAAAAAGTAGAATAAAAAAAGAAAAATACACATCCCATATTACATCTCTTCATTTACTTGTTTCTTAGACCTCCTCGCACCTCCCTTTTTTTGTTCTGACTTAATTCGTTGTTTCAGCAAATTCTTCCCATATTTCTCAATTTTTATTTAAATAATTTGTCTTAACAATCTATCTTATTAATTAATTCAACATATCCTTTCCATCTTTTACCATATTCTGTTATTCAATTTACCTTAATTTATTTAACCTTATCTTACCTTAAAAGCCTTAAAATTCAAAATTTAAACCATATTTATACATAACTCCTTAAATCCTTTCTACTAAAGCCAATTAATTCCTTTCCAGCATTTTCCCTGATATTTCATTAATATTACACTAATTCCAAAAATAAAAAAAGAAATTTTCCCCTAGTTGTTATCCAACGTCCCTTCTTCCTGGTTTCGGGTTATGTCAGTCCTTTCTATACATTCCATCCAGTCCATCAATCTGGTGATCTTATATCCGAGGCCCTTAAGTCTCTTCTATGCCCCTTCTGCAGATTTTCTTGTTCTTGTTTGTAGTTGCACTCTTCCTTGTCTTTTGTTGGTTTCTTTCTTAATTTCTTCCCTTTCTCCTTGGGGAGTAGGTCTCCAGGGGATTCCAACCGGTAATAATCTCTATTTTCCTTCATCAAGCCAGTCCATTCCCCACAGTCCCACTCCCTGTCATCATCTTTGTGTTCCAAAAAGTGGTTGTCCAAAACGTAATTGTCAACATGTTTCATAGTCCCACCCACCAGATTTAAGAGCTTCCTTAACTCCAAACACTTCCATGTACACTCCAAGTTCAATCTTCCAATGCAACAACTTTTGTTCCTGCAGGTCTTTGAATCTCTCCATTTGTGTTGCTTGGGGTGCGATCACAACCTCCTCCATCTTCCTCTGCCCTTGCACTTGCCCAATCAAACCAGTTTCCTGGATTGGTCACTGTATAGTTTCTTTATCCTTATTTCCTGTTAATTCATATTCACTGGCTACGGCAGTCATCAAGTCCAACTTCTCATTCATCAAATTCATCCTCTCATGCAACTGCTCCAGCAAAGCATTTGTCTTATCAAGGGCAGACACCAAAACTTCCTCCCAGCACATCTCTATTCAAGGTCAAAAGACTGGTCCCACGATCTCAATCTCGCAGCTGTAACGTCTCCGAGTAAACTACAGCAACAAATTGACAAGCTCCCTCTAGGGGACACAATTTCTATTTGTATCCATCTTTAAAAACATATCCAACAAAAGAAAAAAGAAAATTACTTTCAATTTTCAAATACTTTGTTTCTTTAAAAAGCAGAAAGCAGCATTGAAGTTAATTTGTTTCTCTTTTTTTGACTGTCTGTCAAAGTGCTCCACTTTCAATCAATGAACATCTCCAACAGTTTCTGTCCTGACACCCCGTTCCCAGGTTTGAGACGATGGAAACTTATATTCCTTTACTCTCTCTCCTGCAGGCTTAAACAGTCAAATTCTTCCCCCCCTTTTCTCCTGCTTTCCAAGGGGGTTTTATTGGTTCTAGATGCAGGAAAATTCAATCTTTAAAACAACTTTCCAGGCTCTTAGATTGTAAAGTTTTTGCTTCAGTCTATTTACAAAAAGCGGAAGGCGGACTTCCTGTTTAAACCTTCCCGCTTCAGTGCCTAATTCAAGAATTTCTTGATCCAATTTTCCGTTTTTACTCACGGGTACTTGTTTAGAGTCCGAATGTCAACAGGAAAAAGTCAGCGCTCTCCGGCGATGGCTGTGCAGCTTCCCTCCGTGAAAGTAGCAATCGGTTCGCTGCACCGTGCTGCTCACCCCACTTCGCTCCAGAGCCCCCAAAAAGGGGTTTCCCTGCGAGTAGGGGAGGCGCTCTTGGTGCTCTGCCGAACCCCACGTTCCCAGGCTCCTCTGCCTGGGATTTCTAGCGGGTCCCCACCTTCGCCGCGGCGGGAAGACCCAATTTCCATGGAGCCCGTTCCTCCAATCGGAGGAACTCCGCCATTCGCCAATGGCCCTAACCCGGAAGTTGGTTACAGTTTTGTTTTAATTCTTTTCTCAACTTAATTGTTATTAGCCTTCTGAATACATGGTGCCCTTCTGTTTTTGCTTAAATGTAGATGCACAACTGCTATGGCAATGGAAACTGATGAGAAAACAAAGGAATGAAATGTGACTATCATCTCACTGAATTTTGTGTGTGTGTGTGTGTGTTAATTAGTTCAGTTTTGGAAATCCCATATTTACAGTATAAGGACAAACATGAAGGAGGTTTTCCAGCCCGCTCACAGGTCCTTATAATATCAGTGGAAACAGTTGGTCCTGGCAAGTATTAACTGCTTTCAATTTAACCTGAGGACTGCCATTTGTTTAGTTTAGTTTTAATTTATTTGAATTAATTTTGGGATGCATTTTAATCGATTGCTTATTTTTATGTATATTGTGTTATTAATATGATGTTAGCTGCTCTGAGCCAAGCTCCGGCAGGGGAGGGTGGGATACAAATAAAAATTAATTATTGTTTATTATTATTAGAAAGATTCTACATTTCTGCAAATCATTTATTTGCATAGCAGCCTATAAAATTCATGAAAGCATGAGGAACCCATACACAACTGCACTAGCTAATAATTAATAAATTGCCCATAATGTAGCCTCCCTCTTTAAGGATTCAGAATGCACACATACTCACCCTTTGTTATAAGCCTCTTCTTCTATTTTGGCTTTTATCTCTGGGCTGATCTCTTCCAAGGCACTCTGTACTGGTGCTGAAGGAGGTGGTTCACTCTCAGGGTCCCCATTTGATTTTCCACTAGTAAATTTAAAATTAAACACAGATAACTTTATTATCTCATCTAATATTATGTACCCCCACCAGAATGCTTATGGGTCTCTTGATCTTTGGGAGGGTCTTTGACGTCCATACAGTGCAAAGCCTTATAAATACAGCTGGGCTGAACACTTGATCCAGCCCTAGTTGGTCTTTTAGTGGGAATATTACATACCACAAAGCTCAGTGGGTCAAGCTGCCATTTGACTCCTCCCTTCCCAGAATTGCCTCCTGCAGTTTCCCAATATAACCCTGTAGGGTATTATAAAAGAGCGATTGCCTTGAATTTTCCTCTTCCTTTCTCATCCCTTTTTATTTTATGTTACACTCCCTTGCAATTACTTGAAATGGTAAAGTGTCATTATGTGTACACACTTTCAGATCTGTTGTGTGCTCTGTGCTTCCCCTCTGAAATCCCCTTTCCATTCATAACTTTTGCCTAACCAATTCTATTTCATCTTCTCTGTTTTGCTACTTACCATGTTCACACGCTCTGGAGCCCCTATTGCAAAACTGAGTGCACATTCTGGCTAAGTTAGTTCTACGACAAATAGAGTAACAGCACTGTAACCTTCAGTCAGCAGGTTGTTTTGGGTCAGCTTTACTAACATGAGGTGTTCTTTCAGACCTGCTTGGCTGGTCTGGATAGCCAGACAATATACAGTACGTAGATTCTAATAAAATTCAAAAGACAGAAACAGAAAGCATTGTCCCAAAGGAAAGGGTTGCAGCTTGATGCTAAGCTTCCCTGTCCGTTACGGAAGCAGAAGCTATGCAAGAACAACTTGGGGGATTCGCCTTGGTGATGTCAGAGAACTGCAGTCCTGTCTTGGGCACTGCTGCTTTCTGATTGCTGCTTGGCTGCCAGCACATGAGGGAGGAGAGATTTTGTAGGGATATTGTACAACTCCAGCAATTCTCTCACCTCTAAATAAAAATGATCCTGGAGAAACTCCACTGAAATTCTCATTGCTGTGGAAAAGTTAGATACTTTATATATACACAGCATCATCTTGGACCCTTCAACAAATCACTAATCATAATTCTGAAATGTCAGCAAGAGATTTCCTTCAAATGTGCTGTATTTCCTGAAGGCAAGTGCTCTGCCCTGTGAGAAAAGCTGCCAATATACAGTAAACTTTCTAGGAAGTACGTTCATGCATGGAGTTCCAAAACACAAGCACATCCTGTGTTCTTAAGAAAAATCTTTCGATAAAACCTGAAACAATGGCTGGGCTGGGCATTTGTTATTCTCATGTTTAAAAGCCTTCGTTCAGCATGCTATTACTTTAGGTTGTATCTATCTAAATTCTACTCAGAACACAATGGACCCAAATTAGTCATGTCAATCAACTTCAATGGGTCTACTCTGAGTACAACTAACATTGGATTAACATTTTATAATACACATTATTCTGGGATGGGTACAGATAACTTTTTGAGAGACATAACTGCCGGGTTATAGCATGGACACTGTCTGTTAACTTTTTTAAAAAAGGTATAAATAATGCAGATGGGCAAGATGTTTAAATTACTGTAGCTACCTTCATTGGCAAAATATTGATCCTATTCCATCAACTTAAACTCTTTAAGGAAAAAAGCTCTTTTTATGCCAGCAGGAATTATCTGCTCTACAATTCTCAATATAGTAAATATTTGTTAACTCACTTCTCTATAAGCGCTGATAAGACGGGAGTTGATGTCAGATTGCTTCTTCCATTTGATGACTCAGACTGTGGATAAAGAGGTCCATTCAATTTCATTCAAGCAGCAAACAACACAACTGTATTTCTTACATGAAGGTGTACTCAACATACATACAAAAAAAAATTGAACAGTCCCCAAACATAAACTAGGTGTTTTCCTGCGTACAGCAAGCCTAGTATTGTTTAGAACATCTCTAAATACCTCCTCTATAGAAAGGACAGGAAGCCTACACCCCTTCAGATGTTTGTTGGACTCCAACTTCCATCAGCCACAGCCATGATGGCTAATAGTGATGGATGGGAGTTGTAGTCCAACAACATCTGGAAGGCCGCAGGTTCCCCATCTCTGTTTAACAGTATATTTCTCACCTATGTCTGTGTATCAACATAGTTTACTTCTGATGCGAATCTATTTTTTTAATTTATATGACTGTTGTATCAAATAGCCTCAGATTTATAAAATGTAGCACAGTCGCACCTGTGTGCAAAGGTTTTTCTTTAAAGCTTTGGTTTCTCTAGAATGTTAGAAATTTGAAAAACCTTACCAGGGATGGCATCAAAGGTATGGGCGATGCAGTAGGTGACTGGCCAGGGAGCTCAAATTTTGAAACAACAGCAACACTGACTCGTCTTCGAGGCATCTATAATAATAATAAAAAATTATTTCATTACATAAGTGACTCCAAGTTCTATTTTCATAGGCTGCATATCAGGCAGATTAGGGAAAAAGAGAAAAAAAAGACAAAACAATGGGTATGAAAGTTCTTTCAGAAGTGACCTTTATTCATAGTTTGAGTCTAAGGGGTTAAATCTGACAGTGTGGGTCCTGCAGAAAAGTAAAAGACTTCTGGGAAATGATATACAATGAATTGGAAAAAAAACGTTTTAAGATAACTTTTGTCAAAAAACAAACAAACAGTAGCCTTTTTACTTGAATTAACAAGGGATGAAATATCAAGGGACTTAAAAAGACTATTCATGTATGCAACAACAGCCGCAAGAATGTTGCTTGCCCGGAAGTGGAAATAAGGGAAGGTACCAACAAAAGAGGAATGAATAACTAAGAGGATGGACTATGCCGAAATGGCAAAAATGACCCTGAAGATCAGAGATCACAATGAGAAAAAGTTTGAACAGGAATGGAAGAAGTTTATAAACTATTTAAAAGACCACTGTAAATATATTAAAACGGTAGTAGGTTTGATATAACATTTATGAAAGCATATAATTGGAAATTAGGATGAATAAGAGGGAAAACAAAGAGTTTGGAGAAATAAAACAAGTTGCAAGAGATCGGGGGGGGGGGGGGCAGAAAATTGAAATCCAGGGGAGACACGGGGGGGGGGAGTCTATATTGTATCTTTGGGAAAGTATTGAACTTATAAAATATTGTGATTATAAAATTTGAAAATAAAATGTTTTTAAAAATCAATAAATAAAAATGAGTGTGACTGAGCAGCCACTTATGCAGCTGAGCTTTTCCTTCCCCTCCTTCCGCCTGGCAAATCCCACATGCTCAAAAAGATCTGCTCTGAAGGGTTGGGGGTTACCCTCTGGAGCAGATTTTGGGACATGCAGGGGGCTGGAGCAGGGAAGGAGAGAAACCGTAAGTCCCACTGTGCAAGTGTGTGGATATAACTGAATTTCACCCTAATTCTATTCTAATGCAGATAACTAATAAAGAATTGTTACTGTAGTTTTCTAATATGCCCATTTGTATACCAGTTGTATGCCAGTTACAAAAAGGAACCCTGCAGCATTAAATCCTAAGAAGCCTGAAACACCAAAGCCTATGCGTGTTTACTCAGATGCAAGTTACATTCCATTCAGTAGGACTTGCTCCCCAGTAAGTGTGTCTATGACTGTAACCTTAGGTAAGTAAACTTAGTTTGATAGATTTACATATTATGCTCCACATCCTTTTTTAAATATCAACAACAACATGCTTTTGTTTTGAAAGAAAAGTAGCCATGCCGGGTCCCAATTCTGATTGAAGCTTTGTGCCAGTTCTCAGAAAATCCTGACTTCTACTGCTATTTGCCTCCCTGTTGACTTTCTACTGCAACAGCAGCTTTTATATGTGAACTGGTTTCCTGAATGCTACATTTCAAGCTGGGGAAAAATATTTTGGAAGTGCTTGAAAAAAAGAAAGAAAAATGAGCAAGTTGTTTGGAATACATGGAGAATCTAAGTCGCTGGAATATTTTTTTTAAAAAAAACACTTATTGAACTAAAGCTTTTTAAAACTTGGAAGAGTACCTTTCCAACAGAAAGAGACATGGATCTTGATGTACGGGGCACACCATCTTCTGTACCATAGTAAAACAAAGCCAACAAAAGTAAGAATAAGAATTAGTGTTTGAAAACAGACATGCATTGCCAGCACTAAAATAGTAAGAATTTTTTTTTATATTGAAACAAATGTGCTTTTAAAGCAAAACAGTATATTATCTAAGACTAGGACGTATATCTCTTTTTGTTACAAGTGCAGAAATTTGGGAAATGTTCAATTCAGTACATTACTATCTATTATCAGATTTTCTAACTTTTGTTCTTTAATAGAATATTGTGCACAGATTTAAACGAAATACGTAAAAACAATCGAGATACACAACTTTGTTCAACAGCTGTAATTAATTATATTCTGTCAAATACCTTGATAATCTGCCTTTATATCTATGTAGATTTGAGAGTAGTCAACTATGAGTTCAACAGCAATAAAGACATGCTTTAAAATATTGTGTGGTGGGGAAGAAGAGACTATTTTACCAGGTGAGCCATAACTTCTGCTAGAATTTTGATTGGCGAGTTTCTTATACTCCATGAGTTCAGCGTGATCTTTTTCATATGTTCTCTTCAAGTTCTCCACATACTGCATCATAACTTCAGTGGCCTTTGACATGCGCTTCTCCTGCAATGAGATCAAGCATCGCACAGAGTATGTTTTCAACAAGAAATGAATGACATCATCTCAGCTTTTAGCAAGTCTGAGATTTTACTCATAAAGAGACCCTACCACTAACCTTCAGATACATCTTAACTCCCACTAATAAGTGAGTGGCTAAGAGGACCAAGCTAGAAGAATGCCTGAATCTAATGCTCACCCTTTTTGGCCAAATTATGCTGCAAAAATTAAGGTGTGCATTAGATTTGATGACACATTTACATTCTCCAGCAAAAAATTTTTTTGGTTTTAAGATTTCGAAAATTGAGGTGCACATTAGATTCAATGATGCATTAGACTCAAATAAATACGGTAATACAACACCATCATATTATGTGGCTACAGTACAAAGGCAGAGGTGTGGTCCTAACTTTACCTAGGAAGAAGTGACTAAAGATAGAACTCAAGGGAACTATTTTTGGTGCTGCAAGCAACCAACCTACTTTGTTACCTTGCCCTATGGGCTCCTCTGCAGGATGTCAGGATACCCCACCTCTTTGGGGCATTATTTCCTATGATTGCTAACTTCCTCTCATTGGGCCGCCTCTGGGTATAGCAAACTCCTGAACCAAAGTAGTAATTTGGAAGTATGGCTTGAGATCAGTTTAAAGGGAAATTCCTCTGGAAACTGCACAGACACACCTCTAGCAATAATTTCCTAAGTGGCTCCTGTTATGTATTCAGTAGTCTATGCTTGCCTGAGCTTGAGTCTGGACTAAGAATTCTTAGCCCCTGTGTTCTGATTCAATACATTATATCCAATCACAGAACATTTCAAGATTTGGGCCTCTGCCATTGGCCCTTAAACCCAGTCATGATTTGCAGCTTGGAAGTTTAGACAGCCAATCACGTTGGGAGTGGGAGTGGCCCAGGCCTTCAGAAATGTATATAAGCAGTTGCTTTGCCCCTGTTGGCCAGTTCTGTGAGTTCCATAAAGGTTATTGCTGTTATCACTGTGTCTTGCCTTGCCACCTACACTTCAGCTCTCATTCCAGATCTTCAGCTAGCTTTTGAAATGATGGTTTTAGAGAGCCAGAGGGCAGAGACCCACAGCTCAGTGGTAAAGGATATGCTTTGTTCAGTCTTTGGCATCTGCAATTAAAAGGATCTTTAGAAAGTCTCACAAAATATCTGCCCGAAACCTTCGGGAGTTGCAGTTGGTCAGACTTCAATGGACCTCTCTCTACCCTCTGTCCAGGCAAGCAAGAGGCATGGTCACAGTTTGATGACCCATTCCAGCCAGACAAAAGCGCCTCAAGCAAGTGTGGAGCAAGGTCAGTGAAGGCTGTTCCATGAGAAGAGGGTGTGCGTCCCAGGGAGAGTCCCACGGACCAGAGGCGGGCCCGGAGGGCCACATTCAGCCTTAGGGTATGAGATTTCTAACTCTGCTTTAGGACCATGTTTGTCTCTCCTGACTATAGCCAACGCTTCCTACAAAACTTTATTTTTTCAAGTAGTGAAGTCGGAACCAATGCAGGGTATTTGATTCCAAGAGTCTTACCTGGCGAACAGCTCCAACCATTTCCGCTCGACTAGATAATCTAGAGGCCAAACGATGCAACACTGCCATGTCCTCCAACAATCTCTGATACATGTCTCTGTGCTCAGAATGATGCCACAAGGAAGCCGAGGACTGAAGCGAGAGCATGAACTAATGTATCAAATCAAGGAGCATGTATAGCAAATGAAGTCATTGTGGTTTTACAGTTCAAGGGTTGTCCACCTTTGTTGTCCCTTGGGTCCATTAAAACTATAGAAAGTTCTTGCACAACAAACATAAAAATGTCCCTCTGTTGTACAGCTACTTACAGTTTCCAAAACCTAAACAAGGCTTGAAATTCCACTACAGATATCAAATCAAGATCTTATATTCTAGATATCATTACACCTCTTGACTACAAAGAATCAAACTTCATGCTATCATGAAATAAGGGCTTACCCACACTCACCTTTCCAGGCATAGTCCATCCTTTAAAGCTCTCTGTCCAAGCACTCTCTTTTTTTGCTCCAGAGCTATCCCCATGAAAACCTACTCTTTAAAGCTGAATTGAAGAAAAGGACAATCCACTGAAAACCTGAAGTGCCATTTGTTGTGTTTCAGCTTTAAAGAGTGGGTTTTTGCCCTTGTAAGATAAAAAGTTTATTATGATGTACAAATTGTTTGTTGGTTAAGGCAAGATACTATTTGTGCTTTGTTAATCTCACAGCTCTCTAAACAATGGAGAGTAATAAAAAATTGACTGCAAGCAAAGATTTGTTCATTTTTATTTTTATTTAAAAGCACAGATAATCCTTCAATGGGGTTTTAAAATTCCAGTGGAAAATCTTGTAAACATTACAATCCTCAATTAGCTCATCTTCAGTTTCTTCATTGTGCTACCCTTCTTGGCGAGTCTTATGACTGATTTTGCATTTGAGATGCAGTCCATCAAAATCATGTGCATACCAGCCTACAGCTTAGTTTATCTGGTTAACCAGAGATAGAATAATGATTGTGATAAGCAAATTAGAAAGTAAGAAAACTAGGGCTTCTGCTACATTGTAATTACCTCCAACCTCTCCTTTTTCAAAGTTTGATACTTGATTAGGGCCAGCAGTGGACCCTTTCTACATTTTCCCATTGATAAGAGTATTTTCATCACAAAACTCTCCTGGTATGCCCCACAGAGAAACTTACGGTCTTCAAATAAAAACATTTTGAAGGTCCCAGGCCACAGAGAAGTTAGGCTGGCCTCAACTAGAGCCAGGGCTTTTTTGGCTGTGGCTCCGACCTGGTGGAACACTCTGTCACAAGAGACTAGGGCCCTGCAGGACTTCACATATTTCCGCAGGGCCTGCAAGGCAGAGCTGTTCCGCCAGGCCTTTGGCCAGGGCACAGCCTGACTCCCTCCCTCGGCAATTTCGCGGAGCTCTGGACCAATGGTGGCCAGTGGCTTGAATTTAATTCATTTTTATAATGAATGATTTTAGAGTGTTGTTTGTGCTGTACTTTTGTACTGTTTTATTGTTGTTAGCCGCCCTGAGCCCGGCTTCGGCTGGGGAGGGCGGGATATAAATAAAAATTATTATTATTAAAACAAATAGGGCAGTGGCAGTGTTCCTCACCTCATGGAAGAAGCAGTTCAACAAGTAGAACAGCAATTTTCTACTATTGGAAATTGGAGATACGGAAAGTGAATCCTGCTGTGTGAGTTTCAGTAGGGTTGCCACATTTTAAAAAGTGAAAATCTGGACACAAAAGTTGTTGATGAGCGTTTTTAGTTTTGCCCAAAGTTGTTGAGTTGTTTTTGCAAAATTTCAAAAATAAAAAATGAAATTTGCCAAAATCTACACTACTGACATGGGCTGTCGTGCATCCAAAACTAGGGTTGCCATGTGTCTGGACATTTCAGCAATTTCCGCCAGGACGCTGTTTACAAGGGCTTAATACCAACTATGTCCATGAAATTCCGGACGTATGGCAACCCTAGTTTCAGTATAGTACATCCAACTCTAAAAGTGCTGCGCTCCTGAACATGAGTCAACTTCAGATATACAGCCAAGAAACATAGCCCTTGATTGATAAACACGAGATTTACACATCAGATTTCCCATTTAAATGAGAAATCAAACACAGAAGCCAAACAATTTTTAGGCTGAATGGGAGGAAAGAAGTCAGTGTGGGTGAAAAATCCAGTACCAGAAAGGAAGCATACTTCTTAGATGACATTTCACTTTGATGCCAGTGGAAGCACACATACTGCAAATTGTTTTAGAAAAGCAACCTATTTCATGTAATTCCCGACAAGAGTAATTCCCATATTGTGAAAATGTGTGAATTGGCATTGCACCATGACATCAGCCTCTACTACATCTATTTTGCAGCACAATTGCATACTTATCTATCCACATTTCAGCCCTACAATGTCCAGTGGAGCTCACCCATAGGCAAGCATGCACAGGAGTGCAGCTTGCATTGTAGCTAAGTCTGCAATCCCAGACACACCAAGCCCAATGGGTTCCACTCCCAAGCAAACATGCTTGGATTGGGCTGCAAATATTTTGTGTTTGAATCAGTTTTTACCTGAGAAAGAAATGCATGAACAAATAAGAATTGCTTTGCCCACTCTTCCTCTGAAAGATACCAGTATAAAAGATGTATACATAAACGATTATAAAGAGATTTGTGGACTTCCTGCAGAAATTCCTCGCTCCTTGCTTCCTCTATCTTTAGGTGCATTTACTCAGGGCATTTTTTAGGCATGAGATTACACATTCTTCACTGTATGATGTCAAGTATTCAGCTGTTCCCTGCCCAGGAACATAAATAGTAAAGAACAGCAACTACCTCCTCCATGTTTAGGATGGGAACTCCAGGAAATACTGCAGGACTGATGCATAAACAACATATGCAAACATGATGCCAAACCTCTCTGCAATAAATGGTAAACTATGTAGCAGAATTTTGCTGCTTTCATCTAGCACATACACTGCTTTTCCCTCTCAAACAGCATTGAAACCCAAAGTAGAAGGAATGGTGAGTACAGAAGAGGAGACTGAAGAAGAGATCTGAGCTCCATGACATAGGGCCCTTGAGTCTGAACTCTGTAGAACAATCTGACTTACAAGTGTATGTTGGGATCACAGAATGCTGTGTAAGATAGTAAGTCTACAGGCTTGAGTTTGCTAGCTGATGCAATCAGCCTGCAATACTTTCTATGGAGGTGCTGGGTCAGAATGACTCAGCAGTAGTGCGCTGACAGTTGACTGGCTGTCATCGGTTTAAAAGGGAAACCTGTCCAGCAGTAAGGTGGTGGTGTAGAGGAGTGTGGTCAGAGAAAGAGTCTCTCTATTTGCCTTAAGGTGCAGCCAGGTACTCTGTCTGACTGTATGAACTGCTTCTGTAGATATTTGTATATATAGCTCACAATAAATAATACTGCACTGAAGAACCTGGAACTCTTAGCATTTCTGCTAAAGCGCTGCGAAGAATTCGTGACAGTGTATGCTTCTAACTGACTTACTGTGAAGCAAGTAGCCAGATCGCCCTCACAAAATTTAAAAATTTGGCTTTGTAATTTGGAATTTATATGATGTGATTTAATTTGATGTGATTGGCCAGTTAATAAAAATTATTATAAAAAAAAAGAAGAAGCAAGCAGATAACCTGTGACCCTCCAGAAACTGTTGGACTGCTACTGGAGGGCCACAAGGTAGCCCCCCCCCCCTTGTGAAGTCTGGTATTTTACACCTATTACACCACTCATAAACAATATGCTTCTTTTGTTTTGTTAAAAAAGCATAGTGGTACCTTAGTTCTCGAACTTAATCCATTCTGGGAGTCTGTTCAACTCCCGAAACCATTCAAAAGCCATGGTGCGGCTTCCAATTGGCTGCAGGAGCCAATGTTCAGGAGCCAATTTGTTCGACAACTAAGCTGTTTGATAACCAAGGTATGGCTGCAGTTCCAAGAGTACATTATTTTTGCAACATTCAGTTCCACCTACTGCAAAAATCAACCTACCACAGAACAAGAAATTCTAGATTATGGCACAGAATTGAAATGTGGCCATTTTAGAGATTTAAGTTGGCTGATAATCAATATGAGTAGTGAACAGTTAATGATAACATAGGATTTGGGGACATATTTGGCAGCAGCCTTCAAAATACCTACCAAAATTCGCTGAATTCTAACAAGCGTAAACTGCAGTGAATGTTCACCATGGTCCTCTTACCGTAATAGCAACTTTAAAATGATCCAGTTCCTTCTCTGTGTTCTCCTCAGCAAGATTCCTCTCCCTCTCAGCCTGGTTAATTCTTGATTCCAATGTATAACTATCATTTCTGAAAGCCAATGAAAGTTGTACAAACACATTCTGTTGAGGGAGGGAAAAGAAAGGCCTCATTGAATTCTGTTTACCAGTCATATCCATGTATAAAAGGGGGAAATTGTTTTGCATAAAGTTGACTCATAGAATTATAGGGTTGGAAGGCACCTAAAGGGTCTTCTAGTCCAGCCCCCTGCAATGCAGGAATCTCAGCTAAAGCATCCATGACAGATGGCCATCCAACCTCTGGTTAAAAACCTCCAAGGAAGAAAAGTCCAAAACCTCCCGAGGGAGACCATTCCATACACTAGTAGGAATTAATTTCCACAAAGAGAAGTGTCAAATCCACTTCGAATCATATTCTCCAGCTTGGAAGACTAGGCTGAAGTTACTTCGCAGGCAAGCACATTCATTTCTTACTTTCCAAGGCTGTACTGAGACCACAGGCATTACACTGACCTATGTGAAATCAGTGCTTGCAGTAGTAACATATCAGTTCAGTCCTTTTACTCCTGACCACAACTATAACTTCTAAAGCTTTATTCATTATTTATTTAGCAAAATTTAGCTATCACTTAAATAAAAGATATATCTCAAAGCAGTTCATTTGATAGTAATGAAATATTCATTATAAATTAATAAAAACAGGCATTAGAAACACCAGACAGTAAAATTATCAACACAGACATAAAATATTTTATATAACATAATATAATGTATATGGGGCTCCTCAATGGATGTTAGAACGTAGAACAGCAAAGCAAATGGAGAAGAATGGCACTCCAAGAACAACGTTAACTTTCCTTGCTACTTCCTACAACTTTTAAAAATTGCTCTCTCTGTCTTATCCAGACATCATTTCTATGACAACATGGTAGAAAGAACAGGAGTGAATACCAGTGAATACCAGTTTGGCTTTATGATGAATTGCTATTGTTTTATTTTCTTATTTTTTATGGATTTTTTTATAGATACCACTTAGAAATGTGAATAATTAAGTGGTACAAAAATGTTTCAAATAAATAAATAGCGGTAAGGTAAAGGGACCCCTGAACATTAGGTCCAGTCGTGACCAACTCTGGGGTTGTGGCGCTCATCTCGCTTTACTGGCCGAGGGAGCCGGTGTACAGCTTCCGGGTCATGTGTCCAGCCTGACTAAGCCACTTCTGAAGAACCAGAGCAGTGCATGGAAACGCCGTTTACCTTCCCGCCGGAGCGGTACCTATTTATCTACTTGCACTTTGACGTGCTTTCGAACTGCTACGTTGGCAGGAGCAGGTACCGAGCAACAGGAGTTCACCCTGTCACGGGGATTCGATCAGCCGACCTTCCAATGGCAAGTCCTAGGCTCTGTGGTTTAACCCACAGCGCCACCTGCGTCCCTTATAAATAGTGGTAACCATCAACAATTCATGAGATTATGATCCATGATTCTGCCTGCCCTCCAAGGTCTTTCAAAGAGACCCAGCTACTGCCAGAGGTTCACCAGACCCCTCTATAGTGATTTCTGATATTTAGTGAAGGCTGCCTTATTGAAGACTGTTTTAACCCCTGATTGGGATAGCTCTGATGAAGACTGCTGGCTCTACTCCTTATTTTAGTTTTGTCCATTTTGCTGATTTTTTTAATGGAATTTTTATGTTTGTTGTTAAAAATAATGACCCTTCTCTGACTCCAGTTTAGATTAGATTTTCTTCAAAGAATGTCTTGAGGGGAGCCATGGAAAGGTTATCTACAAAATGTTGCTTGGGAGTATGTTGCACACAAAATATGATGAAGAAGAGCCTTCAAGCATTTTACAGTAAAAAAACCAAAAGGAGACTTACCTCAACCTCTCTCTCAGTAAGCGGAGGAGAGCTGCAATAAAACGGGAAACTAAGTTATAAAGTTTGCCAGCGCAGAAAAAATGTCATTAGGAACCATAGAGGCACCACTGGTGCATATGCTGGATTTTCCTACGGCCCTAGCCCTGGGGCATTGGGTGATTACTTCCCCAGTGAGATAAGAATGGCAGGGGAATAAGCCTCACTTCACAGTGAGCATCAGGCTTCCATACTACTGTACTCAGATAAGGAAAAACAAGATATGCAGCTGCCTACTATGTATTAAATGCAGGTCCTAAGTGTGCTGTATGTTCCTTGGCAAATGCAAAATTATTAGACTCTGAAGATCCAAGGTAATGTTTTTATAATGTTAATTTATTGTCACAGCATTGTGCTATATAAACACCACAAAGGCTGCTTCACTTCCTGTATTGGTGTAAAAGATAACACCATTCTGAAGAAGTTGGCAGGCCTAATATACTGTGGTCTTGTTTCTTACAAAGACTGAAGTGAAGAGGAAATATAATTTCCTTAATTTGGCCAGAAAGACTCAGTAAGCATACAGTCATAATGCAAGGTCATTTATATTTTGAGCTGCCTGACCAAGTATAATTTCTGCTTAACGGAAGTTTTCCTTGCTACAAAACATAGCACATGAACTCATTCCCAAGAGACGGTATCCTAAATTACCTATCCTAAGTAAAATATAGCTTTAGTTAGTTTCTGATTACAACTTTGCATTACAATTTAGATAATACTAATTCAAATGCATAGTTTTCTTATTTGTTAGATCTCCATCCCACTTTCCTTAGACGAACTCAGGGTGGGATATGTAACTTTCCCCTCATTTTATCATTACAACAATCCTGTGAAGTAGGTCAGGCTGGGAGAGCGCAATTGGAGTTTCAGAGCTTACTTGGGATTTGAATATCCACCACTGTAGTCCAGCTCTAACTACTACACCATGTAGTAGGCATAAATGGAGGGAGAACACCTACACATTGCCTTTTTGAATCTAATGCACTTAAGTATCTCTTCCACAAAGCATTTGGGTGACAGTGTGAGTATCAGCACAGAGTGGTTTACCTTCCTGGAAGAGAGGTGTGCACACGGAGTTTTCGTAAAAGAGTGTCGGGAATGTTGGGCATCACCTCACATCTACTTTTCGCCTCTTCCTCCTCTGATGAGAAAGGCACTGGTGAAGACCCTGAAGAAGAGTTCAAAACTTTAAAAAAAATTATTATCATTATCATTATTGCCAACACCACCACTTCTCTACTATTGCTACTACTATTCTATTGCTTCAGTAGTGCATTGTGAGCTAAAGTAGTTTAACACATTACTAAACTTCGTACTCTGATGGGCCTAATCAGAGGTGGATTTACGGGAGCACGACTGTTTTGGTTGAATTGGGCATGGAGCCTCAGGGATGCAACAGGGGGCACAGCAACTATGATTTACAATGGAGTGAGGGGGTGCCAAATTTTGGCATTACACAGGGCGTCACTGAAATTTGAGACCCCAAGATCCGCCCCGGCCTAATGTTTGAAGGGGATGAAGAAAAGATATATTCCACATTCTGCTGTAAGAAACCAGTATGGGAATAGGGCTAATCGGAAAATTCAGCAAAGGCACTACTGACTGAAGGTAAAATCCAGCTATTCAATGTGATTGTCACCTAGCATTTCAATACTGTCTTATCAATAATTAAGAGGAACCAACTTTCCTCTGTCTGGAAAGTGGCAACTGGGATACAACGTTTATTGCCAGTGTCTGTTGACAATAGTTTTACTGACTTCAAAAAGGCCGAGATTACAAGCACATTGTACTAAATGGGATCCATTGTGATGGATGCAATAATTTCCACATGCAACAATGTGCTCTTTTCGCTACCATACCCACACAAGAAGTCACATATGGTGTGGTCTTCAGTGGTGTATTCTAGCAAAAGGCCTCAGTCTGTTTAAAAAAACCCCACTGTTGTGGCCTCCTCCCTCCTAACCACAAGTACATTTCCCATCAAATTTTATCATATTTCACCTCTCTCCTGTTCAGCAGCTTCGCTTAGGTCAGGGAGCTTAAGTCCAATTAAATTTTGATTCCGCATCAATATGTGCTCCTGATTAGGTAGGAAAGAACTGCATTAATTCTTCACAAGAAATAACAAGCTCAGTGATATAATTATATAGTACATTGGCAAAGATGGTGGTAATCAAGTTGCTGAGTTTTGCAACATGTCACCAATAAATTTACATTGCACCCTTTAGCATAACAAATTTTCAGTCACTAAATCTAGAAACAATGGATTTAGACTTAGTCATGCTTAGAGTAATTACTCAAATGGGATGTAAGTTAACTTTAGTCCCATTGATCTTAATGGATCTATCATAAGTATGACTAAGTATAGGGATCCAACCCAAGGTACCAATATAGTGGTACCTTGGTTTACTAACTTAATCCGTTCTGGAAGTCCATTCTGAAACCAAAGTGTTCTTAAACCAAGGCATGCTTTCCCATAGCAGTGGGGGACTCAGTTTACAAATGGAACACACTCAACAGAAAGCGGAACATGTTCAGCTTCCAAGGCAAAGTTCACAAACCGAAACACCTACTTCCGGGTTTGCAGCGTTCTTAATCCGTTGTTCATAAACCAAGCTGTTCTTAAACCAAAGTACACTATACCAGGCAAGCACACCTGATAAAAGGGTACCACAACCAAAAGAGCTTTTCATTCAATCACTATCCACCTCATCTCAAATAGTGAGGGCACTTGGAGAAGATGGCCTGAGTGTATGGGCAGGCTTATGTTGGGAGGATACAGTCCTCCAGATGCTCTAGTCCTAAGCAGCAAAGAGCCTTAAAAGTGAGCACTCTGAACTGGTGAAATTTATTCATGGTCCTAGACAGCAGCCTAGTGGCCATGTTCTAAACTAACTTTAGAGGCAGTTCAACATGCAACATATTACTGTAATCTAGGCTGGAGGTTACCAGGAGTGCCGATCACTGTAGCCAAGCTTTCCCCCCATGTCCAGAGGGAGTTACAGCAAGTTTAGCATCCTTGGCTCATGCCAAAAAAAAGCTACCTGCACTTCCCGGACAAAACTGAAACCTATCCCTTTAGAGGAGTGAAACCCTATCCATTAGAGGTTAAACTCTGCATAGATGAAATGCTGACCAAGGACTCTGCTATACAGCTGCAAACAAAACATCTTAAGTGTGTTTTAAGTGCAATATAAAATGTGACACTAGATGGAGATGGTGAGTTTTATGAAAAATTTAATGAATTTTTTAACAACACTTTTTTAAAAAAGCATTTTCAGGATGGTTTTTATATGTGTGTAGATTCCACCCAACACAACTTCCATTTTATTATCATCAATTACTCAACAACAGATGAATGGCCAAAGTGCTTGGCAAGATTTGAGAAAACCAAGAATCCACGCTCATTAAGAATTTGAAGACTTTTGTGATGCACTGCTGCAGAATCTGGTATATGCCAAGAAATACTGAATACTGTATAATTATTTGTGCTTATATAAACTATATCTTATCTCCTGGTGAAAATAAACACATTTTATGAAAATAAAACTTTGAAAAATATATATTTTTTAAAATCCTATGAGAGAGTTTCTTGCTGGAAAGACTTCTCTTCTTCTCTACTCTGTTACATTTGATCCAGTTAATAAACTGCCAACATTGTATCAGAGTAAGGAAAAGTATTGCTTCTTTGCTGCCAGAGCATAGGCCCCCAAATGGACTTTTAGCTCTCTAGTCACGGTTCTGCCTGAATTTCTTTTCCCCTTTATGCGTGTAGATTATTTCAGCTACACAGAAGTAACCAGTTGTCTTGAGGCCTGCAGATAACAATGTGATGTGACGTCCTGGGAAAGAAGTGTTGAAAGCAGCAAGAAATAAGACACAAAAGAAAAGGAAGCACATGAACAGCAGAAACACTTGAAGCAATGTTTAAGATGATTTGTTGATATAGCTTCAGGAAGGAAAGGTTTTTCTGGATGTGAAGAAATCTCCTAAGAGACCAAAAGTAGCTTATTTAATTCCTAAATACTACTTTGAAAGATGACAGGACAGTTCATCAGCTTCTTCCTGTTTACATATTGCATACCTTATTAGAGAACCAAAGTACCTCTGCACTGTATTTTACAATCACCTTTAAGCGGTAAGCTTTTGTTTCACTAAAAGGCAAAAGACTGCTTTCTAATTTAACATTAAAGCTGCAGAGTTGAAAAGCTAATTATATAGGGAAAAGAATGTGTCAATTTAGATATGTTATTTCTGGTTTAGAGTTGGAACACATTTTAATAAATGAATTTACCAACATTAAAAATAAATCCACAGGAACAGCACCCCTTCAGTCCAACTGATAATCAAAATATTCAGTCACAGTGTCCTCTTACTCACAGGTCATATCTGACAGGGATCCTATGTTACTTTTTATATGTGCCTAAAAGGAGGTCTGTGAACTGTGGTGACAATGTTCATAGGATCTCTGTGCTTCTTCCCCATAAAAAAAATAAGTGCCTAGCTTTCACAATCCAGTAGATAAGCTTAATGAAAAGGAAGTTAAAGTTTTTGAGACAAGAGATTGTGGGTGGTAGGTGTTTCTAATGATCAAGAGATAGAGATGCTCACTTTCTGCTGTTAACGCTTTCCTAAAGACCTCAAGTTTTGCTTAACTAGAAGCACAGCAATATGACAAGCCCTGACTCACCTTATTCTACCTTTGAAATGTGGCCTTTGGTGTAATGAACTAGAAAACAATTCTTCATTTCCCAATACTTCAAAATGCAAGGTTCTACTCTTATTTTATCAAAGCCCAATCCTGTTATATCACACAATTTTGGAACAACAACAAAAGACTAAAATAAAATCCTGCTAATTTATAGAAACTCACCTCTCTGAGCTTTGTCAATTTCTGCATTCTTACTGGTTGAACTTGTATTTGGAGGTCTTTGAAGGCTGACTGTTTAGTCGATATGTTGTTGGGTTTATTGTTAATGGCAAAGTGTCTGTCATCTTCAGATGGACATTTAAAAGGTACCTTTTCTATATTACCAGGTTCTGCGTGATCCCACGACACAGCTCGTAATAGAGGAGGGCGGGAACCAGGTGTATTAAGTTCTGTTTTACAAGAAACTTTTGAATCCTTTGATAATGGTGCTACTGATCCCTTTAACTTTGGGTCCGTGGTAAATATCCCTGGTCCTTGTAAATGGCCTTGGAAAGGAGAATCATTTTCTTTTGTTTTTTTAGGGATTAGATTCTGAAGTTTGTTTTCACAGGTGCTTGGGCTGGTATTTAGAGATACTCTGCCAGTGTCATAACCTGAAGTACAGGATCTGGGTAGGTTATCCATAGGCTTATGTGGATCAAAGTTCTCCTTTTGTTCCGTCAACCTCTTTGGATTTTCCAAAGCAGTTGTGTGTGTAACTGGTTTTTCCTGAGAAAGTTTTCTTTGATCATTCTCATTTCGATCAGTTAATCCTTTTGTAGCATTCTAAAAATTAAAAATAATCAAAGAAATAGTATAATGAGTTTGTTTACACATAACACTAGGCCAAACTATAGATTAGTGCAAATGCGCAACTATGCAGGTTCTTGGAGAGACTGTGGCCCCTGCACTCCTTTCTTTTGCCTCCTGCTGCCTCTCTGTTCTGAGCTAAGCCATAGTTTGGAATAGCATGTTGTTCAATCCTGAACTCATTGTTTGGCTCACTCCAGACAAACCATTATCTGCAACCAAGTTTTGGTCTTATGTTTACAGTTTGCCTCAGATGACATGCTAAGCTCACAAAAAGAAGCAGTAGAAGCTGTTACAAGTCAGAATTGCACATATAAAAGTCCTTATTCAAGAAACATTTACACTGAGCCAGTGGAAGATTCAGGCCCAAAAGTAATGAGATGATTTTTAGGAGACAATATGGGGATGCAGTACCGGTTAAGCACATGTTCTCCCATTGATAAAGCCCCCCAACACACACACACACACACACACACACACACACATTTTCTTGCCAAGGTAATGTGTTGTTATCCTGATTGATTGTATGCAGTGCTCAACAATAATCAGCATTAGAGCATTCTTACCTGCAGTGGAGGCACTGAACCCAAAGCAGATGGGCATATATCAGAACCTACAATATGAAAAACAGGTGATGAAACTTCCACCACATACTCTAACATGTCATAGTTAGCTCTAAACTCAGTGGCCATATGGCTACTACAGGCAGAAAAGAGTGCTATTCCTGTTAACAAAAGTCCTGAACAATTCAACACACCCTTAGCTTATAGGACTTCTGCTACAATCACTACTGCTTCATAGAACGTGTCAGCCCATATGAGCCTCTCCAGTATTTCAAAAATGTCTAATGAGGTTCTGCTGTGGATTCCTTTTTATGAGAAGACTTACCCATTGCAGCCTTAGAGGATTTATATACCATTTAATCATTAAACCCTATAAGCGGTTTACAAAAAATATACATTAAAAATACCAATAAAACCTCTGCTAGGTTTAATAAGCCTAGAGGGTGTGGAGGAGTCAACAGGGCATACAGCTGCCAGCACATTGTCCACCTTGCCATGGAATTTCGTTCCATGAGAGCTCATACTGCCTCTACCCTGCTGACTTATTATAAGGCAGGTAAAATCTAACTGTTTCATATAGGATAGAGTGGACATTGTCTTAAAGGACGGCCAAAAATATTTTAACAGAACAATACCACCTTAGAAGTGGGAGGTGCCATGGGGCCATATGGCCAGCTCTAAAACCTGTCAGGTTAGCCCCTGGGGGAAAAGAGAAAGACACTCTTGGTGGGCGGGCGAGTGGGTACGTGGGCGACAAAGGGCTCTTCACACCCTGCTTTTTGGATTCCTAGAAACATCTGTCTGAACACTGTTGGGTGCTGGACTAGATACAGCTTAGATCTGATCAAGCTTCTTCTCATATTTACATCACATTTTGCTGTAAAACATTCCCTATTCATTTGCCCAGCAAGATTTCTAGCTTACCATTTCGGGGGTGGGGTGGGGGCAGGGAATATTACGAGATCTTATAATGACCAAACATCTATGGCTGCTCAACTAATATGTATATAATTTGAACATTAATTATATAACAATTAATATATAATGCAACATTAATTTTACCTGTTGGACTTGGCAGAGTGAAAGAGTTGCTCCGAGAGGCAGCAGGTGAAACATTAGGGCTAAGTGCTGGGGATATAGCTGCATTAAAGTTATACACAACAATGAATAGTTATTCTGAGTGGTTAGTTCTCATTTTCCGGTTTTAAGTAAGCAGACCATTAAATCTGCAACAGATAATGAGCAGGGCACCATGCTTTTGCTGAGTGATGTCACAGGAGAGTGCTATATGTACAAACACTGAGAGAAGCACGTTGGGGTTGGGCTACTTTGCATGACTTGGTGAACATGGGAGCGAAGAATGTCCAAGTACAGCTAACATGAGGAAAAGCTGAAAGACATGTGCATCTTTAAAATCTATGAATGATGTCAAGAATAAGCAGGCAAAAAGCTTTCGGCACCTTATATGCCACAATATATATTTGCCTTTATGGTGCCACAGGCCTCTTACATTAAAATGACCTTTGCGAATTTGTTATGGTAAAACACACATTGCACACAGGCTAACACTGGGTTCCATTTGCTTAATTTCAAGGTAAAGGTAAGGTAAAGGACCCCTGGATGGTTAAGTCCAGTCAAAGGCGACTATGGGGTTGTGGCGCTCATCTCGCTTTCAGGCTGAGGAAGCTGGTGTTTGTCAACAGACAGCGCAACGGGACACTGTGACAGAAACCAAAGCACATGGAAACGCTGTTTACCTTCCCGCCACAGCAGTACCTATTTATCTACTTGCATTGGCACGCTTTCAAACTGCTAAGTTGGCAGGAGCTGGGACAGAGCAACGGGAGCTCACCCCATTGTGGGGATTCGAACTGCCAACCTTCCGATCGGCAAGCCCAAGAGGCTCAGTGGTTTAGACCATAGCGCCACCCGTGTCCCTAATTTTAAGGTATGGGATTTTAAAACATGTACCTGTGGGAGATTCTGAAAGGCTGCTTCTTGATTTCCTTCCTCTTCGCGTGAGGAACCTCTCACTCACCCTCTTTGCTTCTTCTAACAATTCAAGATTCTTCTTTTTATCTTCATCAGATATTTTAACATCTGGCAGCTGGTCATTCACCAAGTCAATTACATTACCTCTGTTATCTAAATGGAAAAGCATCCAAATTACCCAGTTGTATCATGTAACAGCATTTGACGTCTTTCATCTCTTGGTGTGCTATATAGGTAAGATTTTACTCAACATACTGCCATCTAATTACACACTGAGTAAAATGCTGAATTTATGGAAACCCTGTGATGTAGCTGAGCTCTAATGAAACTTGGACTTGCTGCAATGGTGACACAATGGTGCACTATATTCCCCACACATGACAATCTTTGTGTTAAATGGTACAGTATATGCAGCTATTGCAGCTTTGCCAAGGAGTCATGCTAACCACAGAAGTGCATATTGGGTGTGAGCAGCTGACCTAAGGCAGAATTCGACATCTGGCAATTGAATCAGACCTAAGTAGCTTTGCCCTAAACCCCTTGAACCCTTGATAGATAAAATGCAGGATTGCATTGATCTATTGCTCACTAGGATATCAGAAGCCTGAGGATTTTATTTTATTTTATTTTGCATTTCTCCCTTCTCCCCCTCCACCAAATCTTGTACAGAGTTTGCATATCTTAAATCAAGTGTATAAACAAGTTTTCATACCATTGCAATGTTGAATATTGAACGATGGTACAGTCATTAAAATCTCTACAGGGCAGATAGGCAACTCCACATTTTCATCAAGCAATACTCAAAGTTTTGCCAACATATGTGTGTGTGTGTGTGTGTGTGTGTGTGTGTGTGTGTGTGTGTTTCTTACCCACAGATGTCAGTGAGCTAGCTGATGTCCTAGCATTTCTGTGAGAATGCCGCAGATGAGGACTAACAGGTCTGGAGGGGGAAAGAAAAGGGGGCGGAATGAGCTTTATTAAAACTAAAGCAGCATTATATAAACCAGTTTATAAAAGTATTAAAACTAAATTTAAAATAAAATAAAATAAAAACACCACACATTAAATTCACAAACTAGTTTGCCAAGTCAGCATCCTACTCTGCACTGAAATAGCTCCTTTGGGACTTCCCATAGAGTTATGAGAGAAGTGCTTCCAGTATGGAAGCGGGACAAAAACCAGCAAAATAGGATCAATTTTCACATCATGTGTAAACCCCAATAAATCTTCTCTCATCTTGAATATGCAATTTTTTCATTAAATTCACCTCAGCTTTATTTTGTGTGAACAAAAATGATGTTGCCATAATTGTTCCAGAAAATTCAGCTAGATTTAATTAGTAAGAATAGCTTCTGTTGTGTTAAATGTTTCCCATGCCATGCTAAGAACAAGGTGGGAGCCAGATACTGCAGCCACGGACTGACCGTTGACATCTCCATTCCAAGATGAGATTTTGTGACTAGCCTCTAACTGATACATTTATATGAGCTGAGCTACCTCTGTCAGTAGGTCAGAATGGTTGGGAGTGGCGAAGGTGTGCCAGCCTACACTGAGTGTTCAGGAATTAACCCAATGGCTGCATTGCTACAATAAAAATAGTGCTTGAAGTATATTTCTTCTCAAAGTTGTCAAACATATGTCCTCCCATTACACATTTACGATCATTCTATGTAACTTGAATGTACAAGATAAGACAAACTAGAATGATAATTGGGCACATTCCAACCCCCCCCCAAAAGAGCTCTGGTTTGTTGTTGCTCTTTTAATTAGCAGGTCACTGAAATTTCCCATCATCTTTAAACAGCAGTAAGTCCTAATACACCTAACCCCCCCCCCCAACTTGAAGTCAAGTGTTAGAAAATTATTTTATTTATTGTCAGCAATTTGGTCTCTGGCAATTCATTGGCAGTCGTTTTCTTTCTTCATCTAGGTAAGTAAGCAAAACTATGCAAGCAAGCAATCAAAAGGAGGAAAAAAGAGAAAGAAGAACACAACAGGGAAGGGGAAGGGGAAGAGAAGGGAAGTGGTAGCTGTATTGTAACTGGGCAAGCAGCCAGGTAAGACAGCTGTTCCTTTGGGGCAATGTAGTCGTCAAAAGGTTTCAATGCTGAAATATTTATTTCAAAGCTTGCGTAAGTTTCAATCCTCTAACCAAAGATTGCAGGATTTAGCCCACATGCATGAGAACACCCATGTATTCCTACTTTAAATCCAATATAATAATAATAATAATAATAATAATAATAATAATAATAATAATATATTGTTTATACCCCGCCCATCAAACGTTAAAAAATTCCCTAAACAGGGCTGCCTTTAGATGTCTTCTAAAAGTTAAATTGTGTTATTCTTGAAATCCCTCTATACTTACTTTGTTTCATGCGCCTCACCCTACAAAGTAGCTCCACATGAAGTGGATAAGTCGGCATGCTCTAGTGGTTTTTTTTTTAAAAAAAGCTTTGCTTGTTACATGTATCCTGAGCAACAGTTCTGTTTCCAATTATTCAAATCTAGACTTCATTACAAAAGAGATTTACACAAATGTCCACATGAGATTGGACCCAACAGTATAATTTTCTAGAGGAATGAACTTTCAGATCTGTCCTTACAAGCTGTGTATATGTTAGAATGCTACAAAGTTATAGAGGCAAGAGGCAAACAAACAAACCAAGTACAGATAGGTAGCCGTGTTGGTCTGCCATAGTCAAAACAAAACAAATTCCTTCCAGTAGCACCTTAAAGACCAACTAAGTCAGTTCTTGGTATGAGCTTTCGTGTATCTGAAGAAGTGTGCATGCACACGAAATCAGTGTATCTGAAGAAGTGTGCATGCACACGAAAGCTCATACCAAGAACTGACTTAGTTGGTCTTTAAGGTGCTACTAAACAAACCAAGCATATAGAAAGGCCAAATCAGTTTATAGCAAATGATGCAGAGAAGGCATTCCTGTTGTATAGAGCTCAGCATGTAGCGCCATAAAGAGCATTGGCCATGCTTTCTGGCACCGATGGGAGTTGGAGGATTGTGAAGGTTCCTCATTTACCTATGGCAGAGTAGAAAACAAATTGTGTGTTCTTATTTAGGTATTACCTGAAAGCTAGATTTTTTTCTCTTTCTGTATCTGGTGTGACTATGTTTTCTGGAAGAACGATGGAAGGTGTGTTGCATGTTGCTGCTTCAACAGGGGACTCCTGAATGGTTTGTGACAAAAAAAAAATTTTTTTGGAAATTTAACTTGAAATATAGAAATATACCATAGGATAATTGCAATGGAATAAACATGACATTTTTACATGAAATTCTAGGCCTTATTTATTCACAGGCTCTGCATAATTCAAGTCCTATGCTCTAATGCAGACCCTACCTAACTGAAGGAGCAACTAATACACAATTCTTGATGAATTAGCATTTGTGAACAACTTTATAAAGAACCCAGATGTTTCAAATCCATTTTAAAACAATTGAGGACTAGCTGCCATATTGGACAAGTGAGATCAATAATACCAATAATAGTACTACTAATATGAAGTAATAATAGGCCTGTGTGTGTGTGTATAAAATGCCTTCCCAGATAACAAAATTTTTCTTTAAATTTCACATGAACAGCCCAGTGCATTTGGCCACCTGGAAGCAAGTCCTACATTCTACACAGCAATTACTTAACTCCCCCCCCCTTTTTTTTACCATGGCTTTCTTTGCTTTGCCCCCTGTGCAAGGTGTGTGTGTGTGTGTGTGTGTGTGTGTGTGTGTGTTGTTTGAAAAATCTTTATTTAATTTTGTTGTTGTTGAGGTATTATGGCATGCACATGTTTCATGAGAGCTTTTTCCATGTACATCCAGTGATTTCTCCCCAATATCAAGGTGTGGCCAACCATTCTAGCTCACATTTGTTCTTCACCCTCTAGAGTCACAAACAGCCATGGCATCTTCTGCCTGCTCCTGTGGAATGGGGAGACTGGCAGGGTCAATCTGAATGTTTACCTTTTTATAATACTACCTAGGACATATAATGGCTTTTTCTAGGTAGTAATACATAATGCTGTGGGAAACAGGAAACCCTTAGATGTTGCTAACTAAACAAACTTTCAAATAAGCAGCAGCCAGCAGCTGAAAAAGAGACTACTGTCCAGGCTCTCACAGCATTAGTTTCTTACAGTGAACAATTACCGTTGTTCTGTACCTGACAACACTTTAAAGACACACAACTGCATGCAAGATGGAGCAAAATCAAGATCTCTTTGACCTATACTGTATGCCTTCCATTAGACTGATCACTAGAACTCACACACGTGGGCTGTTTATCTTAAATCAGGAAACTAGCCCTCAGCACAAATGTGTAATGGTGTCAGAATGCATGACAAATAACTGCACAGTTCACTGCTGACAACATTTTCCTAGGATGTTGAAAGGAAAAGCAGCGGATGTTTTTATCCAAAGAGTAGAATACTGTGTCCTAGGTTTAAAAGACAATGATAAAAGTAAAACTGAACGTGCCAGATATACATTGGCTTTAAAGTTTTCAACACATCTCAAGAGAACATGATGATCTGTTTTGTGTTGTTGTTTTTTTAAAAAAGGGCAGTTGATAACATAAATCCTAAAGAAGCAGGCTTGAAAATCATTACGTTTGTTGATTCAGTACTGCATATTAGCAGAAGGTCCCTCTTTTACACATTTTATGCATGTCATCCAAATGATGTGCAAAACATCAAAAATATTTTTGAGGGGAGATTAGAAGGTCAGGAAGTTCTCTGTGAAATCATCAACTGTGTTGACATAGTTGTCTCTGTGTGTGCAACGTGGAGTGTCACATGCTGTTAATATTACCAGAAAGCATGGGTTGATCTTACTGCTAATGCCAAATAGGGCTAAATCTTTTTCTTTAAAAAAAAAAGCCAAAAAAAAGCAAACATTGCTCAGTCCAACTTTGGTAGCAACTACTACCATTTCTGTTTCACCCCAGCTAGGATGCCATTCATACATTGTCTCAAGCAGCACTAATTGTTCAGGGACTACTTCCAGGGCTGGCCATATAATATGGATAAATATGGGGGGGGGGACACACACAGCAGTCAAAGCTATTCCAATGTATTTTATAATAGGATTGGTTTTAGAGCCAACATTGGCTAAAAAGTCATGCAGAACAAATTGCAGAGCATCCTAAACTATAGCGTCATAACAGCCCATTCTGCTAGGAAGCTGGCAGCAGCCCTGACTACAAACTAGAAAAAGTGAAATACATAATCATGGTCCAGCCCCACAAATAAGAATATTCAGACAAGAACAATAGTCTTAAGAACCAGAATAAAGATCAATGAGTGGTGATGTAACACCATATGACACTTCTTCCTTCTGTACCATCTAGTAGAACTTACCTTGGGTTCTGACAACATTCCATTCTTTTCCCCTACTTGCTATTAAAATTCAGGTAGTGATGAGAAAGCATAGAATATTGTGATGTCACAGAGGGGGAAAACAAGACTAAATTACATGCCAAAGCATATTTTCATCAAACTCAAGGCACAAATTATAGTAAAAAAATAATAATTGATAGCTAATGTAAAGCAGTCAGAAGTCACTGAGGATAGCATATTTATAAATGTTGCTTACTTTGATTGGAGAAGGCAAAATGGGGTTCTGTGTCTCTGTTGGCTGTCCCTCATCTTCAGGTAGGGTTGGCATAATGAGAGGTGAAAGACACGCTGGATTGCAGTGTTGACTAAAGAGGCTATGCACTGATGGGAATGTCTGTTTCAAGTTAACCTCTGAAGATAAGCACTGTGGGGCCTTGTGATCCCAAGGCTATAGCAGATGCCAAAAATACAAATTAAACCCATTTAAAGTCCATGCTGAGATCACTTTATAACAACAAGCAGCAATAAAGTTTAAAGTAACAACTTATGCTTCTCCTTGTGTTTTATTAACTTGGGGTTTTGAAAGGTCTAATGTAACATAGTAAGGACATTAAGATAAACCTTTTCAACATTCCTTGTATTATTGCATGGAAAGCTTCATTGGCAAGCTTTAAAGCGCTCTCATTTCCAATTAAGATAGACCTCCTTGTCAGTCCTTCATAAAACTCTAGGCAAAGTCAAGGAATGATTGTGTTGAAATCATAGTACTAAAAATGACAATTTTTTTTTTGGTAAATAACATACATTTGACATGGATATTGCTCAGTGCACAAAAATGTTTTTGCACACATGCATTTCAGTGATGAGCTTACTGTGGACTTGTCATTTTTCTGACACACTTTCAATCTTTTTGACTGGCTTGGAAAGAAGTAGTTCCTACTGTCTGGAACAGAAACCAATATTTGCATAGCACTGATTGGCTGACTTTTGTGCCAATCACTAATACCATCACCAACCATAGAAGGCCATTGTGCAGGCATAGCAATCTGGCCAAGCCCTCTGCCTTGGTAGGGAGAACACATTACATGATCTATGTCCACTCCCTTCAACTTCTACCAGTTGGATTTGGACTGTTGCTCAAAGTTCATACCCATTAATTCAGAGTTTGAGAAACTGTGGGCCTCCAAAAGTTGCTGGTAGGAGTTGGGGTCCAACAGCATCTGCAAGGCCACAGGCTCCCCAACTTTGCTTTAAATTATGCTCCAGTCTTTTAATCTGGCATTTAAAAGAATTAGAATCCAAAAGGAATATTGGTTTATTTGCAGACAATATTGTGATTTATCTGAAGAATTACACAGAGCTTTAAAACAGTACAGGGAGAGTGCAGGTTTCAAAATAAACATAGAGAAAAGCCAATTGCTTATATGCCCAAACAGTGAAAACAGGAAGTCAAAGATCACAAGTAAGGTTGGAGATGGAAAGTGTTGGTTTTGTAAAGCCATAAAGGGATATATTTTTTTTTGTTATGGGGGATGCACTAATGCAAAGCAGTTTTGGAACTGCGTGGTTGAAATTATAATAGAAAGTTGGCAAGCTGAGTTACTGTTAGAACAACTAATCTGCTAATTAAATTCTGTAAAAAAGTCAGCCTCTAATTTCATATAAGATCCAGATTTTACAGGTTTTGACCACTGCAAAGCTGCTCTATGTCAAAGCAAAGAAAGCAGGATATCATCAGAAAAATATGAGAACAATTTAGCTTGATTAAAATTTTCAACAATGTTAAAAATGGAATTAATTATCAGGAAGAATTAAACAAGTGGAGTCAGTTAACAGCTTTGGTAAAAAGAGAATTTGATATTTCAGGTGTTGGTATGAACTACTACATGTTATTAAAATATATATTTAGTTTAGGAAAAAATAGCTATGAATGGAAATACAATGAAAATGTTGGCATTTTAAATGTGAGATTAATTTATTCCATTATAGCAATGATATTTTTTCCTTTTTCATTATTGTATATTGTTAAGTTGTGGGTGAACATATCAGACGACACAGTGATTCTTCAAACAGCTCTTGTTTATTCACAGGCCAGAACAGAACTGAACTGAAGTGTTCAGCCAGCCTGCTTATATAGAGCTCCACTACAACGCAACAGTAGCAACTTTCTGCAACTATCCAATCACGAACGTCGGTTTCAATCCCTTATTTGTGTATGTGGACCTGAGTGAAAACTATCTACAGTATCCCCCTGCTGGCCCAGGGTGAGAACTTCAGTACATAACATATATATTTCATAACAAAACAAATTCCTTCCAGTAGCACCTTAAAGACCAACTAAGTCAGTTCTTGGTATGAGCTTTCGTGTGCATGCACACTTCTTCAGATACCTCGTGCATGCACACGAAAGCTCATACCAAGAACTGACTTAGTTGGTCTTTAAGGTGCTACTGGAAGGAATTTGTTTTGTTTTGACTATGGCAGACCAACACGGCTACCTATCTGTAACTATATATATTTCATGTTAATAAAGTTTGTTTGATGCGTTAAAATATTTTTTAAAAAATAAAATTAAGCTCCAATCTAAAGTGAATATGGGACCTTTGCCCCCAGGTTTTCATAGGTCAGCTTTGTGTACACGATTACAGAGAAAGCTCCTAGGACCTGCTTCAGACAGTGACTTTCTTTGGAAAGACAATATGCCCTTTTTCTGATTCAAACCAAGGACTGATTGCAAATACTGCAGTCAATGTTGAGCCATCCTGGTGAATAATGTCCTAGAAGTACCTCTTCCCATATGATCAACTACCCAAAAAGACCCTAAACATCTCAGGACCAGGATACCACAAGGGCGACTTTTCCCCATCCAAACCTAGATATTAGGATTCTTGTTAATTGCCCTTTCCTGGGTCTCTGTGCTGTTTGAGGTGGGAGCAGAACACACCAGAAGAGGGTCTTTTAATGTTGGGGTGCCCAAATTTTCAAACTTGCTCCCTGGAGAAGTTTGCTTGGTGCTGCCACATACATTTTCAAGTCCAGGTGAGAACTTCCTTAAAATCCTTCTCCTTGGTTTATTAGATTGATGGGAGTCTCTGGCTTTTAAAATGCTCTTCTGTTGGAATAATCTATTTCAGTATTGTATTACTCTTTAAAGCATTTAATTTTGTTATAAACCACTTTGGTTTTTGGTGCACTGGAAAGCGGAATATAAACACTTTAAACAAGCAAAACAAAATGCTGAAAGCCATGAGCTCTGTTCAGTAGTACTGGTAGTTTGTGGATCCATCATTGGTGATTGGTTGGTTGGTTTGTTTGTTTGTTTGTTTGTTTGTCTTGATCCGTTCTATCTCTGTTCCCTTCTATAGAAACCAAAATGAAACTAATTTTTGAGAAACATGCAGTGTTTTGTGGTTTCTATAGTAGAATTAAGAACTTCCTGACAGAGAGCCTGGGATACCATCTCAGTGTCATAGAGCCTGGGATTTCATCTTTTTCCCACTGAAATCAACCCAGAAGTCATACCTAGAAAACAACCACATGACTTTAAACAGTTCTAAGTGCATCTTTGTTCTGTTGCATCCCTCCCCAAGCAAATCTTTTTAAAAAGCAGTAATTCTGGGCACTATAGCTATGTCTATGTGCTATTCTAAAAAGAAAAACCAAACATTGACAAGTTTTAATTTTTTTAAGCCAGGCATAGGCAAACTTGGCCCTTCAGATGTTTTGAGACTACAACTCCCATCATCCCTAGCAAACAGGATCAGTGGTCAGGGATGATGGGAACTGTAGTCTCAAAAACATCTGGAAGGCCGAGTTTGCCTATGCCTGTTTTAAGCCCTATTACTTCCAGTACACACTCTGCAATCCTTGTCCTAGGAAATATTTAGAGAGACAATATTCCGTGCAAATATTTATTCTTCTCCATTACGTTTTAGAAGTACCGTATTTTTCGCCCTATAGGACGCACTTTTTCCCCTCCAAAAATGAAGGGGAAATCTGTGTGCGTCCTATGGGGCGAATGCAGGCTTTCGCTGAAGCTTGGAGAGCGAGAGGGGTCGGTGCGCACCGACCCCTCTCGCTCTCTAGGCTTCAGGAAGCTATCAGGAAGCCTGGGGTGCCCGCGGGAGTTCCCACAGGGCTCCCTAGGCTGCGGATAGCAGCCTGCTTCCCGGAGCGCGGGGCACGCTGAAAGCAGAGCGCCCGGCGCTTCGGGAACACACCCGCAGCCTGGGGACCCCTGTGGGAGTTGCCGCAGGGCTTTCTAGGCTGCGAATAGCAGACTGCTGCACGGAGCGCGGGGAGCGCTGAAGCAGAGCGCCCCGCGCTTTGGGCAGACATCGGGCAGTCCCACAAGCTCAGGGGATAGCAGGGAGGCGCAGCGCCGCCATCCCGCTGTTCCTCGACCTGGTTTGGAGGCTGGCGCTGGGGAGAAGCACGCTTCTCCCCAGCGCCAGCCCCACAAGCTCGGGGGACAGTGGGGAGGCGCAGCGCTGCCATGGTTTGGATTCCCCGACCTGGTTTGGGGGGGAAATAAAGGAAATTCCCCCCCTTTATTTCCCCCCAAAAAAACTAGGTGCGTCCTATGGGACGAAAAATACGGTAGGTTTTAGAAATGGAATCACAGAATCACGAAAAGCGCCTTTTAGGCAGCCTTGTCCAACACCGTGCTTAATGCAGGATCTGCAGTGCCTGATGAAACTACAGCATCCCTGGCACAGATGGATGTCCAGGTCCTTAAATGCCTGAAGCAGTAAAGGAGAGCCCGCCCACCCTCCTAGGCAGTCTGTTCCACTGTAGAAGAGATCTTAACATTAGGAATGTTTTCCTAACATTTAGCTTGGCCTTCTCCAGTTTGATGTACTCTAGGAGTTTGGGACTACAACCTCTCATTACCACTAACCATCCAGCATGGGCAATGGTCAGGGATAGCGGTATTTGTAGTCCAAAACCAGGAGCACCAGATTGGGAAAGGCTGATTAAGGTGAAACTCAATTCCCTCCCATTTCCACCTTGTTTATCCTTTTGGATTTCACGTAGTAGATGATGAGAAGAGATTTCTCTCTCCCTGAGACCCTGAAGGGATGTTTATTTATTTACCTGATTATTTATCAAAATCTATAAACCACTTACTTGTAAGAAAACATTTAAGTAAAACATGGACATTCTTGATGAAAAACAGCTAAACCAAGTATTGAAAAAATTTAAAAGATGATTAAAATCAAAAGAGATATAACACAAGCAACTTCTACATGTACTGAAATGTGATGTCCTAGGTGCTAGCCAATTAGTTCTGGGCAAGCTCACAGAACTAGTTTTCCAGAGAAAAACTGTTCATTTCTCACATCTAATTCCAAAGCTTTATTGGAAGTTCTGCTTAGAATTTGCCTATTTGTGCAAGACTTACAAAAGCCAATGAATGGATTAGAAGTTTGAGAAACTTGCCCTCAGTTCAACTTTATTCTTCATCTTTTGTAATTCTAAATTCATTTCAGTGTGCCCTTTTAACTTTTCAATTTGTTCTACATGAAGTGTGTTTTTATAATAAGATTCTTCTACTTAAAGGGCAGGCTTTTTATGGAAGTATGTCCCTGTCAATGATGATAAGAGTTTCCCAGGAATAAAACTTTATAACTATATAGGTCTCCTAGGAATCAATTTTTTCCCTTTCCCAATCATTTCTTGAAAACTTCCCCCACCCCCAAAGATTATTAACTGTACACTGTACAGCTGGCATGATTGCTATAATGTTAGGAGAAATGGTGTTCAAACAAAACAGCATTATAGTGATTACCACATCTGAGGTCTTCAGCATGAAAATTAAACTGGAGTCTTTCCTCCCTTTGCAGAACCTGTTTTCCCATCTGCTCCCTCTTTTCCCTAAACATTTTTTTAAAAAATTCCTTCTATTTAGGAAGACATAAAACAAAACACAAACTGGGGCGCCAATAACCCTATACAATATAAACTGAAATGTAAACTGAAAATTTGACATTAATTTTGCTAGTTTTGACCCAGTTCTCCAATCTGTTAAGGTCATATTGAACCTGAATTTTGTCTTTAGCTACCTGTCCCAGTTTGGTGTTAACTGAAAATTCCTACATCCAAGTCTTTCATAAAGACGTTGAACAACAACAGGCCCAGGACAGAACCCTGCGGCACCTTACATATCACTTTTTTCAAGACAACAAGGAACCATTAGTGAGCACTCAGTCAACCAGCTACAAATCCACCCAACAGTTACCTCATCCAGCACACATTTTACCAGTCTCTCTGCAAGAATATCATGGGGGACTTTGTCAAAAGCCTTACTGAGATCAAGATACACTATGTCCACAACATTTCCTAATCCACCAAGCTTGTAACTCTATCAAAAAAAGAAATGAGATTTGTCTGGCACAACTTTTTTTTTTAAACAAACCCAAGCAGAGTTTTAATAATCACTTTAGTAATCCTTCTCTAAGTGCCCACAAGCCAAATGTTTAATTATCTGTTCTAGGACCTTTCCTGGAATTGCGTCAAGGTGACTATTTGGTAGTTACCTAGGTCTTCTTTTTCCTCTTTTTGAAGATGGGGACAACATGTGCCCAGCTCCAGTCTGCAGGAACCTCACCTGTTCTCCAAGAATTCTCAAAGATAATAGACAGATGCTCTGAGATTACATCTGCTGTTCCTTTAGTACCATTGGATGCAGCTCATCAGGCCCTGGAGATTTGAATTCATTTAAAGTTGCTAGGGGTTCCTGTACTCCCTCTTCTCCTATTCTGGGCTGCAGTCCCTCCTTGCCTCGTTTATTCTGATAGCACCAGTTTGGGCACTGCTTTCCTCTTGGGTGAAGACAGAAAAAAGTAGGTGTTTGAGCAGCAGAGGCAGAGCTAGTCCAGGGGGTGCTGCAAGTGGTGCGCATCCCAGGGGGTGGTGCACCGATCGAAACCCTCCCCCCCCCCAGGGATGACACCCGAGGAGGACCGCCTCTACCTTTCTCCACCACTGTTGAGTAGTTCTGCCTCCTCTCTGTCACCCAACAGCATTTCTCCATCTTGTCTATGCAGAGGACCTGCTACTTGCTTGCTCCTTCTTTTATTTCAAATATAGCTGAAGAAGCCTTTTTAAAAATTATTTTTAACCTCTGTTGAAATACTGAGCTCATTCTGAGCTTTGGCCCACCTGACTTTCTCCTGTTGGCTACTTGTGTATACTCTTCCTTTGTGATTTCCCCTTTCTTCTATTTCTTGGGTCACATGTGAAGGAATTCCCCTCCCGCTTCTAAAGACCTTACAAAATCACACTGAACAAGCAATTTCCAGCCTCATAACAACATCAAATAGTAATTGTTTTGTAAACCCTCTAACACTGTTATTCTAGGCTAATTTGGATGCATAAGACAAATCTAATTAATCAGATGTTTATCTTATGACTGTCCTGGGAGAGGGGGTTCTGAGGAAAACAGAATCTGGTCCATCCCACTCCCCCCACCCCAATTTGGTACTGTGCACAGTTGTAACTGACACTAGACTGAAGAAGGAAACCCAGTGGGAGTTAACTGGGCATACAATCCAAGGAGTGACACATTCTCCCTTTCGTGAAGCAGATTTTAACATCAAGCATTTCATAAACTGTAGAACATTAGTTCAGCATGCGTATGTTGTACATTAATCAGAAAAGAAAACCCCCAGGCCACTACATTCTGCTATTCTAATATTATGCAATACAATATAAATAGGTTTTGTTTAGTTCTTGCATGTTTCATAATATCTTTGCTTAAAATAGAAAGACAGAGGATTAATCCTCACCCCAAGGCTCAGACCTCATCACGGGATACAAGGAAGTTTGTGTATCACCGAGCAATTTTAGAGAATACAATATCCAGGAAGTGATGTTCTAGGAGTTCAATTCCATAAAAGGAAAAAGTATTTAGAAATGGTTGGCCTTCTTCTTGCAGCTCATTAGACCACAGTAGGGAAAGTCGAACACAAATAATCAGTAAACTTACCCTCTGAGTCACAGCTGAATACCTTGGCAAAGACTGAGACTGAAGGTGCTTCACTCCATCTTCAGTGCTGGCCTGACTGTTGACCTCAACTGCTCTGCTCAACCACAGCAAGCGTAAAAAGGGAAGCACAAACACAAGAAGCTTAAAAATCATTTCCCAAGTATCCTGGCACTTCCATGTTTTCCTTGGGCATGGCACAGGGTTCTCACTACTCCCTCCAGCGACACAGATTTAAAGATAGCTTTAAACCAGAGACAGGAAACCTGAGGTGCTCCATATGTTGTTGGACTACAACTCTCATCCCTGTGCTGCCAAGGGCAGAGCCAGCTGCATTATATGGGGTGAGAGCGGACCCAATTCAAGACTGCCACACTCAGGTGTGCTCCCAAGCCCCGCCCCCAGGTAACCACAGATTGGTGCAAAGGTAAAGTGGGTGTGGTGGGAACTCATGAGGCTCCACAGCTGGCCTGGGGGAGAAACCAATGGCTGCTGCCACGATGGCATTGCTCAGGGTGTGTGTGTGTGTGGAGCTGGCGCAATGAGTCACAAACGTTGCCCACCCTGAACTGGGTAAGCAGCCACTCTCATCACTCACACCCATGCCATACATTTAAAGCACACTGCTTCCCCCTAAGTATCCATGGAACTGCAGTTTATCTCAAAGAGCTAAAATTCCCAGCACCCCTGACAAACTACAGTTCCTAGGATTCGGGAGGGGGGAGGAGCCATATGCTTTGAATGTATGGTATGGATGTGACCAGTCTTCCCTAACAATTGGCCATGCTGGCTGGGAGTGATGGGGATTGAAGTCACATCTCTTAGACCCCTTGCAGTGGGAATGGATTCATCACCTGGACAAAATAATAATATGGGGGCCAATCCCACACTGGGGAAATGCGATGACCAAAAAAAGCACCCTCTATGTGAAAAAAAATCTGTGTCACGTGCAATAAGCAGGTAAGAATTGGGTATGTGTTTCACAAATGCTTGAGAATTCATAACTGAACAATGGTTCAACACAGGGAAGATTTGGCTCTCCAGATATTGCTGAACTACACCTCCCATCAGCCCAAGCAAGGATGGCCATTGGCCAGAGATTATGATCATAGAATCACAGTATCATAGAATTGTAGAGCAGTGGTTATTTATCAAATTTCTATACCTCCCTATCGGGAGCTCGTCCTACATTCGAGTAGGACCCTGGCAGAGACACATGCCCAACTGGCATGTTCTCTTCCTCCTGGTCGATCGTCCGGGAGCTTCAAAAGCTTTTTTCAGCCCAAACATCAGAGCGACCGATGCCAACAGACATCGGCACACTTAGGGATCCGCAGAGTCTTCGCAGATTGCGTAACAGACATCAGCAACTCAGCATTTTGGCTAATCTACTTTTACATATAAACACACACGGAGCACTGCAACACGGCTCCCTCTTTCTCTAGCATCAGACAGCAAAGAGAAAAAGAACAAAAGTCCCACTTCACGGAACACAGTAACACAAACATCCTGTCTCCATCACTTCCCACTCTGTGGAGTCAAAACACACACCGTCATGTGATAGACGAAAATCCCATGACTGCAATCATGGAGCAGGAATTCTAACAGGGTGGTTTACAATATAAAAACACAAAAATGCACAACATAGTAACAAATGAAACAATAACCCTCCCCACAAAGTTTAAAAGGCCATAGAGTGCTTAATTAGCCAAAGATATGAGAGAAGAGGTATGTTTTTGCCTGGCGCCTAAAGATATGTAGCCAAGGCGCCAGGTAAAGCTCCCTGGGGAGAGCGTTCCACAAGCAGAGGGCTACTCAAAGATGCTGGGAGTTGTAGTTCAGTAAACATCTGGAGGGTCAAAGGTCCCCCCCTCCCACACCTGATGTAACATGTCCTCTTTTCAAGAGAAACCACAGGTGCAAACCGATTTCCCATCACAAAAAGAAAGGCTCCGCTAAATTTTTATTGTGGCCGTGATATTCAAGCATAGTTATTTTTGTATGGCGGTCAACAACATATGGCTGCATTATTAGTTACCATAGGAACCTATTGTGGATGGCATTCAATATTCCAAGATCAAGAAGACACACAGGAAGATGCGACATCTCTTTATTTGCCATGCTAGCAAACAGTTTGCTTCTCAGCAGTAGGGATCTTTTTTGTTTGCTTTTTAGTACTCCAGTGGTTTACTTCAGCCTTATTAACTGTCCCTTTCAGACTTTTCTTTTAAAATGTTGCCTAATGGGAATTGCTAGAGAACACCCGAAAACAAAAGTTTAATAACTCACTTAAACAAAACATCTTCCTATTAAGGCATTCAGGTACATCATTTTAGCAATAACATCTTCTGATAAAGTGCTTGCTGAAAAAGATCTTGAACTTTACAAGTCATTTTAATACAACATAAATAGGTTCTCTTTACCTTTTATTGTCTTGCCCATGTTCTGTTTTATAGGCATGCCTCTCCTTGTTTAAGAGATTTTCTTTGGATCCCCGTCTCTGGCTCAGGAAGAACAGATTAGGCAATGTGCGACATCTCTTTCGAGCCGAAAAATGTTCTAAATTCAGTGCATCTGTGATTAACACATAATATTTGAAGATCAGAAACTAGGAGGCAACATTGTGCCATGTAATTTGCAAATGCCTTTTTGGTATAAGGACTAAAGTTGCACTAACCAAAAAATGATGCCATTGCAGTTTATTTTAAAAGTACATGTTAAATCAAATCTGTTGTAATCAGAATTTTTTTTGGGGGGGGGCAATGGCTTTGAGTTTATTTGGAGAGGAGGAGAAGGGCAATCATTTTCAAGGAATAACTTAATTCCAAAATGTAGCTCATACATTTTTTTTGTTATTATTTGGACATTTAAAGAAGATTTTGCTTGCCCTTCTCACTTGTAAGATATTATAGCTACAGGAAAAGCAGGTTTAACAGGAGAAACCAGTAGCTTGCGACGTACCTCTGAACACTACTAAAATGTCCTTTATTATGTATCCTACCATCAGATGCAATCTATCCCACTGCTAATAGTTACCTACAGTCAGTACTAAGAACCAGGGAGAATAAGATGCCATCTGCCTGAGGGCCTGCAAAATGGAGACTAATAAGATTGATTGCAGCCAAACCACCCAAGACAGGAATATTCAACTTGAATCCATACTGGTTTGCAGAAAAGAAGGACTAGGCCAGGCATAGGCAAATTTGGCCCGCCACATGTTTTGGGACTACAATTCCCACCATCCCTGACCACTGGTCCTGCTAGCTAGTGATCATGGAAGTTGTAGTCCCAAAACGTCTGGACTAGGCTAATGCTGATAAACACCATGTATGACATAACTGATATACTGTATCCCTTAGGTTTAAGCCAAAACAGATTTCAAGTACATATTAAACAAGTGAGGCCCTGGTGTGTACTTTACCTGAGTCTGTAGCTTCGGGGCTGGAGGGAAAACAAAAGTTAGCATCAAAGTAAACAGTCCCTCTCTAATGTGGGCCTTACTTCATGGGGGTTTGTTTTAAATTTTATTTTTAATTAGTTTTCGAACATTTGAAAAGTGCAATCAATCTGCACGTAAGTCAATGGAACATGAGCTGCAGCTCCACCTCTGACATTTGGCATTGTTGCATGCCACCCAAATCACTGTGGTGTGACATTCCAAGGATTCCAGGTGCTTCCCTAGGGTTCGGTTTCCTTGGAATGTGGAACAGCAGAGCCTGTGGTGTCCATAGTATGGATCATTAGTATAGGAAAGGTGAGGAAGGGGGCCCACCCATTTGCCTTCTGGCACAGAGCAAATACTAACAACCCATACTTATGGCCATTATGGCTAATTCAACAATGACTGCTCCCCACATCAAATGGGGGCACCTTTTGTGTGGTCGCATGCAGCCCCCTGGATCCCAGTGCGGCTCCCGGTAGTACGGACTGGCTTCACCTTCCCCAGGCTGGATACCTGGAGATCTCCGCCTGCCTCAGCCAATCGCCCAGTCCCGCCTGGGGAGGCGTTGCCAGGCGATCAGCCAGGTAGGGGGAGGGACCGCCCTACCCACACAACAGAAGGTGAATCTTACCTGCGAAGCGTCAGTTGGCTCCAGAGCTTCTACAGAGAACAACAATGGGATCTTCCATTAGATACCAACCTGTCCCCCCCCAACTCACAACAGTATTAACGGTGGAGGACACTGCAGGGTTGCTGTGAGCTACTCTTTCCTTCATACATGGTACACACCTACAACCTGAGAAAGGTCCAACAATTTATGCCTTCAGTGTACCCAAGTCTACTGGTACTTCTCCTGCATGTTCTGGTGGTTTGGACTACATAAGCATGAGCACAGGAAGACCTGAATCAGTATTACAGATGAATACAAATTATTAATTCTACCAAATGCAGTCTAGGATGAATATACTATCCTCATTCATCAGTGGTACTTTTGCTATCAAGGTACAATGCCTCAAAATAGTGTCTTAAAACTCCAACCAAAAATAATCTTTTTACTTTTGTAAGAATAAGCAAGAAGTCAAGTTCCTAAAATACACTGGACTGAGTTTAGAAGCCATAGAGACTTTTCCAACACAACTTTTATACGCAGGTCTCAGGAGACTATTTATTGTAAGTTTCCATGGTATTTATGGCAGCATTCACATCCACTTTAAATGCTTTTAAAATTGGCACCAGTGTGTTATTTCATCTAAACTAGTGGACTCCAAGTTAATAGAAAATACTTGTTACTTGCCCAATTCTATTTTGTTTAATTGAAGGATTTTAATTTCACAGGAAAGTCAAGTACTGTGAAACGCATTTCATCAGTTTTCAAAGTTTAAGTGATCAGAACCTTAACAGAACTAGTTGTACAGTACTACTATCTGAAACAAAACTCCAGGAGGCAACTGACCAGAGTACTGGGTTTCCCCCCATTTCTACAGTGCCTGCTAAAGTTAAGTATCTAAGGACTGGTTCATACAGTGGCGTAGCGTGGGGGGTGCAGGGGGGGCCGGCCGCACCGGGCGCAACATCTGGGGGTTAGGGTTAGGGGGCGCAAATCCACGGGTTAGGGGGCGCAAATCCACGGGTTAGGGGGCGCAAATTACTTGCCTTGCCCCGGGTGCTGACAACCCACGCTACGCCACTGGGTTCATAGGACCACATTTACTGCTATAACTAACAATCTAAAAGTTTTATTAGTTTAAAATAGATAACACAGGTAGAGACTTTTATTATCATGCAAATGCAGTTTTCCAATACAGGGCCAAATGGGCTTAGATGACCAGAACTACCAACTAATCTGGTTCTGTGAACTGTTGCACAGTGCCACGCCACAGTTCTCAGTTTACAGCATTTGCAGATAGTGCTGTTCATAAGCTGAGTAGCTGATTTGTCTGAACCTACACTATTTCAAGACATAGCCATGGTTTGCAGAATCATGGATTCCTGGCCTCAGTGCTTCCATTCTGGGGGGAAAGGGTGCCAGTCACTTGGAAGTATAGCCTGGGAGCCAAGCTCTGGCTCAGACAAAGCTCATAGCTTAAGCAAAAAGTTAGCCTAGGCTCCTGCTGTGTAATACTAGTTAAAATGCAGGGCAGAGGTAGTCAATGTGGTGCCCTTAAGATGTCGTTGAACTCCTGCTCCAATCATTCCTGACCAGTGCCCATGCTGGCTGGAGCAAATGCAAGTTGGAGCCTGTTCAAAACTCCCAGTGTTCTATGTGCATTTTGCGACAGGGAATTTCATTAGCGCAAGCAGTTTCTGAGCTCTCGGTGCAGTACCTTTTTCTGCCTCCCTACTTCCAGATACTCTCTGAAGACTGAAGAAGAGACCCTCTTAGGAATATTAGGGGGGTAGGCAGGAGAAGGACTAGACCATGTGAAAAATGAGCATAATACTTTAGCTGCAGTTCATTCATTTCCAGCTTTGTATTCTTGTTATTAAAAAGCACACCTAGACATTCCATTGTTGTGCCCATAGGCTCAGGTTGTATATATGTGTAAACAAACCATATATCATAAAGACACCACAGTCCCTACTGAGCCTCATTTCCAAAAGGAAACACGAACCCTGGGTAAAGCACACCTGGAATCCCTGGAATCTTGCACCATTTGGGAGATTGGGGTGGCATGCAACAAAACATAAGAACTGTCAAGTTACTCATGGCTGAGCTGAGTTGAAGGTGGGGACCCATGATCACTTGATTCTTTGCTCAATGTATATACAGTAAGTTTAGAAATTAAGTTGTTCATACCTATAAGTGATGTCGGAAGCCTGGAATCATCATTTTCAAGGAGGTATGTAGCTTTCAAGTTCAAGAAGGGAAAATAAATTGGCAACACAAGTCTTGACTTAGAGCAAGCAGCAGCCTCCTGTTTAATATTTAAGAAAGAGCATAGGTCTGTGAGAGAGAAACTTAAGTTTTACCCAACTACCAACTTATGGGAGGCAGATCCTCCTATCGTCTTAAAATACTTCCCCCTGGTTCCTTCCAACTTGAAACAATTTTCTAAACCTTTTAAATGCCATTTATCAAAATCAGCATTCACTATAGAATAAGCATTAACTTTAGACACAACACAACCATCAATTTCAGAAGGGTAGCCAAGTTAGGTTGTTACATCAGAGAGTCTGATGGCACTTTAAAGTAAGATTCATTGTTGGATGAGTTTGAAGTCAAGTAAACATCAGTAGATACACATATACAGGGTGGTGGGGAGAGAAAGCAGTAGGCCAAAATGCTATTGAATGCAAGCAGACACAGTCTGTGACATTTCTAGGCTGTGTACACATTACTGGTCTGGTTTAAAACACAGGCCATTTTCTCAATTTGGATAGAGGTGCACTAAAGTAAAGAGAAAACATACTTTCAGTGTTATGGTCTTTGTGATATAGTCTTGGTAGCTATGCTGGTCCATCTGAACAAGAATTGAAATAAGTGGGACAGTAAGTGTAGGCAGGGCCGTCTTAAGCATATCCGGCAACGTGGTGCAAAGATCCCTCAGGCGCCCCCAATTTCCCAGAGTTGTTGACCTTTTCCCAAGCCTCTGCAGGGATTGCTCTCATCCCGCGGAGGCTTGGGAAGGAAGATGCATGCCCACGTGTCATATTCCTAATGGGGGGGGTGCCTTTCCCACAACAAAATGACCGGGGCCCTTTCCTTTCAATTAAAGCACACCTGAAGCATTTGAAGCGCACGCCCTCAAAGAATCCTGAGAAGTGGTGGTTTCTTAGAGGGCGCTGAGAATTGTAGTTTGGGGATTGTAGTTCCCAGGATTCTTGGGTTTGGGGTATCGAGCCATGTACTTTCAATGGGGGGGGTCCTGATCAGCTGCCGTGTGCCTGGATCTGGATGAGAGCATCCTGAGACACAAACCCCCCTGAAGAGAAGGGAGCCCATCCAGCACCCAGCACTGCTTCCTCCTCCTGCCGTGTGACTCACCCTGTGCCACAGGTCACATCGAGCACTGTGTTGCAGCGCTGGGCGCGCAGCAGCGACACCAGCCAGTTCTTGTACTCGGCGGTGCGGCTCCGCGTGTCGCCGATGTAGAGCTGCCAGACCCGTGCTGCACGGCCACCGCCGTACTGGTCCGGCAGCCCTTCGGCTGCCATGCCCAGCGAGTGAGTCTGGTAGATGCTGTCCACCATGGCGAGCGCACAGAGGCTCCTGCGGGCGCCGACGGACAGACAGACGGGAGAGCCTAGCTGCTGCTGCTGCCAGCCATATAGTTGGCAGAGCAGGCGCAACTTCCATCCTAAGCCTCTGCAGGGATCGCTCTCCTCTCGCGGAGGCTTGGGAGACAAGCTGCATGCCTGCCAGCCATATGGTTGATGGGGCACAGCTGGCGGGCATGCAGGGAAAGGGGAGGCCGCCAGCAAAGCCACGCAGCTCCCCCACTCACTGGGGCGCTCCTGAGAGGCCAGCACCCTGGTGCAACGCGCCACTAAGCCCAATAGGAAAGATGGCTCTGAGTGTAGGTGGGTACTGTCTCACATTCTCTACAAAAAAAAAAAAATATCAAATCAATACACTGAACTTAATTCCCACTTTGTAGGTAGAAAAGGACAACAGATGTCTGTGAGTCAAGGCCAGAAGAATAACCTCATAACCAGGTAGACACTTGAAAAAATTAAATGGCACAGATTAGCATCTGCCGAGACTTAAGAGATCACATGAATGCCATTTTACAATAAAGCAAACAATACCAAATTAAGCAATGACAATGGCTGATGAACTTGAAAACTAAATTATAATGCATGTCATTTTGCATATTTGTTCTCCTTGTTCCTCATTCTTGGCTGCATTTTATGTCTTCCAATAACCATAGAGCATACAGAGTCATTATTTTTCACAAGCAAAAGGAACACTTTGCCAAATGCATTTACATAAAAGCACAGCATGCAAAAACTTGAAAGATAATTCAAGACAGCCTGCCATACGGGAGTATGTAATTTGGAAAGCTGCCCATGGGTTTGGACACCAGAGAATACCACTGGGATTACAATGAAAATGTTAAATAGTTATCCCACATTGCTTATTTATTTTTAGTGGCATTAGCTCTAGTTCAACCAAGAGTTCTTTGACCAAAAGCCTGTTTACATAAAGTGCAGGCTGCTTGCATGACAAATTGCTTGGTTCGCCTTGTACCACTAGCCTTGGTAGAAAGACTCCAAGGAAACGTCAAGTGTTCTCCTTGTGGAACTTCCTGGTGTTCTTCATGCCCACATACAGTACTTGCTTGCTCTACGTCTAATGAATGAAGCAAACCCCCAACTCAAGTCTTTATTAGAGCAATATACTTTTGGATAAATATGACACTTCTGTTTAAAGAACATGAAAGAGTAAATTGTCACGCAGCAAAGTTACTTGGAAATCTGTTTTAGTTAATTTCTATGTAATGTCTCAGCTTCCAATGATTAGCTAATTCCAGTGTCAAAGAAAGACACTTGCTCCCCCACTTAGGCTAGCAAGAAGTGAAGCCTAGGAAAGGAGAGATCTGCCAAATGTCAGTCTTGAGGTCTTTAGCCAGCCCTGAACATGTCTCTATCCTGCATCTTGGAATTTTCTAAGTGCCGAATACCCTTTTAAAAGGAAGTCAAGATCCTTCTCAAAAACTGCAACCAGATTTGAGTTTGTGATGGAGGAAGAGCTTAGGCCTTGACATGAAATGTCTGATCAGTGGTTTTATTTTATGTTTTCTAACTTAATAAATGAGAGTGATTTAACTTTTTTTAAACAACAATAACCCACACATCTTTTTTCTGTGAATAGGTGTTTTTTATGAAAGGGGGTGTAGGGAAGGCAGATTCAGAGATAAAGAGATGCCCGTGTGCTGACTCCAGTTCTTCATCAGGATGCGCAGAGATGGGAGTAGTAAGTGTGCGAGTGGCAATGACTTGTGAGTAAACATGATGCCTAAGATTTTGCTGTGTGCACTTTGGAGCTGCGTGCTCATATATGTCAGGGTGAGGGGAGAGGTAAGCAATGCTAGATTTCTCTTGTGAACTGCCCTGAGATCTTTTGATGAACGGTGGGATATAAATCTAAAGGAAGGGCCTGGATCTACCTGCTGAACTTGTAGCAATCTCAGTTAGCGACAGTAGAACATTTCTTGTTGCAACTGAATTTTGACAAAACACACTAACGGAAGAAGGCGATGTCACTGAAACAGTGTAATCTCCTACCGGGAATTTCTGACCAACCCCACACATATACAGTGATACCTCAGGTTAAGTACTTAATTCGTTCCGGAGGTCCGTTCTTAACCTGAAACTGTTCTTAACCTGAAGCACCACTTTAGCTAATGGGGCCTCCTGCTGCTGCTGCGCCGCTGGAGCACGATTTCTGTTCTCATCCTGAAGCAAAGTTCTTAACCTGAAGCACTATTTCTGGGTTAGCGGAGTGTGTAACCTGAAGCGTATGTAACCTGAGGTACCACCGTATCTAGCAGCTGAATACACCTCATATAGAGAAAGTTTGGTCAGTTTCTATTTCTGATTAACAACATATTGTTCAACGGGGGGGGGGGGGCGGACAATGATTAATACAGAAATGACAAATCTGACCACCTTATTCAAAACAGTAGTGGTTATCAGCTCCCTGTTTACATCTTTGCATGCCTACATGCTTATCCAGCTTTGCATTCCAAAAGACTCATTTCATTTTAAGGAACACCTTATAGATTCGTAGCTCTATGAAGTCTAATTAAGGTTTTTTCTAGGGTGTTTAATGTCCTTATTCCTCCCCAAAGGACACAAAAACTTTCATAGCTCTCTAAAGCTTTAATAGCATTTCAACCATGTCATTTATGATACTGTAGTTCTAAAAGCTCTATTATCTGAAGCATGGGAGAGCACTTTACCAGTCTAGAAAACCTACAGCTCAAATGTTTTATATATTTTGTAAACCACTTTGAGGTTTTTTACAATCAAGCGGTGTATAAATTTTATGGAATGAATGAATAAATTCTACTTGGCATAGACTGGAAGAGAAGAATAAGAAGGGAAGGCATCAGTCCAAAGACAAAGGAGGTGGGTGGGTGCTTAGGATGCCAAATCCCATTTAATTGGCCCAGTGCATTTCAAAGAAAGCCTTTTTACAGGAGTAAGGGCTGTAGCTCTATGGTATAGAATCGGCATGCATGTTCAATCACTGGCAGGTCCAGGTATGGTTAGAAATGTCCCTAGTCTGAAACCCTGGAGAGCTGCTGCCAGTCAGACAATACAGGTACTGGGTGAGATGGACCAATGGACTGAATCAGTAAAAGGCAGCTTCTTATATGCTGTTCTACATTTATCACCTAACAGCTTAAGGTTGCAGTCTTATATGATCTATTGAGCTCAGTGAGACTGTGGTTGTGTATACATGATACATTTAAAACACACCTATCCTAAGAATTCTGGGAACTGTAGTATAAACCCCCCCCAATTCCCAGCACCCTTAAGAATGGACCATTCCCAGGATTTTTAGGGCTGGTTCTTTTAATGTATGATGTTGATGCAGCCTTACTTCTCCATATAGAATTGCGCTCATTTGGGTCCACAATATGCCACACTGAGAAAAGCAATACAAAAAAGGTCAATTCCAATCCCATGGATTTCACAGTTCTGGGTTCAGAGTTTGAAGAGCCCAATATATAGCCCACTCTTAAGCATGGCTGCTCAGAAGTAAGTTCCACTGATTTCAATGACCTTTGCTTTGAACTGCATACTGCAGCACCTAAAATGCAGCCACACCTACCCACCCTATAAAGCATGTGGCAGGTGGTGGTGGTGAAAATCCTGTCCTAATATGATTGGTTTCTTTACAGGAAACTTGCTGTCCAAGAAAAGGGTGGCAATAAGCTATTATCAGTTCTCACATCGGTTAAAGAATATAATTGCCATAGTAACAAGGAGTAGGCACTTAAACAGGGCAACAGACTTTTTATAGCATCTTCTTGGCTGTCAAACTGGCATGTGCTTTTATATTCACAGCAAATATAAGGTGGCAGTGGTGGGAGGATGGTACAGAACGTGGTACAGGATTCATCCTGAGTAATGCAGAACAGCAGCAGAAGGGCGGAAGCCTTCAAAACAGAAAAGCAAACACAAAAACAGGACATTTAGATTAAGACCTTTTTTTAAAGGCTTTTTTCTTTTTAACTAATTCTCATCAAACCTTGTGTAAGGGGGAAATAAGTTTCCCTTCCTAATGCTTGAGAGGTAGTGGTTAAATTAACAAATCATTAGTTGAATGTTCCCTATTCAGATCTCAGTTCAAAAGAGGATCTTAGAGAATAGTCATAAGCAAGTCACTGCCTCTCTCTCTCTCAGCCTTCCACCTGTAATAAAAGGTTAAATCCTCTGGACTGTTTTACAGGACTCTTCTAAGATTACCAGGATACAGTAAGGAATGGGAATTATTGGTAAATCTGTTGTTATTATTATTAAATCTGTTGCTGTTATTGTTACTACTATAGCAACAACAGGGACGAGGGTGGCGCTGTGGGTTAAACCACAGAGCCTAGGGCTTGCCGATCAGAAGGTCGGCAGTTCAAATTCCCGCGACAGGGTGAGCTCCCGTTGCTCGGTCCCTGCTCCTGTCAACATAGCAGTTCGAAAGCACGTCAAAGTGCAAGTGGGTAAATAGGTACCACTCCAGGGGGAAGGTAAACGGCATTTCCATGTACTGCTCTGGTTCGCCAGAAGTGGCTTAGTCATGCTGGCCACATGACCCGGAAGCTGTACTCCAGCTCCCTTGGCCAATAAAGCGAGATGAGTGCTGCAACCCTAGAGTCGTCCGCAACTGGACCTAATGGTCAGGGGTCCCTTTATATGACAGGAAAATCACAGGGATGGCAAATCCCAGTGAAATATGACTTTTTCCAGTATTCACAACAGTTGTTATTTGTAATGTTTGCTTTGAATTATTTCTGGATAAGGTTGGTTTTTGTTTTATCATCTAATTCGATGTGTAGGCTCTTGAGAATGTACAGTACTTTATTTTATGAGGTAACGACTATGGACTCCTGATTTTTTATATATATACAGTCCCTCCCCCTTTCTTTATATTTATTTTATTTCATACTTCACATGGGAAATAACACTGGATTGTTATTTTAACTTCATAATAAAGTCTAGATTTAAAAAAGAAAGAACACTAAATGTCACACCCACCCACATTTTACAGAGGGAAATTGGTACAACTGTTTTACATAGAGCGAAAAACTTTCTAGCATACAGTGGTACTTCGGGTTAAGAACTTAATTCATTCTGGAGGTCCATTCTTAACCTGAGGTACCACTTTAGCTAATGGGGCCTCCCGCCGCCGCTGCTGCTGCCGCCGCGCGATTTCTGTTCTCATCCTGAAGCAAAGTTCTTAACCCGAGGTACTATTTCTGGGTTAGTGGAGTATGTAACCTGAAGCGTCTGTAACCTAAAGCGTCTGTTACCCAAGGTACCACTGTACAAGCCTTATTTCTATAAAATCTGATGCCACACACCTACTAATTTTGAAATATAATCTTTACTATGATATATGTTTATTTATTTATTTATTTCTATTAACCACTAACCCACATAATGCTTAGCCAAAACATGGCTTAGGACAAATGAGTAAATATGTGGGTTCCCAGAATAAAGATTACAGCTGCCTGGAACTTAAAAATGGAAAGCGTAATGCTGGTGATTTAACAAAAGAAGTTTAAAGACTGTCTTAAGGCAATTTTTAAAAAATGTAGTATAAACACCAACAATTGGGAAACACTTGTCTGTGAGCACTCCAGTTGGAGAACAGCCTTTACAAAGGTGTCATGGGCTTTGAAGACACTCAAACTCAGGACACAAGGGAGAAACGTGCTAAGAGGAAGGCACTCTTGGCAAATCCACCCCATGATCAATTCCCACCCGGAAACCACTGTCCCCACTGTGGAAGGACGTGTGGATCCAGAATTGGCCTTCACAGTCACTTATGGACTCATTGTTAAGATTGTGCTTATGGAAGACAATCTTACTCTGCTACGAGTGACTTCCAAAGAGAAGAAGAAGACTACTTCTGCACTACCAGGGCTAAGCCAAAGTTTGTCTTAACATTATGCCTAAATCCAGGCTTCTGATTTATCTCCCTCAGACAAAACATGAGCAGAAAACCAAGAGGGAACTTTGGTTAGAGTACCCAGTTTGCCTGCAATGACACATACCGTAAGCCCAGTTTGGATGTGACCCTAAGCCAAACCATTGGGCTAACCCTCAGTAACAACAGAAGCAGCAGGACCAGGGGAGGGATACAACCAGGGCCAGTCCATTCATAAGGCAAGGTGAGGTGACTGCCTTAGACAACAAGGGCAGCAAATTCCAATGTCAATATTTCTTCCCCGCTTGTTCCTTATGTAGATCTTCATTGACCCCTTCTTCCCTGCTGGCACCATTTTGAGGTCTGCCTTGCAGGCCCAGGCAGTGCACTTCCCCCTCCTCTGTTTAGGAGAACTAGCAAATAAACAAGACCACACAGCTGAATGGGATCGAATCAGGCCACAACTTTATTGACCACAGATAAAGTGGTTTGGCATAGGCATTTATTTCCGGCCCATCTGCAGGGTCAATTCGGCAGTGGGAATTCCCATGACTTACATCAAATAGGGGGATCCCTGCCTTTGGGAGAACAGAGGCCCAAGCCCCTGTCTGGGCAAATGGACAGAAGCAACTCCATCATGGATCCCTTAGCAGGTCTGACAAAGAACAACTGGGTGTTGGGAGCTGGTGCAGGCTGTTTTAAATCCCCCAGGAGCTGACCTGAAGGAAGCCTGATCAGTGGGGTTATCCTGAAATGAACCATACTCTTCTTTAAGGGTGAGAGATTAAACCAATCGGGCAAGAAGAGCTGCCAGTGATGGTTTGAGCAGCTTGAATTTGGCCACGGATAACTCACCTCTACATGAAGACAATTTCTATATGAAAAGCCCTTTATCGTCTTCTTCATTTTGCTGTTTCTGAACAAGATAGCCATTAGAATTCAGCTTTTGAAGAGAGCAGCTTTTAGAGCTTCCATCACATCTTACCATGAATACATGCAAAACTACATACTGTAACTACTATAAACTACTCCCAATGCCAGGCCCCAAACCTGCCTTTGTGAAAACATTATCAAGCAAGTACTGTAAATTATTTCCCCCCACAACTCCTATCTGCAGATTATAAAGGGCTAGTTATGCTTACTAAGAGAAAAATACTTTGTACATGTTCAGGCATGCTCCTACGGACTATATTAATTACTATTTTATATGTCTCAAAGCTGAGCATTGGCAGTAACATGGAAACAATTTCCAAGATTAGTTCCCAGCTTCAACTTTTTTAAAGGAAACAAAATATGACTTATTTTACAGTGTTCTCTTTATGACCAGATCTTTAAAAGCTAAAAGTCGAACCCAATATCAATACGCTATGCCAGTGATCGCGAACCTTTTAGAGGCCGAGTGCCGGAACTGCAACCCAAAACCCACTTATTTATCTCCCTCTGCCGCTGCAGCCACAAAAGCAACCACCGCTGCCTCCAGCTCTGGAGGTGCTGAGTGAAGTAAGGCTGGACTGGGGCGGCAAGCGAGCAGGCAAGGGATGTTGCTGCCACCCCCACCCCCACAGCCTGCTCCTGCTTGCAGGCAAGTAGGAGTGGAATTGGGCTGCTCTGCTAGGCAGCGTTGCTGCTTGCACAGGAACAGGAGCTGGATCAGGGCTGCTCAGCTGGGGAGGTGCAGCCTCCGTCACACTTTCCATTGAGGGGTTCACAGCTGCACTCCCCTCAAGGGAGAAGTTTAAAGGACCCTCCACCTCTGCATCAGATCCCCTGCAACCCCATGAAGGCAGCCAGGCTGAATAGCTGCTGAGGTTGGGGAAGGTGGAGGCAGCCCGGAAGCTGCATCTGAGAGCCCCTGCACCACCTGAAAGCAGCCAGGCGCTCCTCAGCTGAGCTGCCTAATCCTGCTTCTACTTGCGTGCAAGAAGGAGTGGAGGCAGGGATCTCTCAGAAGTGGAGTGGAGGCTTCACGCTCCCCAGCTGAGCTGCGTCAGCATGCTTCTGAGCATAGTGCTGCGCCCTCCCCACCCACAGTGGAGGCTCCCCAAGGGAAAACCTGCGCCCAGGAGGTTGTTGCTCCGCACGCACTCATACCCCGACTCCCCATCTGAGGCACTTCTACTCGGACACAAGTTGAGCTGAGGATTCAACGCACTGCCCTTGCCTTCTGTCAGCTCTGTGCTTGCCACCACTGCCCTATGCATTTAGTTCAGGATAGTATATAGTTATGCAGTTCTGAATTTTATTAGTTCCATAGACTTGGTCCTGCATAGTCCCTGGTTCAAGTCTTACCTGATTCATCCATGAACTCACTAAGTAATTTTAGGCAAACCACCCTCATCCTTCAGTGTAGAATACATACAGTGATTACTCTACTAAAGTACCTGACATGGTTGTTATAAGGATTTCTAAGTTAATGTGTTTGCATCTGAGCACTCAAATGGTGATATGTAAATTTCATTGTTCACAGTTGTTTACATGGTCCCTTATACAGTTACATTGGCAACACAGATGGGAGCTTATTATCTGACATGGGGAAATGACACAGGCAGGAATGGAATAATGTGGGCAAGTGCCATTGTACAACAAAATTATTCCCAACAGAGAGCATTTGGCTTATGTTGCGAGGCTTCGTTTGATGCCTGAGCCAAGCGATGGAGGATCTCTGTTGTATAACGCCTCATCGAGGCCTGTTCCACAATAGTGTGCTTTTGCTGTACTGTGTCTTCTAATCACATGGTATTTCCATTAACTAAATACACATTCATTCTTAAGGAAAGAGAAGTTTTGCCCTTCAAAATAGAATGGCCCAGCTTGCACATCCTGGTAAACTGCAGTTAACAGGTTATTATAAAGAACTCCATTTCTAAGGACCTCCACCATAACGCTTAACTGATTATACTATTTCACAGCACTAAAATTTGTACAACTTCTATTTTTTACTGTGTTAATGATGCCACCAAGCTGGGTCCGTATTCACACACAGCAGCCATTTGAAAAATAAAACAATTCACATAGCTAATCACAGTACTTACTGTAAGTGTTAAGTGCATCACCTGTTCGCCTCTAAAGATTTAAGACTTGTTTAAAACCAAGTAAACATTTCTCCAGCAGTTGAGAAATGAAAGCAGGATGGTACCCAGCTGGCCTTAGAGGGCAAGCTGCAAACAGTGCAAAAGTGAGCTAACCAAGTATCCTCCTTCCAGTAAATCTTTAGGCACCTAATCCCACTCTGCTCTGCTCTCTCACACGCAAACTAGCAAGAGATTTTGAAATGTTAACAATAAAATAGGCAGTTTCCTGCTCTCATGTTTAGATTTAGACAAGCTCTCTATCAGACAGAAGAAAGTATTTCAGGAATTGTTAGGCCCTTTGTTTCTAGGAACCTGAAGTAAGGTATTGGATATGTATTATGAAGGCCTTCACTTGACCTTCAAACGATCTTCCAACTTTATAACTAGATCAAGTTATTGAATGCATAAGTACTAGGCTAGCTAAGAATATAGCATATATGCTATAAAGCAAGTATAAATTAAATAAGAAAATGAAAATCACCAGACTGATACTGTGAAATGAAACAAATGCAAGTTCTAGAATGCCGAAAAACACAGAAATAATGTAGATAGCGATGGAAGCTACATATTTTCATAAGAATGGATCAGCCATAGGAGTGACAGAAATAGTGACACTCACTATGAATATAGAACTGTATTCCTTGCGCTTTGCATTAAACATCATGGCTGCAATCCAAAAAATAGTTTGTCTGCAGTATCTGATGGGGCAGAACACAACCCTTAGCAAATGTCAAAAAAAGTACAGTAACTATTTCAATATGCAAGAGTTCTTGGCTTATTTAAATATGTACTGTCCAAACACTGATTATTCTTGCCACATTCCCCATAAAATACTCAGTACCACAAGAAAGGTTTTACCATGTAGAACTGGAATACTGGCCAGCTTACAATTTCTCGCATGAATGTGTAAACGTGAATATAAACAATATGATCTTGAAACTTTCAGTTTATGGCAGCTGAAATTATGCTTTTCACACAAGTCAAAACACCCAGGAAGTATACTTTAAAAGAATTCATGACAAGTAAATTAGAGTTGCAAACCATGTGGCTAAAATGATAACTGCACCAATTCATTCCTCTGATATATTTGTTAATCTTTTACATGAAATTAAAAAACTTCTTCATATCCTAGATCCCCTTGGCTTAGTTATACAGTAGCTTCTTTTAAAAGCAGATATGGACTACTACACCAACGAAACAGCTCCACAAAGCTCTTCTTAAAAGACAGGTTCCAGAGGCTACAAGGCAATCCATCAAGCAAGCGGTTCTGGTGTATATTCTGTTCAGGGACCATGTGGCAGAAAAGCTCATACAATAGCATGCTACTGTTACAGTGAGCTCATTTTACACTTACTTGTTTATAAACAATCAGAGTAGTAGCTAATCATTTCAACTTGTTAGCAAAAAGTACAGGGCAGCTGCTAATGATTCTAAGCCAAGGACATGTTCTCTTGATAAAATTACTTAAATATCAGACTTCAGCACAGACTAAGCGCTTGCATTTCTTTAGGATGGTTGTGTACTTTCAAAGGGAAGAGGATTCAGTCAAGTGCGCAGCCTTACTACTCCTGTTTAGGAAACTGAAATCCAGCACATCAATAACATTTCACCCATGTAAAGCATAAGAATGAGGTACTGTACCTTTAAGGAGGGGAAAGCGTTCCGTTTTGGATCTTAGCTGAAGAAAGCTGTTTATTCTTGGTTTACTGAGATTACTTACCTAAAACTGAGCTATTCCTCTTGTTTTCCCCCTTCGGGGAAGCTTCCCTCTCTCTCTCTCTCTCTTTCTCTCTCTCTCCCTTCTGCTCACTCTGGGAGCTTTTACCATTTAAGGTCAATGTGTTACATCTGGCTCCCTTAACTAAGCTAAAGCACTTTCTAACTCAAGAAAGCAGGCTGAGCAACTAACGTTAAAAATGAGTTTTGTTTTTAACTGACTCTTCAAAAAGTCTCTTCTGTGTCTCAAGGAATTAGAGTGAAAGGCTTCTCCCTTTTCACCACAAATGCCAAGAACAAATACCAGCAGAACACCCATTTGCATTCGCACACGCTTCAGAACATGAGAATGTTACTCATTTCTGAATAACTAAATTTAAATCGGGCAAGGAGGAAGCAGATGAAATGGCAAGACTGAAGTGATGTATTTGTTAACCCTTAACACAGGTGCACACAAGAGCAAATGCAATCGTTCTGGGATTTCCAAATACACACAGCCCTTTGGGGCAAAGGCACTAGCCCAAGCCACTAGGTACCGGCACATGCAAACATTTAGAGAACTTTGGCCCAGCTCCACATAAGGATAGTGTTTTCCTATTAGGGGGAATAAATGTAAACCCCTCTGAGGTCCTTGAAGGGAAAGTTAAAAAAACAAAATTAAATGTAAACTCAAGGCGCTGCTATTTACAACTGGCATGAGAAGAAAAGAGGCTATTTTCACAATTTGCTGGTATCTGTACACAAAACTTTGCCTAGGGCCCAGTTCTACAGCTCACTTAGCATAAACTAAACTGTCAGACTTCTGGTTCGTGAATCATTCCTAGCCTGTCAAGGGATCGATAAATACTTCATTTCTATGACTCCAGACCAGGGCCATTAGAGGTCTGAGGCCAAAATCTTTTGTCTGCCCTGGATTGTCTGCCTCTTTCTCTGCTCTTTAAAATGTGCTTATAGGGCTGCAAAGCATAATACTGGTGAGACCACCATCTTCATCTGCTCAGAGATCTAAGCATATACACATGAATATTATCATATATACAAATATGTGTCATAGGCCTGTGCCCTGAATCTTTTAAGTAACTAGCAATGCACTTGCAATAGATGGTAGAGCAGGGGTAGCCAGCCATGTTGCTTCACTGGGCACATTCTGAATTTTGAGAAGGTGCCATGGGTGTCACTCACAAAATGGTTCCCATGTGACGTGTGGCATAACACAAAATTAGAGAAAGTGCACTCATTTCTGTTCCCCACCCAAACCTGACAACCTCACACCTTCCATGGGAAGTCAGTTATGTCCTGCTTGTTTCGATTAAGAAGATCTCACAAAATCGATCCCCTCCCCATACAACAACAGAAAACATTCCCTGATGCCAGGGAAGATATATAAGGTAGACACACCACACTCTTCCTCGCACCTGAGCAGCATCTGCAAGCACTCACTGTACACATACAAACCACAGACCAACATGCATATATCTCCCCCCACCCATCTATACAACCACACATAGATCTCTCCCTCTCTTTTTGTCGAACGGCATCTCTCTCCCACTCCTTCAGACCCACATAAATGCAGTGAAGTCCATGTGGGCAACAGCACCTTTAAAAATTGATTTTCAATAACCAACACACAGACTTTTCATTTTATCACAACGTTGTTGTTTTAACTTTTTCCTCTACTTTTTAACATATTGAAGGACCCGGGAGACACTTAACCTTCTGATGGAATGGTACTGAAAACTAGACTCACAAAGACATAAACAACTGAACATACAGAGAGGGACACAAACCACAAAGGAAAGAAGAGTTCAGAAATGGAACAAAGCCAGGGACAGCCAGTCAGTGACCTAGACTGTGTAAGAGACCAAAAAACAAAACAAAACCCCTCTTAAAAGCCAAAGCATTAAAAAGTCGTGGCATTGTGAAGTTGTAGCTAGAAAGAGCATGAGATTCTTCAAAGACTATCTCATAAAAAATAATAAAAATCTGAACCACTGATGGAGTTCTGTTCCAAGGTTGTTAATCTTCTTTCTAAAACTTCTTTTTTGATTCATAGTTTTATCTTAAAACAAAGCTTTTAATTTTTACAACAACATTTAGTACTTAGTTTCTACAAGCAAGAGATACCAAAGTTCAGGGTTTTCTAGAATTAGACCTCCTGACCTTTTCACCTCCCAAATTACTGATATATGTAGGCTGTTTGAAGTTACTCACTACTGAAGAAAAACATTCTGTATATGATCAAGAAATACTTTTCAAAATTTAAAATTGATGCATGTTTAATGTTAGAGATATTTAAGCCAATATGGTTTCTCATCCCTTATTTAACAATCTTCCATCCATTCTACATCAAACAACCAGGAGGTCAGATGTAAAGTGAAATGCCAGATCTTTTAACCATGATAAAGGAGCTAGATAGGTAGAATATATTTTCTAAAACACCATGTGATAGATGGGAAGAATCTACTGATCAATCTCTGAGTGACTTCCAATAGATTGGCAAGATTCTGGCAACCAATTTTCTAGATCTATTTCAATCGGAGTTGAGGCCCAGTTTTGACAGAGAACCTGCCTTGGTCACCCTGTTTGAAGACCTGTGTCCAGAAAGAGAAATGGGAGTGTGTCCCTATTAATCCACCTTGATCTCTCAGCAGCTTTCAATACCATCAACCAGAGCATTCTGGAGTGGCTATCTGAGCTGGAGGTGGGTGGCACTGCTTTGCAGTGGTTCTGATCCTACTTGGATGACCTTCTCCAGATGGTGGTATAGTATTTGACCCCATGGAGCCTTCAGTATGCAGAGGCACAGAGTTCACTTTTATTCTCTATGCTGTTTATTATCTACATGAAATTACTGAAAGGCAGGGGTAATCCTGGCTATGATCTGGTAACGTCTAGGTTAGATTACAAAATGACTGTGTTATATGTGGAGGTGTTTTTGAAGATGGTTTGGAAACTGAAATTGGTGCAGACTTCAGCAGCCAGCCAGATTAATAACTGGGGCAAGATGGCTTGAACATAAGACCAATCCTGGCACAGTGCACTTGGCTACCAATTAGTTTCCAGGTCCAATTCAAAGTGCTGGTTTTGGCCTATAAAGTGTTACGCAGCTCAGTACTCCAATACAGTAGCTCGAGGATCTCCTCTGCCTACATGACCCAATCTGGACGCTGCATTCATCATCTAAGGCCTTTCTGTGTGTACTCCCTTCCAAGGAAGATATGGGGGGGGGGGTGTAACATGAGAACGGCCTTCTCAGTGGTGGCTCCGCACTTGTGGAATGCCCTCCCCAGGGAGGTACCTGTGGCACTATCATTATCTGTTTTTACATACTCAGGTCTTTGGAGCTTTGCTCTGCGTATTTTTTAGTGATGTGGGATTGAGTTGCATTTACTCTTTTTATTGCAACATCATGTCTGGGCTCTCTATTAACTCCACAGCAGCAGCAGCATATTGTGGACTTGTTTACAGGGACGGAGCTTCATGCTCCAGCACCAGGGGGTGGAGAGCAGGTGGGGACAGGGCTGGCGTGTGTTCCAGGGGTGTGGCACGCCGCCTGCAGGGGCGTGACGCACATCCTGAGGGTGTGGTGTGCCGCCTGCAGGGGCGTGGCTCCCAGTGTGGGCGGGGGGGCAGCCATGATGGCACCCCACCGGGATCGTGCTGCCAGGGGTGGTGCGCTCCCGACGCACTCCTCTTCCTCCGCCAGTGCTTGTTTATGCAACACAGAGCGTTTCCCACCAAATTCTACCACTCTTCAGCCATCAGATCCCAGGTATAGAATTGTACTCTAAATCTAGCAAAACTATAATGATGTAAGAGTATTCAGAGATTTATGCAGCCTTCTAATCAGAAAAATGATTCCAGTCCTCTGTTTTGTACATGTGACAATCCAGTAATGCTATTCATTGTCATTCTTGTGCATATTTTGTGTTTGTTTGTTTTAATTCTAAGATGGTCTGAGAATTCTATTGAAGGGCAGGGTATAAATCCCTAAAAGAAGGCAAACAAACAAACAAATAAACAAACAAGGCCTCATTCACAGTCTAATGACATGGTAATCCTATTCATGTTTCATTGGGATTTTAAATGATTAGGAGAATGGATAGCATTCTTCTTGTTACATTTATTTACAGCAGATTTAAATAAGATGGCAGTTAACTCTGAAGACTATTATTCCCAACAAGGAAATAAACAAACCTATTGGGGGGGGGGAATCAAGTACTTTTCTGTAGTACAATTCAATATGAGATGAAATAGAAAGCTTTTCTATCACTTTGATCTTCAGTCCAGTCCTGGGAATCTGATAAATCTGTGTTTGAAAATAACATTTGCATTTGCATTTTGATAGTCACACACAGATCCATCTGTACTATCAAAAACAACACTTGCGTGTTAACATCATCTCCATTATATGGGTTACTGCAGTGTTTTGTTTTGTTTTGTTTAAAGCTGCTGGTACTCCCCATGAATTTGTTACAGTAAGTGTCACCCTTTTAACATTTGGAGGGGAAAAGGTGCTGGTACTGCGTACCCTCAAGTACCCCCAGAAAGAAGAAAAAGCACTGGGTGTCTATATCTGCAAAAATATCTGAGGGTGGAAGGGTTAATTTTTTTAAGCCATCTATTTTAATTCTATGGCTCATGAAAGCAGTCTCTTGGTTCACAGTCAAAACACTTTTACATAAGTATCATTTGCATTACACACACACACACACACACACACACACACACACACAAACACACACCACATTTTAAAAACTGTACTGGATAAATGTAGAAAATAAAGGAACTTAGGAAAATGAAGAGCCACCTTCCAAGAATCTGATGATAACTATTGTGAAAAGCAGGCAGAATGTAAACAAGCTTTGCTGACATCAGTGCTCTGTCATCCCCAGCCAGAGCAGGCAGAAGACATTTTGCTGCCTGAGCCAGAACAGCAAAGTACCTCCCCCCCCAACCCGCCGGCCCCCTACCAAGTCAAGGTGCACAGTACCCATTATTTTGGCATCTGAGGCAATCACCTCTTTTCCTGTCTGGCAGGAAAAACACATAAACAAATAACCATACATGTGCTGCCCTTCACACCCAAAATCAGTTGCTTGAGGCAGGCACCTCACTCTGCCCAATGCAATGGCTGCTCATGTACAGGACTTACTCAAACTAGTTGTGTACTACACAATGACTGGTGTAAACTACACAATGGCAAAAGACTGAACATCCTTAAACCCTAAGACAAAGATAGAAAAAGGGCAGTAAAAACAAGCCTGAAATGGGGACATGTAATCCTTACGCAGTTTTGTAGATATTTGGGAGGCACATTCATGAGATAGAGAGCACATTCTCTCTCTCTCTCTCTCTCTCTCTCTCTCTCTCTCTCTCTCTGTGTGTGTGTGTGTGTGTGTGTACCACCACAGTCTCTGTCCTACTGTTTTCTCAACTATATAGTCTTTCAGACTTCTGCTGAAGCTTAAATCTAATTGTACATGGAAAAGTGTGGATCAATCCTAAGAATACATTATAATTCAGGCATATCTATGCATCAATTCTTGCAATATTTACTAATGATGAACTAAACAAAATGCATATCCATTCATATGTAGGTCTAATAAGATTCCACCCCCCTCAAAGAAAGTGGTAAAATTGACAAAGCTAGAAAATAATATTAGGACTGGTTCCTAGCAGGATGGAAGATGAACATTTATCAAGTTTGAACAACTGGAAGTCCTTCACCAATTTAAAATGATTAGCTGACATAGGCAATAAAGGGTTGTTGTTTTTTTACATGAAGCAATTATTGCAGATGAGCAAAGATTTTTTTAAACTTCAGTAATCTGATGCAGAAATGTTTTGCTTGGAAAACCAGACTGAGAATGAAACACATTTAGTGTTTTTAATTTGATAATTAAGAAGGCCAAATACACTTAAATGTCCTAACTGAGCCAATACTGAATATTCCAGCAGCCAGAAAAGCAGCAATCAATTTTGCCAATCAAGAAATTTCATCACACAAGTATATTTATTATTTAGATCAATAACTTGCCCAAAATCCTTTAGTTTTCTGAAAACAATTGTATACTTTGTTAGTTACTTTGTTAATAGTCCATGAGTCTGTAACAAAATACTTGTCTCATATTACACACAGGGACATAATACATATGTCACAGACATTTAAAAGGCTTTTTAGTTAGTATTAGTACTGCCACAGAATGTATTTAACATTTTTAAGTGTTAACGGTGCCCACCAAGAAATAGTCACACCATAATGCACAGTCACATCCTGTTTCCTCTCCACGATCCTACAGGAATGCAAACAACATCCTAGCATATAATCAACAAGTAAGTTTGTATACGGGTGGAAAGTCTGTTAGCTATTGTGGCAAACCACTAGTTTAATCTACTATGAGCCAACACATGTCACTTGAGTCAAAAGGGTGCTTTACTTCCACTTATCTATTGCTAAATGTGCTCTCTCAAAATTTTAAGGCCAGTGAATATTGCTCCCAGTGAACCTGTGGAGGCTTGTCCATTAGGGCAGATGTGGTACTGCCCCATCAACCTCTGTCTGCCCTACCTGCCTACCTTCTGTTTTATATCCGGTCCAAGGGGCAGCACTGGCTGTCAGCTTCCTCCCCTTTAATGCCAGTGTTCCCACTGTAGAACTCAGTAGGGAGGAGGATGGGCACAAAACTAGAATTAGTTGACTCCACCTATTGTTGATTCTGTCTCCAGCTACTGCTGACCTCCCTGTCTGCTGCCCTACCAGTCCCAATGACCGACTTCCTTCCTACCAGTAGCGCACAGCAGCAATCCTACTTCCCCCATTTTGTCCCATTCATTCTTCAGTTCTGTACCTTCCCATCTCTCTTCTGTACCTTTTCAGGCCACACTTGCTTTGTCCCTTGACCTGAGGCGGATCTACACTCGTGGTTAATAATGCGTTATTAAAATATGACACCAGAGGGCACTGCATAGCTATGAGCCACCCACAATAGGGAAACAGCATGTTAAAGGTAAGGTGATGTTATAGAACGATATAACTAATAACGTTTAAAAGATTAATGTAGATCCAGCCCTGGTTTCTTCGCACTCTGTTGCTTCTCCCCCAACCATAAAGTCCCTTCTGACCTTAATTGCTGCGCAGATTCTACGGAGTTCTTTCCAATTAGCTCCATCTTGCCTGAATTCACTGCCTCTTCTACCCTTTCCCCCAAGCCTCCTCCTCTTCCACCCCTCTCTCAATCTTAGTGCCTGCTTTACTCTCTTTCTTCAACCTCCTTACCTCTTGCATCCTTGGTGCTCTCCTACAATGTCACCCTGTTCTTGTGTGCAACATTCCCTTTCTTCACAGAAGCTAGACCACAAACTCTTTTTGTTCCCTGGGCAACTGAATGCTCCATGTCATTGTACTAGCTCAGCCAATCAATGTCAGAAGCTTGACACAAACACAATACAAAAATAGACAAATCTCTACTAAGACTAGTCTGCTTCCTCCAAAAAGGCTCTGGTGCTTTCAAGCTTAACATAATGATGTTACTACCATATTACCACTGATACCAACTTTCCTCAGGCCACTGAGCCACCTTATGAACACAGAATGGAAATGTTTATGACTGGCACCTCTGGAATAACACCTGCCATAGTCCTGGCCTTGAGTGATAGCTGAGGTTTGGAAAGAGAAGAGACTGAGCCAGTCAAGCCCATGGCCATCGCATCTTGAGCTGAAGAACATGACCAGGAGGTCTTGATACAAAACCTGAAACATAACAGCTTTGAACCTGTGGAGCCTGAACTGGGATCCTTAGGCCTGCCAAGCTCAATTCACCCAAGAGGCCAAGCACCTCCTGCTCTACAATAGCACACAGAATGCAGCAGATGAGAAGCAATTGAGACACACAGAAAGCCTGGTGGGGGTGGGCCAGGGTTTTGGGGGGTATCCCTCTTATCAGTCGGAGCTCTCCAAGGTTCTATAGCTATGGCCTGTCTCACCAACTGCTTCATTGTGTCCATGTGCTTCTACTCTTGGTCATGTCTGGTCAAGATCTCTCTTCCAAAGTCCACAAAGCCATCTTAACCACACATCTGTTATCAGATGCAAGCCCACGGCTTAGAAGGATGATACAAACAATCGGGGCTTTTTTCAGCCGGAACTCACCAGAACTCAGTTCCAGAAATTCTCAGGTGGGCATCATTGCCATTACATCAATCTTTATTACGGTCCAGAGACCCAACAAATCATTACAAAGCAATACATAATTCAGACAGCCTACCACCAGGTTAAACAAGCGTTTTGTTCAGACTTAAAGATAGGGATCATTGGTTCTTGCAACCACTGATAAAAACTTTGTCACTGCTAATGTTCTAGCGTTTGTCCGGTCTTCCAGTAGGAACCTGACATAGTGAGCCTCTGATTTTCCCAGGAAAGGTACCAGCAAGGGTAATATCAATTCAGCCCTGGCTTGCTCATATTTCGCACAGTGCAGCAAAATATGTTTTATAGAATCGATGTCTTGGGCACACAAGCAAAGTCTGTTCTGGTAGGGAACTCCTCTCAACCTGCCATCCAACACCGCAGAAGGAAAAAGGTTTAGTCTGGCTTTGGTGAATAACCTTGGGTAATTTGGTACTGTCAGGTTTTTAATGTAAGGTGTTAACTTAAAGACATGCCCATATTGTACTCCTAATGCCAATGGACTAGACTGCATGTGATCATAACGCAGGTAACAGAGTTGGGGGGGTGACAATAGAGGTGGCTTTTCTAGCCATGGTTTTCTGCCAATTGCTGACAAACTCCTCATTGGTCAGGCATTGATATAAACCCTTCCCTAGATCAAACACTACAATCCTGAGTCAATGTTTTAGGGCGGCCCACCATGCTTTAGTTGTAATTGGGCATTCACCAGCTTCTAACAGAAGTATGGAGTTGGGGACACAGTTGGGTACCTGCAGCAGAGATCGTAAAAATTTTGCCTGAAAGCTGTTTAGCTTAGGCAGGTCCCCATTATGCCAGACATTTGCAGTGTACAGGAGTTGGGAAACAGATTTTGCATTGAAAACCCTTAAGGCTGCTGGAACATACTTGCTGGAACATACCGTATTTTTCGCCCTATAGGGCGCACCAGCCCATAGGGCGCACCTAGTTTTGGGGGTGTACCCTTTGTGAAAAAGAATCTGAGTATGGCTAGCTTTGTGATCTCTGCCTTTTGAAGGGAGGTTTGCCAGTGGTACTTCCAAGATCTTGTATGATGGAAAGTGAGCCCTAGATAACTGAAGTATTTAATCTGTTCAAGGTTATGGCCATCCAGCACTCATTTAAATCGAGAGAAGCTTCTTTTGAATACTAAAATTTTTGATTTTTCGTAATTAATGGATAAGCCATTTCCAAAACAGTAATCAGAAAACTTCCTCAGCAGATATTTCAAACCCGGTCTGGAACGTGAAATGATGGCCCCATCATCCGCATATAACAACAAAGGGGTCCTTCTCATTCCTATTTTTGGAAGGTGTCCGTCTGAGTCCATTAGGCTCGCTTCTAGGTCATTTAAGAATGGGCAAAACAATGTGGGGGCCAGAATGCATCCCTGTCATTGTCATTATAAGAGAACAGGGGAAGTGTTCATGGTGAGTTCTGACACCTCTTTTTCTAGAAAAAACAGCACTTCAAACAACCATGCTACCAGAGACCAAGTGCGTTTGCCCTTAGGCAGTCTATTCATCTGAATTCGCTTAGACATAGACTGGGAAAGTGTTTGACATGGAGGAGGGACATTTTGCCATTCTTGATCAACAGAATCAAACCCCACCAATACAGAAAAACTAAAGACAAAGGGGATGTCCAGTTTCATAAAACTATGCACCAAACTCTCCACGATACCTTCAAAACAAATGACAGAATGTGCCAAGAGCAAATTGAAGTATTTCCACATGCAAGTTTGCTTAGTTATAACACTAGAAGCAGTTTTTATTTTCTGTCATGACTCCTCCACCCCAAGAGCATTAATAAGGGACCAGCACCCTTTCACTTGGAAGCCCATTGTCCACCTAAAAGGTGGAATATACATTTTGTAAATAAATGGATTTAGAGAAATATCTAGAATCAGTTTAAAAAAAATCAAACATCCCAAGCCCTTTGTTGTGAAATGTATACTACCTAGGAAAGGAAGATATGGACTTCTGCAGACAATACTACCTCCGCAACATTCCACTGAAGCTTCTGCCCTGCACAACTGCAGCTTCCACTGATAATGAATGTGGTATGAAAACCAATGTTCTACCACACAGTCAAGAGTGTCTGGCCATGTATATTTTGGCCATGGGTACCCCAAGACTGGATAAAGTATTTGTTACGTACAGTACTGCTTTTGCCATGCATAAGGTTTCAAAGATGTTCTTGGGCAATATTTCATTTCGTACAGGTCTTAGCCTAGTTCTTATAGATACATTTGAGTTATTTTATTCCAAAGAAATTTTCTCACCAAGAAATCAAGTAATGTTCTTACAAGGTATTATATTTGAAAGTTTTTGCGGCCATAAATGAAACCTCTTTTCCATAGGTGGTGTAGAAGATACTCATTCTCTCCAATTGATGCCTAGAGCACACACACTAACAATAAAGCAAGCTCTGCAACGTCATCCTATTTTAAAAGCACAAGGCATAAACAAATCTTGTTCTCAATCTGCCCTGAGAAATTCTAATTTTACACACAGCTTCTTGGTAGTGACAGATGTTATTCTTAGTCAAAAGTCAAGAGAGGCCTGGGGAACACTATTCTCTGTTCATTAGCAAGAGAATTCACTCCCCAAGGAAGAGAGACATGCCATCAAAAACCAAAATTGTTAAACTACAAAAAGTTATTCCACACAGCTCAAGAATCGGGTAAAATAAGCGGAAAGACAACTAACTTTTAAAAACTGTATTAAATGCAATTGTGAGGAGTCCTGAATGCTTTTACATTAGTAAAAGCTATTTAATAAGGATCATTTGGAAATTGGTTCAACTAGTTAATTCTGCAGTCAGATTTTATAAGAGCAGAGTAACTGAATTAGAATTACTGTACTGTATTTGTTTTAAAGTAGACAACAAGTATGGGAGTATAACAAACTAGGTTGATGAAACTGCATCACACTATAATCCTACATTAAATGGGCAACATTTAGTGGATGGAATTCAACACTGCACTGTGACAAACATTCTGTCTACACAGGCATATCAGCTTGCCAGGTGGAATGATCCCACATCCTCTCCCCCTGCAAACTATTCTGGAGGTTCTCCTGAACTGCCAGAGCCAATTTTGGGAGGTGCAGGGATAGGCTGGTGGGGAGGATATGGGGGGTGGGAATGCCCTGTTGTACAAGTGGGAGTCTTTACGCAGGGCTTCCACTGACAGGGTTCTGCCCAGTGTCCTGAATATACTATAACAAAATAATGTGGCATGCAGCAATTTAGTCTAGATGAAGGAGGGGACGGGGGAAGATCCTAAAAACATAATTGTACTTAAATCAGAATTGCATCCATTTCCATCTCTCCTTCTCTCCAGCTAATGCAACTCAGGGTACTCTATGTTATGTTAAATGTGTGGCTAGCTATATTTGGGAGTTTTCTTAGTTAAACTGCAGGTGCTGGGGAAGGAGGCTCACTTTCATGGGGTCCACAGCATGAGGAGAATTTAAATCTAATCCTTCCTTCCCCAGCTGCAGTCCCAATCCCACCTCAAGCATGAGCATCAGATGTATTAAGAAAGGTTCCAGTTCATTTGTCTAATTTTTGTAGCTTGGGATGGGGGATTCTTGTCCATATTGTGACTGCGATAGAAAGATTAAACCTCCCCATCCCACATCTGTGGTCTCTATGGAAAAATCACCCCACCATGCCTGTATTTAAAATATCAGGTGTAGTCGCTAGCTACACATTTAGCATAATGTTAAATTTGAACCTGGAAACATGTAAGTCCTTGGATCTGTGTGTGGCTGGCCTAATAAGTCCTCAAACTGCTGGTTGCAGCATTTATTTAGACAAAGAAATACCCTCAAGCCCTGAGTTGACTCCACCCACCCAGGCTGGCCATGATCTCTTCCTGTATAGGAAGGAGCATAAGTTGCCTCCCTGTTCTAGTTGGGCCTTGGCCAAGCAGCACAGTCTTCCTGAGCTTTGGTGCATTTTGTATTCTTTGGTGGTTTTCTAAGTCCTTATTCGTGGTTTTATCCCTCAACCCTTATTTCCTGGCACAACTCCTTACTCCTAGGAACTATCTCGGACTGTTGCCTCCAGTTCAGCTTCAACCTTCATACTTATATGCAACTTTCCAAAGTTATTTTAGTTTTCTTATTCTCCTCTGCAAAATTCTTTCCCTTGAGATTTGGAAAGTTTGTATTTTACACCTCACTTTTTCCATTATAAATCCCAAGGTAACATACAAAGCACATAGGTGGTTTCCCATCTAGGGTCTGACTAGGCCCATGTGTCCTTAAGCTTCAGCCAGGTGTCCACCTCATGTTCCTTTATAGCATTGCAATCATGGCCAGGGGGGCAGAGAGGGGCAGCTGCCCACCTAAACCAATAAAAATCAATAAAAATACATAGCTAACTGAGATTCTGCCCCCCCCCAAAATGCCTGCGTCCCCCAACAAAAATCCTGGCTATACCCATGATTGCAATGGTTCCCAAGCACCAAGAGTGCTAACTATTATATTTTATTTTCCAAAGACACATATCCTCATTTTGTCAATACCTATACACTTGTAATTTCTGCAAACCACCCATTGCCAACAAAAACCTATCTGGTAAGGCAATAAAGCTTGGAGAATCTGTTAGTTTATTCCAGTTTATTACATCTGTACCTAGCTTTACCCACAGAGCACAATAGGGTTGCCAGGCAGCCTCTACTTACTAGAGCTAGACCTGCTTGCTGATCATGATGTAGTTCAACATCCCATTATGAAAGTCATGAATATAGTTGTTATTGCTTTGGAGAAATTAGTTTCAGTCTAGGAATGAATGAATACCTGTTCACTATCAATATCAATAAATGCTCTAAGATACATTAAAAACCACTACACCAGGAAATGAATGAGGTATGATGCTGTAACCCCAGTTTGCCTGGAAATGCAGGTTGTTCCATTAGAGGAAACAACTCCTACATTAATATTTGCCTATATGAATATAGCTTAATTTCAAATATAAAATACCAAAGGTTCTTATAATCTCATTTCCTTACCTTGCTGGTTTTTCTGTTTTTCATTACCAATGCAGGTTTTTCCATTTCAGAGTATTTTTCATCTGCTCGTACAAAGAGAACAGAGAAGTACTATTAGATACTTATTAAAATGATACAGTTGAACCACACAATAAATGCTAGGGAAAAAATGAAACTTTGCAGAAACAGTGCCATCCTTGCCTTGAACATCCTCATTCAAGCGTATAGATGTGGCATATGTTTTTCTCTATCTCAGGCAACAATAGCCTGGCAACCATAACCCATCAGAACAACTCCAGGCAATTCAGTCTGATTATACCTAGCAACAGTTTAACTTATCTTCCTACTCAACAACTGAAATTTAAATAATCAGGAATGATGCTCATGGAGATGCTGCATACAAATAAATTTGCTAACAAAAACTGCAACTTTGAATCCTCTATATCTGATAGACTTTTAAAGGTGGGGGGAGGATAGGAAGCTAGCAGTTGCCCGCAAGTCCAGTGGCAAATACCTGAGTTGTTGGGATGGGTAAATTAAAACATAATGACATCAGTTAAAGTAATGAGAGGGTGAGATCGTCCGGTTGGCAGGAGAAAAAACATGAAACTGAGTGACAGTCTTAACTGTGTGCTGCTGGCAAAAAAAATTAATGGGGCAAATGTCATATTTTGCAGGAGGGATTCAGGAACAAATTGGAAATATAGGTTGGTGCAATTAAAGAGCTTTGAAATGCTCTGCCACCCTAGCACAATAAATCCCCTTTTTTGCGGTTAGGAAAGTGACAGGGACATTCACTGAAAAGTCTGGGAAGAACAAATTATCAATGGGAAGATGTGTAACCTCACTGCAAACGTATCAGGACGGATGCTCATTGTTGTATATCTATCTCATAAGCAAATCAGAATGAATGCTCAGTAAAGACACAGACTAACACTTAAGCTTTGAGCAAGCACATCAAGACGAATGCTGAATAGCCGGTCTGGAGGAACCCTAAGGAGGAATGTCATTTATGTCTGTTTGGTATATAGGATACAATGTTTGCTGAATACTTAAAGTCAATTTCATAACACACTTCCAGGTTTATTAGCCAAATTGCATAGTGGGAGAGAGGAAACAACACTCTGTTTAGCGTTTTCTCCTACCACTCATTTTATTGTTGTCTTCTTGATGTGCTGAACATTGATGAGCCATTGAAAAACAATGGGGTAGCTCATTTTTCATGCCAACAAATGTTATGCTGTCACTGCTGTGATTGAAGTCCTCACAGTTTGTTGGTTCTGCAGACTGAATAAACACAATATTTTAGTTCTGAATATTAAAAGCTGCATTATCCCTGTAGAGATGAGAAAACATATGCTCTAACTATGAAAAGAAGCCCAACCAAAACCATGAAAAAGAAATGCTCCCTATCCAAAATGCCTGTAATATTAATCTGCAAGAGGCCTGTTGGTGCCATCTTCCAAGCATTAGCTCTGTGCAGCCCTCCTGAGTAATCTCCAACTGGCACGCTTTACCATGGACAATGAAGGAAGTTTAAACAAATCCTTTGGGCTCCATCAACCCCTTCCTGCCCAAACCCTGCAGAGAACTCCTAAATGTGTAGACAGTGCTCTCTACACCTACAACATACATATGAAGGCTATTTCGGACCTTATAATTAATGTGAGGAGGCTGGGCATGCTTCAGCTTGCTCCCTGTTTCCCCTTTTCATATAGTGTCTGAAAAGAAGTAAACTGTATGTTCACATTAGCAGCTTAAAACACAGCAAGGTCAAATCACTGTGTTGTTCCCATTAGAGATGTGGTGGGAATGTCTTCACACAACACACATGACCTTTTTGGTCCCTCTCTCCCATAATCTTCTGAACTCCTATTGATCATAGAATTGTAGATTTGGAGGGGACTCTGAGGATCATCTAGTCCAACTCCCTACAATACAGGAATATGCAGTTGTCCCAGGATCAAACCTGCAAGCTTGGCATTATCAGCACCATGCTGTAACCAACTGAGCTATCCAGCTCTATCCCATGAAGCTGTGCTCATAGGTGCATGTGTTTTGGCTCTCAAACGGGGGTATAAATAATGAAAATATTAGTAGTAGTAGCAGCAGCAGGTCTACTCTGATTAACACTGGATATTATCCCCACATTTTGGCTGCTTTGGCTTCTATGTGCTCAAAATAGCTTCAGAGTTGCTTTCAGGACCCTCAAGTAGTTACCTATTTTAATAAAATTGTTTAGCTATTATAGAAAGTCTATGGGTACAGATCTTAAATGAGCTAAATGAGTACAGTATGCATGCTGCTTGTTAACTGAAGTTAACAATAAAGTGCACTGAAGCAGGGAAGTCTTCCTATGAAGGCAACAGAAATGAGCTATTATAATGCTCATTGAGCTTCAAATTATATTAAGTTTTGCTTTCCATACACTACCTGAGTGAAGTTTGGCATCCTTTTATCCATTTGAAAATTCTCCTTTGTTTTTTTTGAGTTTTTCTGAAACAGAAAGTTTCCTTCCCCTTCAGAAATCCACAGCTGAAGTGCTTTTATCATCTGTTGGGCGTATAGAATTGTCACTTTGCTTTCTGATACACTCTCACAGAGATCTTGGGGAATTCTAAGAACCAGTTCTTTCAGTTTTATAGCTGCAACTAGGTTTCCCTTCTTTTGTTCTGGCTGAATTTTATGTTCCTCTTTACATGACTCTTTTTTTTCATCTAACACAGTATTCTTGTCATTTGCCAGTGTCTTAGAAATTTCCAAAATAGCTTCCAGCCTTCCTTCTGGATTCCACCATTTTTCCCCTTCTAATAATTTTTTCCAGGTCTGACATTGTACCAATATTTGGTCTTTTTCTGGAGTTTGTGTTAACGTTTGGGTGCTGAAAGTGATTGCATTTACATTTTGCAAAGCTTTTTTGCTTAGATTGGCTCCATGGTACTCTTTGGAAGTTCTGATGTTCGCTCTCTCAAAGCAGCAACTGTCACAATTCATCATATAGTTTGTGGAAGCTTGAAACTCTGCTTCAAGTGTGCTTTGTTCCAATTGTTCATTTGTTTCACCCAATTCCACCTCCTCATGAAGTTCAACATTAAGGCTATAAAATAAAGGGGGGCAATAAAGATTAGGATTTTTGTTGTTGTTGTTTCCTTATGTATATTTAATAAAACTGCCCATATTCAGTTGAGATACTATTGGCTTCTGAACCAATGTTGCCATTATGTTTTCCAGCCAAGAGAGTTGCCTTTGTCTTAGTGCTGTGGGAATTCCAATGGGCACATGAATATTCTTTGCACAGAAGGAATTCCTCATTTAAAAACATGGCCTTTTCATACTGTGGGCTGTGCACTCCATTCAACCTTGATTTATTAACTTGCCTCCTAGTTATATTTAGAACAAGGATTCACTTTCCCATTTTATTTTGCCCAGCGGTAAACAAAGATGCAAGACTCTCTAAACATTAACTAAACCATAACACAGATAATAACACAATCCCACTAAAGAAAGTGAAATGTATACATGAGATTAGATGTTCCCGGATGGCAGGATTTATCTTTTCACTATTGTTAGTGTCCTTTCCCCCTTCCTATTTTTGTTAGGTACCAAAAGGTTAAATTCTTTTTTTAAAAAAAGAAACAAACACCGCTAAGCAAAGTATTATAAAGATGTGCCTTGAAATCTTTAAAACAGTATTATGTTTTATTTTGAAATTTAGGAGTTATAAATAGCTGACATTTATCTAAGCCTTAGAGAAACTGGAGTGAGTTAAATGCCATTTTGGCTAAATCATAGCCTTCAAGCACTAAAAAAAACCAACCACCCGAAACCCTCTGGCTTCCACTCAGGCTAACTTATATTAGGTATAGTTTTCCCATTTATTTTTTATGTTCTATAAATGCAATATAATGTAAATATGTGACTTCCTGTTCAAAATGAACAACTAGGGCTGCAATCCTAACTGCTTACCTAGCCGGAAGCCCCACTGAATTGAGGAGGACTTACTTCTTGGTAGACATGGCTAGGATTAAATGGATGAAACCCTAACTACTTCTTATGACCCTCCCTTTTTACAGCTTCCAGGATGATTTTCTTACCATAAGTCCCCCAACCCCCCAAGAGAATTATGAATCTTGCCCTCATTCAGGGATTCTTTTTAGTTAACTTTAGCCCTGTGGTCCCACCCCCACCCCACCCCCGCCGCCATTGCCTTGCAAATCATCCTGAGGTGCTCTTCTGGTTCTGAAGGAAGCTTAGTTCCTGTGCCTTTCAAATGTCCCAGATTTTACCATTCCAGAGGGGACCTCCAAACACACTGCTCAGACTTGCATCCCAGGGAGGTCACTTTGCTGCTGCTAATGTAGCAAATTGACTTCACCCCAGAGGTGCACTCCATTGTCCCTTGAGACAGACGGATGCCAACAACAGCAACCCTACAAATCTCCACCTGAGCAATTTTGGTAACCTTGTGGCACACCCAAGTGATATTATCCTTGGCATCCACAACTGCTTCCTGCCACTAGCCTTCTAAAAACTGTCTACTAGGTGACATCTGGTTGTCTACTAGACACTTATCTAGGACTGAACAAAAGTTCAAGCTTTGACAATCAAAGAGGGAGTAGAGATTAACATGAGAGATTTAAGGATCCCCCCCCCCTCTATACTTCATTTTGGGTGGAGTCACACAATTGGATTTTCCAAGACAAAAAGACAATTTACAGTCAGCTCATGACAGACATCCCACTCACAATTTGGCCTCAAAAATGTTTTTTTCACTTTGCAGCTGAACTCTTGATGATTATGTCATTGTTTGCTCCTGTACAAAAATCTGGCAGCCAAGGCTCATCTATGTTACCCTGAAGCAAGTCCATTTAATGTCAGAAGGATTTACTTCCAAGTTAAGTATGCTTAAGATTGCTGCCTCTTGATTTAAGGAAAAACAAAACATACCAAGGAGATTTCATCCAAAGTTGTGGCCCTTCCAGAAATGTTTCTAATCTTTTTACGACTTTGTTCCAAGTTTCAAAGAATGGGCATAAGTTGGCCAATGTCTGTAATACAGTTACTAGTGAGTGATCCATTTTCTGTTTCAGCTCCTAGAAAGATAAGGATATAGATGTTTGACAGGGGAAAACTACAGAACAAAAGATGCTTTCAGGTGTTGAAACATATTACAGAGTCCTCAGTCCTGTGATTATAATTTATCAGCTGTAACAAGACTCATGAATAACTGTAAGACAAAGTGCAGCCTAGGTTTAATCAGAACTACAGATCATAAAAATAGGCTTTACAATCCCATAAGGTTAAAGTCTTAGAAAATAACCAAAAAGGCACATACCTTTTACTTAACTAGCTTCTACTCTGATTGTATAATTGAATACTGCCCTCTTCTGACACATTATCTAGTTCACATTTATTATTTTTGTACAAATATAATGTATTTGTTTGCTTTACATTCAAGGCAAATCTTGATTCAATACAGACATCACTGTGGTTGCTTCCAGATGGGGCTTCATACTGCAAATAGCTTGTTCAGATATTGCAAATAGATTCTTGGTAACAAGATTTTCCATAGGAAGTGTAAATCCAGATTAAAGGGCGGGAGGAGTGAATAAACTGACATTTTGATGTCAATGATGTTGAGTGAATGCTGTGAAAAACCTACATCCGTAAAAAACACGAATCCTACAATAAACTCCTACCTGGAAGCCCACTGTGACATACACACATTCTATATCAGGCTTCCTCAAACTTGGCCCTCCAGGTGTTTTTGGCCTACAACTCCCATGATCCCTAGCTAGCAGGACCAGTGGGCAGGGATGATGTGAATTGTAGTCTCAAAACATCTGGAGGGCTGAGTTTGAGGAAGCCTGTTCTATATTTAGTAATCCCTTTGTTATTCTGTCCTTTAAGAAAAGAGGTGAATGAGAGATTAAAGGTTTGAGCCTAGTTAGGCAGAGGAGGTGGGAGTTAGAACATTTTTACTTCTTGACAGTCTCCACATATGAAACACCAGAATAAACATTCAGTAATAGAACTACTTACAATTTCTTCTATCAGGGCTTGAAACATGTTATCCTTCTGAGAGACTATTTCCTGTAAAAAGTTCTTAAAGTGTTCCCTTGAATGCAGAAACAATAATGCTTCATGGGCTTTCCTCATGGAAGTATTTCTTTCCTCATGGGCTTTTGCATTCTAATGCCAAAGAGATAGATTAGTGCAAATTACCAAAAGGATTATATGTTAATGTGTATATTCTTCACAATACAAAGGATGCAGACACGTGTAAATGGATTTATTGTTTCTAACAGAGAATTCAGTTGCAATCCCCCATGAGATGGTTCATGTTATACTGCATACTCTAGAAGTATTGTTTATTTATGGCAGATTAAATTTCATTCAGCTGCAGACTACAGAATTTACAAAGAAGGCAGCTGAAAAAGAAACACTTAAATCAGCAACATGATTAAGATAATCTCTTTAGGCCAACCAGTTTTTTCCCCTAGGTGGTTAACTCACTAGCAGTGTAATCACCGACTGAAAGGAATTGAAGATGTGAGTAGTCTTCAAAACAAATATGAAATATTGATCCAACAAGACAAAAGCAATATGTTGATAAAAATCAAACACCAGGCAAAAGAAATGTTTGAAATAAGATTATAGCATACTGAATAAACAAAATCGTAGTCCTCCCTTTAGTCCCCACCCCCTTTAATATTAGATGTTTGTTCAGAAGTGTCATAGATTTGTGGCAGAGTATCTGCTTCAATCCCTGGCATCTCCCAGTGAAAGACCTCTGTCAGAAACCTGGAGAGCTGCTATCAGTCACTGCAGACAATGGCAAGCTAGATGGACCATTTGTCTGACTCGATGCAAGGAGCTTTGTACATATGCCCCATGGGCAAATTTTATGGCTACCAAAAAAAAAACACTTACCTCCTCTAGCGAAACAAGTTTTATACCAAGGGACTTCACGCTTTCTTTCTGTTTTAAGAAATGAAAATGAATGAAAATGCATTAGGGGGTGGAGAGACTCAGGGCCCTTCCAGACAAACTACTTATTGAGCATTTGCTTACACAAAGCTTATGTGGAGGTAAGGAATGGATGGGTCTGTCTGCATTATTGAATTTAAGGCTGGAAAAATGACAATGTAGCCAATCATGGACAGGGCTGGTTGAGAAAAGGTAGCCCTTTTGTTATTACCACTGGTTTCATTAGAAAATCCCAGTTTTCATGAGTGTGTGAGAGGTATATTAAAGTGCTACACAGGCTGTGTGTACACACTGAAGCATAGGACACACACACTCCACCCGCAACGGTGACGTCTCACAGCTGCATGCTACAATTTGCTAGGCACTGTATTAAGATTTGCCCTCTTGGTGGCTTGAAGCAAGGGTCTGGACCCATTTACTTTATCCACAGTAGAAGCTGCCCCTGTAGCCCCCGGCAGCTGGTCTGGTGGTTGTATAAGCACAATGGGTAAGCCAGAATGAACAACACTTGGCTTCAAGTGTAAGGGGCTCAAAATGCCATTCACAATGGCTGGCTTCTGGGTTTGAAGGCACCATAAATTATATGGTAAGGGTCTTGTGCTTGTCCAAAGGCCTTTCTGCAATCTGGTTTCTTAAGCCTTGGCTCTCAAGCACAATAAAGTACCCATAAAAACACCAGTACATGGCTGCTCATGGACAGTGGGTAAAAGGCCAGATTACCATCAAATCGTTTGAAGCATCCTACATTCAAACCCCCAGTCATTTCACTCATTACATGGCAGCAAACTTGGGTTTACTGCAAAGCATACAACTAGCAGGAGTCATTGGCAGCCAGTTCCAGATATCAGGATCAAAGTGCATGTGAACAATGCATGAGTTTGAAAAATAGCGTTTTTTGAATTTATACTTGATGATGTTCAGATTATTGGCAAGACCATTTAAAAATAAAATAAAGTTCTGAACATATTAGGGTCAAAATGTCAACTACTAATGAATTCATTATCTCTCTCAAAGCAGCAACCTCAGTAAAAAATGAGCTGTTAAATACCAGACTTGCGACACATTTACGGATCACACCATTCTCTTCATGCAAGCTTGCCATTTTATTCTTGGTGTCTTCAAGTTCACGCCATATGTTTTTGTAGTTTTCTAAAGGCTTCTGCATGCTTAAAAAAAAGGTTATATACATTTCAGTAGAGTCTTTAGAAAGCTCTTAAGCAGCAGCAAAGTTCACAAGCTGGACAAGGCACAAAAGCCGTAAAAAAAAAAGATGAACCAACAAGTTACATCAGGGTTGTCCCGCCAGTATAGCACCCACAGAAGGTCTTAGTAAACATTGCTTCAAAAAGCCACAATAAGGTTCCCACTCAGTTCCTGTTTTCACTAGCTCAGTCTCTACTGTCCTGAATGCCCTTCAAACATGCCCACATTTCATTGGATGCCAGGATTGGACACCCAGCCTCACATCTGTTCTGAACAGAGGAGAAGTGAAAATAACTTCTCTCTGTGAGCAAGCACAGTGGCAGCTGATACAGGTGTATTTTTCTACCACTGAGGAAGGGATAATGGGAGAGGGGCATGGCTGCAGCATTTTGTGGTTGTGTTCTTTTTTTTTGCTCCTTTAGATGTGGCAGCCATTATGCCTTACTCCCAAAGCATCCATTTGGTATTATGCTACATACCCCACAGCATCTTTACAAAATTCCCAATGGGGCCACTTGCCTGGAATGTCCCACGGAACCTACTTGGAGAAACCTCCAATTAAACATGCATAGGAACAGGTTGCAAACTAAATAGAACATTAATACTGCCTACTTATAAAGTCAGAAAAGGCACTGCTTTGAAAAATGGAGCCCAGCACCACCTAGCCTTGTTGGCTTTTAAACTACATGTGAGTACTGATCAGAAGAATAGGCTATGTCAGGTTGGTCCTGTTTCTTACCCACCCACCAATCTATCTAAATACTTCTCTTAAAGCGATCCACTCAAGAAGTTGGATCTGTGAGTTTACCTTTTTGTACACTGGCAGCGCAGCCATAATAACATGCTTTCAAACAGTGCTTCCAAAAATGAGAAAAGGAAAGAGTATATATACACACACACTTAGAAAATAATACCTTGCCAGTCTGTCTCTCAGCTCTACAATATCATCTGTCAATTGCAGATAGGATTCCTCAGACAACTCCATTACTTTCTGCATTCCCAGTAATTGTGCAGTCATTTTCTGATTCATGTATTTTAAGTCTTCAACACTGCTGTTTAAGTCGAAAGCCCTTAATAAATTAAAATGTAGGCCTTCAGTATTAAGACACCTTTTCCTCAGTTTATAACCTTTGGCAGGTTTACAAGTCATTAAGTGCAAATCTAATGTGTACTTAATATCCACCCACCCTGATCCAGTGTGCCCATCCTAGCTGGGATGACATGAACAGAACCTAAGGAATAATCATGCTAATACTTGCTTGTCCAAGCCTTTGCATTAACCCTACAAAATGTTTGATTACTAATTGGATTGATTCCTGGGCAAGAGCCAGGAAAAAACTTGTCAGATGTGTATGTGCCTCACCCAGCCTCTTGGTGAGAGATAGACTACTGGGGAATGGCAATCTGGTGAGAACATGGAAACCATTAGAGGGTACATACGCAGAATGCTCGGTGGGTGGTAGTATGATACTGAGCTCTCCCACTGATGTTCAACAGTGGCCTTGGGGCAGAGGAAAAAACCAGCAACAGCATTATGTGCCTTTAGCAGAGACAGAAGGTGAGGAAGATTCAGGAAGCAGCTATTGCTAAGGACCTGGGGTGTGGGAGGAATGGAACAGGGAATAGGCAATATTGTCATAGAAAAGTAGGGAGTAGATGCTTGGCACCTGTTGCCTTGCTCAGCCTTCCCCCAACACAGACTTGGGTAGCATGCTGGCCTGCCCTCCCATCCAGTATTACTTAATGCCAGGTCAGTCTAATAAAACAATTCTCATCCATTATCCATTATTTGATCATGGCTGAGGTGCCCAATCTGGTGTGTTACAGAGACCTGGGGAGGTAGGGCTGACTTTACCTTGCTTTTCATGCCTGGTTATTCAGTGCTGTGCCAGTCAAGGTTGGAGGGTTAGGGAGGGGGCATGGCAGTTATCCATAAGAATCCCATCATTCTCACCAGAAGGCCAGACCATCTGGGACCTGGGTGTGATACTTTGTACTTGGTGCTGGGAGCCAGACACAGAACAGAGTTCTAGTTGAAGTACCATCTGCCTTGCAGCTCTACAACTTCCCTGACTGAGATGGTGGAGGGGTAATGTTGGAGAATCCCAGGACATTAGTTCTGAGGGTCATCAATATCTATGTTGATGCTGCCCTATGTGAGCCACTTCAGGACTTCCTGGCAGCCATGGCAACCATGGAGCTGTCTCAATACATCATGCACCCAACGTATACCACAGATGTCCTAGGTTTTTGCTACAGAGCACACTGAGAAAAATCAGTGGGTGAATACTGCCCCACAGTCATGGGCATATCATTCACTAGTGAGGTTTGGATTGGCTATGACTCAACCTCCCTGCAGGGGTCTAATACTCTGTCTCTGTAACATCCTCAGTAAATTGCCCAGCAATTCACTGTTTAGAGTGGTAAACCAGCTGGTCCAGACCAGAGTGCTATCGTTGACCAACCCCCCCCCCCAAAAAAAACCACCAGTCAATAGCCTGCTGTGAGAGATTTGTGAACCACTTTATGGACAAAATCACCCAAATCTGTGTTAACTTGATGCCATGTTAACTTGATGCCACAGTTAGTTCAGGTCCATTGGAGGTTCCTGGACCACCATCAAATTATACCTGGTAGGATTCAGTTGTTTCAGCCAAGGACGTGGACAGGATTGGGGTGGTGAGGTCAACAACGTGCCCTTTTGACCCCACCCATCATAGCTGACAAAATCTAATAGGATGGCATTGAGTTATGCCCACTGCCTTGAAAGAGGCAATGGTGTTGCCCGTCTTACAATGTAAACAACAACACCACACAATGTACACAACTGAATTCCTTCAACTTTCATATTCATAAACATTACTTGGAAATGTCCATTTCAGAATCTCCAGGTCTTCCTTCATATATGTCAGCATCTTCATCAGATAAGAAGGACATCATATCTGTTCAAGGGGGGAAAGGGTGTTGTATTAAATGTTGTTTTGCAATACGTATCAACATTGTGTTGGCGGCATTGGTTGTTTCAAGCTAGGTTTTGGGAACACTGTAACACAAACCTGTGAGAAGTAGGCACATAAGATGAATGTGTAGATGTTGGCCGTAATGCAAGTGTTAGGCATACTTGAGGCAGCTGAGCTTAAGCATATCTAATTTTCTTTAAATAAAAATCCAATACAATAATTGCATGAAAAACAGAAGGTTCACTTTGAAGTAGCTTAGGCCACTGAGTAAGACTTAGTGAAGAACTGAATCCAGATCTACATTCAACATTCTGTCCACCACACCCCCATTCTATCCACATTCACTAGACCAAAATTGTGCTGGGTAATGCCCTTCAAGCTAATGACAGTACTGGTGGCAATTGTCCTTTATTAAGCATAGGCTTACAGCTTCTCCTGGATAATTTGATTAAAAATTTCCCAGGACAGCCCACAAGGCCAGTTCCAGATACAGTGGTACCTTGGGTTAAGAACTTAATTTGTTCTGGAGGTCTGTTCTTAACCTGAAGCTGTTCTTAACCTGAGTTACCACTTTAGCTAATGGGGCCTCCTGCTGCCGCCGCACCGCCACCACATGATTTCTGTTCTCATCCTGAAGCAAAGTTCTTAACCCGAGGTACTATTTCTGGGTTAGCGGAGTCTGTAACCTGAAGCATCTGTAACCCGAAGCATCTGTAACCCAAGGTACCACAGGACCTGACACAAACACTGCATTCATAGTAGTCAGTGAAATAAGTCATGATTGATTCTGCTTTTAACAGAAATAGCATCCACATCTGTGAAGAATAATGCATGACTGGAGAAGTAAGCCACCCACCTACTCACCATTGCAATGCAAATTTCTGTTAGTGGTAGTAGTGAACTTGTCAACTTCTGTTTCTGAAATGCTAGGTTAAAAAAAAAAAGCTGTTCTGAAACCATCTGAAGACATTTGGTAATGGTAAGGTTGATTTTTCAAGAACTTGCAAAATTCTTTTACTGAATTTATGCAAACAACTTCGTTATATTAAGCTTAAGCTATAGAATTCACAGAGAAACCCTAGAATTAATGTGATAAAATATTGTGAAGTAATATTTTGACCAAAATCTTATTCTATTAACAATGATCTAGGGACTGCACTTCAAACTGTCTCTAAGTGCTTGAGATCTTCTCCACAAGTAGCTAGAGATAAAGGCTAAGCAGAAATTGAGAATTAGAATTTCCAGCACCATATTAGGGATGCATTTCCTAGTCACCTTAATAGTGAAGTCAAAAAATTAAGAGGAGAACATTTGGCTTCAGCCTCATCCTTATTTATATCCAGCAGAACAGAGAGGTAATATATGGAGAGACAGAATGCCCATGTTATCTATAAAATTACTCCTCTGTTTGTCTCCCTAGGCAACAATCAATCCAATTTTTCATACCTGAGTGCTTGGGAATCATACAGTACATGAGTCTGAAAGTCAACAGCAGGGAACAAAACAGAATCAAAGAATTCTACCTCAGAGTTGTACTCAGTGCTATTTTTCTAGAAAAAGAGGTTCTCTTATAATGGCAATGGCACCCACCTGAGGGTTGCCAGAACTAAGCTCCAGGTGCAAAAAAGCACTGGTTGTACTATACACCATCCAACCCCTATTGTCTCCCTCTCCACGTGTGTATTTCATAAGCAAAATGTGTCCTTAATAGACACCCCCCCAAAAAACACTATACTAAAGAAAAAGACAATAAATGAAATAAATATCATAGCAGAACCCATGTCTTATAAAACAGTTTCCCAAACACACACCTGTTGATTAACCTGAATGTAGAGACTGAGGTGATTTGTGGGAAAGAACTTGTAGGCAGGGAGGCAGTGCTCAACAGTTCTTTTATCAGTTTCCACTTTCTCAAATACAAACATCCCCCTCTGCCACCATCCCAGGCTATTTTCCCTTACAGTTAAGACTTATTCTGGAGTCAGAGCCCAGTTGGAAGAAAGCCATCTTAGGAAAACTAGCCAGAACTGTGGCATTTTTGAGGAACCAGATGTGCTCTTCAGCAATTCTCCTCTGCAATTTTTCTGCCCCCATATTACAATTACAATGCAAATACATTATCCTGTACATTTGTAACTGCAGTTTAAAAGTAAATCTTAAGAGAATCTAAGTAACCCATGTGCTTCATAACATGTAGCTCCACTACTTAAGGTGTGTGCATAAAGGGGCTTGGGCAGTGGGAAACAACGTAATGAGCAACAGCTTTGCCATTCTACTTCTGGTCCCATTACCCACCCTGTAGACTATGCATGCTTCCAGCTTTGCCCCAAAGCGGTCAGAGTCCAAGAATGAAGAACAGAGTACAAGTGCCACTGCTTCTGCGTTTTAGAAATTATATCAAATTGTATCTCAATTAAAGCCAATGGGAAAGCAGAGAAGAGTAAAATGGACTTTCACTTACCAATCTTGACAGCATATGGCTATCCATTCTTTCATAGTTTCATGAAATGTTTCTCTGTCAACAAGAACATTTTGCCTTTTCGGGTCCAGCATGTTGTAGAGCGTGAGCAGTTTACCATTCTCAAGGCTATGCCCAGTCATATCCTCCAAATACTTTATAAAAGCATATGCAGGTACACCTTCTGTTATTTAAAAAGCAGGGTGGGAGGGAAGAAGCAGTGATTTTAATTTTACATTGCAAACGTTATAAGGAAAGGCTGGATAAGTTTTATTGAAAGGTTACAAATAAATGTACAAACTTTCACTCTACACACCCAATTGCTCATAGGAATAAGATCTAGAAAAGCATCAAACGTACCTGTTTCTTTAGTGTTGCAAACTTCAAAAGCAATGTTGATTAAATCATCTTCCAAGCAATTAGCAGAGAGTGACATGTTGTTTGCTACAAATTCATCAACTAAAGAGCTGGCATTTCCTAAAATGAAAGTGGTATGGAAAGATAGGATACTTAAAAAGCACTTAAAAAACAAAACTGTAGATTACATTTTCAAGAAACGGTATGCCTAAAAACAATCTCCCTATCAGCCTTCTCTCAGAAGAAGGTATGAATTTACAATTCTATCAAAGCCAATGGTTGTGTAAGCTGTCAAATTCCCACAAAGGTACAGAAATTAAAACCCAGTGCTCATTAGTTCCCTTAGTACTTAACCTGAACCTTAGAGGGCTTAGAGCTTAACACATTACAATGGCAGTTTGTGAAAAGAGATTTTGTAATATTAACTGGCTCTGCTGAAGCATGTGTTGTAATCCTACATAACGTTTAGGACCAGATCCAAGAACCAAATCTATAAGTATTAGCACTTCCAAAACCAGAGACAAATTGAGCATACTGAAATGAACATCCTGAACAGCATATAGGCAGAAAAAAAGCTTTTACTACTGGAAACAGAAGACTGAACTATGTAAACATTGACTGGTTCCTAGGAGTGTATAAATCATTGCTCTTTTCTACAAACAGAATTGCAATTGCATTTCCATACTAATTAGGGATATCACACATTTTCTCTATGTTCATCCTGCTGTGTTCAGTCCACACCGGGAAGCATGATGTAGCTGCTGTAGGTGGAGATGGTTCAGCTACCCTGAGCAGCAATTAAAAATTATATTAATTTCAGGTGATAATTTATTAAAGAATTATTTATTTAGCACAGTGATGGCCCTACAGATTTGGATGGACTACAATTTTCAACAGTAGATGATGTTGGACTGTGATTCTTGTATTGCAATCCAGAAACACTTGGAGGGCCATGGTCTCTCCACCCTGATTTACCACCAAGTGTTTATCTATTTGTGTTTACCTATTACTGCCCATGAATTTTTAAAAAAGTCTTTCCACATTCATTTTGAATTGGAAGTGTTTAAGTAGGAATGACACACGATTAAAAATATTTTAACTCTTCGTTTTATAGTGCTGTAACACCTTTTCATTCAATCCAGGGGTAGAAAATGAGGGGTCTTTTGCGTGTTTGGGGGACTGTAGCTCCCATCATCCCTGGCCACTGGCATGCTGGTAAGGGATGAGGGAAGCTGTAGTCCCAACAAAATCTAGAGTGCATCACATTGGCTATTCCTGATTTAAGCAGTACTTTGCTAATATTTTAATATATTTCGAATTATGGCTGGAAAAGTGTTTACAGTAACTCTGACTTTTTATGGCTTTATCAAACAGTGCCCACAATTAGGAAGGATGGTTATACTGTGTGTATGATGAGGTATGAACACATCACTGCCCATGTCAAAATCATGCCTCTGAAAAAAACAACCTGAAAAGTATTGCTAAGGGTATCTGCTCCTGTAAATATGGTGCTACCCATCTGTCCTTCTCCAACAACATCCCAGACCTTCTGTGTTAAGTAAAGAGATGAAACAAGCATTGAGAGGGTTACAAATGGGTGGTGGACTTGGGTAGACACCCACTACCTGTAAAATGTGAGTGAGGCACACATAGCATAGTGATTTCATACAAAACAGATAGCGTGGGAGAAGCCATGGAGGAAGCTAGCTAGATCTGTAGCAAATGGAGTTCTGTTCCATGCCAAACGTTTGTTTTTGCTCCCAGTAAGAGGCATTTTTCATAAATCCTGAAAGTTCATATACCTGAGTAAATATATAAAGTTTCTCTGCTGCCACTCTGACTTTATCACACACTCTCCCTGAAACAATAGGCAGTGCAATATTAGTGACAAAATAGGAGCCAAACTGTTCCTCAAGTGGTTTGAAGGTGGGGAAACAGTTGTGGGAAACAATTAAGGAACAGAGCTATAGCCATTCTATACCTTTGTATGTGAGGGTGGAACACCACATTATCAAGAACAGGGCTGAGAACATGTGTGCTTTCTTTGTAAGTGAAATGCAGGGACACAGGAACTATTGCAGGAAATAACTGATTGACAGGAATGGAGTGCTTAACTCTTCCCCACACCTGCTTGTTTCCTTTCTCCTCCTCAATACAGTTTTTAATGTTTTTCCAATACTGCGTGTAAGCTCAGGAAAAACAGCAGCTATTCAGTTGTGAAGTAAGACTCTTACCTGATAACAGCATGCCTTGTGAAGAAATACTTGATGTGTAATTCATGTTTAGTGAACTACAGATTCAAAGAGATGTTTTCTAATTTGTGTCTGTCCTATAACACGAACTTCACTGAAACATAATAATAATAATAATACTTAGCACCTCCATTAGTCTTTAGAGTATTCAAAGTATTTAACATAACAAGTATTTAATATACATATAGCCATGCATGGAGTCCCGCCCTAAGCTGAGAGTTAGCAGACACAAAAAGTAGAGCTTGAGAGAAAGATAGTTGAGTTTTTTTGCACGCTGGAGGAAGAATGAGTTGGTGGGATCTGGCAGTTTGGATCCACTGCCATGAGAGAAACAGTACCCGCTTGGAGCTTAATGCTTTGAACCCTTTTACTGTAGGCTCAGGTTGCAAACAAGCCATATATCATAAAGACACCACAATCTCCGCTGTGTCTCATTTCCAAAGGAAACATGAACCCTGGGTTAGTTCTGTTCCAACATTTTGGAGATAATACTGCTTTTAAGTATATGAAACACTTTTATTCTTGAACAAGGATCAGTCAGTATGCACACACAACATACATTGCTGAAGGCCCTCTTGCATGTTGTTCATTTGTCCTACATCTGCTTTGGAAACAGGAGGGGTGGTAAGTTGACCATAGCTCATTTTTTAATTGAAAATAACGTTCAGGCAGTGAATTTGGGTGCAACGTCAACAGATTTAGCAGGTGTTTTAGGTTGTGTGAAATAAAATGAGCAGGCTGACAGTTTGCATCCGTGTTTGTACCTGTACTAATGTCAAGCTGCATCTTCTGAGAGCCAGTGTGGTGTAGTGGTTAAGAGCGGTAGCTTTGTAATCTGGGGAACCGGGTTCGAGTCTCCGCTCCTCCACATGCAGCTGCTGGGTGACCTTGGGCTAGTCACACTTCTTTGAAGTCTCTCAGCCCCACTTACCTCACAGAGTGTTTGTTGTGGGGGAGGAAGGGAAAGGAGAATGTTAGCCGCTTTGAGACTCCTGAAGGGGAGTGAAAGGCGGGATATCAAATCCAAACTCTTCTTCTTCTTCTTCTACCCCGCTCAAGAGAACAAAGTGCAATTATAGGTACCGGTATGTCTACTCTAAATATGAGTTTGACCAAACTGTGGGAGGCAGTGGAAGAGAGGAGGGCCTGGCATGCTCTGGTCCATGGGGTCAGGAAGAGTCGGACACTACTAAACGACTAAACAACACCACCACTCCTAAGTAAACCCCATTGAATTCAACTGAACGTCTACTTTTCTGGGAGTAACCCCAATTGAATTCAGTAGGGCTTACTTGTGGGGAGACACGCGTTTGGTTGCACTATGAACTGCTGTTGATTCTTTTAAATAACATTACAGGTATAAGCACTTTAGTCTCTGGGCATGCCTCAAGCCATGCTGCCGGCCGTTTTCTTTACCAAATTGTGCAGAACGCGCTGGTAAGGAATTCTAGGCTGCAAAATGCGGCGCAAACTTTTACTCTTCCCCGGCTTTACAATCCGCTTGTGCGAAACCAACCAGCGTCTCAGGGAACGGGCTATGCTATAAAATCCGTGACCTATTTCACTCGATTCAACTTAAGTGTGCGTGTTTCGCTTCTGTTTTTTACTTTACACGGAGGCATTCCGACATTATTCCTCCGTCCGAGGGAAGTGGTCCAGAATTCCGCCTCTCCGTTCTGCATAACGAGCGGATTCGGCCTTTTTTTTAAAGGCGTTTATGTTACTGAGGAGGAGGAGGGCCCGTTCCCAGGTAGGCCGCTCTTTTCGGCGCCCGCTCTCGTGGTCCGCTGCCCCCTGCAGGAGAAGGCCGGGGAGAGCGAAGGCGGCGGAGCAACAGAGGCGGGAGCCACAGACGACGACGACAGTAGCGCCGCCTTCGCCTCTCCTTCTCCACGCCCTTCCCTACGAGCACTTCCGAGGTCGAGGCCTGGAAGCGGCTGCGCGGACCCGGACGGCGACGGGACCTGCTTCCGAGAGAGCGGAACGCGGAGGCACCTCGTCGAGAAGGAGCCGGAGGCGTCGTGTGAAGTTGCTCGGCTGAGGCGGCCCCTGGGGACGCGGTGCCCGCTGCCGCCATGTCTCGCGGCTCGATCGAGATCCCCCTCCGGGACACGGACGAGGTGAGGGGCGGCGCGGGGGTCTCCGGGGGGCGCTCGTGGTGGTGGTGGTGGTGGGGGGCTCCTCTTTATTGAGGAGTTCAGCCGCTGGCTTCGCTTTTCTCCTTCCCGCCTGCTCCGTGGCTGGAGAGGTGTAATGAGGGGCTTAAGGGCGACCCCGCGCCCGCCTTCCCTCGTCACCCAGTGCGTTTTGCAGAGTTGTGGAAAGTGATGTTACAACCCACTAAGCTGCTGATTCTAGGCCCATAAGATTAACTTTCCTCGTGTGTGAGAGAGAGAGACAGGACAGTACTGATAAACGGGTCGGGTTTTTCCATCCTTGCGCATTCCTGGCAACCGCAGGTGTGTGTACGTGGGACCTGGGAGTTGCAGACTCTGCATCAGATCAATCGCCTAATAGCCACTTCTTGGCTTTGTATTTTAAAAGCGTTTGCCTCCTTTAGAATTGCCACTTCAAATGCAAGCATGCATTCAAAGAGGATTTTAATGTTGTGCTTCTTTGCCTTATTGGTTGGGCCTGATAGGTGCTGCTAGACCAATGTTTCCCAAACCTAGGTCTCCAGCTGTTTTTGAAGTATAATTCCCGTCATCCCTGACCATTGGTCCTGCTGGCTAGGGATGATGGGAAGTGTCCAGAAACAGCTGAAGACCCAAGTTTGGGAAACACTATGCTAGACTGATACAACAACTAGCTTAGAATTACTTCACATAAGACCTTTTCTACACAGGTATAGCGGTTGTGCAGGAAAGTACATAAATCTTGCATGCAATCCATTTCAGGCATGCAGGGGTTCTTATTTTTCTGTGTGTCCCTGTGTAGGAAAGCCATATTATGTAAGGTGCCCCTCGGCTCAATAGTTTACTCTTTGAGCATGTTGAGCGGTCGGAACAGTTAAAGCATCTTTGGGAGCTAACTAGTGTGTATTACCATAAAATGTGCTTGAAAACTTTCCTCAAGGTGCATGAGCAGAATAGTACATGCTTTAGTAGCTCATAAAGTTATTAATATTTACAATATCACTTTTTTTTAGGTCATTGAGCTTGACTTCGATCAGTTACCGGAGGGGGATGAAGTTATAAGCATTCTGAAACAGGAACATACTCAACTGCACATATGGATTGCTCTAGCGGTTAGTTTTTTGCCAATTCATTGTAGCCGATTTATTTACTTACTATGCTTGTATCCCATCCTTATCTCTCACCTGATACTTCATTAGCAGGACTTCCGGGTTAGCGCGAACGGCTAATGGCGGATTCCCTCCGAGCTCCGGAGGGAATCGGCTCTGCTGAGGACGGGTCTTGCCGTGCCGGCGACACGGGGACCCTCAGAAACCGCAGGCGCGGAAGCCTGCGGACTTGGTGACTCGGTGGGCACCTTAAGCGCCCTCCCCGACCCACGAAGAGCCTTTTTAAAGGCTGCGGAGAGGGTACGGAGAGTGGCGTGGTGCTGAGAGTAGACCGCTACCTCAGTAGAGCGAAGCCGCAAGCCATGGCCGGAGAGCGCTGACTTTCTTCCCAAAATTTGGACTGGATAACAAAGGACCCGTGAGTAGTGGAATTTGGACTTTAAAAATTTTATCCTATGAATTCGGCACGATCGGGGGATGTGTTAAAGGGAAGTCCGCACCCCCTCTACTTATAGACGTTTCAAAGCAAGGAACGGAGAATTAAGGCGGAATGAATACTGTTTTGATGATTTAAAAGTTTCTCACAAATTTGATAGAACAAGATTTTTGTGCTGGAGAGAAAGGGAATTTGGAACTTTGTGTGTATCCCCCCCAAAGAACCCGGGAGTGTCCTATTTGGGTCCCGGAGGAAGAACTGAAAGGAGTTTGACAGCTGTCAAAGAAGCTGTCAAACGGGCGGACAAAGTAAAGAATTTTGCTATTTAATGACTCTTGGAATTAAAGCTGATATTAAAGCTGATACATTTGGACTGAGGCGATTGGAAACAAAGTATTGATAATAACAAAGTAACAGATTATTGGAAAAGGACTACTAAATAACTGAAAGCCCCCTAGGGGGAATTAGTGACATTACAATGGCTGCAGAGGGAAAATTACTGGCGGAGATAGAAAAAATGTTTTTTCTCGTGGGAATCCTGCAGGAGCAGAGTATGGCTCTGAGTAAAGTCTTTATGACCTTGAATCTTGAAACAAACAACTCTGCTGAATGCACAAAGGAGATGTACGATAAAAATTCTGCAGCTGAGCAGGAAGAGATGCCTTTGGAATTGACAGGGAAAAAAGAAGGAGTTCAGACACTACAAGTGGAAAATATCAACCAGAAATCTGCAGCGTTAGAGTATGAGCAAGAAGACCTCTGGATTACAGACCTGCGAAAGATGAGAAAGAAGAAGAGAGAAGCCCCTGGAGTACTTGGAATATTAAAACTAGAAAGAACAAAGCAATATGATTGGGACTTTTCTCTTGAGTATGGAAAACTAGATGGTCTTTCGCAGCAAACACTCTTTAACATTCTGAATGAAAGAAAATATGATCTGACTCTGACTGAACTCCTTCGGGGTCTTAGGACCATCAAAGAGGACTACCAATATAGCTGGCAGAGAGGGACTGACAGAGAATCAGACGCCTCGGACGTGAGGAATCCGGGCTAGAAATATTTTTTGTTTGTTTTCTGGACATTGGTCTAGGAAGGGACAGAAACCGGGGCAGGGGGGGGAGAGAATAGAATTATAAAATGTTATGTTTTGTTTTACTTGGTCAATGTGACCTATAATTAATATAATAAAGGGAAAATTTGTGAAGGGGAAGTTAGATCGACCTTAAAAAAAAAGAAATTAATGATTATAAGAGAATTGGATAGTTGAATATAGATAAACAAAAGATTTTAATTTTTAAAAGCAATGTGAATATCTTTAAGAGGTTAGGTAAGAACTTGCTGAATTAATTTTGGAATTGGGATGTAAGAGGAGGGGGTGGGGGGAAGTCAATGAAAGTGGGTAAAGAAACTTAGGGTATGTAATTGTATTTGTGTGTTTGTTTGTCTTTGTCTTTGTGTGTGTGTCTGTTGTTATAAAATGTAAAAACCCAATAAAAATTATTTAAAAAAAAAAAAAAAAAAAAAAGATACTTCATTAGCAGAGGCGATTAATCGCCCAAGCCATAGATGTCATGTAAAAGTAATTACCTCTGAGTTCAAAAGGACTTGCTCTCCAGTAAGCGTGTTTATGATTAAAGCTTTCGTCTTAAAATGAGCACTTGTGTGTACACCTCTGAATGTTATGCATTTTAAGTTTTTAAATAACTGCTCTTGTTTTTCGTCCCATGCTCAAATTTGTATTTTTGTTCCCTGATCAAAATACACATTTATGGGTCTCTTACATATGTGAAATTAGGACTCATTCATTTTGTTAGCTGATCCATGCCCATAAAGAAATCCATTAAATGAAATAGTGGCATGTTACAGGAACATGTAACATCAGTGCCTGAAACAGATTGCTTGATCAGAGTATACCTGTGTGCTGCTAGTCATAATTAGGTCCAAAATGAGTGTGTCACATGTTACTCGAAATGAAGAATGGATGGTAGGTATTCAGAAGGGAGGTTGCTACTTTAGAAATTAAATTTAGGCCTTACCTTACTGCATGCTGCTTTCCCACAAAAATGTGCAAAAGCGGCTCACAAAACAACAGCAATATGTATCAATACGTCAATCTATATCAGTACAATAACACATTTTAATTTCCTTATAAAATGCTCAGTAGTAATTAAGACATATATTGATGTTATTTGTTCAAAAATATAACCAGAATTTCATAGGATAAAACTTCTGTGCAGAAAAGTTATTTATTAATATAACCAGGAGCTAGTTCCTCAGAAGTGCAGGAAATGGCAATCAAATTTGTTACAGCTTGCAGGAGATGATACCTTGCATGCCCCACTCTCTCTTATATTCTGGTATAGTTCTTAAAAGGCCCCAACAGTGATGGGTGGTGGTGCCTGCTGTATCTGGAGGGCCTGTTATGGCTGCAGGTATATACTCAGCCACTTTGGAAGCTGTGTGTTTTCAATTTCTCTGGAGCAGGACTTTTCCTATAGCAGTGGATCCCTTGCATGCCTGACTATCTCATATATTATGATGCTGTTCTTAAAGGTTCCCATTACACTTGCCAGTCTACTACTGACAAAAACACATTTTGCTTGGTCCACAGCACAGAATCACTAAGAGCCTCTGCCTTTCTTTTGTACCTTGAGAAGTTATGAGGACTCCTCCCTAAGGCTTACTTCAGAAGTATGGGAGAATGGCAGGGATTGTCCCTGATGCTCTGCTACTTCAAGAGCAATGATATGTCTTTTTGCTTTATTAATATATGCACAGTTGGAATGAGCTCCCACCCTGCCTCTGCAGGAACTCTCCCCACCCCATACACAAGTGTACTAGGTTTCAATATCAGTGTAATGTCAGGTGACCCTGTTCCTTCCCTCTGAGATGTGCAACAGGGAGAACAGTTTGGGCTGCCTACAAAGACATGTGCAAGGTTTGTCAGCACATGAAATGATCAGTGAATTTTCCAGTTCCCTTTAAGATTTTACAGATCATATCTACACTTTTTGTAACTGTCTTTATCAGTGAAGGTGACGGCAGCATTCCCCATTCATCACTTGCAGTAAACTGTAGAATAAGCAGTTTTTGAATTTGCTTTGTTGGTTTATATAGTACAATAGTTGAATGAACAGATACTAATATGATAACATTTTATCTAATATTAACCATAAATTGATGATTTCCCGCCCTGGTAGAGTTATACAAAAAACCGTACATATGCCTCTGTATTTCTTTTTTCTAGCTGGAATATTACAAGCAAGGCAAAACAGAAGATTTTGTGAAACTGTTGGAGGCTGCTCGTATAGATGGAAACCTGGATTATAGAGACCATGAAAAAGATCAGATGACTTGTTTAGATACCTTAGCAGCCTACTATGTACAACAGGCTCGGAAAGAAAAGAATAAAGACAACAAGAAAGAACTCATTACACAAGCTACACTGTTGTACACTATGGCTGATAAAATCATCATGTATGATCAGGTAAGAACAAATAAACTTGGAGTAAAAACATCCTTTTTTGTATGCTTGCTTTGCAACATTATAATACCAGTAAACTAGTTGGGACGTTGAAGTAACACCCACATCTTGCATATAGGTGGTGTGATAGATAGATAGATAGATAGATAGATAGATAGATAGATAGATAGACAGATAGATAGATAGACAGATAGTGTGCTGTTTTCTTAAAGATTGCCTCAGCTCAAGAAACAGTAAGTGCAATGGAGTGATTTGCTCACAGCTACTCTAAACAGTCTGCCTTGGGAGATTCAAAGCTGGATAATACATGCAGAACCTTATTCCTAGATGTGGTTTGCTTTCATTTGTGCAACACACATACACCACACTGTATGCTCTAGCTCATCTGCAAGCAGAAAACTTTGAGCTTATGGGTTGCTGTTGCTGCTGGAACACAGCGGATAATTGCTGAAGGGAATGGAGCCACTGTGGTCATTTTACCAGCTGTTTAAATATAACAATAAAATTGGCTTAATCAAGTATAATACGTTCTTGGCCAAATTTTGCTAGTGCAAATTTTGCTAGTATTCCTGACCTTTGGAAGTACCAGGAGTATTCATTTTTTAAAAAAAAAGAAATAAGGCACATAAAACTACTTGCAAGTGTACAGTTTAAAATGAAAAATGTCCAAAGGCTTATAATTTAAAGACATTAAAAAAGATGGAAGATGAAAGAGGAGGAGGATCTATTAGGGAAAAATCTGGGGAAAGGGAAGGGTTATAGTTCAGTGGTACAGCATCCTCTTTGCACGTGAAAGGTTCCAGACTCCATCTCTGGCACATCCAAATGTGCTTGGAATAGGATCCTGTTTAAAATCCTGGAGAGCCACTGCCAGTCACTGTTTAGTCTACATTGCTGACTGTGCTGAATTAGGTGAAACAATGGTCTAACTTGTTATAAGGCATTTTTTATGTTTCTGTTATAGTAATAGGTGAATGGAACCATCCTAAACAGCAGAGGAAAGGGAAGCATGTCAGAAATAAGACAGTAGTAGCAGTATACTTATAATTTTCATAAGGAACTTGTAGAGAAATAAGGAGAGAAACTCAACCATGGGGATGCTTGAAATAACTACGAAACTCTCATAATTGTGGGTTATTGCATCAGCAGTAAGCCCTAAAATGGGGCAGTTGAGGTGGAAGACTGGAAGCTTTGAATCCATTGGGCAGAATAGAACTGAGGAGTCACTGCCGTGTCTTGAAGCCCTACCATTTGTACCAGTCAGGGCAGAATGTGGGGCAGTGAATTTGGTCTTCTTTGAATCTGTAGTTTACTAAACATGCATTGCCCATCAAGTATTTATTCACAAGGCATGCTGCTATCAGGCAATGTGCATCAGAGGGGTCTGTATGTATCTTAATCATCTAGGATGCCCTGCACTAAAATGCTTAATTTGGGGACTTAACTAGTGCTGGAAGAATTCACAATGAGCAATCCTTTGATTCAACTCTTAAAACATTTCTTGAAAGACAATTCACATCTGTATCTTGCTTTCCAGAACCACTTATTGGGAAGAGCTTGTTTCTGTCTTCTGGAGGGTGATAAAATGGATCAAGCTGATGCACAGTTTCATTTTGTGCTCAACCAGTCTCCAAATAATATTCCAGCCCTTCTTGGTGAGATGTGAAATATCTTTTTAGATGCTTTCCCTTCACACAACTTCTGTCCGGTTTTTAACCAGTAAAACTTTAGGCTCAATATACCTTTAGAAACCACCGCTTTTCCTTTTACCCTTGATCAGTTTCAAAGGCCATAAAGATAGCTGCCTCCTCTTCGTATAAAACTGCCTTACACTGCAGGGTTGTCAGTCCATTTGAGCACCTTTGAGAAGAGTTATGAGACTACCTAATTTGGCAGGCAACAGGACTCAGAGTTAAGTTCAGTGCTTGAATTACAAGGCAGGAAGAGAGAGCCAGCTTCAACTTTTTTATGGCTTCTTTAGGTACACATGGGGGTATGATTTGGCTAAAAGCGGGAGAAATCACATGCTTGTGGATTTTGTTGAGTTCCCCTCTACCCTTCCCCAATGACATGAATATTAAATCCCCAGTAACATGAGTATTAAACTGACTAAGGTAAAAGAAAATTTGGTGACATTTTACTTGCTAATGTGAAGAGTGCTTAAATCTTGGGAGGGGTTGGCTGTCGTTGGATATTTGTGTGTGTTCATTAAAGTGTTCTTTGAATGAATATGTTGCTATCCTATATGTGCTGTAGACGTTATCATGTTCATGAGATTTGTATAGATGTTATGAAAACAGCCATGCACACCTGAAATCTGCGATACTCCATCTCTGAGTGTATTTCTAGATAGTATGGGGGTAGGAATGAATATACAAAACACAGTCAAATTTGGCATAAACTATATTTGAAGGCAGAGATTTGTCTCTGTCGCTTTTGGAAACGAACTACTAATCATTCATACCAGTTTTGTCATACTGAATTTTGCACTATTATATTACGCTTCAGTTTTACTTGAGGCTTACATCCACTGAAATCAAATGAGTATATTTACAATTAAATGTGCTTTGGATCACACCCACTACACTGGGGATACTTGCCACTTGAGTGGTTTCTTTTATAATTGTGACCTATTATGCATATGTACTTGTAGCTGGTAAAACAATGAACTGGTATTGATTTGTTGTGGTTGTTATTCAACTTTGGTAGATATTTCTCAGCTTTTATTGCTCCTGTCTAATAGGTAAGGCATGCATCTCATTCAACAAGAAAGACTATAGAGGGGCCCTTGCCTACTACAAAAAGGCACTGCGCACTAACCCAGGTTGTCCAGGTAAGGAACAGAAAAGCTTCGTTTTAATTAAAGACATTGTTTGGTTCATTGGGACCAAAAATAGTGTCCCTAAATTCAGGTAGTTTGAAGACTAACATGATTTTTAAGCTTTGACATTTGTCTTTTGTCTTACAATTAAGGAGGACAGTCGTTGTCATATCTGACCTTGGGTCTTGCCAATGCAACTTAAAAAGCAATAGAGTATTTTAATTAACTTTGGATTAATCCAGTTGAAGTCAAAATAAGATGAATGTGGTGCCTTTTTGTTGGACCTCTGTTGCTGAGAGAGTATAAACTTTGGAGATAAATGCATTAGTCAAGTACAACAGAAAGCAAGTGCAAGCATAAGAAGCTACATTATTGCATTGATCTATCTGAGTCAATGAGGTCTGTTACTGACAGTAATTCTCCAGTCAGTGGTCTTTCCAAGATTTGCTACCCAATATATTTTCAATGGAGTGCCAAGATCAATATCCTGGGGTTTTAAAACATGAGAATGACCATGTTGGATCAGACCAAAATTCAGTCTAGCTTACCTAGATGCATTTCAAGGTAATAGCATCTCTTCCCCCACCCCACGCCACTCACCAGCAACTGGTATTCATTGGAATACTGCCACTGAGCTTTGAGGTCCAATAGAGAATGAATGAATAGACTTTATTTGCGTAGCCGACAGGCCATAGCATCAAAGGACAAACACCGACAAAAATACATTACGAATATAGTTACCATAAAATCTTATGACCTATTAAAACCCTAGGTAGAAGCTGAATTATCATTCATCCATGACCCTCTGTCCCATGGGCGGCGGCCTGTTCTCTGGTAGATTGTTCCAGGTCGGTTAAGTGAATAGACCAGCCAAATTGAAAGATTATAAATATAAATATAACCTTGGAGGGATGGTCAGGACAGGGAGAAAGATAATAATAATCAGATGCAGATAAATTAATAATCTCAGTACTTAAAACTTGGCAGAGGTAATAAAATAATAATAATAAAACGTAATTATAATAATAATCCTAGGCGAGGAATCTGGGTGACGACACTGATGTCATTCAGATAGCAGCTCTCAGTCTCATTGCTCTCTCGGTAAATTTAGCAACCTTCTCTGTTGTTGAGCTGTTCTGGTCGGCTAGGAGTGAGAACAATTTGGCTTCACAAGAGCGCCCCGGGATGGCAGATAGGAGCGGCGTGATGGTCTTTTCCCTGAGATCTTTATATAGGGAGCAAGACAAGAGAACGTGTGACACAGTCTCTACGTAGCCAGCTCCACAGGGGCAGAGCCGGTTCTCGAATGAAATTTTTTGATATCTACCTTCAAGAACAGCTAAGGGTAACATATTTAGTCTGGCCAGTGTAAAGGCCCGTCTGAGTTTTGGAATGGTTAAGGTAGACAAGCGTACCAAGCACTAAATTTCTTAATATAGGCCAGATTATTCTGCTGCTCAATATCCTTCATGCGCTGGTCAATAAAGGTTTTTGCCTTGGGGAGACCCATTTTCAGGAGATGCTGTGCTTGGAGGCCACATGTAAGTAGTTTTTGATGCACTGCTTTGGACCACCGACTTCTATGAGCATCTCATGCTACTAGAGGTAGTAGTCCGGATGGGTTTAAATTTAAGCGAAGCCAATAGTTGAATGTTCTTAACCAGGTCCGGGTTTCGACAAGAGAGGAGGCCAGTCTCCAGCCGTAGGGCCGCATTTGGTGCGCATGGTGGAACGGCTAGAATCTGTCTTAAAAATTTAGACTGGACCGTTTCAAGTGTGCGGCAATGATTTCCCGTCCAGATTTGGGCCCCGTAGAGTAATTGCGCCAAGGGTTTTGCTTGAAAGACCTCCAGAGCTGCTGGGATATGTCTGCCCCCTTTCGTAAAGTAAAAGCGAGACAGTATTTTGGCGCTTTGAGATGCTTTTTCCCTAGCATATTTATGATGGGCCTCCCAGGCCCCTGTTGACTGGAAGACTACTCTGAGGTATTTGAAAATTTTGACCTGTTCTATTGGCTGATTGTCCATCTCCCATCTGTGATGTCTGTGTCTCCTAGCGAAGACCATGACTTTGGTTTTTTGGTGATTAACCACCACTTGATCTTTCCTGCAGTAGGCTGAGAATTCTCTTAGTAGCCTTTTGAGGCCTACTTTAGTTCGTGATAAGAGAACCGCGTCGTCCGCATAGAGGAGCGCTGAAATTGATTTTTCGGCCAATTTGGGGGCATGAAACTCCGGGGATGTTAGGTATTTGACCATGTCATTTATATATAAATTGAATAAGGCTGGGGCTAAAATACAGCTCTGCTTGACTCCTTTGGTGGCTGGTACAGGGCCAATTAGTTGCCCTTTTACTGAGGTTCTTACATATACAGTGGTGCCCCGCAAGACGAATGCCTCGCAAGACGAAAAACCCGCTAGACGAAAGGGTTTTCCGTTTTTCGAGGCGCTTCGCAAGACGAATTTCCCTATGCGAGTTTTTTTCCTTCCCCCCCTTTTTCTAAGCCGCTAATAGCCGCTAAGCCGCTAATAGCGCTAATAGCGCTAATCCGCTAATAGGGATGCTTCGCAAGACGAAAAAACCGCTAGACGAAGAGACTCGCAGAACGGATTATTTTCGTCTTGCGAGGCACCACTGTAACTTGGAGTCTTTATATAGGCTTTTTATCAAGAATAGTAATCTTTTGTCAATGTTGGTGGCATTGAGTTTAGCCCAAAGTTTGACTCATGAGATCAAGTCAAAGGCCGCCTTCAGGTCAATAAATGCTGCGTATAGAGTCCCACATGTTTTATTGACGTATTTATCAATGAGGTGTGCTAATACGAAGCAATGGTCTATTGTTGTTCTGCCCTGTCTAAAGCCGGCTTGCTCCTATGCCAGAACTGCCTCAGTTTCCATCCAGTCAATTAGTTTGATGTGGAGGTGTTTGGCATACAGTTTGCTGGGGATAGTAAGGAGGCTAATGGGTCTATAGCTCGCTGGATCTGCCATAGGACCCTTTTTATAGATTGGAATAATTACTGCCTCTGCCCAGCAACCAGGTATTATGCCTGTTGAATTGATGTATGTAAATATTGACGCCATTATAGGAGCCCACCAACTGATATTGTTCTTCATGAGCTCTGCTGGAATGTGGTCTATGCCCGGGGCTTTGTTGTTTTTCAGTTGGGCAATTAGTTTCCCCACCTCCTCTATGGAGACAGGAGGCCAATATGGTAAATTCTCAGAGTAGGCACTTGGATCATTGTGCTGAGCTTTGTCGTTATAGAAGAGGGTTTGAAAATATTTCATCCATTCCTGGGGTTCTACAGTACATGTGGGACCAATCCGCTCCTGGCCCAGGAGGCCCATAATGGTACGCCAGAAGGAGGTTGAGTCTTTCTCATTCGAGGCCTTCACTAAATTACACCAGGCCAATCTCTCAGCTTTTTGTTTTTCTTACCTTTAATAGCTGTTTGTAGTTTCGTCTTAAATAGATGTAAGCCATAAATAGCGAGGGTGCTCCGGTGTTTCTGTAATTCCGATAGGTTGATCTCAGACGTTTCCTTGCTTGTCTACACTCCAAATCAAACCATCTCTCTTGATCCTTTGCCCGCTTTGTAACAGAATTAAGTATCTCAGTTGTTAAGAAGGTCTTTAGTCTTGCTAATAACTCGTTGAACGAGTCCATGGCCTTTTCCCCGGTATTAGCTGATACAATGGCTGAGTAGATGGTCTTCACGTCTTCCGAATGGAGGAGATAAGTTAGCTCTGTATTGAGCATGGGGGTCCATTTAATTCTTCTGGGGGCCAGTGATCCCAGATTAACGATGGGGGTGTAGTAAAGGTTAGCCGTGGGTTTGTTAAACAATGGGCCATTGAGCGCTAAAATTAGTGGGAGGTAGTCGCTTTCAGTGTTATGTCCCACTTGAAACTTCGACACAGAGTTATAGGCGAATCTTGATATCAGAATATAGTCTATCACACTTCCTCCCATCTTTGAAAAATGGGTATACTCCCCTGGGCGATCCTCTTCCTTACTACCGTTTAATATCATCAGCTCCCTTCTTTTTGCGACCTGGGCTAGACATAGCCCCGAGAAGTTGCATTTATTATCTTTAGAAAGTCGTGAAACGCCTGCTTCGGTTGGACTTTCAGGGTCCTGAATCTGATTATATTGGCTGTAAAGATTGTTATCATCAATTTCCGTACGGGCGTTGAAATGGCTGGGCGAACATAGGGGGAGAACGGCCGTGGGGGGGGGGGGCTTATTTCTTTGAATGTACTTGGAGAATTATTTTCACATATGGGGAGGGGTTTGGTCTTTGGCGAGTCTCCCTTGTCGATCTCTTTGGTGCCTTGAGCTTTGATTTTTTTTTGTGGATATAGGAGGTGATGATAATAAGTTGAAGAGTTTCTGCCACTGTTTTTTGCTGATGTGTTGGGTTTTTCTAGACGGCTTAAAATTTTTGATGTTTTTAGTTTTTTTCGTCTTGGGTTCCGGTTTTCTTTTGCGTGAGTTCTTTTTGGGTGGTATGTGGATTCTAGCATCTGAGTCCAGGGTCTGATCTGTGGCTCTTTTTGCTTGTTTGAAATTCTCCACAAGCGTCAGGAGTAGGCCATTTGTTACTGCTAGGATATATTGTATATTGTAGAGGTCTGTGCGTATCTGATCTAGTTGATCATGTAACTGGTCACCCCTCTCTTCTATACTGTTGGCATTCGCTGTGGGCTGAGGGTCTTGCTGGTTTTCCCTGAGATTCTGAGTTGATTTTTGGTGCTCGAGGTCATTGGGGTTGGGGGAATTGGTCATCAAGGCGTTCTCAGCTAGGTCCAGTTCCTGCGCCCAGCTCATGGAATAATTTGGTCTTTCATGCTTAGTTTGTAAGCCTTTGCGTTGTATTGACCAATCCAGTACAGTAGGGGCAATTTCTTTTGGAGTGCTCTCGTGCTGTGGATTCTTATTCCCTTCTTTACGGGGGAAGTAATTGGTGATTTTACTTTGCTTCCTTCGGGGCTCCCACTCCCCCTGAGGTGATATTGGTGCAATTCCCAGGTCCATATAGTTATTTTTTGTGAGGACCATGTTGAGCGTGGAAAAAGGTAATTGGGAGCAGTTTGTTGGAATCTCTTAGTCCTGGGTTTTTTTGGCTTCACTTGGCTCAATCGCAAGACGGATTATGTTTATCTTCCAGTTTCCCACCTTCGAAAGGTGGGGAGGGTTGTTTTACAAGCAAGGTTTCATGCTTGTCCCTTATCTCGGTGGGCCTCCAGGGTTTCTGCTCCCTTTTCTGTCTTTAGTTCTCAGCTTTAGGGCTTTTAACGCTTCTGTCCTGTGGTGCCTTCCCCCTTATATTTGCGAGCAGAAATACTGAGGCTGTCTCCAGTACCCTCGTCACCCTCAAGAAGTTATAAATGACTAATAAATCAGAATGGTTTACTGCAGCAAAGTAATAGGGCTTGTGCCAGGGGATAAAATGAAGCAGAACTTGCCTTCAGTTTCAGCCGCTCCTTGTTTTCTTTCCTCCGGTCCAATAGAGACATTATCACTAGTAGCCAGTGACAGACCTATTCTTTTATGACCTTTCATATGCAGAACATATGCTCAGCCACTGAGCTATGGCCTCTTACCTTCTTTCAGAATACATTATTTCTGCCTCATGGGAGAGTTCCTGGATCTATAGTTTTCCAAAAACAAATTTGACAAGGGGTGGAGGTGGACTGGGGAAGCTAGGATTTTTTCTTTGGCTCAAATATTATTTCAAGCTGTAAAATAACTTTATGCCTTGTGGAACTCACTCATTTTGAGGCATGCTTTCTAATCCCTGAAGCTCAGTTCCAAGGCTGAGTTCAGAATTTTGCTGTCATATTAATCTGTAATGTTTATTTAAACAATTAAGAATTCTTGTTAAAAGTTGTGTGTTCTCTAGAAAAGCTTGTCTACAGAGTGAGATAATATCCTCTTCTTACTCTTTGTTATTGTTATTTGTGTCGCTGCTGTAATTTGAAGCCAGTAATAGACCCCTAATTTTCTAATCCTTTTAAAAAAATATTAAAAAGTTATTCATGCAACCAAGAATAGGTGTACATCTGGACACATGAGGGGTAAATATGTGAAGGAGTGGGGGACATGCAAGCAAGCCACTTGAGGACTCCTTTCTCACTCTTTTGTGCATTAGTTTCCCAAATGCAGTTAGAATGTGAGTGAGAGCAAGGACAAGCACACGCGCACTATCTCTGCCTTCTCTCTTGAGTCACTGTGCCTTTCTCTGCCCTCCTCCATTCTTTGGAAGGCAAGCATCTGCAGCATGAAGCCTTCTGTATTTATGTGGTCTCCCCATGCAATTTAGAACTCTAATCATGCAGCCGACACGAATACAGCAGGCTCCTCTCTGCAGACACTTGCTCTCCAACACAGGAGGGCACTGAAGAGTGGCACACGAATTGGAGCTAGCACACTTGTCTCCGCCTTTCTTCTCCTTGCATGATGGGCATCATGCCTGAAGAGAGCTCAGGATAAGTACAAACCTTTACTTATTAGTTTGAATGTCTGTGGGCAGGGACTGTTGCAAATTATTGCTATGATAAAGTGCCATGTAGAGATTTAAGGGCTCTAGAAACAGTAAATTATGAACCTACCTTTCTTAAAAGGCAATTGAGGTGTGAATGGCTATGTTCTAATATATATATATATATATTTTCTCTCCCCACCCCAAAACTAGCTGAGGTTCGGCTAGGCATGGGCCATTGCTTTGTAAAACTGAACAAGCTGGAGAAAGCTCGCCTTGCATTCAGCCGGGCACTGGAACTCAATTCCAAATGTGTTGGGGCTTTAGTTGGATTGGCTGTTCTGGAACTCAATAATAAAGAGGTGGGTTTGATCTAAAATGCTAATATCAGAATATGTTTCATTGAATGTCGAGTTACCAAAGACTTCTGTGCAGACATGAAAATTAATGGCAGTTGAAATAAAAACCTCACTGTTCCCCATTTTAATGAATGCATATTTCGTTTTATCTAATTTTGAGAAATAAAATAAGCTGTAAAGACAGAAATTAAAATAGAGCTGGTTTAAATATGAATCATTGACCAGTGACAGGATTTTTTTTACACTAGGATCTTGGATCAAACACATGACCTTCTGAATGTATTGGGCAAAAGTTTGCAGCAGATACGTAGTCTACTGCATTGTTTGCCCGTTATGTGACTCATCCATTTTAAAGAATGGTTTTGAAAATGGTATAGTAAAGGAACAGCTGAAAAGCTAATTAAGTTTTAAGCATAAATAAAAATTTCTTTTAATGTTTCAGGCGGATTCCATAAAAAATGGCGTCCAGCTGCTTTCTAGAGCATATACAATTGATCCTAGTAACCCTATGGTGCTGAACCACTTGGCTAATCACTTCTTCTTCAAAAAGGTAAGAAAACTTGTGGATGTTTTGAGCTGCTGGTTGATAGTCTTTAGGCTGTTTCATAACTGATCAGGCTTTCTATTTCAATATTCTTTATAACACTCATGGCAACACAGTAAATTTGAATCTCAGAATAATGTTTTTAACTAAAGACGAAGAAGAACCAGGCTTCAGTGTTACTGTTGTTTTAAAATAATAATGCGTTGGCCAGGATTGCCTAAAGCCATTTCTTATTTTGTGATTATTGTTGTTAAATATAATATATATTTAATATATTATATACACACACCCTTTCATTCTAGTTGAGATTGGTTCACCCTAGTTGCAGTGCTTGTTGAAGTTTCTAAGCACACATTCCTCAGGCTTCTCTATATCACATTCACATGGAGAAAGTAGTGTATAAGCCAGAAGTAGATAGGTATTTTGGTTATATATAATTGCTTCAGTTTCCAGGGTTGCGTCCTCCAAATGCTTGAGGATTTTAGTATATAAGAACCATGTGTGATATTTAAAACATTGGAAGATCAGGTTTCTAGGTACTAAATGTTCCAGGTCATGATTTTAAATACCATAAGAAAATGATTATGCCAATTGTATTTTTTTTCCCTACAGGACTATGGCAAAGTCCAGCACTTAGCTCTTCATGCTTTCCATAATACAGAAGTTGAAGCAATGCAGGCTGAGAGTTGCTACCAGTTAGCCAGGTCTTTCCATGTTCAGGTACTTGGAAAGCCTCTTTCTACATTGCATTCTTATTTTGTAAATAGATTTCCATGTGCACCATATAAACTACTTCTTTTTCCTCCCCTGCATTAGGAAGATTATGATCAGGCTTTCCAGTACTACTACCAAGCGACACAGTTTGCTTCCTCTTCTTTTGTGCTACCGTTTTTTGGACTTGGTCAAATGTATATTTATAGAGGAGACAAGGAAAATGCATCACAGTGTTTTGAAAAAGTTTTGAAGGCCTACCCTAACAATTATGAGACTATGAAAATTCTTGGATCTCTCTATGCTGCTTCAGAAGATCAAGACAAACGAGATACTGCGAAGGTACATTTGGCAGCTAACTTCTTAGACTTGAGCTGTAATTCATACTCTCTTACCTAGGAGTAAGCCTTATTGAACTCAATGGGACAGAACTGAGTACACAACTGTGGAGTATATTATACTGTTAAGCCTGTTTTCTCCATAACGCTAACCCTATAGCTTAGTGCGAATATGCATGTTCTAGTAAACAAAGAACAAACCGTCAGAAAAACCTGGGTTTGGACATAATGCTAAGCCAAACTATGGCTTAGCCCTGGATAGCCCAGAAGCAACAGGACGGGGGTGGGTGGGCTGGAGCACTGGAGCTGAGGTCCTTGCACTGGGAGCCCATATGTTTGGCTTAGCATTGCATCTGAAGCAGGTCTTAGTGTTGTGCTATCTGGATATTTTTTCCCCTTCAACAGTGGGAAGAATTGTGGGATATTTTGAACCCTCTGGAAAACAAAATCTATGGTTGGTCTCTGATTAGACAGACATATGTGGTACAGCTGAGTAACAGAGAATTTCCCCTCTTTTCAATACAACAAAAAAACCAGAAGCTTGGATAAATGAACTTACTGATGTGTGAACTGTTTTCATGCAATATGTATATTCATAAGTGAAAGCTAGCACTTCTTTCCAGTTCAAATACCCACCATCTACTTTGAGTTCTGTAGTTCATCTATTCTAACGTTTTAGGCATTAGTAACACAATGTTCATTGTGATGCAGGCTGATTTCACTGAATTGACAGAGATTTATTTTTAATGGCTCTAGTTGAGTGTATACATCAGTAAAGTATTGCCTTTATCAAGGAAAAACAAGAACATGGAGGACCTTTATTTCACAGATTAGGAAATTTCAAACTGTGCAGATACAGTCCCAGAACTCCATAGTAAGATGCTGTATATTGAAAATTGTTAATCTGGCAGACTTTCATTCTCATGTTTAATAGTTGGGTCAGTTTAACAGGATTTTTTTTATTATGGTAATTAATGTCTGTACATCTGGAGTTTATTAACTTTATTGAAATGCCTCTGACCTAGTCAAGAATCCTATCTTTGGTGTTAAAAAATGTAAAATAAATGGTAGCTTTATTATGTTATGTCTTCTGGCTATTTAAGAGTGTACACATACATAAATAACCTTTGTAATTTATAGGGTCATTTGAAGAAGGTGACAGAACAGTATCCAGATGATGTAGAAGCCTGGATTGAGCTAGCCCAAATCCTAGAGCAGACAGATATACAGGTATGGAGAAGACACATAAAGTGCACTTCTGTTTTTAAGCCAAGCAGTGATGCATAGAACTAAACCTGTGCACTTTTCTCCATCTCTAAATTTGACAGGGTGCTCTTTCTGCTTATGGTACGGCAACACGAATCCTTCAGGAGAAAGTTCAAGCTGATGTCCCTCCAGAGATCTTGAATAATGTGGGTGCTCTCCACTTTAGACTTGGAAACTTAGGAGAAGCAAAGGTGTGGAACTCATTATTATTATTATTATTATTATTTACTACTGTGCAGCATGTTTATAACTTGTCCTATATGTGTACTCAGAATATATACTACTTGGTTTCCTTTCCCCTGTTTATCCTTAGAAATATTTCTTGGCATCTCTTGACCGTGCTAAAGCAGAAGCTGAACATGACGAGCATTACTACAATGCTATCTCAGTGACTACATCCTACAACCTTGCCAGATTATATGAAGCAATGTGTGAATTCCATGAAGCAGAGAAATTGTACAAAAACATCCTAAGGGAACATCCTAACTATGTTGACTGTAAGAAATCTTGTAAAAAATTTCAGTTGTATTTGAACTATGCCATGCATTCATGTTTGTCCTCATAAATGTAACTGTTCATTCACTGATGCTTTTGTGTAAACCATTGTGGCTAAACTGCAAGCAGAATGTACCTTCCTGGTCAAAAGTATTTTTTCCCACTAACTTGTTCCTACAATTCTGATGTCCTTAAATACTGGCATTATTTTATTGATTTAGAAGTCTAAACCGCTTAATTTTCCCTCACTTTCGATTTGTGTGTAAATAGCAAATATGAGAAGCTCATCATGATACTGACATTGTGTGTATATATAAAAGATATAGATGGAGTACATTGTGCAAGTTACCTTGAAACAGAACAGCCTTCTTTGTTATGTTTCAGTTCAGTACCGTGGGAGACATTGCAACTATAAGTGGCGGGTTCTGCATTGTTCCCATATAATTTAAGGATCATGTGAAGGTGATTAGTGTTGCCCCCACCAAGCCCCTTTTTCTACGGCCAATTCAGAATGACAAAACTGTTTTTTATTATACATCTGGCAATCAGTGGCTGTTCATTGCACAGTTAACACTGACCCAATCTACTGCTGCCTTAAGCCGGTGTGGCATCAGTACATCTAAATGCTTGCTGCAGCTGACATACCTCATCTTTAATGACTTCCAGAACTGGGCTTTTGATTATTAAATTTTATTTTTTGGTATTCAGGCTATCTGCGCTTAGGAGCAATGGCTAGAGATAAAGGAAACTTTTATGAAGCTTCTGACTGGTTTAAAGAAGCACTTCAAATCAATCAGGTTAGTAAGAATTTGTAAACTATCAACTAGCTTACAGGCTGTAAATTAACATTCTCTGTGAAGAAGGCAGAAATCATTTTCCTGTGTCCCACATAGATCAGCTATTCAGCCTTCATGCTGTGCTAGAAATGGCATTTTGATAATGTATCTTTATTATGACTAGCTGGGGTACACAGGGAAACATTCTTGGCAGCTGCTTTTGAGCATTACTCCCAACGCTTGACCTGAATGGAAGAGAAGTAAACTGTTTAAAGGGGCGGGGGGTCAAATAGCTGAACTTCGTAAAGACTTTTTATTATTTTAATTCTCTTCTGCACTGTTACAGTTACTCTAAACTTTGGGGATTGAAGGCAAATTAGAAATATTCATTGTAAACTGGTGAGAACTTAGCATGTTGGGGTGTCTGTTTCAGGACCATCCAGATGCTTGGTCCTTGATTGGCAATCTTCACTTGGCCAAACAAGAGTGGGGTCCAGGACAGAAGAAATTTGAAAGAATATTGAAGCAGCCATCGACTCAGAATGACACTTACTCTATGCTGGCTCTTGGCAACGTGTGGTTGCAGACTCTGCACCAGCCCACCAGGGACAGAGAGAAGGTAAATGCTGCACACGTTCAGGTTCCATGCCTGTGGCCTTTCAGTGATTGAGCATTATTTGCACCTTAGACCAAGTGAGGTCTGGGGAGCCATTTTTACCATCTGTGCTGACTTTGCAGTAAGTTTGAACAGCAACAACAGGGAGCAGAGTTTTTACGGTGATTGCAGCTGTGAATATCTTCCTTTGCTATCTTAATGGGCTAAAAGATCTCTCTCTTTCAAAAGGTTTTTGGTAGACTGAACTTTCTGAGGATGTTAGGTGTTTATATTGCAGTGGCTTTAGTGTATTGTCAACATTTGATGGTTTGAGAAAGCGGTGTTGAAATATTTAAATTGCAAATAACCCACTTTAACAAGATTTCATGTCATCCTCTTTGTAGGAAAAGCGTCATCAAGATCGTGCACTAGCCATCTACAAACAAGTACTCAGGAATGACTCCAAAAACTTGTATGCTGCTAATGGCATAGGTGATTATTGTGTTTGGATTCCTTGTCTGAATTTTCTTCTGAGCTTTCTGCTGTTTTTCAGGTAGTCCATACATCTGAAATTGTCCTTGGGCTTTTCTTTTTTAGGAGCTGTACTGGCACACAAAGGATATTTCCGTGAGGCTCGTGATGTTTTTGCCCAAGTGAGAGAGGCAACAGCAGATATCAGTGATGTGTGGCTCAATCTGGCACACATTTATGTGGAACAGAAGCAGTACATCAGTGCTGTACAGATGGTAATTCTTAAAAAATAGTCTTTTTTAAAACTGTAAAACTAAGAAACTATTTTTCATGGGAATGATTCCCTTTTTTAGAAAAAAAAACTTTAGTATGGTAGCCCAGTATTAAATAACTAAAATTTAGGGAGAACTTTTCTTGTTTAGGAGGGGGCAATAAGATCAAGGACTTGTTTTTCCCAGAATTGCCATAAAATATCTTCTTAAATACGATCTTCATAAAATCAATAAGGAGCCATCTCTGTTAAACCTAAGCTACAAATATGAATCACCAGATGAAACATCTCTTTAATTAAAAAAAAAATGGATGGAGGGTTTGTGAGAGAACACTTATTTTTTTAAAAACACTGCAAAGAAGTTAATGTGTTTGCTGTTCCTGTAGAAACCTTAGAGTAAACATCCTGAACAAAACTTACACAGTATTGGCAAAACAATGTTTGCCCACCTCTCACTTAAGCATCATTCTCTGTGTTAGATATTTGTAGTACAGCTGAAATGCTAGTTAGAGGTATTTGATTTGACTATGGTAAATTATTAGGCAGAAATTGTTGCCAGACATTATATACATTTTTATTTTATTTTACTATTAACAGATAAATTTATATTGCCTATTAACTTGTATTCTTTTCCTTTATCGACCTTTCCACCACATGTTAAGAGGACCTTGTAGCTGAAAGCATGAGGATGGGAACAAACTTCACCAAAGAAGTGTGGTGTTCAAACTACCACCTGGTGTAGAAAATGCCATGAAAACATAGTGGGCAAACGAGCCCTAAGCTGCTTGTACAGGCTTAGGGAATGTATTAGAAGCCCTGTATCAAGCCTTAAGCAGACAAACTTCCAAGTTCCTAGTATTGCCAATGTCATTGCACTAAAAAGGCATGAAATGTTGAGCTACTAACATCTGTGTTCCTGAATTTATTACATAAGCAGCAGATATGAAGGGGGGTGAAAATAAAAGCAGCTGGGGTGTTGGAGAAATGTTTTTCTGCCACTCTTAAAAACATGTCAAGTGACTTGGAACAGTTCCATGAAATTAACACCAATGTAAGTTGGTATGTTCAAAAAGCAGTGAGGAATAATCCAGCTGAATAATTGTGCAAGAAAGAAAACCAGTAATGCACTATCCACAAATATGGGAAAGTATTTCAGCATTTGCAGTCAAAAAACTTAGTGTAATAGGAATTTTGAAAGTAGTGAGGAACCTATACTTCATTCACCTTACCAATAGCTTTATCTTCAGAATGGTGTATTTCTTTATCTCTACTCTTGCATAATGTGTGTTTAAATCATTACAGAATTTGAACTGAGTTGGAATAGTGGTATTCTAAATCTCTGCAGGGTACAAGGTGAATGGTTCCCCTTTGTTTTCATATAGTCTAGTTAATGTGATTTTCAGACAGTGTTCTTAAAGGAAGATGAACAAAGGTAGACAAGCTTTCCTGATAAGCAAGACTCTCCAGCAGATCATCCCCTGCAGTGCACAGTTGCAAGGAAGTGTTGGCCCGCACTTCTCCCTAGTTTGCATAGGGCAGACCCAAGGGGTCTGGATTGCAGCCCGAGTGACATGAGCATACCATAAAAGCACAACCCAGAGTCCTCTGCTATATGCAAGAATTCTTTCACAAATTCGTAGGATTTCCTCAGGCTAGCTGAGAGAAAAATGCTCCTGGATACGGAGTCTGAAAAACACTGGACTAGATAGCTCAGTTGGTTAGAGCATGGTGCTGATAATGCCAAGGTTGTAGGAAAGGCAGTTTGGCCCTGACGCTATAGCAGCATCAGAAACACCCATGCTGCTACAAGATTTAATCTCTGCAACAGAAACAAAAAACTCTACACTTGCACTATATAAAACCCTGCTCAACAGGAAGAAATATGATTTAGAATATGATAGACAAAAATAGAGTGAAGAGTTAGGGGTACAGATAACAAATGATATATGGGAATCAAGTATAAAATCAACAGAAATAGCCTCTGTGGATCTAAGACTAAGACTTATTCAACAGAATATAATATTCAGAGTCTACTGGAGTCTAGCAAAACTATACCAGAAGAAAATAGCAAGGCAGACAACTGCTGGAGATATGGGAGTAAAAATGCGAATTTAGTGTATTCAAATCTGAATTGTCAAATTGTGTTATTGTTATGGTTTTTGTTGTATGTGTCTTTTGCGGTTGTTGTTTGTATCGAAAAAATGATTAAATAAATGTGAAAAAAAGGTTTTAGGTTTGAGCAGCCGCATATTCCTACATTGCAGGGGGTTGGACTAGATGATCCTCAGGGTCCCTTCCAACTCTATGATTCTACGCTCTACATTCTGTAAAAATACACACACTCTCACAACTATATATCACTCCTTAGTGAAATGGGTGTTGACTGCAGGTGCAGCATTGGATACAACCCATATTTTTTTCCCTGCCTTGAAACTTGCATAATAAATTTCAGCAGTGACTGTTCAGATGATGTATTCCAAGTAAAGAAGTGGAAACCTCATATTGCCTGAAGTATCTGAGGCTTCTAGGCTTGAAGTTAGCAACGCATTGCATTCGTAGTGCTTACTGTCTGGATTCCTGCTATAATGAAGAGCTGCAGACGTCTTAGTAGACACAAACAGTAGACCTCATAACTTATTAGTCATTTAATTAGTTATTGGCAGCAATGAGAGCTTCCTTACTGTGCAGGTTCAGGGTTTTATTTTCAAGGTTGCAATGTGGGAGGAAAAGGTTTTTTAAACAATCCTTCCCATGTGTCTGCTACTTGAAGTTGAGAAAAAGAGTCATGCATATGAAGACATGATTAGCATCCTGTTAAATTTGTCTCTGAGCCCTGTGTAACGCCAAAGGACTTAACCAAGCGAACAAGCTTAGGATTGGGCTGTAAATTCCTGTGAAATCTCTTTAAGCTCTTTATTCAATGTAACTAAGTGCGACATTTCAGTCAGAATGAGGGTTTAAACATAAAACCATTGAATTTTCTCCCTTGTAGTATGAAAACTGCCTAAGAAAATTCTATAAGCATCAGAACACGGAGGTACTGTTGTATTTGGCTCGAGCTCTCTTCAAATGTGGCAAATTACAAGAATGCAAGCAAACATTGCTGAAGGTAAAAAAAAAAAAAAGCTTCTTACATATATTGCTGCAGTGGATGTATTGTTGCACCAGCTTGTTTGTGTTGGAGGCAAGGCTGGTTCACACCTACTAAATTTAAAGTTTTATTTGAATCTTCAGGCTAGACATGTGGCACCCAGTGATACTGTTCTAATGTTCAATGTGGCCTTGGTGCTGCAGAGGCTGGCTACCTCTGTCCTGAAAGATGAAAAAAGTAACCTGAAGGAAGTACTCAATGCTGTGAAAGAGCTGGAGCTGGCTCACAGGTAAGCAAATCTGCATTTGCTATTTTGGTATCTATTATTGCATTGTGCTGGTGTTTTGTGAAGGTGTCAGAGCAAATGCCAAACACTAGTTATTTCTTTGCACAGCTTCGTAAATGTGTTTAGACTCAGGTAGACCTCTCAGATCCACCAGATGCTGTTTCTTAACTACACTGTTGAATTAATTTGGTTAATTCAGTTTATTTTCTGCTTTTTACACAAAACCCGCTAGAGTGGTTTATGTAATAAAACTTGGAAACACAAAAACATCCAGTCTACAGATACAGCTAAAACTCTACAGTATATCCAATATACAGAAAAAGAACAGACTTGAAACTGTCCAATCCAGCAGCAGCAACTCTCAATAAAATATAAATATACTGAACCTCCCGCTAAGGTCTGTATTAAAAGATGCATCTTCCAGTTTGAAACTGAGCTTCACTATGTAATAACTTCCAAAAATGAATGAATGATACTTACAGAAAGTTGAAAGACTTGCTTCTTGCTTCAATAACCTCCTCCAGTTGCTAATCTCTGGAGCTGCAGCTGGATGGGCAATTAACATGCAGTAGGAGCAGCAGTCATGAAAGTTCCCAAGAGAACCTAGAAAGCACTGGGAGCTAGAAGGTGAAGGATAGGCTTTCAGACATCCAGCTGCCGTGACCTTCAAAGGCTGCTGTATTTCTTGGCACACGAGGACAATTTTTAGACACCAGGGCACTCCAAACAGAAGTAACCTATGACTTGGGACTAGGTAGCTATATTGCTTCTATGCTGGAAGCTTGTTTAAAAGATGCAAGCTTCTAGTTATACTTCATGCTTCACTGTATATATGCAGGCAATTGTTTTTTCTCATAGTGTTACAGTGCTTTTTGCAATATTTACGGGTGTGAGCATGATTACCTGTGCCAAATAACCTGCCTCCTCTCTCAGTCTCATTTGCTTGAGATTTCCATTAAACAGTTGTTTGACAGGTTCTGCAACATCTCCAAGACTTTCCCTGAGCATCTGTGAGAATGATTCAGTCCTTCACAAAAAGGGTACACCATGCAATCCAAATCCATTAATAGCTGTAGGGATTTTTCTGTTGACTTTATACTGAGAAGTGAGATGCATCCAAAGTAGTTTGGGAATATTTTTCAGTTGGAAGTTGGAAAAATACATGTTCTAGGATGCAACTGAAGTGTTTAAAATTTGATTCTTAACGTACTGTTTTACATTCAGATACTTCAGTTACTTGAGCAAAGTGGGAGATAAAATGAGATTTGATTTGGCACTTGCTGCAACTGAAGCCAGGTAAGAAATGTGTGTTGTGTACTTCACATAACAGATGCCTACAGAAGCTAAATGTATTCTGTGAATTTGCATAACATAACTTGTAGGATTTGGGCTACTTTAATACCAGAGTTTGAAAGCAAACTACATATAACCATAGCATGATTCCATGTTCCAGTGGGGTGCTAATTCAGGTTTCACATATCTCCTGAACAGGAAGCTGACAGTGATCAGTCCTCTGTTGGTTAGCTAGGAACTGGCAGATGTGGACATGCAACACTGTCACAATAAGCCATAGTTTAATGTTTAACAATGGTTTGAAGTGAGTGAGCAGGATGCTGGTGCACGCTGCTCAGAAGTCCCTGCTTTGCTTCTGCCCTGCTCTTGCCTTCATCTCAAGCAACAAATTGCAAGCCTCATCTTGTCATCTGAACTTAGGTCAATGATTTGTTTCTCTGCATACAAATTATGAGCATAAGTTTTTGATCGTGGACTGCTTGGGGGAACTTGCTGCATAGACAGTTTTTCCTTATACTGTGTTCTTGTTGTTTAACCAAGTAAGCACTTGCAGTTTTTTAGCTATACTCTGTATTTCTGTCTTGGCCATCGGCATGGAACACACTCTTTTAAAAAAGGTTTCTGCTTCTGTCTGCTAATCTGAACTCAAACTTGATAGGCAGTGTTCTGATCTGCTGAGTCAGGCTCAGTATCATGTGGCTCGGGCTCGTAAGCAGGACGAAGAAGAGCGGGAGCTGCGAGCGAAACAAGAGCAAGAAAAAGAACTACTGCGCCAGAAGTTGCTCAAAGAACAGGTACTTTAGTCTTCCTGCTGCTGTAATAGTACATAATACTATCCATTAAGCTGCAGCAAAGTGCAAGATAGGGAGCAAGTGTAAGGCTGCAGTGAGGTGCTTTAAGTTGTTGTGTGGCACTTAGGGGGACTTGCCTGTGTATTACGTTGTATAGGTTTTGCAGCTGAAATAGATTTGGAAGGGGGGGTGTTGGTTTTGGTAACTAGGAACTGGGTAAGTATTGCACTATGTGCACTGCCACCTATCTGGTGTGGTGTAGTGGTTAGAGTGCTGGACTAGGACCTGGGAGTTCAGGGTTCAAATTCCCACTCAGCTATGAACCTCACTGAGTGACCTTGGGTCAGTCACCACTTCTCAGCCTTACCTACCAGACAGAGTTGTTGCAGGGATTAATTGTGGGGGCAGAGAACAATGGATGCCACCTTGAGCTTCTTGGAGAAAAAGGTGGGTTATAAACAAAATACATAATAAATAGCAGTACAGTCGTACGTTGGAAGTTGAACGGAATCCATTCCGGAAGTCCGTTCGATTTCCAAAACGTTTGGAAACCAAAGCGCAGCTTCTGATTGGTTGAAGGAAGCTCCTGCAGCCAATTGGAAACCGCATTGGATGTTCGGCTTCCCAAAAAATTTTGAAAACCGGAACACTCACTTCCGGGTTTAGATGGTTCAGGAGCCGAAATGTATGAGTACCAAGGCGTTCAACAACCAAGGTACAACTATACCTTACTTTTCAGTGCACGAGCAACATGCTATATGCAGTGGGCTTTCATTTTGTTTCAGAGCAGACCTTTCAAAGGCAGCTCATGCACTGTCAGGTCTTTGCGTCATGAAGAACCCAAGTGACTCTTCAGCAGTAGTCTGACTTACTAAAAAGAATGAACCTGTTTTAGGTGTCTATTGCTAAATTTGTGTTTTTCATATCTGCATCAGTACTGTAGGTTAAAAAAAAAAAAAGCATAGTACCCAGCTTGTCCTCACTCTTCCAGGAAGAAAAACGCCTCAGGGAAATAGAAGAACAAAAGAAACTTTTGGAACAGAGAGCACAGTATGTGGAGAAGACCAAGAATATTCTGATGTTCACTGGAGAAGTTGAAGGATCTAAAGAGAAAAAACGTGGTGGAGCTGGCCGGGTACAGAATAAAAGCTTTTGGATTCATCATTCACCCCAAATAGTTGAAATGTGCTGTCAGGCTTTAACTTATTGTAAAATTGTCCTGTGGGGTCTGACAAGAGTACAGTAATGGCATCATACTTTACATGGAAAGAACTATGGAGAAATGATGTCAAATTTTAGACACTTTAAGACAAGAGTTGGAAAGTTGTTTAAACTTCTGTTTTACAAGTTTAGAATGTTGTGGATTTATTTAGAAGTGCAAAGAGAAGTGGTTTTCTTTTTTAACTTTAAAGGGAATTGACTCACATAGGCTGATTTACCTTTTCTGTTCCCCTGATAGTCTGTTAACATCCAGCATAAGAATGTATCATTGTTTTCTGTCACTTACCACCGCTACTTTTTTTTAGTACATCAACTAAAAGCTCTTTCAGAGTATAACTAATATGCAAATACTCTTCCCATCTTCTTGCATTTTTCCCTTTACTGCAATTGATCATCAGCTTCTTAACATTGTACTGTTCTTCCTTCTCTTTATACTGATTTTTTTAATTCATGGGCCTTTATCTATTTGTCACCCATCTATTAATTTTGATTATCACAGTTTAATTCTACTGTTCTTTATTTGTGATACTGAAGTTCTGCATATAAATTTCTTAAATAAAAGATCAAATCTAATACAACTTTAAGTTACATGCACTCTATGTGCATCTAATGTGGCTTCTAAAAGGGCTAATTTTGTTTGGGGGATTTTTTCAAGCAGCAACTAATAAAGGAAGTGTTTCTGATTTTGTGACAGCGTTCCAAACGAACTGGGGAATTTGATGAATTTGTCAATGATGACAGTGATGAAGATCTCCCAGTGTCCAGAAAGAAAAAGAGGAGAAAGGGTAGCGGTAGCGAACAAGATGGTGAGGAAGAAGAGGGGGAGAGAAAGAAAAAGAAGCGACGAAAGTAAGTAGAAAGAAAGAGCAGAACTCCTTTGGTGGGGATTCAGAGGACTCTAGGGGGACTTTGTATTATCGCGATGGAGCTTCTGAGCTCCCCTCTTCCTTAAGTCTCTCAAACCGCTGCGTGATGCATCACTTCCCAAACTCAAGGAAACTTGGAGGAGCTTGGGTAGGATGGGGTTGTGGGGGAGTCGAAACATCTTGGGTGTGTCTTCATTTAAATGCTTTTGTATGCCTAAAGAATGTTTAGATCCCACGGTGTCTAGTATATGCCACAAGGAACAAGAACTAACACACAGGATTCGTTCACATGATTAGGATACTATAGTTGTAAGACTGAATTGAATTGCACTTTGTGTTTATATGTGCCTTGTGTTTTTCCTCAAAGACCCCAAAAGGCAGGTGATGGTACTGATGATGATGAAAATGACAGTGCACCCAGACCTAAAAAACGTCGCCCAGCAAAGACTGAGAAGAAAAAAGCAGTATGTTTTTTTTAAAAAAATAAGTAAATCATTAATTGGTGTTTTGGTTTAGCGGAATTGCAGTAATTTGGGATCAAAGGTAACAAGATTAATTATGCTTCTGAGCTTTGGAAATAACTGACCGAACCAGGATCATGTTTTGACATTCTGGCTTAATTCTGTGGTTTAAATATACCACAGTTACTCATATACAAAACAGAACTGGAAATAGCAGTTATCAACAGAGAATAGAAGTTTCAGACTTCTTTCCTTCATATGCAAGGGACAGAGCACACAAGGCCACGGCATGCAACAACATGTCTGATTGGTTACATCTAAATTCAGTCGTAGTCTACTGACATTCTGTATTGTACTTCAGATTTTCTTAAACTTGGTCATTTTTAATTGTTTTTGTGTGATTGTCTGCCATATAATTAGAAGAGGTAGCTGATACAGCCATCACCCCACAGTCATCTAATACAGGGATACAGAACCTGTTGCATCCAGGTGTTTCCAGGCTACAGCTTCCATTATTCCTGAAGACTGGCCATATGGCTGGGGCTAATGAAAGTATAACAGTTGAATGTCAGGTTTTCTTTTTATCTTTTAACACTTTTTTGTTGTTTTTATAGCCAAAGCCAGAACGACTGCCTCCTTCAATGAAGGGTAAAATCAAATCTAAAGCCATCATTTCATCAAGTGAAGACTCATCTGATGAAGATAAGCTCAAGATTGCTGATGATGGGTACATAGTGTTTATGATCCTAGAAATAGTGTTGTTTGATCCTTGTACAAAGTCATCATCATTATCAATGCACTTCTAATTCTGGGAGTGTGGTTTGTTTAGTCCGAGCACGCATGGGGAGCCACAGTCCAGATCAGTTTAATTCATGGTAGCCTATTAACAATGGTTTACTGTGATATGCGAATTGGGCCCATTGATGAAGACTCATTAAGTAAATGTGTACATAATGTTGTGATTCCACATCACTGTATCCTGCATAGGTAATGTTTTGTACTCTTCTATTGGTGCATACTTACAGCTTGCAGGTTCCATCTCCTCCAATTTCCTACATGGGTTTGTGGGGTCAAACATACTTTGTGAATCTTTAATTGGGCCACAGTGGCTGTGACTTTGTAGAGAGTGTAGAAAACACAAAATGGCATTATATTTTCCCCAGAATTGCATTTCCTGCACATTTCCCAACTTTCATTAAATCAAGACAAAGCAATCTTTTCATTGCAAAGATCTGTTAGGGGTCGGGAACGTGGCAGAATGATTGCTGACATTTCAGGAGCGTCAGAAGTGACAAGGTGTCCATGGGGCAGGGCTTCAGAACTCTGCATAGCTCCATGCCCCTCTCTGAGATTAATAAAACCACAATAGATGGTGCAGAGTAGCAAAAAGAGGTAGAATAAACTAGAAGAAATTCAGGCTTCATTTGCATGTTGCAGACTTGAACTTGTCACAGGGTTTATATAACTTGGGTGCGGAATTTTGGGGGCTTTTTGAACACAGCCCTTAGTACAAAGTTTATTGTTGCACTTGGGATGTTTGCCTTACTGCATTGCCTTCTGCTCTTGAACAGGAATGCCAGGAACAGCAATAGTGATTCCGATGATGCCGAGCAACCACGCAACAAACACGTCATGTCTGACAGTGATTCGGACAATAGCAATAAGTCTGGCAGCGAAGGGGGCAGTCCCAGGCGATCCAGCGCCCGCCCTTCGGATGAGGATTCAGACAGTGATGGGTCAGCAAGAAAGAGGAGGCGATCCGAATCTGAACAGTCTGACAACGAATCTGTGCGCTCAGGGAGAAGTCCATCTGTGCGCTCGGGGAGAAGTCAGTCTGTGCAGTCAGGGAGAAGCCACTCAGGTGGTTCTGAGAATGAATCTCGCCCAGCGTCTCGCAGTGCTGATTCTGACAGAGATTCTGACAGGGCATCTGATCATGGGGGCTCAGGTAACGAGTCTGAGCCAGAGGCATCCAACAATGAAGGATCTGAGCGCGGCTCGTACGGCGGATCAGATGACAGTGATTAGATTTCAGTTGCAACCTGTTTTATTAACTGCTTTGTAAATATATTTTGGTTCAAGAGGGTGGGGGGAAGAGGAGGGTATCCATATTTTATATTTGAAAACTGTGATTTAAAAACCTGGACAGCTATGTTTTAGGGAAAAGTATATATTAAAAAAAAAAAAGCTGAAACATTTCCTATAACATTTTTTCTACTGAACTATACACTTGCCAGGGTTCATCTACAGTATCTATTTGCATTCTGTACTTGGAGGTCAATGTGCTGTATTGGGGGTTAAGAAGCTTACTTTATCAGAGTGCACATAAGATCTGAAGAAACAAAATACCAGGATAGTTATCCTGCATCCAGATATGTTTGCTTAAGACCTTCTGGAACAAATGGTGCTTAAGCAAATTTAACTGAGTGGAAGGCTGTAACTCATGCTGTCTTGCCTAGTCTGATCAAGTGTACTTTTTCAAAATTATATATGTGAAAAGGGATTTTGGTAGAACTCCCATGAATTTCTCAAGTGATATAAAAAATGTTTGGGTTTACAGAGTAGTCCTTCAGGTTATGTAGCTCTTATAAAGTATAGTTTTACGTTTTGTTAAAGTACATATGTGCTGTAGCAAAATGCCTAAAATTGAACAAAATGTATAAAAATAATGCTATGGAAACATAGATGAATGTCAGATTTGAGACTTGGCAGTTTTTAAAGAAATGATAAATTAAGAGGCCTCCTTGGAGTGAAAAGATCTGTTTATGGCATCTAATAAAAGCTGTTGCTGCCATCTGGTTCAGAGTCTCTTACTACTGTTCTTAATATTGTTTTGTTAGCTCATATTCCAGTACTCTTGAATTGTTGAACTTGGCATACTGTATGTGTCTTCAGGGTTTAATTTATAATTCTCTGTAGAATTCTACAGACTTGGAAAAGCTATCCTTAAGGTGCATTTCATTACCTGTTCTCACACATCGGGTGTCTAGACAATTTTGGAAGGTACAGTGTCCATGTGAAATCTTTCATCTGTCATTTTTAGGAACCTTCTCACTTTGCCCTATAATTTTGGGTCAGTACAGATGATGGAGAAGAATACAACACTTCACCATTGAATTTTCATACTGAGCATATCTTTTTCATGGGCCCTAGAACAAAGAATATCCATTTGTTGTTGAAGTTCTAGTGCTACCTGTTCAAAAAAGCAACTGTTTTTCCTCATTCCTGTGTAGCAGTCTCAGTAGTCACTGGGATACAATTGCTTCTATAATACTCATTTGATTTCAAGATAGACATCACTTAGTGTATCTTTTTTAAAGTACTAAAGCAATGTAACACTTAATAAATTTGTGTTTCACTAATGTAGGTAGTATTAACATTTCTGAAGAAAAACACTTTTTATCAAACCGTTTATAGAAAAACTTTAACCTTCCTAAAGAAAACTATGTCCCCTTTTAGTGGAATTGCACAGTCTCTACTGAAGTTCTTCTAAAGCAAATTAATATAATTTAGAATGGAAATGTTAGAGCCTGCTGCTTATAGCAACCTTCCCCAACCATCTGTCCTTTTAAACTTGGGGAAGGCACCAGGTTGGCGGCGGCTGCTACTGCTAATAATAATAATAATAATAATAATAATAATAATATTTATTATTTACACCCTACCCATCTGTCTGGGTTTCGCCCACTACCCTGGGCGGCTTACAGACTGCCTTACAGTGTGAGAACCTAAAGTGTGTGGTCCCTCCCACCCATGAAATTCTATCTGTTTAAAAGAGCTAGGTGGTTATCCACGCAATCTCCCCACCTACCTATTGCAAGTCACTTTCACTTTGCTAAGAAGCTGCTTGCAGAGCTGAGTAACAGCGTGGGAAACTGATCTATTCTGTTTCCAAATGTCCAACTCCTATGATTCATGAAATGAATTTCCAGTCCAGTGACAGCAAGGCAAAACATGGGGATGCGATCTGAGTAAATGAGTCAGGCAAGAAGAAGACTGATAAATGCTCAGTTAAAAACAATTGTGATATCATCACTTTGTTCCCTGCCTCACTGAACTGGAATGATTTGGGAGCTGCCCATGGCATGGCCAGTTTGGACATGCTTTGTGTGTGAGTCTATGTGGTAGCTTTCAATAGATCTAATTTGAAGAAGCAAAGGGAAGGAGACACTTCAAGGTGGGGCTACATCATCACATGATCCTACCAAACTCTTTGTGGGGGTCTCTAGGTTCATTGTAAAAAGAGCTGGTAGCAAGCTTGGTCTGTTAACGGGGCCAAAATATATTGCTCATTCTTACTCACTTTATCTGCTATATTGGCCTTTAAGAGAGGGGTCTGCATATCTGTTTTGCTTATCTTGCTATATTTCCCTAATTACAGTACCTAATAGGTGGAAGTTCCTTGAGTTGGCCTGCAGAGACAACCCAGGAGGGAAATGTGTACCGTTGTTAAAGGGTTACAGAGTTTAGGCTTTATCAAATTAGGGTTTAAGATCTGCATGGAAGGTTATAAATGCCTGGCTTAACCCCCAGGCCCTTGTGCATTTTTTAATTGAATGGTGGTACCACGATGGAAAAAGCTAATTGGAGTCCAAAACATGTAAAGGGTTGCTAAAGGCTGGTCCGGACTGTTGCAGGTAAGGGCTTACATGGCTTCATCCCGAGTCCCAAATAAAGAATCCTTTACATATTGAGGGAAACATGACATATTGAGGAGGTTTTTAGCCTAGCTTCCCCAACTTGCTAGTCTTCTGTGTGGAGGATTGTGTGTATGTGAAGGAGAATTAAACTCTGTGACCCCAAGTTTACCATCTCAATCAAAACTTCACTAGGGAGGAGCAGAGAGATAGAAGCCATTATTTTGGTAGGGCACATTGTATGCACATGCTAAAAGACCAGGAAGAGTTTTGGCCACTTCTAAACCACCTCTCGCTGTCATAAAGTTTAATAGTTTATCTCCCCCCCCCCCATAGAATTTGATCTGGGACAGGGACCTGTGGCCCTCCAGATGTTCTTGGACTCCAGCTCTCAACACCACCAGCCAGCATATCCCAAGTGTCAGAAATGATGGGAGTTGGGAGTCTACCAACATCTGGCAGGCCACAGGTTCCCACCCTGACTTACATGGAAGAAACCAACAAGTGGTGTACTTGGGGATGCCACCCAGGGTGTAATATTTTCTCAAGGACTTTTGTTTAAAAGGAAGGGCCACTATAAGCTACGGAAAACTTTCAAAAGACATTATATGAGAAAATAGTTTTCCATTTGTTCACGTAGACAGCTTCTGAGTTATCTGTGTGTGCATTCCTTCCTTGAGAAATTTCAAAGTTTTTCAAGTGTTGGATTGCCTAATACCTTGATTATAATCTTGTTGACTTCTCATGTGCTGGAGCTCCATATGAAATGTAGGCACGTCTGATTTCCTGCCAAAAAAAGGGGAGACAGTTGCTATGCTAGAAACAAATACAATAATTGCTAGATTTTATGTAGCTTGTCCTTCAATTTTCTATAGATAGCTTGAGGGCCATGCCGAGAAAATGCCAGTGACATATGGTAGATGGCTACTTTTTACAAAAACAGGGCAGAATTACCAGTAGTTATTTTTGTGTGTGTTTAATGGTTGCTTGTTTTATTTAATTGTGGCTGCTTTCGCAGGTTGTCAAATGGACCCCATGAGTGGGTCTTCTAAATGTAATAGAGAACAATGTGGAATAAGATGATGGACAAGAGGCAATTTAGCAAGCTTGGCTCAGCTTGCTAAACTCATTCTATAAATACTTGGAGCAAACGTACACACCTGTCTATAAACCCAACTGCTTTTTATATTGGTTGCTGGGTGCCCTCATACAGCCCTGACCAAGTCAGTTATGTGAGAAGGATTATGTGCCCCACTAAAATGGTAGCATGGAACATATGGCCCTTCATATGTTAATGGACTTCTAACTCACATCAGCCCCAACCAGCAGAGCCAACGATGGTGGTAGATGGAATCCAACAACATCTGGAAGGCCACAGATTCCCCATCCCTGCTCTAAATTAGTGCTAGGTTCTTCACAAAACAATGGCTGAGGTCTCTGATTCCTTAAGAAACATTGATAACATGATGGGTTGGATCAGAACAGAGTATGCCCTGTGAAATAAGTTAAATCTCCCATCCAGTCTGAAGATAAGACTCCCAAGAGCTGCATGATGTGTAAATTGACCACAAGCTTTCATTACTATCATATGCCCTGTACTTTTGACTCAATTAAGAGTCTCTTCCCATCTTTGTTTATAGAGTAGCAAACTAAACTATATGGGGAAATGATACAGGATGATGTGCTTTGTAGGGAAAAAGGCAACATAATTTTCACCTCTGTCACAATTCGTGAATTACATAAAACTTTTGCTACTCAACTGCAATAATGAGGGCAATCTTAAACCATAAAGATTGAGATGGAATTTTTGAAAAGCTAAAACATTAAGACAATAGGCATCTGGGGGGGAAGCCAAGAAATAGTTGATATTAATATGCTTATTGGGTGTATCCATTAATTACAGAATGTTTAGCTGATTAGTTTTCTACTTTGTAACCAATTTAGGCTACTACAGACCTATACCACTTACCTGGGAGTAAATCCAGTTGAAGTCAATGGGACTTCTGAGCAGATGTGTATAGGATTATCTGTCCAAAACATCAATACAGAGATACCTTTGTGAAGTACTGAAAGGAGTCTGAAAGAGCTTGCAGTTTAGTACATGAAAGTTGTCATTCATAGCTAGAAGGAATGTCAAACATTTCCCTTTTTATTACAGTAACACTTCAGATCTAAAATCACCTCCGAAAAGAATGTGTGCTTTAACTTCTAGTCTTGGGAATTCAGTTTTGACTTCAACAATCGGTTCCTGCCATTGACTGATGTTTTAGTCAATTAATCAATTAACTGAAGCAATAAAAGCCCAGATTCTTGCAGCTTACACTACCTGGCACGTCTGAGTTCAAATCTTCTTTTGCTTGTTTGCATCCCTGGTCTGAAGCTTCTATTTCTGCTCCTTTCATTCTGGGCTCCAGTAACAGTTTAATAATTTATGCCAGGTGATACCTTTAGTTGATGGCTTTTTTTCACACTAGCCTTGCAATCTTCATTATCTCTCCCAAGTAGTTGGTAGAAGGGCTGTTTTTGACCAGATAAGCAAGAGGTAGCAGCTATTTAGCCAGAAAGTGTAGAACTGGAACTCTCAGCAGTTCTACAGATTTCCAGGAAACACTTCTCAAATATGCCACAAAAGACATTGTCCCAGAGAGACCCGCACAGGGCCAATCTGTCGACGAAACCATCTCTGCTGGAAAACGCGGCAGGCGGCAAAGGCATTTCCACTATCGATGGCAGCGGTGCTAGTGCCACAACATCCTTTACTAATGGCAAGCCAAGTCTTGACGGGCTTACTGGAAAATCTCCCCTTTCTACCATTTCTTTTGGGGATCATCACGCCAATCTGTGTCGTGGGGCGAGGCCTGTTTGTCGGATTCGCCCAACCAGTGCTGTGATCCAAGGAGGCTCTGTTGCTCACATCAACCGTCTGCAAGGAGAACTTGTGAGAAAAAGGAAGGTCAGTGACTATTTGTGTGCTAAAGTGACATGCCTCAAAACACAGGGCAATGTGTAATTTTGAGACATAAGTCAAAATTACTTTTAAAACTTGACTTTTAGTATCGTGGTTTCTAAATGGTGAAAATAATCTTGCTATTTTTATAAGTAATCATTGTGAAATTTACAAAATAAATACATTAAGGTCTTATGTATATAATAAAGGTTCATAAATGTACCAAGCAAACACGTACATAGATATATAGGCCACATGCCTGAAGCTGCACAGGAGAGCAGCCATGGAGCCATTTTGACTCCCAGGCTGACCAGGTGTTTTCTCTGCAAGGTCAAATGGAGGAGCCTCCCTATTGTCTTTTCCTTCACAAATCCTGTCTTAAGGGTATATCTGTGTATGAATAGGGTGAGCCTATGATCTGGTTCAGGAACTAAGTATTTATCATTACAAAAGACTGGCCAGGCTCCCCAGGGTATCATTCCAGTAAACATTAACAGATAACTTGCCAGACAGGAGGTAAACAACCCACTCAGATTTCTGCTTTAGCCCGCCCTTTCTGTGATGTAAGTATGATGTATCTGGGGTGGTGGTCTTGAGCCTCACCCCCTCTGTGATGTAGGTATGATGTTTCTGTGGGTGGTCTTTGACTCCAAGGTGGGCAATTTAAAATGTCTATGTAAGGGCAGACACACCTTATTCTGGGTCCTCCTTCTCCTGTGTGTGAAGGGGGCACCCTGTTGCAACAATTCAATAAAGATCAGGCTTACAAGCTGCTTTGCTTCTCAATATTCTCTGGTTGGCCTCTTTTTTCCTCCGACCGATGGAGAACCTACAAAGGACTCTATAAGGGCTCTTGCATCCCACATAAGGGAATAAGGGCAGATTTTCGTTTATTGCAGTTATTTTATAAGAATGCAAGGATGCCATTTCTGGGCTGGAAGGATAGATCTTGGTGAACAGAGTTTCCATCCTAGCTCCGTAATAGATTGAATGTTATCATAATTCTCTTTTGCTTTAAAGTTATTAGAGACAGGAATTTTCTATTACTCGAGCAAGAATTGGTTTTCTTTTGTTATGTTGTATTGGAAATGAATAACACTCCTAGCAAAGTCAGCTGTTTCTGCTTATTCATTCTTAGATTGTTCAGAGTCCTCCATAATCTATGAGACTCTTATTGCTTATCTGTATCTAGATTGTTCTAATGGGTGGGATTTAGCTAACCAGCAAGGACTTCCACCTGTGAACTGGGCTTTCCATGAGATGTATTCAGAATATTTTTTGCGCTTATGCCCACGAAACAAAAAGGATATTTATATGAACAGGAAAGCATGGGCTAAATGCCTGTGTTAAGGCCTTGTGTTTTTCAATAATAACGCTCCCTCGGCCTGAAAGCAGGATGAGCGCTGCAACCCCATAGTCGCCTTTGACTGGACTTAACCATCCAGGGGTCCTTTAACTTTTACCTTTTTATCTGCAGCCTCGCTGTGCATGAGCGCACAAAACTAATTCAGAATCTGATTGACAGAAGGTCATCTGGTCTATGTAGTTTACCTGAATGAGATTGCAGCCCCTCTAAGAAGCACACGGCATGTCCTTTTTGTTTGCCAATTGTTGGTTCCGTGCTCAGTCTAAGATGCACATGGCCAGTACGATTCCTTTAACCTCTTTCTGCTGTAACACTACATGTCTTAAATATAGATTATTGCTCAGCATACTTTTATTTCGCTTGAAAGATTATTTGTGTGCTTGGAGAAGTGTGTTGAACTCCCCCACCCACCCACACAGCCATGGCAGACATACCTTAAGCTAACAGATTCACATAGGAACAGTTTCAAAATTGTTCAATTTAGAGAAATGGCTGCAATAAATCTTATGAGCTGAAATTATCCAGAATGATATTAAGACAAAAACTATCTGCATGTCATCAGGAATGCGAGGACCTGAAGAAACAGAACAAATGCTTGTCAAATGAGCTGCATTTGGAAAGAATTTTTATGAAATCGGAAAGCGAGCTGGGCATGAGAAATCTCAGAAATATAAACCATGGACTGCAAACACTAGTTAAAGAGGTATGAAACTACCAGACTGAGCTCTTTTCTGCTTTTTTTTTTTTTTACCAACATTACCTGACTAAACATAATGTAGTCCCCTTTAAAGAATATAGAGTTTGTCTGAAAACTTCCCCTGCTGTGAAATTAGAGGAAATGACGTAGCTATTAAAAAACATTTTTAACCATTAGAAAGTATTATGCTGTTGTTGTTGTTCATAATTAAACATCAGGTACAACTTGTGACATTTTGATCTGCTTCACTATAAGTCTCACTAAAAGAAGCAATTGGACCTAAAAGCAAGGTCTGAACTCCACTTCTGCAATGCAGTGGCAACTATGGCTGCATCCTAACCCCTTCCCTGTGGGGTTTAAGCTCTGTTGAATTAAATAGGAGTAACTTCTAAGTAGACATGGTTAGGATTGCGCTGTAAGCTAACTACTTTTTCACAGCTGGCTCCATGGGCTGCTTTGCACACACAAAAATTACATTTTTAAGGTATACACCTAAAAGCAAAACCGCCCAATCCAAAAATAGAGATCTGTGCTTGGTAATTCTTCTAGGTCAAGAAATGTGCATGGAGATTGCATGTTCATACTCAGGTGCACATCCCAGGAGGTACAGCAGAGTGTGGGTTGTGGTTTCCCTCACAACTTGCAGGTATAAGGTAAAGGGACCCCTGACCACTAGGTCCAGTTGTGACCGACTCTGGGGTTGCGGCGCTCATCTCGCTTTATTGGCCGAGGGAGCCGGCGTACAGCTTCCGGGTCATGTGGCCAGCATGACTAAGCCGCTTTTGGCAAACCAGAGCAGCACACGGAAACGCCATTTACCTTCCCGCCAGAGCGGTACCTACCGGTATTTATCTACTTGCACTTTGACGTGCTTTCGAACTGCTAGGTTGGCAGGAGCAGGAACCGAGCAACAGGAGCTCACCCCATCACGGGGATTCGAACACCGACCTTCTGATCGGCAAGTCCTAGGCTCAGTGGTTTAACCCACAGTGCCACCCGCGTCCCTTGCAGGTATAAATAGGAGTGTAAATTTCTATCCATCCAACTAGGCCACTAGTTGTGCAAGTATGTGTGTATGGTGAACTTGAGTCATTGAGCATCAGCTTTTGTCTTTAATCCTCTCAAAATGAGCTTGACTCTGAGATACAGACATCAGAATCCCAATATCCAGGATAAAGCATTTAATCCAAGTCTTTTAGTGGAGCCATCCTACACATGCCCACTCAGAAGTGCATCCCATTAAGCTTAATGAGATTACTTCCAGGTAAGCATTTATAAGAAGAGCCTGCTGAATCAGGCCAAAGGCCCATCCATAGGCTTGCAGTCTCAGTCCCCCCCCCCCTTTTTATGAATTAAGATACGAATACAGAAAAGAGGATTTGAAACCAGTGGGACATGACTGGTATTATGGAGGTTAATTGCTCAACTTATTGAGTAAAAAGGGCTTGCCACCACACAAATCACGAAAATGCAGTTTTCCATTTGACTTAAAATATTGATCTATGTTAACTTTAAAGTAATCTTTTTCATCAGAGAGAAAGAAGAAGAATATTGTGAAGAAGCATTATGAACTGCTTATGTTTTTTGAAAAGGAAACCCTGATTCCTCTTCTTTGATTACAGAGAGGTTGCCAGTCTGAACGTTACTGATGAATATTGTATGGGTAGTTTATGTCTGGCTGGGTCAGATTCAATATTTTGGCAGGAAAGCTATATTCAAGGTCTGCCAAAGTTTCTGCCCTTTGTAGAACATTACGCTTTTCTCAGTGTAAGGAAAAACAAAGTGAAAATAAATCAGGCGAGAAAACCTACTGGCAGAGAATTTGTTGCTAACAACTCATAGCAGGTTTGCTATGATCAGGCACTAAAAGAATGAGGGGCTGTAAAAAAACAAAACAGGTTTAATTTCTGTGGGTGTTTCTGCATTGTGACAATACTAAAAACTTTTAAGCAAAAATGAAAGGAATAAAAAGTTGACATATTTTAAAAATACATATCTCTATATGTTGAAAAACTGCAGGAGGCTTTAAATCATAAGCCCCTTGTGAGAGTTGTGAGGAGACCCTTCACAGAGCTCCTGCTCCCAGCACCCTTAACAAACAACAGTTCCCAAAATTCTTTGGGGAAAGCTATGACTGTCAAAGTGGTATAAGAGTGCTTTCAATATATGGCGTGAATAGTTCGGCAGATCCAAACTTTTCTGGAAAGCTTTTGGCACACTCCCTAGATCCCATATCCTCCTGAATCTGAAATTTGATCTAAGCACATGCAAGTGAAAACTGAAATGGCTTCTTTGTTTCCCCCCTGTGATAAATTTTAGATTGTAATCTCCTCAGGGCATTGACCTAATTTCTTGCACTCTGTAAAGTGTTGTTGACATCAGATAGTATGTAGCAACAATTCCCTCTCTCCCCCACCCATGATATACTAGAGGGGCCATTCTCAAAGGTGAATGAGTTTTATCAATGACTGTGGAATAAGAAACCCCTTTCTAATACTGTATTCACATGTTCTTTTGCTCTTCAGCTGAAGCAGAAGCTGAATGCCTCTCAGCAGACAGCGACAAAATACTCCAAGCTTGTGGAGGAGGCCTCTCTGGCGCAGGCAGAAGCTGAGAAAGGCCAAGCGGAGGCTGAAGCCCAGGAAAAGCTGTGTCGGGAGCAGCAAGAAGCAGTTCAGCTGGAGAACATCAGCTTAAAAGAAGAAACTCAGCAGCTGAAGAGAAAGGTATGAGCTTGTACCCTGAGTTAACTACCAGTTGTCGGGATCCCATATCTGTCATGGTACAATGTATAAGAGCAAGCCTATCAAAATATCGCCTTTGCCTATGTCAGCCTTTCTCAGCCTTGGGTCCCCAGATGATGTTATGCTACAGCTTGCATCATTCCTGATCACTGGTCCTGCTAGCTAGGAATGGTGAGAGTTGTAGTCCAACAACATCTGGGGACCCAAGGCTGAGAAAGACTGGCCTACAGCGATGCAGTAGAATAAATCTCATACTGCACAGGGCCAAACTTCCCATGGAGCAATGTGGATCATTTGCCTCAGGCAGTGGCTTCCACGCTATTTTTCTTCCTTCAAACTCTTATCGTTGCCTTTGTTTTTATAGGTGTTAAAACCTCTACGGGTTGGCTGTCACGGCAACTTTCTGCCTTAGAGAGGGGAAAACATGTTTTTCTGATTTGTTTCTTTCAGTTAACCGAAATGCAGCAGCTGTTAGCACAAGTGGAAAAGAGCCACTTTGAAAGTCAGATGAAACTAGAGAGAATAACAATGGAGAGGGAAGTCATCCGTGAGGAAAAACGATATTTGGAGCACGAAAGGAATGAACTAAAGCAGAAACTGAAAGGAACACTAGAAGAGAATTTGAAGTGTAAAGAAAGGTAAGGTTTTAATTTAGACACACCCACCCACTTTCCCATCCCAGAAAACAGTTGCTCCTTTCCTGATATATTTGTCTATTGCACAGAGATGTTCCCAATCTTGACAATGGTGTATGATTTTTTATTTTGTTTATTCATTTAATTATATACCAAACCCCATTTTGTAGGGTCTGTGTCATATGCTACCTCTCATTTTGTGAAATATTCATCCCCATCATCCTTAGTTGTCTTAAAATTGGGATAAATATAGTAAAGTATATAGCTTTAAACCAAGGGTGGCACACCTGTAGCCCTCTGGGTGTGTGCTTGTTGAAGTCCAACTCCCATCAGCCCGAGCCATAATGGCCAATGGTCAGGGATATTGGGAGTTGTAGTCCAACAACATCTGAAGGGGCCATAAGCCAGTGGGGGTGTAGAGAATTGGGACAGTATTGCTTACCTGACTTCCCAATGCAGAGGTTGCTTCCAGTAACCAAGAGAGGGAGAGGGAGGAAGTGAGGAGGTCTGCACAGTGCAAGCACAGCAGCAGGAATGTCTGTTTGGGTTCAGCTGCTACACCCACACCATCCTGGCCTTGTCACAGTCCCTGTCAGTTACCAACAGTGATCTATGCATTGGGAACCCAAGTAACCAAGACCACTCCAACCTCCCACACTCTGCCAATTGCTACAGGCCACAAGTTCCCCACTCCTGGTTTAAACACTCCAAATATAAGCCTCACTATGATCTCTTAAAGGGACGCGAGTGGCACTGTGGGTTAAGCCACAGAGCCTAGGACTTGCCGATCAGAAGGTTGGCAGTTCGAATCCCCGCGACGGGGTGAGCTCCCGTTACTCTGTCCCTGCTCCTGCCAAGCTAGCAGTTAGAAAGCACATCAAAGTGCAAGTAGATAAATAGGTACCGCTCCAGCGGGAAGGTAAACGCCGTTTCTGTGTGCTGCTCTAGTTCTCCAGAAGTGGCTTAGTCATGCTGGCCACATGACCCGGAAGCTGTACGCCAGCTCCCTCGGCCAGTAAAGCGAGATGAGAGCCGCAACCCCAGAGTCGGCCACGACTGGACCTAATGGTCAGGGATCCCTTTACCTTTACCTTTAGCATCTCTTAAAATCTGCTGAGAGCAGCTTCTTAACAACACCATGAGGTTCATTCAGCAGTGACATTCATACATTCTCCAAGCCTGAAAACCTTTTGGAAATGTCATTTGATCTGCCTGTTTACAAGTGTCTTTAGAATTTAGAGTTAAGTTGAGAAACAAATTTAATTGAATTCAAAGAAGTATTATTCTGCTATCACAATTTCATTTCATTCATTTCATTTCATTATCTAGTTGAAGCCTTTAGGATGGGAAAGCCTATACCCCTAAATAAACATTTTTCCCTCCACCTATTCCAGTGAAATCTCTCAAAGATGTAGAACAGAAGCTGCTGAAGAAGCTTTAGAGAAAGCAACCTTGCTTCATTACGAGTCGGAAAGGGGGAAGCGCTTGCTAGAACGGGACATAGAAGAGAAGGAAAAACAGTGTGAGATGTGGATGAAGAAATATAGTGCCATGGCAGACCTCTGGCAATCCCAAGAGGAAGAAAAATCAAGAAGGCAAAACAAAGCTGTATGTACCACTTTGATACATTATGAAATGTGAATGGCTCTGTCAATGACTCTGGGCTTTGTTCTGGAAGCCCTCATGGCTTGAGGTAACTGATCCACTGAGCTACTTGGGGGCAAGACACAACCTTAAATATATGTTCAAAAAATGAACTTGGACTGGCTCTTTATCTAGAAAAAGCAACTGCAAGGTCCTGACCCCGCACAGCCCCAGCCTGAATTTAAACTGTGGCTCAGGATGAGGGGAGTTTATCCCTTTCCCCTCTGTCCTCTGGCAAATAGCAGCTGGGGTGGAGTGGAAGTGATGCAAGGAAATAGATTAACCCCTATCACAGCCTTGACGAAAATGAGGGAGCCCTCAACAGCATGGTTTTGTTTTGCTAGCAGAGACACAAAGCCTGTATAAGCGTGTTTTCTAATCCTGTGTTTAAAGTCACGTCTTGTTTGACCTTGTGTGTGCTTACATCGCAGAACCCTGGTATAGCTAATTGCCAGAGCCTGGCCTTCTGATTTCACTGTTGCCTGGTCGCACTTCAGCCTCCAGCTTCTCCAGTTTCCAGACCTCTCCTTGAACAGTCAGTCCTAGCTATGGAATCATCACTGTATGCATCTGAGTGGAATGGGATGCCATCTTCCTCTCCTCCTTCCCTGCATCCCCCCTGCACCTTTGGGAGACCCTCCTAAGCAGATTTTGGGGGTGTATGTGGTGCAGAGAAGATGGTGATATCCTGTTGTACAAGTGGAAATCCACTGGATTCACACTACGACATTTCTGAAGGAAAACAAATAAGTAATTGAAATGCAGGATGTCTTTTGTGTCTTCCTGGTAGTCTAAAACTCCCCCCCCCCTTTGTATTTCTGAATAAGCAGCCCCAAATGAAGTTAAACTTTGCATCAGCATTTCTTCTTCCCTTCTCTTCTTAGTGTCAGGTGAAAATAAAGAGCTATTTCTTGTGTATCAATGAAAGCAATGAGCACATAACAGTATTAAGAAATGAAGATGGAACTCCACAGAGATTTGCGGTAAGTGTGGGATAAGCAGGCTCCTATAATTAATGCATGAAGGGGTTAAGACCATAGAGTAAAATGTCCTGCCAGGCTTAGCTGGGTCACTCTCCCTCACCTTGCAAGGAAAGATTATAAAACTCCTTGCTCTTTCATACCACCATGTGAACTCTGGCAAGCAAAGAGATCTGAACCGGTTGCTCCAAGCTCAGACTACATGGCTTATGCAAGCTGTAGTTTCTATACAAATAATTTAGAAACATTCACCACTTTGGAACCTAAGTTTTGCTGCCTGTGTTTTCTTATTGCTGTATGGAAAAACACACAAATCTGACCTTTGAAGAGTTTGTAAGTAAACTATTTTTAACTTACCAAACACATGGACTCTTTGTATGCTAAGGGAAGAGAAGAGCTTTGAAAGCACCTTAGAACAAAAACCAACAGTAAACAAATTGGAATTTACTTCCATTGAGATCAGAGGGGAAAACACCAGTACTGTGTTCCATATGTCACAAGATGGAAATGGCACCATGTAAACTTGTACAGAATGAAACAGTGTTACAAAGAGCTCAGGATTACAGCTCAGGACTAGTTTTTCTTTTTTATATAACTGAACTAAGCAAATGTGCAAGAATAAGCATGTTTCTTTTTTTTAATTTTTTAAAATATTTTTTATTAAGGATTTTCTTGTTTTACAAAAGTGTAGTGCCTCGTTGTTGTTTTTTTTCTTCTTCTTCTTCCATGTAACGTTTTTACAAATCCGTTTCATTTGTTGAGGCATTAGGGGGAGAAGAAAACAGAAAGAAAAAAGAAAGGGGGGGTGGGGAGAGGGAGGATGGATGGGGGTGGGGTCGGGTGGCGGTGTTTCTATTATGTTTAATGTATGTAGAGTTTGGTGTCAGCGTTGCTTGTGTTGTTCACTTGTGTTCCTTTGGTGGTGAGAGAGGTTGGGGTTGGCTTAGGGTGTGATTGTTTGCTTGTGATTGGCTGTGGTGATCTTTGTTTTCGTGTGTGAGTGAGGTGGGTGGGTGTTTTGGATCAGGTTAGCCATATTGATTTGTATGCTGCTGGTGGATTATTGTCGTTGTCCTGTTGGGCTGTGTATGTGATAAAGGGGAGCCATACCGGGGTGAAGGCGTCTTCTTCTGTTTGTCCCCGTGTCAGTTTCAGTTTATTAGTTAATTTTTCTAGTAGGGCTGTTTCCCATACTATTTGGTACCATTGGTCCATGCTTACTCCTGACAGGTCTCTCCAGTGTCTGGTTATGATGTTTCTGGTTGCTGAGAGCAGGTGGGTTATAAGTTCTTTGTGGTGTAAATGGGCATTGTTGTCTTGGAAGATGTTTAGTAGGGCCAATTCTGGGGTGATGTCTATTACTTGCTTAGTTATTTTACATATTTCTTGTATGGCTGTTGTCCAGAATAGTTGAATTTTGGGACACTCCCACCACATGTGGAGGTATGTGCCTGAGGAGGTGCACCCTCTCCAGCATTTTGGTGAGGTTCCTGGGTGTATTAGCGCTAGTTTCCTTGGTGTTAGGTACCACCTGTAGGTGAGTTTCAGTGTGAGTTCTTTTCTTTTTGTTGATATGGATTTAAAGGGGGGTTTAGACCACATTCTGGTCCATTGAGTGGGGTTAATCTCATAGCCTATGTCATTCTCCCATTGTTTTTTGATTGTGTCTAGGGGATTTGCGGGATTTTGGAGTAGTATTTTGTATATTGCGGATACCGTCCCTTTACCGTTTCCCTTTGTTGTTAGGAGGAGGTTTTCGAAGGTTGTCAGGGGCCTAGTTGCTGCTGATTTTACTGTTGGGTTGTTTAAGAAGGCATGTAGTTGGTGTTGTGTTAACCAGGTCATTTGGGTGTCTTCTAGTTTGTCTTGTATTTCTTGTGTTGACAAGGGTTTGTTATTTTTATAAAAGTCTATTAGGCGATATAAGCCTTTGGTTCGCCAGGTTTTTGTCTGGAGGTTTTGTGCTGCATGCTAGAATAATGGGTGGTACGCCAGGGGGATTAGTGGGGATGGGGTTGGGGATAGTTTGCCTATTTGTGTTTTCCATGCTTTGAGCATGGTCTGTGTGTACCTGTTAAGTGTTGTGGGAATTTTCTTTAGTTTGTTTGGGAGGAGTGGGTATGTTAAGCATGTTTCAAATATGAAATTCGGGTGGTAGAATATTGGACTAGTGGAAATAACAGCCTGTTAAGTATCAAGCTAACAGTCATTCATCTTCAACTTTTCCTTTCAAAATGCTTTGTAAAAAACCCCAAAAAAACTTGGTGTATCAACACTGCACCTGCCTCTTGGGATGCTCCACGAAACAGCAAATTAATATACTTAATTAGAGATCAATTTCACTTTTCTTTTTTTTTAAAGACAAAGTAATGTGCCATATGCACACAAGTAACAAAGAGAACCTTGAGCTTGGGCCAAAATTTATTAAATTGAGATAAACTGTGATAAACTGGAATTATGGATTTGCTTTTTCTTCCCCTCCTAGAGAGAAGTGGATTATTCTTTGGCGCAGGACAACTTCCTTAGATTTTAGGCATTAATGTTCCATTTCTGTATGTACTTTCTTGGGAGGAAGCCCCACTGAACTCAGAAGTTTTACGTATTAGTACAGAGTGTTATGAGAACATAAATGGAGCCCTGGTGTAACAGTCCAAGGCATTTAGTGTGACATTTAGTTTTATTATTTAACACACATAAAGGACAAAAAATGAAATAAAAAGCAAAGTGTTGTTTCTAATTTCAGCATCTGGTCTTAGTGGCGAAATGGAGAAGGCACTATGTATCTCTATAGTTACTGGTAGTACATAACAAGAAGCAATAGTTCCTAAATTAGAAACCCAAGACTTTCTCACTCTGCCTGGCAGAGAGGCGCACGTGGAGAATTTACCAACAATATGTAACTACATGTCACTTAGCCCCTTAGTATTGGAAGATGTTTGGCCAATAGCTAAATTTAATGCAGACAATTGAAGGATATGCTCCTTACTTGACATGCCAAAATACTAGAAGTGTTTTGCATTGAACGTTGTATTCAGTGGATGGAATAACTTTGTATCATGTGAGTCTAGAAATGGAAGAAAACAGGCAAATCATTTTGTGTGGGTAGCATTCATGCCTACCTCCTACCGTTGGAGGAAAGATCTGTTTATCTTCTGCTGTGGGATTCAACTCATTTTTGAAAGAGGCAGCCAAGATGTGAATAAATTTACCAAATATGCCCGCACATGCTGTCATAACTGAATTAGCTTTGGCAATCTGACTGATTAATTTGCTCAGCATGTAAAACTCAAAAATAAACTGACAGGAGTTAGAAATTGGGTAATTTATAACATTTGGAATTTTTAAATGAAATGGTGCATGTAGGGTTCACTTTAATCATATTTTTAAATTCCTGAGAGAAGGCTCTAATTATTTGTCTCTTGGCAGCCTCCTGTTCTATTGTGACGAGCTTATTGTCATGGAATTGCAACTAGACAAAAGAGCTTTTGATTTACATGCACAGGGCACTCCTTCTAGGAGGTATTTTTAGGTATCCAACAGCAACTTGCAACCACCAACTATTCTTGCTTAACTATTACATTCTTTAAAAACATTAAAGGTTAGGGGAAGGGTGTGCTAACGTGGGATTCGCTCAGAAAAACAACACAAGATGGGTATGAGGCAATTATGTAGAAATCAGTGAGATACTTTGAGAATGATCTATTTTCTTATATTTGATAATTAGCAGAATTAAATTATATGCCTCTCTGTCAGAATTGTAAATAAGCCAGAGCTCCCCCTGTTTTAATCAATATTAAAAATGAGATGGATCTCTCCAGCTGATTTGACATACCTAGCTCACACAAAATGGCCCCTAGTAGCTTTGTTTCTTCCTCTTCCATATGAAGGCTCCATGTGAGGAAGGGCTACTTGTAGCTCAGTGGTAGAGCAAATATCACAACTTTTATCTGCAATACCTCTACATAGAGGTGGGAAAGATTCCTGACTGAAACCCCTGCTTTATATCTAGGTAGCCCCAATGGTGCCTTTCATTTCCCATCAGCCCCAGCCACATGGCCAATGGTCATAATATATTGTCTATAGCAGGGGCAGCCAATCAGCCAACTCAAAATTATTCCTTTAAATCATGAGGGACCTATAACCAGTTTGTGAGGTGCACTCTCACTAGTTTTCCCTTTTTAAAAATTGATTGTCTGTTACAAAATCAGTAACAAAGCATTCACAAAACAATTATCATAATTTCTTTGTGCAAACATAAATAATAAAACATGACAAGAGTAACAAATGGGTCACTAGGGAGGTAAATACATACATCTTATTTCATAATACATAATATCTACACCATTTCTACGGTATTCCTTGTCTATGTGTTGTTTCATTTATATATTTAATAAAATCATACCATACAATGTAAAAATTATCTTGTTTTTTCTGTCTCCTTGTCACCTTCAGTTTTTGCAACAACTTTCCCATTGTGGCTGTTTGCAATGTTTTTCAGGTTCTGGTTGTGACCATTCTAGCTGCTGTTAATAAACGTTTTATCAATTCCTTACTACTTAACTGGTCCATATCTGAAGTATATAAAATAAGTAAGGCTAAGACCAGGGTATGACTTGTAATCTGAGATATATCTTTCAAGACTTCCTTCCAGAAGTGTTCTATTTGTAAAAACCCACCAGGAAGTGGGGAGTAAAATACCATCCAAAGAACCTTGCGGGTGGGGAGACAACCTTTGAAATAACTGCATAAGCACAGGTCACTGTTAATTCAGGAGCACTTTCTTTATTTAAGGAGGTGGTAAAACTCAAATTTTCAATGTAATCCCTCTGAATCAGCCCCACACAGGTTTCAGCCATGTCAACAAGACCTTAAGTAATCACTATGAAGTGGAAGCAATCCTTTATTTATAAAGCAGCTCTTATTTCTTGTTTTTTGCCTATGTTTCAGGAAGGAGAGCAAGTTTGTTTTTCAGTCCCTGGTGTTGACAATGAAGAAAAGGCCAAGAGCACTGACAGGTAGGACTTTTATAGTCTCTGACATCTCCTAACCTCCAACTTCACAGTGAGCTATCTGTGCAGAGGATCTGACAGGTAATAAATTAATATGTTTACTGGCATATTAAAGACAGGAAATAAACTGATGGAAAGGCACATTACTTCTGCTTTTCATGTATCCTCTGACAACACTAACTGTCTACCTCTTTCCATCTCTCCTCTCCCTACTAGGTAACAGAAAATTGGCTCCTCTGTGAAAATAAAAATGGGAGCAAAATTTCATGCCCAGGAAAATCAAGACACATAAGGGTTCAGCTCTTCAAAGAGCTTTTTGCTCCTTTAATCATTTTTCTCCTAAAATAATCCATTAGGAATCCTTGAAATCCAAGCTAGTCAACTGTTGTGGGCTTTTAGTTTGAACTTTGTAGTTACAGATCTTTGAAGGAGAAATTGATAAAAAAATGAAGTAGCAGTAATGTGAGAGAGAATTGGAAAGAACAAAGAGAGTTTAGAGGAGGAGGATCTGTGAGCAGCTGCTGAGAGATGAGCAAATTCCTCTGTGAGCTGTCTGTGAGACAACTTTGTGTTGTGCCTTGACTGGCAAGTGCTCACCCTCTTCTTTGGCCCAGTTCATTGCCATCAATGTGAGAGAATCTCTGGGCTCTTCCAGGCGACCTATTTACTAAGCATCCAGATTAGTTTGCACAGCGTTTAATGAATATGTTGGATTACATCCAGTCTTTACTGAACATTCATTCAGATTTGTTTGTGGGGAGTTTATACAACAGTGAACATTTATTCTTACTTGCTTGTGTCTTACCTATAATCATGAGCTCGTTCCACACTTTTCTATGTGTTTTCCTATCACTTTCCTAATCACAAAAGTATAAATAAGTAAATAAAATGTTGCTGCCTATTGTCTTGGACTGATTGCCCAGGGCCTCAATGTACAGATACTGTTGGAGAGTGTTTGTTTAAGAGTGCTACAATAATATTATGTACAATTCTGGCTGCTCCATCTTAAAAAAAAAAAAAAAAAGGAGGGGGAGAAATTGTAGGACTGGAAAAGATGCAGAAAAGGGCAACCGAAATTATCAGGAATCTGGAGCATTTTCTCTACAAGGCTACCATGTTTGGGGCTTTTCAGTTTAACAAAAAAAGTGGCTCAGTGAGGGGTACTGGTAAATAAAAGCATTTTAAAAAAATATTCCTGGTGCAGAGAAAATTGTTGTGCCCCCCCATCTCATAATACCAGAATTTAGGGCAATCCAATGAAGCTGAATGTTGGAAAATTCAGGACAGAGGAAAGGAAACACATTTTCACACAGCACGTATGTATAGAACAATGTCACAAGATGACCATCTAAAGCTAGTCTTGATGGTCACTGACTTAAGTTTATGATTTTAGAAAGGCATGAGGCAAATTCATGGGAGATCTGGCTTCCAATGGCTACGAGTCATGGAGGATAAATGGAACATTCAGTTTCAGAGGCAGTAGGCTGCTGAGTAACCATTACTGGGGAGCTACAACAGCAGAAGGATTTTGCTTCTAATGTCCTGCTTTGGGGTTTCCTTGAGGCATTTTTAGTTGGCTGCTGTGCAAAACAGGACAAGGTGGACCTTTTGATCTAACCCAACAGAGCTCCTCTAATATGGCTTTCTTATAGGGACTCACTTTAGCCCAGGAACTACATCCTTCCATCACCCCTTTTGCTTGAAAATCCCTCCCAGAAAACCTGTGTGGTGGCACTCCTCTTCCTTCCTTCAGATCTTTCCTCAAAACCACACAAGATGCGGAGCCTTTACTCCACCTTTTAGTCCTCATTGAGATAAGCCCTAAATTCATGTAGCTTCTAAATTCTCTGCACTTATCACTTGCTGCTTTTGCTGCTCGTCTTTCTCTGTCTTTTGCCGCTCCTTGCCTAAATATTGTGTTCCTCAGCAAAGAAACATGTATTGTTTTTTGTTCTGTAAAGCCTTTGTAAATTAGGGCTGTCGTATTTCAAAAAGCTGCTTTTTCCATCACATTGCCATACATTTCCCCGGTGCCATTTTTACACCCCAAAACCAGGACATGTCAGGAATTTTCCTGATGTATGGCAAGCCTATGTAAATCAACAGTGCTTTATTAACCTGAGCTAGCTATACCCAACCTGATACTCTCCAGATGTTTTGGGGTCCAAACTCCCATCAGCCCTGGCCAGCAAAGCCAGTGGTCAGGGATAATGACAGCTGCCCTCCAAAATATCTGGAGGGCACCAGGATGAGGAAGGCTGATCTAAACATCAGCTGTCAAATGAACAATTTTAACTGCATCAACTTACCCCTTTGTATGATAAGTGAGAAACTTATCGGGTACCCTGGAGAACCAATTAAGGTTTATACTGTATATGGCTTTGCTTTCTTCCAACATAAAAAGGGCTAAACATAGTAAAAAAAGTGACTATTTTTTTCTTTGCTCTACCCCCCTCCACTTAATTTATCCCAAATGTAGTTTTGTTATCATAGTCGCTTGGTAAACTGAATAAAAACAAAATTTATCTTTAATCTCAGCTATGCAGATTTTTTAAAATTAAAGGCACAGAACATACTCCCAGCTTCATAAAAATAATGTTGGGTGGAAAAAGTATTACAACTAGGCTGTCTCTAGTTTGGGTTTGCCACCCGTCTTTTTGCATTAACTTGGTAGAAGACAGCACAGACAAGCTGAGGTCACTTTGATCGTGTTAAGCAGTTCTCTCACAGGCTGTAATACAATGCAATCAGTTTAAAAAAAAGGGGGGGGGGAGATTGTTCTCCGGAAATAGGTGAATATGCTCTCTTTTAACCCTGCATAAACCAGACCAGAGGATCCAAAGGATCCATTTTTCACTCACTGTGGATGGGAGTGCAGAGATAAGTCTCCCCTCCCTGGGCACTGCCTTTTTAGAAAGTGTGGCTTCCCCACACTTGTTATTATTTAAGGAAAAGTAAGTTACCTGAAAAAGAACCTATGTACAATTGGATCTAGACCACTGGGAACACTGGGTCTGTCTCTAGTCCAAGTAGTCCTACTGCTTAGATTAATAGGAGCGGGGTTGCCAAACTTTTGGGGCTATTTGGAGTTTTGAGAATATGCCATAGCCAGGTCACAAAATGGCTACTGCGGGGGTTGTGCTGATTAACACAAAATGGCTGCCATAGGGTGTGACATAATGTAGCCAAAAGAGCAGAAAAAGAGACAGGGCCACAGAATGGTGTGGACAAGCACATCCCCAATCAATTGGTGGGGGGGGGGGCACCTACATAAAGCACTGCTGCACTCATTCATAGAGAGCAGCTCTTTGCATCTCCACTCTTCTCTCTCCTCTCCTGGCATATGACGAACTGTGGGTGTTTGATGTAGGAGAGACTGAGGCACTGCAAAGAAGAGAGCAGGAAGAGCTCTCTCATGCATTGTGGATTTTTAGGGGATATTTAGTGAGACCTTTTGTAGGCACCATAGGAGGTATTGGCAGGCACACCAGTGCCCATGGGCACTATGTTGGGAACCCCTAGATTAGGGCTGCACTCCTGAGTTTGACATCTGGTCAAGAGGGAAGTCAGCATCTTGTTAAAGAGATACACACTTTCCCATAATGTTTGTTCTGATGATCACAAAAAGCATTTCCTTTTGTTTGCTGCTTTCAGTGAGTAAACTAGGGAGCCTAGTGATTGCTCACTTGTACAGGGAGCAAATCTGTTTTTACAGACTGATCCAGCCTAGTATTGCAAACTACTTGTCATTTTTTCTCTTACCCCTCATTTCTCCCATACAATCATTGCTTGTATATACTGTACATCAGGGTTGCTATATTTCAGACAGAAATCCAGACAGAACGGTTGTTGGCCTTTTGTGACAATATCACAAAATAAAATAAAAATAAAATAAAATTGGAGCTATTTTTAAGTAAAATCGCCAAAATAACGACACTGCTGACACAGATACATCTGGATTTCCCCGGACATTTCAGCAATTTCTGCCTGGACACTGTTTCCAACTGCAGTATTCCATATATATCTGGGAAATTCTAGACGTATGGCAACCCTAAAGCGTACATGCACCAAAAGGAGGCATAAATAAATACATACCAGTGAAATGGGGAAATAACGTGCAGTAGAGAAACTATGGTGCAGACATACTGAGTTTTTGCATTAACTATTATGTTGAGTCTTTATTTCTCTGCAGGATTTTGCACAGAGTTGTTGCACCCAGTTCAAACCCTGGACATCCTCAGATGTGTGGACTTTGTCCTGCTGAACTGCAGGAGAGAACACCAGCTAGAAGAGGCAGGAAAATCATTGAATATTTCTGGTTTCCAGTTGATGGTAATACCGAAGAGTGATTGGAGAAGAATTAAAAATATAACCAATGATGGGGGGTGGGGGTGGGGTAAGGCAGCTCCAGGACCTTGTGTAGGAGCCACAATGTTTTTACTGGAGTGCAAGATTAATTGAAGCCCTTCCTTGTATGGGCAAGTGAATGAGGTGATGAGACTTTTCTTTGTGACAGTTTGTCATAGATGAAGCCAGAGAACGAGAAACTTAATCCAGCAGAAGTTGGGCAAATTTTTCTTTTTTTAAAATAGGTTTCCTACTTACCAGCATTCTAAATTAAAACACTTGCCTTGCACATCTAATTAAAGGTTACATTCCAGTTGCCTGAACATATTTTGTTAAGATGCAATGTGCTTGCAAAATTGAATCTATGCAGCACTACTACAAGCAATGGATATTATTCCCAGGATTGTAGGCGTGCTGATTATAACCAATTGGCTGTTAAATGTACTGCTGTTCTTTGATTTGTGTTTGTGTGTGTGTGGAAGTGCCTGCATTTTTTCACTCAAGTTTGATGCTGTGGGACCTGTCATAATGAACTCCTGCACTTCAAAGTGTACCACTAAATGAAAGTGAATGTACATTTGCAAAAGAGAATGCAAGATTTTTTCAATTCAGCAAGATTGATTGTTCTTCAACCCCAAATAGTTGTGTCTGCATATTTACCTGTAAAACATGAACAAAGTGCATCCAACAGTGTTGTCTATTATAGTTTGTGGCTTTGGATTGGTGCAGCAGTATGCATGTCCCATAATGGGCCACTTACACACGTCTATCTGTTGAGAAATAAGGGCCAGTTCATAGAACTATTCTGTCCATTATTAAAAGTAAGCAAATGGGCCATCTGATCATGAGGGCTTAGAAAGCACTGAGCCTTTGCCAATATGGTTTGATTTCAGATAGCAAAGAAAAACAACTTACCTGACAGCACTGTGACTTGGCCCGAAGGGGGTGGGGGAGCCCAACACAATTGTTGCCAAGTCCCAGCACAAAGCTAGCTAAAGCTAGATACTATTGTGTGGAAAAGGGATCCTTTTCTTCTACTACCTTCCAGGTGAGATCTGATGGGGCCCCTCCCTGTTAAATTGCAGGCACTGGATAAATACCTTCCTATTCTAGCAGGCGAAGGGATGCAGCTGGCGCTGTGGGTTAAACCACAGAGCCTAGGACTTGCCGATCAGAAGGTCGGTGGTTCGAATCCCCATGACAGGGTGAGCTCCCGTTGCTCGGTCCCTGCTCCTGCCAACCTAGCAGTTCAAAAGCACGTCAAAGTGCAAGTAGATAAATAGGTACCACTCCGGCGGGAAGGTAAACGGCATTTCCGTGTGCTGCTCTGGTTCGCCAGAAGCGGCTTAGTCCTGTTGGCCACATGACCTGGAAGCTGTACGCCGGCTCCCTTGGCCAATAAAGCGAGATGAGCACCACAACCCCAGAGTCGGCCACGACTGGACCTAATGGTCAGGGGTCCCTTTACCTTTTTATTCTAGCAGGCATTTTAAGTAGGTTGCATTATGCCTGTTTATGGAACTTGTGCTCTTTACCTGTTACTGTTTTTCGTTTTGCTTCAAACTCTGTGTTATTTTATAGCAATGTTTTATTGATAGTTCTGTAAGCTGCTTTGTAACCACCCATGGGGAAATGTGGCCTCTGCATATTGGAAGTTAATAAATATAAACAAACATCCCATGTAGCAGTCTGCATTTGTCTGCAGGCAAGATGGGTTAAATCCTGACCTGAAAGACAGCACAGTGTAAGTTGCCAGCCACTCATTCATGTGCAACGTTTGTCTCTTGGACAAAGCCACTTCCGGGCCTGCCCCAGGAGGTGGGGTTGCGGGCTTCACGCCCACCCACGCGAGCGGGGGCTGGCTTCTGCCCCTGCGAGAGCAGGGGAATCCCCGTCTGGCCCGCCCCCCCCAGCCGGCCAATCAGCTGGGCGGCGGGGGGGCGTGGCTTGCCCTATTTATTGCCGGCACGGAGGGGGCTCGCCCTCTTTTCGCCGGCTCGCCCCCACGTTTTTCCCACCCTCCCTCCCTTTGAGTAGGTTTAGGCTTAGGCACTCCTTTGACATTGCTATGGACTTCGGTCTGTCGCCGCAAGGGGCATGGTAGGAATTTTTCCCAATTGGCAATTTCGGGCCTTTTGGTTTTTCGCCTACCTCGTAGCAACTCGTCACAACTTCTCGGCATTGGCGGTAGGCATTGGTAAGAAGGGGTTAAGACGATGTGTGGGGGGGGAGGAACGCCATCACCTCCCCCAGCGAGCGAAGGGTGGTCCGTTAAAGGACCCCGGGGGGCGTGGCCCTGTCCGAAGCCTATGGAGGTGTGGGCCAAAGGCACGCCCCAGAGCGGTGACCTGGGGGAGTTCCTAGTCGACGTGCCTCGCGGGAGTCTCCCCTGATATAAGGTTAACCCTTCCCCGTGTCTCCAGCAAATGGGCTGGAGCCGGATAGCCGTTAGGACCAATGCCTATGCCAATGCCTCTCATTCCTGAATTCAATAAAGTTGTGGCCTAATTCGCCCAATTAACCTTACATACAGTGTCTGGTGTCTTTATTTATCCTGGTGGGGGCGGGAACTCGCCACGCAAATCCTTGACAGAGAGCACTACCCAACTCCAGTTGGTAATTGAGATGGAAGCTCCAATTGGCTCCCCGGGGAGCTTTTTTCCTTTTGGTAATTACAGGAGGATTTCCTGCCCTGCCCCAATTAGGTTTGTAGCAGGTAGGAAGAATTAAACCTCCTTTCTCTGTACAATGGCTCTGATGGAAATCAGGGAGTTAAACGGTTAGATTTAACATATCCCCTAGGGATAGTTTTTTAAAGAGCATTAAAAAAACTTTAGCCTTCAAATGTCAAGTCAGTGCTTGAGTTTTCACAGTAGAGTAGAAATGCTACAGAAATGCTGAAGCTATTATCTCTTCAGTTACATGAAAAAGTACCTGAATTAGTTAAGATAGGGCAGCAACCTCCTCTGGAGGAAATGAACATGAAGGCTTCACATATCTATTAAGAAAGGTGGCTATGGGAAGCAGCAACACAAAAAGGTGCCAATTTGATTTGAAGCTAAGTAGTGGTTCTCAAGCAAGAAAGACAATCTATGCACAAACACTATGTCTGGAGCAAAGTGCACACAATAAAAGCTAGTCTCAGATGCATGGCTCCAAGTACTTTTCAGTACTCTTAAGCAGTGGCAATATAAACAATTGCTCAGTACAGCAAGTTAAAAATGTAGCTTATCACTGCTTCCTACAACATGAACCATTCATTGGCAGCAAAAGAGCTAGGTTAATGCGTCATGAAGTACTAGCAATTCAGTGAAAATTGTTGGCTTTATCAAAGCCAGGTCATTCAACACACATTTGAAATCTTACGCTAAGAGTTATTAATATCTACACTTATTACGTCACACAGATGTTGGTGTTTAAGGGGTCATGTGCTACAGGGAGACTGAGTTAAGACAAGAGGTAAATGGATTTCTTTCAAATAAAAGGTCTGGACTTGCAAATAATTTGGCCAATTCAGATGGATAGCATACCTCACTGGCATGTTTGGTAATCAGAGTAAGTTGAATTTAAATGTACAAGATAGAGATAAAAACATATTTACACATGTAGGAGAAGTCTAAGCTTTCATGAGAAAAATAGTTTGAGTTTGGCAGGTCACAATGGGTAAGTTTCTATGTTTGACAAAATTTCTTGTTTCACTTGAAGATAAAGCAGATGAGATTAAAAGTAACATTAAGCAAATTATCATCAGCCACATGGATTCACTACATGGAAAATTTGTCCACCACATTTCTGCTGAATAAATAGAGGTTGGTGTGTGTGTGAAACCCATTTGCAATTATTGTCACAAAGTTTCTTTTTCTGTAAAAAACAACTGCATTGTTGTGCATTAGGACCCACAGAGATAATTAAATTTGGAAGTGCTGTCAACTGAATTTTGGCTTTATATTACCACTGAGTATCCTGAGCTTGCTGATGAAACATTATCAATGCTGCTGCCATTTGGTAGAACTTATCTTTGCTAGAGAGGTTTTCCAGCAAAGACTAATGTGTCACTATTGATCTGAGACTGACAATGATCAAAGCTTTAAAGGTAATTTTCTCATCCCAAGTTTTTTTAAACCAATTCTTGGGTGCCCGTGAATACCTTTTCCAAGCAGCACCCTGCAGCAATGGGTAGGAAAGTACGGAGGGAGGTTATGGGTATAGAATCTTACCCTCCCTGCAGAGGTACTGTTCTGCCCTACTCCAAAGGTGCCCAGCGCCCTCTAGGAACCTCTGCTGAAAACAGAATCAACCCTAAATTTCTGTTCAGAGGCTTTTAAAGGGAATTGCTTCCATCCTAGGCACTGGGCACCATTCCACAAAGGTTACCGTATGTTGGTGGGTGATAGGTTATTACAGCTTCAGGTTCTTACAGCTTCTGTTGCCATGAAAGTGGAACAAGAGGGTGTCATGGGTGCAGTTCTGCATGCACACTTTTTATGTCATTCTAGTTTTTATTTTTGCCGACAGCTGATTGCAAATGTACAGATCTATGGGTAATGCAGAGTAGCCCTAGTTGTGTGTTATAGATCCCCATCAGATTTTGCAAAGTTGCCAGCTGCTTCCACTTTGGTCTGCAAGGTGGAAGGTAGCTTCTCCTACAGAAGCAAATTGACCTGGTGATGCCCTGGTGGGCTCTAGTAGGAAACTCCAAGCCCACCAGAAGCTTGTGTGAACAAAAATAAACACATAGGTTTCTGTAACAACCATTAGCTATATTTTAAAATATGAACAAAAACAGAGATACATACTAAAGCAGTGCATTGCTAATATATTGGCCAGCTTCTGCTGCCCTATAGGGGACCCATTTAAGAGGACTGTGGATACACATTTATTAGAAACACAAGCGGGAGATTTTTGCCCGGAGCAATCAGTAGCAAAGTTGTGTTTTCCCCACCAGCATTGAATGGGATAACTGTGCCCCCGAAGGACCAGGTGTGCAGCCTGGGAGTCATTTTGGACTCACAGCTGTCCATGGTGGCACAAGTCACTTCTGGGTCCAGGGCAGCTGTCTACCAGCTCCATCTGGTGCGCGAGCACGACCCTACCTGCTTGCACACTGTTTTCCCAGAGTGGCTCACGCTCTGGTTATCTCCACCTTGGGACTACTGCAATGTGCTCCTTTGAAGGGGACTCTGAAACTACAATTAATCCAAAATGCGGCAGCTAGACTGGTGACAAGGAGTGGCTGCCGGGACCATATAACACTGGTCCTGAATGAACTTCACTGGCTCCCAGTATGTTTCTGAGCACAACTAAAAGCATTGGTGCTGACCTTTAAAGCCCTAAATGGCATCAGCCCAGTATACCTGAAGGAGCATCGCCATCCCCATCATTCAGCCCAGACACTGAGGTCCACCTCAGAGGGTCTTCTGCCTGCCTGGGGTTTGAACAGTTTAACAAGAGCATCCATTGGCCACAACAGGACATAAAAATGTTTCTTGCTTTGAAAAAGCCAAGTTTTGACGAGATTTAGGAAAACTATGCAGGCACAATTTACGGTAGTTTGCTACACAGTATTATTAGCATGTTTTAGACTCCTGGTGATTGCAGTTGCTTTTTATTTTTGTGAAATATGAAACTGTTGCTGGATCAGCCATTTTTTTTTGTCTCCCAGAATTGTTTCCACCAAGTTAACCAGATGGCTTTGAGCAGCGTCATGATTATTTTCACATTTGTCTCCCAGAAGCTAATATATTGGGAGCTACTGTGTCCATGGACATGCAATCACATGCAGGATAAATCAAATGCTTTTTTAAAGTAAGCCATTTAAGGTAGTGTCTGTCACTACCACCTGTAGTATCACGAGGCAATGATCAGGGAATTCTAAGGGTGAACCTCGAAGCTTAATCCCTGCCGGTCCCTCAAACTAATTTTTGACCAATGTTCTAGAAGCTGCTACTTATCAAGAGCTCAAATACATGCCACTTGCACTCCAGCCCTATAGATTATTATAAAGCATGCATTATGGCAGGCTAGTGCACCCCCCGCAACCAAGCATGTTTGTCTTCATTCAGATTACACAAAGATGGGGACCACTCAGAAAGCCTGTCAAGTAATTCCAGCTTCAATATCTATTTTGTTTGGCAAACAAATTTTAAAGAGCAGCCATTTCAACAGATATTCAAGTATCACAATGTTTATTGATAGATACAAGTATATAAAATCAGGGCATGAACATGTCTTGATAAATTAAGTAGACTTAATTTCAATACTATAATAGGGACCAATTCAGTTTCTCACCATTTTATTTCACACCCACAAAGACCACTTCCAAGGGCATTTATCCACCTCTTCAAAATGATCAATTTTGTGCAAGTAAACCATGTTTCTTTTTAAAAAGACTTGTGCACTTGCCCAGGCTCAAAGATATTAAAATCTAGCACATAAAGCCCATTACTAGAGGTAGAAATACAGGCAATATACTATTACGGCAACCACCATCGATTACAGTTAAGGATTCTCTGTAACAACCAAATGGATAATCAAATATTGCAACAACTCAAGTATTACACTGAGCAAAGTGCATTTCTACAGTATTCAGTGTTGCTATTCAGATTTCTAACGAACAGCCTATGGTAACTGGCATCAAAGAAGATCCTTACACAGACTGCTTCTGAACTTATGATGTAATTATTGCATGCTGCTAATACACTGTTATCTAAACATTAAATATACTCTAAAATATTTTTATGGTAGACTATGATTAAGACGTACTACAAAAACCCTTATGCAGAAGCAAGTCCTATTGACCTACTGCTGCTTTAAATATTGTGAAAACATTACAGCGGAATGAGTTTTCGCAGTGGTTAGGTCAAATGCAGTTACATCATAGCAACAGTATGTTTGCACAATTTAAGGCTTTGGCTGGTTTAGTCAGCTTCTTCCTCAGATTCTTCTTCCTCAGCAGTTTCCAGCCAGGTCAGCCACTGGTTTACCTGTAATTAAGCCATTGTAACATTAACAGTCAAGAATGACAAATGGTTTATCACATATTCATGGAGACTGGCCCTGCACGTTATTAAATCACCACATACTACAAATCAAAGAAAAGTAAATTTAATCATTTTACCCTTTTAGCTTTATATAAATCAAAATTTTGAATTTGTTGGCAAGGCAGATTCCAATGCCCTCGTTTGCCAGCTTTACAGGGTTCAAATACTTCAAATAAATTCCAACTATAGAACTTGTTGTAGCAGCAAATTAAGAGATTACAAAGAGATGGTTTACCTGGAACAAAGCTTTGCCCTTCCCTGGAAACTCTTGAGTAATGTCTTCTTTCCATGCCAGAAAAGCTTCTTCTTCAATGATTTCCATATCATAGAAATGAACAAAGAAGCGCAATAACATGCCTAAAAACAAACCAAGCACAACAATTTTTTTCTGGTTTTTTTAAACACCAATAGTACAGATTGCAGTGCACATGTTTGCTAGAATTCTCCCCAAACCCTCACATAACAAGATGAGGCTCAAGTGCTTTCTCCTGCATGGAGAAACAGAAGATTGAATCCATACCTTTTGGGAAATTGTTGTTGTAGCAGTGCACTTGGAGCGCATACAGGGCACTCACTTGTAGATCAACATGGTCATGAAGGAACTTCTGCATTACCGGCTTAAAGGAAAGAAGCAGCTGTTTTTCTTGCTCCAACTGCTCTTTAGAAGGAGCAGATGAAGAATCTGGTTCATCATTAGGTGGGTTTACTTCACTAGAAATATACTGCAAGAAACTGAAACAATAGCATACGTTTGACTCAACTGTTTATAGACAACCACTGTCCCTGCAAGAAGGCATGCACTATATATCTCAAAAGACTAACAAGGACTCCTTGATATAAATTATGCTTTTAAGAGATTTGTGAACCCCAAATTTTATAAAGCACAGCTACTAAAAGCAATGACATTCATGGTACTCAAGAGAACTGCTTTAAGACATGCATCTTACCTGGTCATCAAAATATTAACAAATCCCTTATCTACATGAAGTTTCGGTGAAATGTTGTCTTTAATCCATTTATAGATCGCTTGAGGGGATGGATCCAACTTTATTTGCTTTAAGAGCTCCTTTTCCAGTTTTAGAAGTGGAAACAAGAAGCTAAGTCCTTTCCCTTCCAAGATCTCCAGCATACGATCCTTATTCTGGTCGATCTCTGTAACAAATTATAATATATATTTTTTTAAAAAAATCCAAATTAACATTCAGGCTTGTCACCTAACCCAATGTTGTGGCCATCCCTGCTTTTGTTCAAAATTTGAAGAGTTAAGTCTTTAATGTGTTATTTCCTAACTTTTTATGTATTAGGCCCAGTTGCAGCCTTAGAGAAATAAAAATAAATGAAACAACAATATTTCGTTCCCTTACCAGGCAGCATCTTCTGCATATTGACTTTGCTCTGTTGGAAGAGTTCTGTTAGCCATTCACGGTCCTGTAGCTTAGCTAACTGCTGAAGGCAAAGCAAGAAGAGGGGGAAATGGGTGCCACTTTCCAATGGTTGAGCTAGTTCTGAGATGCTCACTAGTTCTGAGATTATGGCACGGGCTGCAAACTGTGCTAGATAGGATTTTACCAGAGGGATGTCTACCTCCAGTTTAGGACACTGGTCCAATACATTTAGGAATGCCTGAAAGAAAAAAAAAGGATAAATTTGTTTGTAATCATTATATTTTTATTACATGTCCACACAGTAGGACAGCCAAACAATGTAAAACAAAGAACAAGTCTAAAGATCTCCAATATTCAAGTGGGCAATCGGAGCCTGTTATCTCTTCAAGGTGCCACATGCTTCTACCCCCAGAGTTCCTTCCTTCCTATTAGTTTCCAAGCCATTTAAAGCAGGGGTGGGGACCTTTATTCATATTGGGAGCCAAATGCCATTTTGCCAAAAGAAAAAAAAGTGAGCAGGGCTACGGATGTGATTTTTGTATAGCTACACAAAACTCAAGGTTTCTGCACACCTCCATCAAGCCAATGTAGAACTATTATCATACTTTAAGGACACAATTCATCCAGGTATAGAATAGGGCCAGTGAGAGGTGCATCCTGGAAAGGTGGTGTTTCTGGAGAAGAGCCCCAAAGCCAGGCAGAGACCCACAGGGCTGCACTTTCCCCCCCCCCCCCGGACCTGAGGTTAAAGTGTCGTTCCTGATTTAAAGTGTTCTTCCAATCTTTTTACATCACTTTGTTCTTGGAACTGGAAGGACTTTTGTTTATGGCTCTGCCCATTATGCAGTCCACAACAGAATACCCTTGAGAGCACAGAGCAGCAGATCTGGACTGGAAGTACTCAAGGAGATGGACTGTCCATCCCACCATGAAGTGGGAGGTATTATAATCTGCATCAGCCTGCCCAGTAGTGAGCAGTGGACAGAACAACCTATCGATGGATCCCCCTTCACTGAAATAAGAGGTCCCACTCCAGTTTTAAGACACGGATCACCTATATGAATGGGGGAAAGCTGCTTAATCAAATGATTAAAAAAGTGTCACAATATATATAATGAGACAACAAAAAAGAGCTCAAAATTATTACAAATACAGTACCTGCATGAAGTTGTCACTAGTGGCTATCCCTTCCTGCTTAAGTAAATTGATCAGAGCACTTGCTTTTTCTTTATCTTCATCTGATCGATCCAATGATTGAAGTATTACTTTGCTTAGCATCTCAGGGATAAAGTGTTTTGGCGCCCTCATTTCTCTCACACCATTGACAGCATCGTTGGCATTTCCATTGTTCAGATATTCAGTTACAACAGTTTCCTGAAAGAGAAAAATGCATGATCTTACTAATGATAGCATTATTTATTATACTTATTACCCAAAGGTCTCAAAGCGATTTATAACACAGTTAAAAACACAAACAAACCTGCTAGACCATAAAACGGAACAAAAAGCCCACTCCTGTAACAGCCATAGGAAGCTGGAAGCTGCCTGCACAAGAATAATAGTGAAACTTACTGTCATTTTGAGCAACTCTTCCTTAGAAGGTGGTGGCTTTTTAGTTGTCTTTGCAGGTTTCTCCTGGATAAGTGGTGGATTTGTCTTGAGACCAAGCTGAGGTGGCTTGAAAAGTAAAAAGCCCTCATTAGAAAATTAAACAAGTGACAAAGTGTTTATTTACTCAAAAACAATTTAAGTTGCTGGATTCAAACTCTGAATGATTTGGCCATGCAACTCTCAAAACGGACATGGACCCACTAGAAGGGTGTTGTGCCCAAACTTCCTGGAGTATCCACAACAAAGGACCAAAATTCCACAATGAAAGCCACCACATTTCCATTAGGCCTAATCACACACATTTTCTGTTCAAAAAAATCATTTAAAAGTCACCTTTGGTGGGCAGGGTGCACCCAAGGTGGTGCAAAACAGTATGAAAACATTCTAACACAGACGCATAACTATTATCTAAGGGGTTGGCCAGCTGCAAACAACAAACTAATCTAGCTTCCCATGGTAGAGGGAGGGGGGGAAGCAGCTCAAGTTTTTAAAACATGCTTGGAAATTTACAGCATGGAAACCATGCACACCTCTGTGGCAAAGCGAGTTCGATAATCTAGGGTCTCCAAGTTTGCTTCAACATACTCCCAAACAAGTAAGCATGGGGAGAAAAGAGTCTTGCTGTAAAAGCTTTTGGTCTTCTGAACGTTTAAATATAAGGAAAGACTTGCTGAAGACATAAGCTGCAACTCTCTTATGGAGAGTCTTATTCAGGATACTGTGTTCTCAATCCCCACAGCCACATTAAAGGTAGTGGGCTGCCAGGTTACTATTAAAATTTCTATACCTTCATCTGAGAATCACAGGGTGGGCTATATTAAACACCACACACAATAGTTAAGAAAAGCGATACTCCCCCTGCCATAGATTAAAAGGCCATAGATTGTTTGTTAAATGCCTGCATGAACAGGAATGTTTTTGCTTGGTGCCTTAAAGATATGTAACGAAGGCGCCATGCAAGCCTCCCTGGAGACAGCATTCCACATGCTCCAGGCCAGTGGTATAATTCTCTAACTTTCCACCCAGCTACATCATTAGCCACAGCTGTCATCCATGGGTAACTTTACCTGTCCCAAAGGTGGTGTCTGAGTACGTGGTGGCTGTGCACTGGGAGGAATCATAGTTATCTGGGGCTGAAGCTTTGGCACTTGGTTTTTGTTTATTAGGAAAGATTGAGCAGGCCTCAGGCTAATCTGTGGAGAGAGAGAAGAGGTTAAGAATTCTGTAGTAAGAGTTCTGTTAAGTGTTGTAGCGAGAGTTGCACGTTATCCACAAGCATTTAATAAGCCTCAGCAACAGCATGACTAAGTAGGGAACTAGTTTTGAGGGAGATGCCATTTTACCATGGCCCTTTATGCCCCCAACCATTATCTGAAACTTTCAGTGTACTTCAACTGCTCTTTCTTTATGAACATATTGCCCTCATATCTCATAATCTTGTTCATAGGACACTGGAGGCTCCCGGGGGAGGGGAGAAGGAAGAAGAGGAAAAGGGGCAGGCGGAAAGAGAGAAAAGAGAAAAAAGTTAAGAGGCAGAGGTAGGGAGGGAGTTCCAGCATTGGTCCTCATAATAACGCGTCTTTTTATAATCATCGGGCATTTCATTTAGGACCAAGTCTTTTCAGACTTAAGTGTATACCTCATCTGCATTAAGCTGTCCTTTCTTAGAAAACCGTGGCGGCATATCCTTGGACGACCCTTGTTGTTGGGATAGAAGTCCCTGATTCTGATTATGGTATAGTTGGCTTTGCCCCTGTTTTCAAGGAGAGTGAAAGGGAGATGAAGACCACCACATCCCAGTACTTGCTCTTATTATATAGTGTTAAGTGTCTAAAGTACTTCACGTGCATTCTTTACAACAATACTGTTATGGTCAGTATTATCTTCGCTATCAAGAGATAATAACAATTCATTTCAAAGCAAGGAAGTAATGTATGTTAAGCTACTTTGGAGATCATTTTGATAGAGTATAAATATGTGTGATGCAATGGCTTGTTCAAGCATGGCAGAGGTGAAACACAACCTGGAAACTTTTTGGTTCACAGCTCAATCTTTACAACCACTAATGCTCATTCATAAGATACAATAGTTACTTCAGACAAATGACAGCAGAATTTTAGTTTTATCAATTGTGGAACAGAAAACCTACTACTTGAGTAGGAAAGAATTAATTGTTAAGAGGCTTCTGTGAAGCTTATTTAACATTAAGCAACGTATTAAATTACTTATCCTTCTTAGAGGAATTTGCAAGAATCAGATGCGTAGTATTACTTTCACTAAGATCACTTACTGGATTTTTCAAAAAGGATTTGCCTAGTTCTCCAAACTGGGATTGAGCAGGGGCCATGAGGTGTCCCCCATGGCCATTGAAAAGTTGATTTGACCGATGTCGCCCCATGGTGGGTGAAAATCTATCTTGAATAACTCCTGGACCAGTACCAATTCCGCTACCTGTTTAATAAAAACAAACAAACAATCAGACTACAGTATCTTAACATAGCTACATAAAGTGCATTGAAAAGATATTATTATTTTCTAAAGTTGAAGGAATTACCAGGCATTTGTCCAAACATATCAGCAAGCCCTCCAAGTGGATCCCTGTCAAGTTTCATCCTGGGTGGCATGAACGGTCCCTCCAGAAAGAAGTCACTTCTCATCCCTTGAGACATAGGAGGAGGAATAAAAACTCCCAGATCCTTAAAAACAAAATGTTAAATTATGTAATTAAGTTAAAACAGGAGATCCCAAGTCTATAAGTAGATACCCACTGGGATAGATCCAGATATAAGCACATGTAATAAAGGCTCGTAGAAGCAAACCTCCCTGCCTCTCCTCACTGTGGCCACCCCAAAGGTCAAGTAACCCCAGCTGAATGGGGTGACATGGCACAGCTGATTTCCAGTAGCTGAGTGGGGACAACTAGAGCGTGAGCTCTGCCCATGGAATCAGTTTTCATCCGATTTTCAGGTAACACCCCCCACCGTCCCGTTCCCAATACCACAGCTCATCCTATTCAGCAGGGTTCCTCAACCAGACAGCAGCATGTCTGTTGAGCCACATACCTAAGTACAGCATTTGCTTAGATAAATACGTACTTTCACTGCATCTTGACGGATTTGATTGATAGTCTTTGGTCCATTGTCAAGAAAAGCTTTGCGAGGAACCCAACGGTGTTCTCTCAACTCCACAGTATCCTTAAATAATAAAGAAACAGAATATTAAGTTCAAGGACATATGCCAAAAATACATAACCTGCCAAAATAAACAATTTTATGCTCTTACCTGCAGCAGGAAACGAATCCTTGCCGGCAATTCCTTACTCATCATCAAGGAGCGCATACGGGCAAAGTACTGATCCATTAAGGACTGTTGAGAGAAATTTGCAATGTGCATTCAAGTGAAGGGCTTACAACACACATCATCAGAAGCCAGCCTCTTTAAAATTTATACAGAGATTGGAACCAGAACATTCTACGTACAAGTCTAAATAAGACCAGAGGAAATGCCTTGGTTCTGGCCTTCAATTTTTCCTAGTTAACAGTCCTGCTGTAAAGCAGTTATTTACTACTGAACGTTTTACAGTGCAAGTTCACCAATGTCTACTCCAGACTGACATAGCAATACTTCTGCACACAAAACCTAAGAGCATAAACATAAAAACTACAAGACAACAACAAACCTATGCAATTTAGGCAATGCTTACCTTGGCTTTTGCATGGTCTAGTCTAGGTCCTACTGTCCTCATTATCTGACAGAGGCACTCCAAATCCTCTCCCATATCCTTGAGTTGGACTCTCTTCTTCTTTTCCAAAAGCTGAATTTTTTAAAGCAAAAGAATTAAAATTGCACCTACTAACTCGTTTTTGTTACCATTTCAGTACATTTCACATAAAGTCTCACTAAACTAAATATCAATGCTGCCAGTTATTCTTCCACATATAATTATAATTTTCTACCTAAATGAAGAAAAAGCACCACTTACTGTTTTGATGCACTTATGAAGGATAGATTCATGAATAAGATCAAGCTTGCCAAGTTCTCCAATGAATTTGATGTTTCCCAGCATCTTGATCTTAGCAATGGCTCTCTGTTCCTCCTCCTCGGGGAGGAGGGGGGCATCATGCTTATCATAGACTTTAAAAAAGAGAGAGATAAGAGATGTTGTTCTGTTTGTATAACATATAAAGCGAAACAGTAATTACATTAAAATTATTTTGAAGCCTTACTATCAACATTTCTGGTGCGGTTTTCAAATTCATCCTGAAGTTTAGAAATTAAGAGGCGTCTGAATGTCTAGAAATAAAAAGGCAGTAATTTAACACCTTGTAGTTACACAAAACTAATTCTCACATTGGCATTAGTCTGACAGACGTTTGTACTCACTGTGCTTTGCTTCTGTCCTGGATGACACTCTGCTGATGGGCCATCAAAGTTGGGTGCATCTTCTGCCAGTCGCAGACATAGTTGAGCATATAGCGAGCTATATTTTGGCTCTTCAAGGGCTTTGTCTACGATCTAGAGAAAAAGGCTTTCCCGAGTTACTTGGAAGAACCAGAGTATAAATAACTCATCAGCAGCAAATCCCATGTTGCTTCATTTGTGCATGATATGCTAAGTGCACAGCTGCAGGTTCAACACCACCCTTTCCCTATCCCCTCCCAATGTTAGCAATCAGTGCAATGCAAGCATATTGGCTATTCACTAAATTCCGAGACACAAGGCTTGCTTTGATGTGACTGTAGCACACACCCATAGATACCCTAACTCTGGGATCCCACAATGAGTAAGAGAAGCAAAGAGCTGGCTTTTATTTGACTGGTTGCCAGACTGCCTTAGCAGTGCCCCATACTAGGCAAATTATTTTGTTGTTTCTCAACTGGCGAGGACAGTTGTGGGATACCAGATAACTATACTCTTGCCTCCCCCTCCATCCAATGTTGTCATAGAACTGGATGCAGAGAGGTTGGGATATTGCTGTGGAGCTACACTCATTGCTCCAATACAGTGCAAGAATAGTTCCTCAAGATGTAAGATAATGCAATGATAAAAACCTGAAAATTTTTGTTCCCAAGAACTAAAATTGTTTACAATAGTATCTCATCTCAAATAGTTATAAAAGGGTTATAACCATTTTCTGTTTATGCAAGTCAAATTACAAACTAATCTGGTTTACTTGAGTCTCTTCTATGAGTGGTCACAAGGATCATTGTATCAGCTCATGAAAATGCAACACTACTTGCTAAGTGAAGAAAGGTTGCAAGCACAGATAAACACAGTGGTTGCTCAGACAACCACTGACCAGACCCAAAGTTGCTGTTTGTAGAAATTTAATTTGGGGTGTAGTTCCTCTTTAGAACAACTTTATTTCACAACAGAAGCATAATTGGATTGGATGAAAAGGTCTGTGATGTTTTGAGTCCTCCTGCTATCCCCTTTAATGGACATTAGATAAGGGACTCTATCCAATCTAAATCGAGCGAGGAACAGTGCCTAAAGCTGTTCTAGATGTGTAACTTTCAAGCTTGTCCCCCCCCCCACGTTACACCTGCATTATATGGTAGAACAATTACTTTTTTTAATCATAACTTTTCTACTAAGTGTATATTCACTTACCAGCAGTATGATCCCCTTTAGGATGAGCTTAGACTCTACACCCACATTGAGGAGCTCAAGGCATAGCTTGTCAAACTTTTCAGGAGTAAGCTTATTTAATATGCTGAAAGTAAACAAAACAAGGAAACTGTATAAGCATCTCTGCAGAATCCCTTTTTTATAGCTTTGTCTATTATAAAGGTAAAGAGACCCTGACCATTAGGTCCAGTCGTGACCGACTCTGGGGTTGCAGCGCTCATCTCACTTTATTGGCCAAGGGAGCCGGTGTACAAGGGTCACGTGGCCAGCATGACTAAGCCGCTTCTGGCGAACCAGAGCAGCGCACGGAACGGCGTTTACCTTCCCGCTGAAGCGGTACCTATTTATCTACTTGCACTTTGACGTGCTTTCGAACTGCTAGGTTGGCAGGAGCTGGGACCGAACAACGGGAACTCACCCTGTCGCGGGGATTTGAACCACCGACCTTTTGATTGGCAAGTCCTAGGCTCTGTGGTTTAACCCACGGCGCCACCCGCGTCCCTTTTGTCTATTATAGGTGGCTTTAAAAAATGTTTAGGAATCCATAGCCAGTACTAGCTTTTCCTAACAGTTTGTGTTCCAATGCAATTTTTGCAGGAAAAGTTGCAAACATATTGTGTATTCTATCTATTTTGTACTGAGCTCGCATAAATAAAGCTTCCATCATCAACTCGCTGAGGCGGTGTGGTGGCACCAAATATAGAGCTACTCAAAAACTAAGTAGATTACAGTTCAACTTCTGTGAAGGAACATGATTATTGCAGGTTTAAAACCCCACGGTAGGACAGGCTGAGGACAGCGAAGGATATAAGAAAACTAAGTTACAAAGATGCTGAAGCAAGGGAGTATAGCAGATAACAAAACCAAAACTATAGTAAGGACAGATGAATATAGCTTGAAACAAGCAAGAGACGACTTGGGCAAACCTTCACAACATTTAAAGCCAGGAAATATGCTAAGGGCAGGAGGAAAAGAATTAGATCAAAAGATAGGGGCTGGAATTCAATGCCACACGCTCACAATCCCCCTCTCCCTCCTGTGCACTGTTCTAGGGTTTGTTCCAACCCATGTGTCAATTTTCAGAGCCCAGTGGGCATGCAGACAAATGAGAAATGAGAAAACCCCATTGCAAAAGCACAAGTATTTGCAAAAGGCTTTCACTGACGGGCCTGGTTAGGTGAATCCCACCTATGGTAGTCAAGAAGTAGGTGATGGCAGTTCTCTGAACGGTCCTACTATTGCAGCAGTCAAAAAAGCGTAAGATAGGAGGCACATCCCTTGCTTTGTGTGCCTGACGGGTGGGGTACCTGTCAAAACTCTAGGCTAGCTTAAAGTTTTTTAGATGGGTCTTGGCGCAGGTACAGAATCCATTTAATAGACTGCACAAAGGTCATGCAGAAGAAGCAATAATCTAAATAAACCATGGATGGCAGAGACATGAAACTACTAAATGCAAGTGCCAAGGAGAATGCGGGACCAGGGCAAAACTGGAAGATTAAGTCTGGCACAGTATGGGCAACCTCTAAGTGTGCAGCTTTCAGAACTGTGGGCTAGGACGCCTGAAGGCACAACAATTTTAGATCTAGGGCCTACACCATGCCAACACATGTTGTTTTTACCCACCAACCTGACCCTAAACCAACAGCAGCTCAGTAAAAGCTTTCTAGTGTTGCTTTCTGCCTGAAACTGAGTGTCAAAATGATTGTCAAGCATCCTAGGAGGTCACTCAAGATCGGCTGCATTCACCTTGGTGGGTCATAACTTGGGCATGCCTGATCCAAGTGTCCAACAGGGAATACTGCCAGTAATTGCTGCAGGATTGTGATCTAACCAAATATGATTTAAAACAAATGGCCAAAAAAAAAGCAGCACATCGGGAAGTGCATTTCACATATTGATCTGAAGCTATCAGCCGATTCTTGGCCATAGGCTTCTACTCACAGTTCCTTTTTCTCAGAACTTACCCTCTTACTTTCCTGAAGATTGCATCGTGTCTTTCTTTGTCATTTGCGGAGTCGTCATCTCGTCTAGTGCTTCGTGAAGGAATCCATTTCTGAGCGTTTTGCCCTGGGGTTTTCCCCAGGAACTCGCTTTATTTTGTAAACAAAAGAATCAAAGGTTAGAACTCATATGTTCCCATGTTAATTCAGGACACTTAAGTTCAACTTAAAACTACAATCCACCAAGACCAGCTTTCAAGACTGGATGACATTTCTACCACTCCCCTTTCCTTCTTTTTTACTCCACCTTCTTCAGCAGCATGGATCTCACAAGTAACATATCAACAGATGTGGAACAGAAGTATCATTTGAATAATTCCTGGTTTAAGTTTTCTTTCCAATTTACCACTCAACCAGACTGAGAAATTAACAGCTTTGCAAACTAAACCTTATGTTTCAACTTTTCTTCAATATCCCCAAATGTAGTTTCTCATTCATTTCATGAAGCCACGACCAAGGTAGTATTCAAAATACTAAGCTGACATACCTGTTGCCGGCAGTCTTGGGATAGTGCTGAGGTGCACCCCTACCTCCTCCTCCGCCCGAAGAAGCACTATTAGAAACAAAGTCCCCAACGTTTGACAGTTAATTATGAGTTTTTTTGCAACAAAAGCAACTTGTATTAGATTAGTATTTCAGAATCCAACCAACCCAAGGAGTTTTCCAGCAGTGGGACTAGTGATGGGGAAGAAACATCTTGCTCAGTGGCTTGGGCACAGTACTATTTTCTTGTGCCCCTTTGTATGGTTTTCTGACAGTTATATCCATGTGAGTTGTGGGCTACAGGTCTTTCCTATCTTGATTACACTATTAACAGGGGAGGAAAGGAGTAACCCTGTTGACAAACAAGCTGGCTGCTATTCCCTATGTCCTACAGACTCCCTTGTATAAGGCCTTGAACGGTTCAGTTGCACTAGTGTAATACCACTACTTGCCATGTACACTTGACTGCACTGTTTGCTTCCAACGGCAGATCAAGGTTGTTAAATAACAGAAGACATTAACAATTAAGCTGCTTTGTTTTTCCATCTACTTCACCATAAAATCTAGTTTTACATACCTGAAACGAGAAGCACCCCCTTCTGCAATCGCACTCTCCACTTTGGCGGCTTGACAATGAAGAATCTTCAAAAGAATAATAAATTGACAGGATAGGGAAAAACAAAACCTAGGAGACAATCAAAGTTTACATTGTAAGTTTCTGATTACCAAAGTCTCACTAGCAAAACAAAAACGATTAAGAGTTAAAGCCCAAAGCTGCAATCCTAACTCCACTTACCTGGGAGTAAGTCACACTGAATTCAACAGGGCTTACTTCTGAACAGACATGTCTAAGACTGCAGTATAAATCAATATACTGTATTGTCAATAACTTAGACCTCTCATCTTCTCTGATTAATTTCCTAGAATGTTACTGCCTGTCCATCTATATTTTGTGCACAACATAAATTCAAAACAAAGTCTGCATTATAAGTCTCTTCAAAATCCAGGAATCTCGATAAGTGACACACAAGAAAAACTACATACTGTATTTTAATTTTTAATACCCTGTATTGTAGCCTTATGAGAACCAAGAATCAAGTCTGTCTACAGAGGATATGTTTAATATGAACGGTTTAAACTTAAAAGAGGAGAAACTAACAGACAACAGGTCATAAAACCTCTCCCCCCCCAAACAGAGAATGGAAACCATTGTAGACACTCTCAAACGGACCTCCTTTGCTACGACACCTAGCATTAGGCTCTCCGCCCTGCATAGCCCCATCTGGCTTCCAGGAGGCTTACTCCCGAGTAAAGCCGAGATCGGAGCCTTCATTCATGTAGCGCCACATCAGCGGCACACGTGGCTCCCGTCCTCCCAAGGCGGCGGCCTAGCCTTAAAACCGCGTGCGAGACCAGACGGCATGGCTACTGCCAAACAAAAGGCTGCGGAAGCGGCCCACCCACCCGATCCCCCAACAGGCACGAGCCCGCCCCAACCCCCGTCCTCCCCAACCCACCCCCGGCCCTTCCCTTCCCGCGGGCCGCAGGGCGCCGCCCGTTTGCAGGCTCGGCGCCCATCCGGAGACTAGGCCCGCTCTTTGTTCTCGGCGGCCAGACATAACCCGGCCAGCCGCTGCGCTGACTGAGCCCAAAGGGCGGGGGACGGGACTTTCCCGGGGCAGCAGGGGATGGAGACACGTATTAAGATGAGGGGGCCGCCGGGTGGGGCTGGAGGCAGCGTTTCTCCCAGTCCCACAGAATAGGAGGGGGGGGTCTCCGAAAATGAACCACCAGGGGTACTACTCTCCCTCTTCCCCTTCTGCAGCGCATGAATAGATTAGGAAGAGCCACCGCAGCACATCAGCGTCGCACCTTCATCGCGCGACGCCGGCTGCTCTCAGACAAAGGCAAGGTCTTCCCAGACGCCGGCTGAGGGAACCGGGATGCCAGCGGCGGCCGCCATTTTGCGCCTCAGAGCGAACGTGCAGCAGCGAGGACAAGATGGCGGCAGTTTTAGGCAGCGGCCATTTTGCGTGTCGGCAGCCTGGTCCCGGCAGCGTTCCTCGTTTCCCCACCCGCAATACCGGCGCCGGAGCGTTCCTAGTTACCAGTGGAGAGGGCTCCGTCGCCGCGCGCCCGCAACCCACCACCTTAACCGACAACAGAGATCCCCTCACCTTCCCTAGAGTCTCGTCAGCGTCCCCAGGACCGGCGGCGGCGAGGGCTGGGGAGAGGCGAGAGAAGGGAGGGGGAGAGGGAGCCGGGGATCGGGGCTGGGGTAGGGAGGGGGGGAGAGCGTAAATGGCAGGACGGGCCTCCGAGTCACCACAGCAGCCACCGAGCGCTTCCCTCCGTCACCTCCATAGAGATCGGACCAACTCACCGCCGCTTCTAGCGCGTACTGAGACAGCCCCACTAACTTTATTACACAGCGCGCAGCCAAACCCTCCTTAGCATGCCGGCTACCAATCGCCGAGGGAGACTCTGCCAAGGCGGCCAATCACAAGGAGAGAAAGGGGCGGGCACAGAGCTGAGGAGACGGACGATGTACGGTTGGTTGACGCGAAGCAGCGCCGCAGTGCAGCACCACATTCACAAAGACGGGCACAGTCTCGAGTTAGCGTAGAAAACAACCTCGGGTGGCAGGTTGCGCAAATGGCGCACCGGGTCAATTGGGGCAGCCTGGATGCCTTTCTTCCCCTTCCCCATCACCGCGTTTCCTCCAGTAACAGAAACTGGGCGGGAGAGGCAGTTATGCCCGTTTCTGGCGAGCAGCCCGGCTATTTTCTCATTGTATCCCACCTCCCCGCCCGTATCCTGCGTCCAGTACTACGGAGATTTCCCTGGATGTGGTTTTCTGGCAAAACCGCCCCATGGCTTTGTTCTGATGCCTAAGAACTGCAGGATTAAGGCACTACATTAGGAAGTAGCAGTGATTGGTCATGTGCATGACCCGTGTCTGAAAATTAACCGTGGTCCGATGCTAATTCACAAGGATAGGTGAACATGGTGTGGGGGCATTTTCAGAACAATGTGAGTGTACCAGCGTTGAAGATCTGAAACCTATCCTTGCTCTGTTTAGTACTTCCTTCTGTGCCCAGTATCTGTAGTCATCGAAACTTATTTCATAGGGTTGAGCTGATGAACAGCATTCTAGAAAAAGTGCTCAAGGCTCCAGCTTTTGGCTCTTACTGCAAGTGCACTTAATAATGTATGAACTTAGAAAAAAATTTAATTTCAGCAAGGCTGTGCATCTATATTGGGCTCACTATCAAGGTGTTGAAAATGCCACAGGGTACTGTATAGTACTGCCTGCTACCTATCCCTTCTCCCACAAAATGGAAGCATTTTGAAAGGGGAAAAAAGAATAAATCCCAACTTCGTATGCTATGTTTTAAAGGCAAAATTTTGATTTTTAAAAATAAATAAATGTTGAATTGTACTATATGAACATAGGTACAGTGGTACCTCGGGTTACATACGCTTCAGGTTACATACGCTTCAGGTTACATACGCTTCAGGTTACAGACTCCACTAACCCAGAAATAGTGCTTCTGGTTAAGAACTTTGCTTCAGGATGGGAACAGAAATTGGGCTCTGGCGGCGCAGCGGCAGCAGGAGGCCCCATTAGCTAAAGTGGTGCTTCAGGTTAAGAACAGTTTCAGGTTAAGAGCAGACCTCTGGAACCAATTAAGTACTTAACCTGAGGTACCACTGTATTCCTGACAGAAAATTGCAATATCTTATCCTCTATAAAGTGACAATACATATTCAGTGTAGATTAAAATTATTGGTGACGTTCTCCTAACCATAGTTACACAATGATCCAAAACTTGTGCAATATTAGATGAATTCACTGCTCGTGTGACTCAAGAAGACATGAATCTAAATGTCTAACACATACCGGTAAATTGCAGTTGCGAAACAGAAATCCATTTTGTAACACAGTGCAGAGTGTCTTGTAGAAAACTTGTTCAGGTTCTAGAGTGTAAGGATGTTAAATACACTAGAATGTCCATGCAAAGAGTAGAAATAAGATATTCCTCTAGGGTTTTGTATAACTCAGTAGCTAAAGATACGTCTATATCTCAAAAGCTGTTCGCTTAAGGGAGCATTGATGATCTAGGATGGCTGGTGGCTCCTAGCTATAGCTTGCACCCTACTTGCTGGTATGGTCCTGCTTGCCATCTTCCCATAAGCATCTGGTTGGTCACTGCATTGTTGGAGTAGATGGGCCTTTTGGCCTGATCTAGAAGGGCTTCTATTATGCTTTTATGTTAACTAGAGAGAAATGTAGTCATCAAAGAAATAGAAATATGATATTTTGCAGTTGGCCAGCAAGAAGCTGAAGGCACCCTGTTTGCTTCTGGGGATTTTGCTTTAAATGTTAGCATTGGTTGTCTGATGGACTATGTGTTCTCCTATGTTCTGTTTGTAAACATCATTAGTCAGGACTCTTCCCGTCACAAGAAAAGTATCTTTTAAGAAGTTCTCTCTCAAAATTTACCACCATTTGGAGTAGTGTGGTATAAATATTTTGTTGTTCACTTGCCTTGCCACCTCTTTCTTCTTTACTCCTTTAGGGGAAAGAGGTAACGTACTCCCACAGGATTCATGTAAATGTCACGAGCACACTATCAAGCAACATGAAGGGTACATTACTTGCCCCTTGCTCTTTGGAATATGGTTTGCTGCATATGTTTAGATATCATTCTATTAGCTCCTGGATAAGTAGAAATAAAGCACTTTTCATATGACTCAGCAGTGGTGGGTGAACACCATCAAAATCTCTATACAACCTCCATTTGATATGCTTCCCTTACTAAATTTACCTACTTTACACACTCTGCTTTAAACAGTCCAGAAGTAGCCTAGATACAGAAATATAAGGTAAAGAGGAGGTTGAGAGGAGATATGATAGCCACCTTGAAAAACTAAAGGGCTGTCACAGGGAGGATGGAGCAAGCTTGTTTCTCCTGCTCCAGAGGCTGGTTCCCAAACAAATGGATTCAAGTTACAAGAAAGGAGATTCCAATGAAACATCAGGAAGAACTTTATGACAGTAAGAGCTGTTTGACTGGAATAGACACCAATGAGAGGTGGTGGCCTTTCCTTCCTCGGAGGATTTTAAACAGGCTGGATGGCCACCTGTCATGTATTATCTAGTTGAGATTCCTGCATTTCAAGGAGTTGGACTAGATGACCCTTGGGGTTCCTTCCAACTATACAATTCTATAAGTCTACAAGATTTTCAAAATTTTGATGGCTGGAACAGACTTTAAGATAGTTTTCAGATGATGTTGTTGGCCTAAAGCTATATAAGCACTGATTTTGTGTGTATGTGTGTGTTTAACTTGAATGCCACCCTTCATCTGAAGATCACAGAGTGGTTCACAACAGAAAAATACAAAAGGAGAACACAACATACACAACGAAACAAAAACAAACCAATAATTCCCCCCTGCCCCAACACATTTAAAAAGCCATAGAAAGTTAATCAGCCAAAGGCTTGGTTATAAAGAAATGTTTTCACCTGGTGCCTAAAGACATGTAATGAAGGTGCCAGGCGAGCCTCCCTAGGGAAAGCATTCCACAAACAGGGAGCACGATTTCTGTTCTCATCCTGGAGCAAAGTTCTTAACCCGAGGTACTATTTCTGGGTTAGTGGAGTCTGTAACCTGAAGTGTATGTAACCTGAAGTGTATGTAACCTGAGGTACCACTGTATTGCTACAAGCAAGCACTCAGAATAGTAAGCACCTGGGCAGAGGGGAAACAGAAATGCAATAAGAATAGGTGAGTAGTACCCATATTGGAGAAAAGAGCTAGTGTGGAAACACCCTTAGTACAATAACCAGACCAAGAGCAAGATCGTCCACATATTACAATGAAGGCTCTAATACTAAACACATTTACTAGGAAGTAAACCTGAGCACAATGAGACTTGACACTATTAACATGCTTAGGCTTGCACTGCAGATCACATAATATTCTAAAGACTGACTCATGCCATCTATGGCTGGAGAAAACATGATGCTGTATGTCAGGAGATCTTCCGCTTCTATCATAGTTCCTAAAATGTGGCTGACGTGACAGACTGGATCCCACCCACCCCTTAAAGTCAAAGTGAATTACTTTCTAAAAGCCAGCATCCAAATACATGACACATTGCTGAAGAATGGAAAATAGGATTCTGGCAAAACCACAAAACCTTAGCAATATCATAGAAATCCTATACAGTATGCTTGAGAAACTGTATATGGAAGAGTTGGCAAGATTCAGGTGAACTTGATTATTAATGACTGCACCAGCAATGTGCACCATGAAAGCAGACATCCCATTAATGTGGTCCTTCATTGATGCAAGAGTAGGACGCTGAGGGAAAAGCTATGTAGGCCTTAGTAAAGAGTTCAGAAAAGTTTTAAGTTTTATTAGGCATGTTGAACCTGTAAATATTCGGATGTTGGTAGACTCCAACCCCTATCAGTCACAGCATAGCCGGTGGTCAGGGATTTGTAGTTCAATAACATCTGGAGGACCACAAGTTCCTCATCTCTGATGCAGCACATGGGAAAGGGTAAAGGTAAAGGTACCCCTGCCCGTATGGGCCAGTCGTGTCCGACTTTAGGGTTGCGCGCTCATCTCGCTTAAGAGGCCGGGAGCCAGCACCGTCCGCAGACACTTCTGGGTCACGTGGCCAGTGTGACAAAGCTGCAGCTGGCGAGCCGTTTACCTTCCCGCTATAAAGCGGTACCTATTTATCTACTTGCACTTAAGGGTGCTTTCAAACTGCTAGGTGGGCAGGAGCTGGGACCGAACGACGGGAGCTCACCCCGCCGCGGGGATTCGAACCCACCGCGCCACCCGCGTCCCGAGATGGGAAAGGGTACCTTTGTGGAATAAAACTAAAAAGAAAAGGCTCCAGCGCTCATAATGAAACACTGTATTGTAGCTCAATATTGTTGCACACCACCTCAGTCTCCAAGTGGTATGAAATTCCAAGGGTTTCAGGTGCTTATTGAGAGTTTGTTTCCTTTTGGGAATGAGGAACAGTGGAGATGGTGGTGTCTTTAAGATATATGGCTTACTTACATATATATACAACCTGAGCATTGGATGGAGGGGTTCACAGAATCAACACCCAAAAGCGTCTTGTTTCTCCCATAGCCACAGCCTTGGATTCAAGCAGAAATCAAACATTGCCTTTCCAGCCTGCAGCCTTTCTGCATCCAACTTCTAACTCACATAACGCCTTTCCTGGCCTCTCTACTCATCTGTTGAGGGAGGGACCTGCACCCATTTGCCATCTCACACCGAACCCACTTTGGAGCAAAACACTCTTACTAGGAGCTTGAAAACCTTGTGAGTTGATTAGATTTTAAGGAAGTCAAGAACTAGCTTGAAAAAATAGAGCAATTTAATAATAATAAAAATTCTCTCCACTTCTATAAAACACTTCTTGAACAATTCAACACAGATGTGGAGAGAAGGGGGGAAAACCAAGAAGTGTTTTATTCCAAAACAAACTAAACTACTATAAAGAGCATTACATCAGTGAGCACCAGAACCTAATCTCTTTTATGTTTTGTTCATTTGAGATACTTGTTTCCTGATTTTTTTTGCCGACCTATGTGGTATACCACCAACAGACAGATGTGGCTTGAGCATGCTAAACAGCTGGAGATAAGTCAATAAGACAAAAAGACAAAAAAAGTCATTAACAATATTTATGAATATAATGAAAATGTTGAATGACATGCAGCAAGTACAGACAACTCTATGGATCAAATCTGAACTCCTGTCCCACAAATTGCTAGTACTGTACAGAGTACATCCCCTCATACTATAAATGTGAAGGAAAATAAACTTGCATGAATGATAACAGGAATGGGGGGGTATAGTGTGGCAGACAAATTATATTGTCTTGGGTATTACTACAGTGGTACCTCAGGTTACATACGCTTCAGGTTGCATACGCTTCAGGGTACAGACCCCGCTAACCCAAAAATATTACCTCGGGTTAAGTACTTTGCTTCAGGATGAGAACAGAAATCGTGCTCCGGCGGCGCGGCAGCAGCAGGAGGCCCCATTAGCTAAAGTGGTGCTTCAGGTTAAGTACAGACCTCCGGAACGAATTAAGTACTTAACCTGAGGTACCACTGTATCAGATTTCTGTGAATAGGACTCACAATACCTTGCCAAAGTACTGTATTGGAATTGCCTGAGGAGTATTAATAGCCTAGGATATTTGACAGATGTGTCTCCATTGGAGCCAATTGTTACACAATGGGTGCCATTTCTTCATTCTTTTTTTATAAACAGGGCCACTCTGGATTGTTCAAACTAGAAACAAACCTTAATCAGACAAGGTGGTAGGGGGCATATCTTCGCCCTCTACAGAAGATACAACCTAGGCCTGTGAGTGAAGAGAAATAATTGAAACTACAGCTTGAGTTTGGAGAAAGAGGCAAGCTTTTGGGGAGCTGCCTCTTTCCGAGAAACTGATGTGGTGGTGCAGTTGATTTGATTAAGCTGTACCTCCACCCCTGCTCTACCTGCCTGTTTGTAAAGAAAGTCAAACACTACAAAATGCCAGAAACCTTCCGCAACCTCCTTCCAGAGGAAGCTGAACCCGGGTAAGCATTGCACTTCTGAAATGTCTCACTGCACAGACGTGTGGAGAATGCAACAACATTGATTTTTGGCTGTTATTCTTACGTAGTTTATTTATAGAATTTGTGTCATTGATTGATTGATTGATTGATTGTAAGCTTTCTTGATCACCTTATTTTATGTGAAGGCCAGGGTAACGTTTTCCTACATAATATATGAAGAAGAACAATGTGGGGTAGATAGCAGTGTGCTCTCAAAAGGCAAGGGTTTTTGCCCTGCCCCTTCCTTCAAAGGAGTGTATCAAAAGATCTAGTTGCTGATCAGAGACATAAAGGTTTCTATAGAAACTGATGAAGCTGAGGAATTCCACAAAATATCCCACAAGACAAAACAAAAGTGTGTGTGTGGGGTGGGACAGAGCAGGAAAAGGGGGTGGGGCAGAGTCTCCTGGACACAGGGCATTAAGAATGCTTTTACCAGGCTGACACTTAGCGGGATGTGGGTTCTGGTCTTTCTCTCTACTACAGCAGACTTTAGTTTTTAGGCAATATAGTGACAATAAAAATAGCATCCAATGTGTTTGTCGGCTTGGGAAGTACAATCTCCCCACAAACCTAATCCTCCTAGTGACACTTACTCCTAAATAAATGCATAGCAAGCAGAAATGACTGCAGCAACCTACTAGCCACCTATCTGCAAGATGCAAAACATAGCAGATTATTTATGCATATAATCAAGCAAGCCAGTTACTTAACATTCCCAAGTACTTGCACAGTGAGAAGCTGCCTGAATGACTCAGCAGGATATTTTAAACCATCAGGATTTTTACCACCTCCCATAATGTTTATCATTACTTTTAAAGACTGAACAAGCAAACATTTCCTTTTGAAATCCAAAGTTCTCAATGTTTCTACTAACTTTCTGTCACTTGCTGTACCCCTCCCGACACCTATAAAAAATAGGACAGCTAAGCTAGCATTAACTCCTTGTTTACCATGACCCAGAGCCCCACATGCAACTACTGTATTCACAGGCAGCTACAGTAAGACTGACAACTTTTTTTCTGGCTTTGCTTTGGTGCTTTTAACAATGGTCCATCAGGCAGAAATCCAGCAGGTGCAGTTTTCATTATCAGTGTGTCTGTATGCTGGGAAAAAATTATCCTGCTGATTTCTTCCTGTTCAATATAGTTTGTTAAGGGTGTTGGGAATTATAGCTCTATGAGGGGCAAATTACAGTTGCTGGAATTTTTTGGGGGTAGCCATGAATGGCATACACATGTTTTAAAGTATGGCGTGCATGCAAAAGCAAGGCCAAAGAAAAATAATTGGCAGTTTGAAATGCTGATTGCTTATTCGCATCCTAACAATCAGTACTGTTATTGACATTAAAATACGTTGTCTCAGGAGAGTTTATGTTTAAGTGGATATTCAACAGGGCTGTCTTGGTATCTTTTAGTGAGGCTGATTTCCGGAGCCTGTGAAGTAATTATAAAAATCCTTCAAAGATGTTCAGAGTGCGATTTCTTTGCCACTGACTCAGAGTCATCTCCTACATAACTGGGAGCACAGTGGTACATTGGGTTACAGATGCTTCAGGTTACAGACTCCGCTAACCCAGAAATAGTACCTCGGGTTAAGAACTTTGCTTCAGGATGAGAACAGAAATTGTGTGGCGGCGGTGCAAGGGCAGCAGGAGGCCCCATTAGCTAAACTGGTACCTCAGGTTAAGAACAGTTTCTGGTTAAGAACGGACCTCCAGAATGAATTAAGTTCTTAACCTGAGGTACCACTGTATAAGTATGGTCTTTCAGGCAAGAGAGCCTGACTTGCAAGCAGACTTCAAGCCCTGGCAACTTTTCATTTAGATGTTAAGCACTGACTCTCTGTGAAATCAATAAGGTCTGGTCAATTAGTATAAATGGTTTCTAAATGGACGTTTGTGAGGTTGGCTAATAAATCGGATCTAAGCACTTTGAAAGGACTAGTTTGTGCAGTGATCCTACATTGTCCACAAAAGTATCTGGTGGACCACATGTTCCCCCTTTTGGAGCAATAATTTCAAAAGCATTTATGTATTTTGGGGACAAAGGAAGGTGCCCAAGGCAGGGTGTCCCAAACTTGGGTCTCCAGCTGTTTTTGGATTACAATTCCCATCAGACCTGACCACTGGTCCTGCTAAAACAAAACAAATTCCTTCCAGTAGCACCTTAAAGACCAACTAAGTCAGTTCTTGGTATGAGCTTTCGTGTGCATGCACACTTCTTCAGATACACTGAAACAGAAGTTTCCAGACCCTTCTATATAGTGAGAAGGTGGGGAGGGGTATTACTCAGAAGGGTGGTGGGAATGGGTGATTGGCAGATAGCTGTGATGAGCCTGTTGACGACTCTTAACGACTGCAATAGGTCTTACAGGAAAAAGCAAGGGGTGAAAAGGTGAAAAATGGCTTTGGTGAAAAATGGCTTTGTCATGTATAATGAGATAAGAATCCAAGGTCTTTGTTCAGACCAGGTTTCTCCATGGTTTTGAGTTTGGTGATAAGTTGTAATTCAGCAGCTTCTCTTTCCAGTCTATTTCTGAAATTCCTTTGTAGTAAAACAGCTACTTTGAGATCTTGTATAGAATGTCCTGGGAGATTGAAATGTTCTCCTACTGGTTTCTCTGTCTTGTGATTCCTGATGTCCGATTTATGTCCGTTTATTCTTTGGCGTAAGGTCTGGCCTGTCTGTCCAATATAGAGAGCTGAAGGACACTGTTGGCATTTTATGGCATACACAATGTTAGACGATGAGCAATTAAATAGTCCCGAGATGGTATGTGTGATGTTGTTGGGGCCAGTAATGGTGTTGTCCGGGTGTATGTGGCAGCAAAGTTGGCATCTGGGTTTATTGCAGGGTGTGATGGCCTGGGATTCCGATTCAGAGGATGAACCAGAGGAATCCCAGCCTGCACAGGAGTCCCCGCCTCCAGGGCCGGCTGAACTGGGGCAAGGCCTAGATGCTGAAGAGCCTGCACCTGTGGCAGAGCACCAGGAGCTGGCCCCAGGTGAAACCCTTCAGGCCCCAGAGGGGCTTGAGGACTCAGTGGCTACAGGTGAGCCTCCTCCAGGGCCCAGTAACCCTTCGGCCTCTCCTGATCTGCAGAGGCTTAGGGCAGAGAGGCGAAGGGAACTGGTTGCTCCCAGGAGGAGTGCTCGCCTTAAGGCCAGAGGAGGCGGGGCTCCTGGGGGCCGGGACCGCCCCTGGCCTTAGAAGAGGATAAAAGCCCAGTCAGCCCGGTCCCAGGTTGCGGGAGCAACGTCGTTGTTGGCTTTGGACCTTCCTGTGTTCTTGATCCCTGCTTGGCCTCCTGTTCCTGACCATCCGGTGCTCCTGTTCCCTGCTCGGCCTCCTGTTCCTGACCATCCGGTGTTCCTGTACCCTGCTCGGCCTCCTGTTCCAGCGTTCCTGTTCCCCGCCCGGCTCTCCGCCTCGGACCTCGCCCCTCTTCGTGTGGACTCAGACTACGCTCAAGGTACCTTTCCCCCGGGTCCAGCACAGTTTGCTCCCGCCACACCCGCACTCCCCCTTCGTTGGGGTGCGTTCGGGAAGAGCCAGAGGCCATGGCTGACCAGGTGGCTGCGCTGGTGGCTTTGGCCCAGAAGAACCAGGCCTTGACTCACACCGTGCAGCAGCTCAGCGACGCGGTTACGGCACTTCAGCAGCGCTTGGAAGCCCTACCAGCTCCTGGGGCCGACGCCCCGGCTCCTGGCAAGTACCCAGTGGCTTTGCCCGAGAAATTTGATGGAGCCCCGGCCAGCTTTCCCATGTTCCTCGCCCAAGCCAAGCTGTATATTCAGGGGCGAGCCCGGAACTTCCCTGACGACCGCACCAAGGTGCACTTTTTGATTAGTTTGTTAAAGGACCAGGCGGCCAAGTGGGCGTTGCCGCTACTCAGGCAAGACTCCCCCTTGCTGGCAGACTATACGGGGTTTTGCAATCTTTTGGAGGCCGCGTTCGGCAACCCCCAGAAAGGGAGTCAAGCCAACCGGGCGATTCGGCAGTTGAAACAGGGCGAGTCCACGGTGGCCGCATATACCACGGAGTTTCGGCTGTTGGCACAGGACTTGACCTGGAACGACTCGGCATTGCGGGACCAGTATCTCGAAGGGCTTTCGGACGAGATACTGGACCAGCTGGCCACAATGGAACGCCCCACCACGCTAGACACTCTCATTCAACGGAGTCTACAGATAGACGACCGGCTGGAGGATCGTCGCCAGGCCCGGGGCCGACGACACCTCCAGTTCTCGGCACCAGTTTCTTCCGGCAGCCCCACGGTCACAACTGAGTTATCGGAGGAGCCTATGCAGCTCGGGGCAGTGCGGCCACGCCTTTCCCCCGCAGAGAAGGTGCGGCGTCGGGAGGGGAATCTATGTCTCTACTGTGGCGGAAGTGGACACTACGCTCGGTCCTGCCCTGAGAAACGCCAGCCGCAGGGAAACCGCCAACCCCCAGTAGCTGATGGCCCTAGCTACCGGGGGTCCCAAACAGCGCAGAATGGGCCCGCACCAATGGACTTGCAACATCTTATGGTTCCGGTACGTTTATACCCTCCAGGTGGGCCCTGGATTCTTACCCATGCTTTGGTGGATTCAGGAGCAACCCGTTCTTATATGGACGCTGCTTTTGCTGCCCATCATCAGGTGCCACTTCGGAACAAGCCAGAACCGGTCCAGGTGGAAGCAATTGACGGACGGCTTCTACGTTCAGGAGCCGTTACTCAGGAGACCCAGCCCCTGGTCCTGTGTCTCCAGCAGCACCGGGAGTTGCGAACTTTGGACATTGCCTCTATGCCCCGGTTCCCCCTCGTGCTCGGGATGGACTGGCTGGAAGCTCACAACGTTCAGATTGACTGGGTCAAACGGACTGTGCACTTCCCAGACCCATGTTCCCATGCTCAATCCGAGACGCTGGCGGCCGCGCCCACGGAGGAGGCAGCACCCACGCTCCCAGCCGTGTACCAGGACTACCAGGACGTGTTCGAGGAACGGGGGGCAGACCAGCTGCCGCCGCATCGGCCTTTTGACTGCGGCATAGACCTCCAGCCCGGAGCGCCCTTACCAGTGAGTCGCTTATATTCTCTAACAGAGCCAGAGCGCGAGGCTTTGCAGGACTTCTTGCGCAAGAACCTGGAGCGTGGGTTCATTAGGCCTTCCACCTCGCCTACCGCGGCACCAGTGCTCTTTGTTAAGAAGAAATGTGGGGAACTTCGCCCTTGCCATGATTACCGAGCCCTGAACAAAATTACCATCCCAGACCGGTACCCCTTGCCCCTTATCTCGGAGTTGCTGGAGCGGGTGCAAGGGGCACAGGTGTTCACTAAGCTGGACCTCCGGGGGGCCTACAACTTGATTCGGATCCGAGCCGGGGATGAGTGGAAGACAGCATTTGGGACCCGGTACGGGCAGTTCGAATACTTGGTTATGCCTTTCGGTTTGTGCAACGCGCCTGCTGTGTTCCAACGCTACATCAACCACGTGTTCCAGGACTTGTTAGACAAGTACGTGGTGGTGTACTTGGATGACATACTGGTTTACTCCCGTGACCCGGCTCGCCATGAGGGACATGTCCGGACCGTGCTGCAGCGCTTGCGTGAGCACCGTTTGTACGCAAAGCTCAGCAAGTGCGAGTTCCATCAGCGGACTGTGGACTTCCTTGGACACCGGCTCTCTCCAGATGGGGTGCAGATGGACCCTGGGAAGGTGGCAGCGGTTCGAGAATGGGCGGCACCCCGGAACCGCAAGGACCTACAGCGTTTCCTGGGGTTCGCCAACTACTACCGGACCTTCATCGCAGATTATGCTCATCGCACCACCCCGTTGACCCGGCTACTGCGCCCAAAGACGCCGTTTTCCTGGGACAAGGAGGCAGAGGAGGCGTTTCAGGGGTTGAAGGCCTGTTTCCAGAGGGCGCCAATCTTACAACATCCTGACCCCTCTCGACCCTTTGTGGTGGAGACCGACGCCTCCAGTACGGCTCTCGGTGCCGTCTTGTCTCAACAGAATGGACCTGAAGCGCCACTCTTACCCTGTGCCTTCTATTCCCGCCAGCTCCTACCAGCGGAGCGTAACTATACTGTGTGGGAGCGGGAACTACTGGCCATCAAGGTGGCCTTTGAGGTCTGGCGCCACCATCTTGAGGGGGCACGACATCCGGTGGAGGTGAGAACCGACCACCGGAACCTGGAGTACCTCCAGACCACCCGCAAGCTGAACCAAAGACAGATCCGGTGGGCGTTGTTCTTTTCCCGGTTCCAGTTCCGGATCCGCTACATCCCTAGCTCTCAGAACCAGAAGGCGGATGCCCTGTCCCGGAAACCTGAAGACAACTCAGACACGGTACAGCAAGCAGAACCCACCACGATCCTACCTCCAGCTGCATTCCTGGCCACCCAGGAGGCGGAGCCACTGCAGGCTCGGGTGCGGATACAGCAGCGGGTCGACGCTTGGGCCCAGGAACGACTCCAGGAGCTGGCTGAAGGGTCCAGCCCACAGTATCCGGGGCTGGTCCTGCATCAGGGCCTTCTGCTGCACCACGGTCGTCTGTACATCCCGCCAGGGCCACTGCGGCTGGAGGTTCTCCGGATGGCCCATGATGCCCCAGCAGCGGGGCACTTTGGACGGTATCGGACCACCCATCTGGTCAGTCGTGAGTTTTGGTGGCCCCGCCTGAAGGCTGACGTGGCTCGATACGTTGCTGGTTGTGATGTCTGCCGGCGCGCCAAGGGCCCTACCGGGCGACCCCCCGGCCTACTTCAGCCATTGCCAGTTCCACCGCGCCCTTGGCACACGGTTTCGTTGGACTTTGTAGTGGACTTACCCCCGTCTCGTGGTTGTACCTGCCTCCTAGTTTTCTCCGACCATTTCACCAAGATGGTGCACTGCGCCCCCTGCCCATCTGTACCCACAGCCAAGGAAACCGCTCAGCTGTACCTTCAGCATGTCTTCCGCCTGCATGGCCTACCTGAGCGCGTGGTGTCCGACCGGGGCGTTCAGTTCACATCCCGGTTCTGGCGAGCATTACACCAGACCCTCGGGACAGAGGTCTGCCTCTCGTCAGCCTACCACCCACAGACCGATGGCCAGACAGAACGGGCGAACGCGGTGCTGGAGCAGTACCTCCGGTGTTACTGCAGCTACCAGCAGGATGACTGGGTCGACCACCTGGCATTGGCGGAGTTCGCCTACAACAACGCGGTGAATGCGTCCACCCAGCAGACCCCGTTCCAGGCCAGTTACGGTTATCATCCACGGCTGTTTCCAGATGTGCTGCCGGCATCCGCGGTCCCGGCGGTGACGGAGTGGCTTCAAGAGCTCCAGTCCCAGCAACAGCTTTTGGTGGAGCAACTGCACCAGGCCAAGGAAGAGTACAAAGCCCAGGCCGACCGCCACCGCCAGGTGGGGCCGGAACTTCGCGTCGGTGACCTGGTTTGGCTCTCCACTCGCCACCTCCACCCTTCTCGACCTTCGCGGAAGTTGGACGCCCGATTCACCGGCCCGTTCCCTATCGTGGACCAAGTCTCTCCTGTGGCATTCCGTCTCCGGTTACCCGCAACCCTGAAGGTTCACCCGGTCTTCCACAGGTCCCTTCTGAGTCCAGTGGCCCCACCCGACGAGTTCCACCCGAACCGTCCCCGACCGCAGCCAGTGTTGGTTCAGGGAGAGCCTGAGTACGAGGTGGAACGCATCCTGGACTCCCGATACCGCAGGGGAAAGCTGCAGTATCTCATTGACTGGAAGGGGTACGGACCGGAGGACCGTTCCTGGGAACCAGCGGCCAACGTCCACGCACCTGCCTGCCTCCGAGAGTTCCATGCGATGTACCCCGGCAAGCCGGGTCCGGACCCTCGGTTGAGGGGGGGGCCTGGGAGGGGGGATGGTGTGATGGCCTGGGATTCCGATTCAGAGGATGAACCAGAGGAATCCCAGCCTGCACAGGAGTCCCCGCCTCCAGGGCCGGCTGAACTGGGGCAAGGCCTAGATGCTGAAGAGCCTGCACCTGTGGCAGAGCACCAGGAGCTGGCCCCAGGTGAAACCCTTCAGGCCCCAGAGGGGCTTGAGGACTCAGTGGCTACAGGTGAGCCTCCTCCAGGGCCCAGTAACCCTTCGGCCTCTCCTGATCTGCAGAGGCTTAGGGCAGAGAGGCGAAGGGAACTGGTTGCTCCCAGGAGGAGTGCTCGCCTTAAGGCCAGAGGAGGCGGGGCTCCTGGGGGCCGGGACCGCCCCTGGCCTTAGAAGAGGATAAAAGCCCAGTCAGCCCGGTCCCAGGTTGCGGGAGCAACGTCGTTGTTGGCTTTGGACCTTCCTGTGTTCTTGATCCCTGCTTGGCCTCCTGTTCCTGACCATCCGGTGCTCCTGTTCCCTGCTCGGCCTCCTGTTCCTGACCATCCGGTGTTCCTGTACCCTGCTCGGCCTCCTGTTCCAGCGTTCCTGTTCCCCGCCCGGCTCTCCGCCTCGGACCTCGCCCCTCTTCGTGTGGACTCAGACTACGCTCAAGGTACCTTTCCCCCGGGTCCAGCACACAGGCTCTGGTGCCAGTGTCCGTGTTAGGTCTGGTTGTAGTATTATTGTGGGTTAGGAGTTGTTTAAGACTGGGTGGCTGTCTGTAGGCAATGAAAGGTCTTCCTCCCAGAGCTTGAGAAAGAGAACTGTCATTGTCCAGGAGAGGTTGTAGATCTCTGATGAGATCCCAGATGCCAAGTTTGGGAAACCCTGGCCCAACGAGATGGTGAACAGAGTCCTTCTCCTTGCATTACGTAGGTGATAGGGAATCTGCTGCAGCCAATCCATTTCTGAAGGGACAACATGTCCTCTGATATAGAATCATGGAATTGTAGAGTTGGATGCTGTAAGGCTTCTGATGTTACCCAAGTGGAGTGGAGCATGGCTGTACTGCAGCAGTTCCCAAGCAACTGGTGAAGAGGAACTCTAATGCTTATAGTTTCTGATGGCTCTGGTACATTTCAGAACCTGTCACAAAATGTTGTTACAGATGGCAATGTTACTGCACACCACTGCATCTGATTTACAGTGGTGCCCCGCAAGACGAACGCCTCGCAAGACGGAAAACCCGCTAGACGAAAGGGTTTTCCGTTTTGGAGACACTTCGCAAAACGAAATTCCCTATGGGCTTGCTTCGCAAGACGAAATGTCTTGCGAGTTCCTGCGGGTCCCCCCCCTTTCCCCCCCTTTTCCTAAGCCGCTAAGCCGCTTATCAGCTGATCCACTAAAAGCCGCTAAACCGCTAATAGCGCTAATCCGCTAAGCTGTCAATGGGCTTGCTTTGCAAGACGAAAAAACCGCTATACGAAGAGCCTCACGGAACGGATTAATTTCGTCTTGCGAGGCACCACTGTATTGACAAAATGCTTCCAACCACTTTGCAGGATGATTCAGATGATAAAGCTATGACAGGGTGAAAGAACTCACCCCAGAGTGGCTTGGTTGTCTGTTTGGGCCCAGAGAACATTCTCTGGAGTTGGACTAGCAGGCTACCAATCATGACTTGGGGAATCGTTAGAGCAGAAGACATGTAAGATCAACAAGATCACCTGGGGAAATTTTACTTGTAGCACCACACCCTACAGGATTACAGGGTGGTTACCTGAGAACAGACACTCAGTTGGTTGGAAAGTGGTGCTGATAACGCCACGGTTGCAGATTCAATCCCCTTATGGGGCAGTTGCATATTCCTGCATTTGCAGGGGGTTGGACTCAGGGTCCAACCTCAGGGTCCATTCCAACTCTACAAGTCTGTTATTCTATTATTTTCTGCCATTGCCCCTGTGGAGTGCCCTTCCCTCTGTCATACTCGAGACATCGTCTACTAGTTGCTTCAGACATCTTGTGAAGACATGTTTTCTTTGTGCAAGCTTTCCCTGACTCATAAGATTGGACCCAGTTATTACTGAATTCCTGTTTTAACCTTCTACTGGGCTGGATTCAGCTAACCCAGAGCACGAACAAAAGCCAGTGCAAGGACTCCTGCTAGCAGAATGGAGCTTCCCCCCCTCTCCTGCCTCCAAATCCACTGGGGGGGGGGTTGGGAGAACCCCCAGAACAGTACACAGTGGGAGGAGAAGGGAGATTGTTCCATCTGGCAAACAGAAATCCTTGCTCTGACAGAACGACCATATTAGCTGAATTCTACCCTCTGTTTTCATAATGCAGTTTTACTGTTTTTATTATAGTGCTTCTTTGTTTTTTATGTTATTTTTGTAAATTGCTTAGGGATTTAAAAAATATTTTAAGTGGTTTAGAAACTTTTGAATAAATAATCTCTCTCTCTCACACACACACTGTAATGTTTTCAATATTCAACTTCCACCCCTACCCCCAAGAAAGCATTTTACTTATATCTCCCCCAACATTTTTACCCCTAAATTGCAGCAGGGGGCAATCCTGATTTGGGGTGTAGTGAATGGGGAAGGAATATTTAACAATTTTCTCTCACACCATTGTCCCAATGAAAACTGTCCCCCCTCCAACCATTGGGGCTAAAGAAAGTGGAACTACCCAGTTGGCTACTGAGCAGTCTGGAAGCAGAGTTGTTACTTCTCTTCCAACTTAAAGCAGAAAAGCAATGGTTAGTACTGCTAAGTCATCCACTCCTGGAAACACTCAAACCTAAAATCTCTTGGCTGAGAGCTCACATGAGGATCTAATCTATTCCCTGATATAAATAGTCCCGTGTATAATAAACAAATCTAAACAGAGAACACTCTCTTCCTTTGGGGCCTTGCTTATAACATTTATTGAATTAGTCTGACTTGCTGATTGATTTCATTAAAGTAATCAAATACAGCATGTCTCCAACAAAAAATGCACAGAAATTCTGTGGATCTGATTAGTTAAAACTAAGATTGCTTCTAGATGGGTGTTGATTGTAGGATTGGTGTTCCTCAAGAACCTAAATGTTTTGCACTGTCCACACAACATTGTCATTGTGAAAATGTAAGCCTCCCCACCTTTGCAATTTTAATCCCAAATGGGCATTTTTGCAATAGCCCAACAACCAATTTTATTCCCAATTCTATTTAATATCTATATGAAGCTGCTGGGAGTGTCCATTATGTGTTTGTGGGCAAGATGCTTCCTATGTGCTTGAACATCAGAACTTTGTAACGTCTGAAGAGGGCTCTTGTAACATGTAGCTCAGCACAGCACATCATGGGATGAACCTGCATTGTTATAGTCAGAGGTGTATTTTGGTTTTTAAAAAAAGGATGTTTCAATATTCATATTTTGATAAAAATGCTAGGGTAGCATAAGAAGAAGAGGTGACAGCACTCCATGCCAGTGAGTACTGTCACAATAAACCCACTGACAATCATTTCACCCCTGCTGCGATCAGCCAAGGATATAAGGTGGGGTGGAGAAATGTGCTGTGTGATGATGCCATGTCATATGTTGCCTTGAAATTAGTCAGTATGAAGAAGAGGAGGAAAGGAGACACAGTGGCAGCAGCTCTGCATCTCTCATAATGCCTGCTTCTGCCTTTTAAATGCTTGTTTTACAAAATACATTTGGCTTCCTTTGCTTCCTATTTAAGGAGCTTCGCAATCATGCCATACTATATTTGTCAGCACTGTGCTTTTCCGTTCTGTCTTGGAATTGGTTACCTAGATACATAATGTGTTTCCGTTCTTTAAACATGTAAGCAAGCACGTAATTTGATTTGATAGATTCCCCCTGAAACAGAATACGTAACAATAATAAAAAGGGGAAAAATTAAGCTAAGTGCTGTCATAAAACAGTGACCCAGCTTGATTATTGGAGAGAGACAGAGAGATATGGAAGAAAAAAACCCAAGCTGCTAGCTAATGGCAAGATTAGTAAACTTTATAGGTGCTGTTTTCCTGCAGGCCAAATACCAAACATCTTACTAGGCTAGATCCTTTGGCAGCTACACAACAGGAAGGGGACAATTGCCCCTGAAAGAAGGAAAGAAGAACTAATGCAATTAGATTTTATTTGGCAGTTAGATTTTACTTTGTATGCTAAAGGAGTTCTTTGTCAATGTGTTCCAGTTCCTCAATTCAAAAGGACAGTCAGATATGTTGTTAGAATAATAAAGGATATGATGGACTCCCCATTTATAGATCATTGCAGCTGGTTACTGTTTTTAGTAACTGGGTTCTGGGTTCTGAACTGCTATGTGTGTAATGTACTAGGTCTCAATTGTTTAGGAATATTGTCCTCCATACTGCTTTTCGTAGGTCCTGTATTGGGGGTGGCTGCTGCTGTTTATTATTCTTTACTTATTTGTAAGAATATTTACCGTATTTTTTGCACCACAACACTCACTTTTTTCCTCCTAGAAAGTAAGGGGAAATGTCTGTGTGTGTTATGGAGCGAATGCCTGTGGGTGGTGGTGGGGATCTGCTGCAGTCGTGAGCAGAGGATCCATGGTTCCCCTTCCTTCCCTCCTCTGTGGTTACAAAGCATGGATCCACATGGATCCTCAGGATTTTTGCATTGGGCTACTCCAAACTCACTGTCAGATCACATGTCTGTGGCCACAGCATGAACCACAAAAATCATATATCCACTATTTCGTTTAGAATATTTTTTTTGTTTTCCTCCTCTAAAAACTACGTGCGTGTTATGGTCTGGTGCGTGTTATAGAGCGAAAAATACGGTATAAACCACCAACTCCTTAAGAAAAGTAATGGTGGTGTACAATAAAATAATTCAATCATCATAAAACTGTAAGATAAAAACAACAACATAACAAATGACCAACAAATCAAATTCATTTTCTAAAAATGCTTGATAAAGCAAAATTGTTCTCGGCAAGCAATAAAATGTCAGAATTGTAGCTGCCTGTCTGCTTTCAACAGGAGCAGTGTTCCAGATTACCAGAGGTCCGTTCTTAACCTGAAACCATTCTTAACCTGAGGTACCACTTTAGCTAATGGGGCCTCCTGCTGCCGCCGCCGCCGCGCGATTTCTGTTCTCATTCTGAGGTAGAGTTCTTAACCTGAGGTACTACTTCCCGATTAGTAGAGTCTTCTGTAACCCAAAGTGTTTGTAACCCGAGGTACCACTGTACCTCTATCTTAGCAGGTTTAGTTCCTGTGGAAACGAAATGAATATGAGAGAACTTTGAGGAAGTCAGGAAGGGCTTCTTCAAATGGTTGTTGTGATCTTGCTGTTGTATAAAGGACAAGGCGGCAGGGAAGCCAATAGGATTCCAAGGGCCGGTACACTGAGTGTGGATTGAGCCCCCTGCATCCTCATCCAGCTCCCATCTGTTGACAATAACTGGTGCTTATGTGCATGTAGTAACTTATCCTGGCCTACCTCGCAGGGCTGTTGCAAATATAAAAAGGGAGAGGAGAGGAAAATGTCCACAGCCTTGATCTCCTGGGTTGAAAAACAATACAGTCATACCTCAGAAGTTGTTCCAGAAGTCCATTCGTCTTCCAAAACGTTTGGAAACCAACGTGCAGGTTCTGATTGGCTGCAGGAAGCTCCTGCAGCCAATCAGAAGCCGCAGAAGCCCTGTCAGATATTCGACTTCCAAAAATAGTTCGCAAACCTGAACACTCATTTCCGGTTTTCAATCATTCGGGAGCTGGGGTACGACTCTATATACATATATGTCACACAGCACATATTTAAACTATGAAACACACTCTCACTGGATGCAGTGATATCCATAGCTGTCAACTTTTCCCTTTTCTTGAGAGGAATCCTAATCGGAATAAGGGAATTTCCCTTAAAAAATGGGAAACGTTGACAGCTATAGTGATATCCACCAACTTGGATGGCTGTAAAAGAGGGACTAAATATAATGTTATGAGTTTGTGGGGGAGTGGGGTGGGCTGTATGCCAAGACCCTTGTAATGTTTGGGTCTCCTTGTAATTCCTGGAATAGCCAAGCTAGCTTCCTGGTGAGGTAACAGCATAGGTAATGGGCCATTAAGGGGAACAAAGGAAGTGGCTCTGGGCTAGATGACAAATGGATGCGGTCCCCTCCCTCAACTGGCTGGTAGTTAAAATGACAAAGGCGATAGCTGAGAGTTCAGTGATGTGAGCTAGAAGCTAGAAGAAAAAGCTGCAGACTGGGAAGCCAGAGAAAGCCTGAGGGATGTTTGATTTCTATTAGTATCCAAGGCTGTGGCTATGGGAAAAGCAATGCCCTCCCTCTTTGGATGTTAATGCTGTGAGTCCCTCCATCATAGGCTCAGGTTGTTTGTATGTGTATATAAACCATATATCATAAAGACACCACGGTCTCTCCTGTGCCTCATTTCCAAAAGGAAACACGAAACCCTGGGTAAGGGCCTGAAACCCCTGGAATCTCACACCGTTTGGAGATTGGGCTGGCCTGCTACAATGAGATCTATCCATTGTCACAATGTTGTTTTGATGGGAGTACACCATGTTGTAGAACGTTTATAGTAAAAGAAATAAAATCTGGAACTAAAAGAATTCAGAATAGGGATGCACATATCACTTTTGTTATGTAGTGAAGTTTTCACCCTGGGCCAGCAGGGGGATACTGTAGATAGTTTTCACTCAGGTCTGTAGATAGTTTTCACTCAGGTCCACGTCAGTTATTTTAGGCGGGAAACTCTGGGTTATTGTTACTACAATTTTGATAGCCGGCTGCCTATAAAAGCAGGCCGGCTGAGCTGTTTGCTGTTCAGTTCTGTCCAGCTTGCAAGTAAAGAGCTGCTCTGGAGAAATCGCTGTGTCGTCTGCTATGTTTGCCCACAACTTAACAATTTTGTGTGCTGGATGTATATTGGGCACAAAAATGTTAGTTGAAACCTTGGATAACTTTGAGTCAATAATGTAAAGTGTTAGGACAAAATGAAGAAATTACAACAGATCATAGAATTGTAGAATTGGAATGGAACACAAGGGTCATCTAGTCCAACTGCCTGCAATGCAGAAATCTTTTGCCCACCGTGGGGCTTGAACGATCCTGAGCTTAAGGGTCTCGTGCTCTACTGACTGAGCGTAGATGCAAGCCTGTACTTTGCTTAGAGTAGTACAGACATGTTTCCTGCCAGTCTGAATATGGACAGAATTCACAACAGAAATTTAATGTGAACTCCACAAATATGACTATTATATAGGTCTTACATTCATGTTAGGAACCGATTAACAGAAAGCCAGTTTAAACTTACATAGGGAAACACCAGGAAACAAAGCACCTGATAAATATCTGTTCCGGAAGTGTAACAATTCAGACTGTAACTAGGAATGTTCATATATCTCAGGTGTTGTTGGACTTCCCTATCAGTCCAACCCAGCATCGCCAACAATCAGGGATGATGGGAGTTGTAGTCCAACACCCACCCACCCCTCCTGTAAATACAAATCTAGTGAGACATCTAGCCTCCATGATGACCTACTTTCTTAAGCACATTATTTCATTATTATTATTACTACATGAGGAAGCATTCAAACATGTGATCACAGTTTCAGTCTTCTGAATAGTACAGTTTAGCTGCAGGAGATGCATGCTGATCCTGTATCTTGCCTTTGACTAACAAGAAATAATAGCACACAGCTGTGCAGGAACGCTCCTCACCTCCTGTTGAATGCTTTAGCTCCAAATGAGAAACACAGCAGTATTCCTCCAGGAGGGGGAAAGGGATTCTAGGGCATTGCACCACACTGTGCCTAAACACCATTGTTTGGATGACATAGATAGTGCTGTTCTTGCCAGCGCTGAATAGTAAATAGCAGCTGAGCTCAAGGTGCATGGGACAATTAGTGTCTGGGTGAACTGAATGAGTGCCTCAGATCCCCTGAAAATGCCCCCATGCAGACATATTATGTAGAATTCAGCTTTGCCCCCTAGTGTTCAAGTTCAGCTTAGACAAAACAAATCAATCCCTGATGCTCGGCTGCGCTCACATCTGTTTCAAAGGTGTTGGGGTAGACCAAGCAGTAATGAAAACATTGCTGGCAGTGTGTTTTGGTCTGTGGGATTATTTTAGGCATGCTGTGCTGTTAATGCGTACAGTAGCTGCACTCTTAAACCTCTCTTTTCAGTTTACATTGTGCTGAGGTTTTTTGCATCACTGATCCAATCTGAAGGAATTGGCAAAAAACCTCCAGCTGTTTTCTACAGAGTGAAAATTCGGCATTAACTCAAAATGGCAAGTTATGTGCATTATACCTATTAAGGAGTTTAAGTTGTAGATGCTGCTGCAAAATAAGGGGTGTCTATTTTCTGCCTAGGCCACTGTCTGTGCATATAATTGCAGGATGGGGGATAGTAATGTCACTTGTGCAGAGGTTACAGCCATACAGTCTCTCCTAAACATCAAAGGAAATGTTCTCTGTGCTGGAACGGCAGAACTAACTTCAATAAACATTTTCAATCAAAACTTAGAGCAGACAGAGGCTGCAATGCTTGATGTATATAGGCGACATCAAGGGCAGATAATACCCTGATCCAAAACAGGAGGATCTGATTAATTAAGATAGTGATATAATTATGACTTAAGAATTTTTTAATTGTTCAGACAGATGCAAGCAGGACAAACTGTAGAGTTTTCATTAAAAACTCTAGTTTGTCTTCTTCTTTTCATTAGCCTCTGCAATGTGACAGAAAGGTCTCTTTCAAATGGAAGTAATGTGAACTGCGTGTGGATTGTTGAGTCTGAATGAGATGAAGCTCTTGCAGAAGTTTAGCATCATATAACACAACAAAAATAAAATAACGGAAATAAACCACCAACTTCCAGCTCCCCAAATATAGTAAGGTAAAGGTAAAGGGACCCCTGACCATTAGGTCCAGTCGTGGCCGACTCTGGGGTTGTGGTGCTCATCTCGCTTCACTGGCTGAGGGGGCTGGTGTACAGCTTCTGGGTCATGTAAATCAATCAAACGTGCAGTCAGCTTAACCTGGGAAAATGTACATGTACAAAGTGCATGTGTAGAGATCCAGGGACCCTTGAACAGGCAGACTTCTAGGTCACACACGCCCTATGTAGGCTCTTTTCCAAGCACGTGCTCTGTGTGTGTGGAGCCAGAGGGTGCTAGTAATAGAGATTCTACTTTCTGCTCTATACATATTCAAAAATGGTGTGAAGAGTATTTTAAGATGAGTTGTTGTGGGGAGAGGCAGAGGTGGAGTTGCTGAATGCTCTACAGAAGTTGTAGAATAAGATAAGAGATGCAGAGAGAAAAAGGAAGACTTGCAGGCTCTTGTATGTTCACATTAGTGGCTTAAAACCCAGTGAAGTTGTTCCCTCTTTGTTGCATCTGAAGCCACATTTGAACAGTGTTGTTCACACAAGAGTTGGGGGCGGGAATGTCTATACCTAATGTGTATTATATTTTTGGGTTTCCTTGTCCCTGCAGTGCCCCTAGAACTCCTATCCATTAAGCTGTCATCTGTATATGTGCAGTGGTTGTCTCAAAAGCATGTACAGTGGTACCTCAGGTTAAGTACTTAATTCGTTCCGGAGGTCTGTTCTTAACCTGAAACTGTTCTTAACCTGAAGCACCACTTTAGCTAATGGGGCCTCCTGCTGCCGCCGTGCCACCGGAGCCCGATTTCTGTTCTCATCCTGAATCAAAGTTCTTAACCTGAAGCACTATTTCTGGGTTGGCGGAGTCTGTAACCTGAAGTGTATGTAACCAGAAGAGTATGTAACCTGAGGTACCAATGTATTTGTGTACCAGTTGCTGGCAATCAAGTGAGAAGAAAACTGTTGTGCTCAGATCCTGCTTCTGAACTTCCCTTAGCCATCAAGTTATCTAGCTGGCCACCCTGAGAACAGGATGCTGGGCTAAGCGAGCCTTTTATCTGATCCAGTATGGCTTTTATGTTCTTAAATCTCTATACAGAATGCCATATCTGCTTTCTTTCTTAGTAGCCAGTGGTATTTTGTACTAAATACTCTTTCTGTTCATCAGCATATTTGGAACTCTATAGCTCAGTGGTAGAGGATCTGCCTTGCTTGAAGAAGTTCCCAGGTTCAAATCCCTGGCCTCTCCAGGGAGGGCTGGGAGAGACTCTTGCCTGGAACCCTGGAGAGCTGGTGACGGTCACTATAGACAATATTGAGCATGATGAACCAATAGTCTGACTCAGTATAAGGCAGCTTCCTAAATGGTTCTGTGCTCCTGTGCTCTTCATTCATCAGGCCTTTTAGCCTAAACATTTTCAGTCTAACTACTGCCTGATCCCTTTGCAACAACAGGTTTAACAAGGTTGTTTGTACTACTCTTAAGTTTCAGTTTGGAAACATTAATTAATTCCCTGCAGTTCTTTGCAGGCTTATCAACTCCCGGTCTGACTTCTTGTATCTTTCCATTTCCATGTTTGTATGTGTATTCAGCTGCAGTTAAGAATGGTTGTATCTTTGTTGAATATTATACTTTAGGAATGCAGGATTCCTTGAACTGGGGCCTGGAAATGAATTGGAAAAAGAAGGCAAGGGTGATTTATTTATTTTTTTTACAGTAAAATTGATTTCCCATCAGCAAATGTAAGGCCTTTAACAGAAATCCTACTCTTTGGCTGAAATTAGTTTTTTGCAAAGGTTATTTTAAGATGCAATGGTGAAAAATGTCTGCTGTATGTAGTAAAATCTGAAGTCATAATGTGTAGTGTAAGGATCAGAGCCTGGGAGGTCCACTCAGCTATGAATTCACTGGCTGACCTTGGGTTGGCCACCTTCTCTTATCCTCATCTACCTCTCAGGGTTGTTGTAAGGATGAAATAGAAACCATGTGTGCAATCTTGAGCTGCTTGCAGGAAAGGCAGGATATACAGTGGTACCTCGGGTTACAGATGCTTCAGGTTACAGACGCTTCAAGTTACAGACTCCGCTAATCCAGAAATAGTACCTCGGGTTAAGAACTTTACCTCAGGATGAGAACAGAAATCGCGTGGTGGCGGCATGATGCCCCATTAGCTAAAGTGGTGCTTCAGGTTAAGAACAGTTTCAAGTTAAGAATGGACCTCCAGAACGAATTACGGTAAATTCTTAACCCGAGGTACCACTGTATATGTTTAAAATATTATTATTTCCATATGTTGACCACTTACTATCTGAAAGCTCTCAAAGCAGTTACAATAAATACATATGCATGCTCGCGCACACACACTTCAATAAAACCATGTTAAATGATTCACATAACAATATACACTGGTACCTTGGTTTAAGAACAGCTTCGTTTATGGATTAAGAACGCTGGATTAAGAATGCTGCAAACCTGGTTTGTGAATTTTGCCTTGGAAGCAGAACACGTCCCGCTTCCTGTTGAGTGTGTTCCATTTGTAAATTGAGTCCCCTGCTGCTATGGGAAAGCATGCCTTGGTTTAAGAACACTTTGGTTTAAGAACAGACTTCTGGAACGGATTACGGTAAGTTTGTAAACCAAGGTACCACTGTATATAAACAATAAAGTCAGAGAGCAGTACAAGGCAGTATAATATAAAATTCCAATAAACACAACATAGATGCATTCACTCAGCCACTTTCACTCACCATCCATTTCACACAGCTGCTATAACTATTCACAACCTCAAACATTAGCTGGCTGTCACCCTGGAGGGTATAGAACTACTTCCATCCTTTCACTGCCAACTCCATAATAACAACACGCACACATCTTCCAATGGAAGCTAGTAAGGCATGCTTGCCTCAGCTGAGCATTACCTACGTAGAGTGTTGCTCTGACTATTTCTGAGAGGGTGGATTTTGTAGGATGCCAGTTTCAGCCTGTGCTAGCGTCAAACGCACAGAAGGGTCATTTGGACCCCCCCCCCCACATTAGTAACATAATATGAATGGTTTAACATGTTCAGAACAATTAGCACAGATTATGTGAGTAAAGTAAATACAGTCTCTAAACTTCAACAAACTGTTTTTAATCTAAAAATGTTTTTTAAAATAAAAAATATATGTTATTTTTATTGCAAATAGAAATAAACAACATTGGCTCGTATTAGCAATGAGATTAATACATCAACCGTACTTTAAACATATCTATTAATATAGGCAGCTCATCTGTCCCAAAAGATATCCAAATGAGATTGACAATTAAATCCAAATATAGAAAACGCATATATGTTAATTTTACATCAGGAAATGGGAGGGAGGAAATAACTATAAACAAGGATTTGAAGATACTGTAATATGTTAGCTGAAATCCTAAAGCTCCTTTCCTGGGAGTAAGTTCTATTGAATTCAATAGGACTTACTTCTGAGTAGATGTGGTTAGAATTGCACCATTAATCCATGACTGGGATGAAGTAGGCCTGGACATTTTAGAAGATTTGCACTTTAAGATGCCTTCATGAAGACTGACTTGATTTGTCACCTTGTTCTTCTGTGCTGACACTGATGTCATGCCAGAGGCACAATTGCTAGATACATCTATCTTGCTTGCACAGGGTGGGGGGGGGGCTCACTTGGTTACTTTGTGCTCGCTGATAGAATAGTTTGTCTTGATGTTGTTTCTCACCATTTGCACCATCTTGCCCTGAAGACCTGCTGTTTTCTGCTCAAAAAGATTAATGTACAGTATGCAGCAGAATCCTCCAATTGCAAAAATGATTCTTTAACAGCAAGGAATACTTTCTAAAGGGAAACAGTACTGTCTATACAGCACTGACTGGAAGAGGCTCTCCAGAGTCTGAGAGAGGACTCTTCCCCAGGCCTACCAGGAACTGGACCTGGGAACCTCATGCAAATCAGTTGCTGTACCAAAGAGCTATGGCCATTCCTCAGGACTGACCCAGAAAGCCCTCATGTGCATGTATGTTTCTCCATAGAATTATGATAAGACATAGTTTATAAAAACTATTTTTCCTTTCTTTCCTTTCTCATATATTCAGACTTTGTTGTTTTCTGAATAACAATGAAGGCCACAAAATTATCAGTACCGTAATATAAATGTCCACGTGACTTACTCCAAGTGTCTGTAGGATTGCAGCCTAAGCTACTCACATAAAAATTGTAGGAGGATCCTTTAAGTCAGGACATAGTTTTTCCTTTATGACTAACATCTAAATTCAGAGGCTTAGCAATACAGGGCTGGCACTTAATGTGCTATTTATATTTTTATAAGCAAGCTCAACCACTCTGATAAGTCCTCTCTTGCAGCCCTTAGGTATTTACTTGTTTTCTAATGGTGGAGCGTGGAGAGATTTTGTGAAGGATGGTTGATTTAATTTTTTGATTATACGCTATTCTGCCACTTGGTGTCCTCCTAACCTAACCTAACCTAAACTTTCAAAGTGTCAATTTGATCAAATCTAAGCAACATGTGCACAATACTTTCCTGTAATAATTTTTTAACCAATTTCATTAGATTTGTGTTTTAGTGTATGGTGTGAGAGCCACTTCCCCATATGCAACTCAATCCCACTATGAAATGTGTGGGTAAAGGGACCACTTGGCTGGGCTGATTGCACCAGATTTTTGTACCAGATTTTTTGTACCAGATTGGGCTGATTGCACCAGATTTTTGTACCAGATTTTTGTACCAGATTTCCAGTCCACTGGGGGAGGGGGGCTGTCTGTTTTGTTCTCTCTGTGTTCTTCAAATATATTTCAGGTTGCATAGGGCTGTCCTATGGGGAACACATGAACATAAGGATCAGGCCCATCTAGCCCAGAATCCTGTTCTCACGGTAGGCAACCAGATGCCCAGAGGAAGTGCCACCCCCCCCCCGTCTCTCTGAATCCTATTGACTTCATTGGAATCTCAACAACCATGGAAATGCAAAATTGAGAAATTCTGCAGCTATGGTGTAATAGAGTTTTAAAAAATGATTAAATGAAGGATCTGGCATAACTGCTGTAAGAAGCACATGTATGTGCAAGCGATATGTAAACTTCATCTAATATCTACATAGTTACAATAGTTTGTGGGAAGGGAAAAATGAACAAAGAACGCATGAGTATCATGACTTTATTCTATGAATCTAAATATGATGCTTAAATAATGACAATGTGGGATTTGCTGCTATTGAATTTTTCCTATCTCATGTTGTGGTACAGAGTCAAGGCTATTGTGGGCCCCCTCCAGACCCCTCCAGGTGGGTTTTGTTTTCTGCAATTGTATTATGCAACATGTCAATGGTGCAATAATAGTGTATTAGTGGTGAATATATACTGGAATATCCACATGTTATTCTGCTTTATTAGATGTTCTGCAATGTCACTGCATCATTGCGATCTGGAGGGGCATTCTTGCACTATAGCAGTACAGAAGCGGGATAGCACCCCCTCTCTCCCAGAATATTTGTGATATAAAAAGTTACAGGGTTTCAGTAGGAAACTATGTGTCATGTACTGTTTGGAAATAAACAACTTTTGCAGCCGCAAACAGTACTGAAGGTGCCCTAACGCCATCATTAGCACAAATCTTTCCCTCTGTGCTTTCAGATGAAAATCCTCTTTGGGTTTTCTCTCAAGGTTTATTAGTTTCAGCAGTCCAATTTGGAAAAGAAGAAGAAGAGGGGAAACCATTTTGTTTTTGCTATATTTAAACCATTACAAGGCAGAAATCCTTGCTGATCTGCATCAGTTCTTCCAAAGTTCTCCCAGGAGATGCTGATCTACCCTTTGACTGCTCCTGCTCTAAACAATGTGCAGGTAGATGACGCTGAAATGCCTGATGGTGTTAAGTGTGGTGATAGTAGGCAAAAAGACAAAGCTGGTGCCAAAGTTTGCTGCATGACTTTGCTAATAGTTCCTCCACTTGGTCACTAGTGCTGGGCAGTATCTGGTTTTCAACATTGTGACCTATCACCAGCTAAACATTGTGGTATACTGATATACAGTGGTACCTCGGGTTAAGTACTTAATTCATTCCGGAGGTCCGTTCTTAACCTGAAACTGTTCTTAACCTGAAGCACCACTTTAGCTAATGGGGCCTCCCACTGCTGCTGCGGGATTTCTGTTCTCATCCTGAAGCAAAGTTCTTAACCCGAGGTACTATTTCTGGGTTAGCAGAGTCTGTAACCTGAAGTGTATGTAACCTGAAGCGTATGTAACCCAAGATACCACTGTATTGCAATGTCTGAAATAAGAATGGAGCTATGTAGAAGCATTGTCTGGCTTCATGGTTTTTCTTGCACTGTGATTCTTGCTGGCAGCTGCTCTTGTGATTCGCTGCCCCCTGCAAGAGGCAGGGGAGAGCTAAGCTGGCAGAGTTAACAGGGGCTGCAGGAATCAAGAGAAGCATTAGTTGACTTCACGGTTCTTCCCACATTGTGATTTTTGCACAACACACACACACATCATAATTCGCAATATATTGCCAGGTCAAAAATTATGAAACCAATATCACAATATGGACTTCAAACTGGTTTTGGACAATATATTGATATATCGCCCAGCATCATTGGTCACTTTCTTCTACTGCAAGCTGGGAGTTATTTCAGGCTTCGGATGAAGGACAGGGCTACCTGCATAACAGCCATTCTCCTTTGAGAGTCATTGATAAACTTTCCAGGATTTACTGTAAAGTCATTTACAATGCATTGGAAAACCTTTTAGCTTACAGATGCAGTTGGCCTTAATTTTAGGCCATAAGTCATACTCTGGGCAATAGCTAGAAGTGTGACAGTGTGTGTAATGGGCTCATCACATGAGGTGTTTTCATTTGCTCATCTGATAATTTCACAGTGGTGTTCTGACATTAATTTGTGTTAGACCAGTCAGCACTTACTTAGGTTAATGGCAGACTGAATTATTGATGCCATTGCAGAACATCTCTAGTGAGTCCCTCAAATTGGCCTAAGTGGGCAAGATGTCAGTGATAAAGCCGATGGATTTGGATTTGAGGGAAACAGTGATAGCTTATTGTGGGACCATATGCACCCATAAAACAAGGTTAGAAGCGTGTGGGTAAATATCAAGTGAGGTAATTTGATGGCTGGAAAAAAAGCAAACAAAACTAAAAAGTCACATAATTATATTTTCTCTACTTAAGAAAACTGATGTCTGGAAAACAAACAAGCAAAGGATTCACTGAGTTTTTTTTGTTAGGCAGTTCAGTAAATTCTAGGGCCCAATTACATCCCACTGGGAGATAAATAGCCCTAATCTGGTATGTGTTCAGAATTATCTTTGAACATGAAAGCTGGACTACATTGAATGAATGAATGAATGATAAACATAATAATAAAATTTTCTAATTACCCTGTGGTCTTTGTGCCACAGTCTCCCCAGCAAAATGATAATAATAAAAACAATGAGAAAGTGTTACAATATGCCAAGCAATGTAAAATGCCTGAGGTGTTTCCTAAGAGCTAATTACTTCCATGTTTTAAGGATTAAGGAAAGGAATCAACCTGCAATGTGCCCAGATGTAAATGGTTAATGGGATTTAAATTCTTCTTTCTGCTTTGAGGCTGAGGCAGCCAGCAAGAGATCCCCCAACCGGTCTGGCCTCAGAGGAATGCTAATCAGAGTTCTAGCACCAGAAGGCTACAGAAACCAAGTGCTAATTAGTTTCAGATAAGAATGTTCTGCAATTCCTTGGAGGTGATTTAGGTTTGACTTGCATTTTCTCCTATATATTTACCGGGTGTTACTGTGATGAGTCATGAAAACTCTTGATTGAAAGTTTATTAATAAGTTTTCCTGTTTATTTCATGGGAGAGAGATGTCATTATTGTGCACATTTTGCTGAAGTAATGTGACTAACCTAATTACTTCAAGGCCAGTCCCAATACATCCTTCTGTGGGGTGTTATTTCTGTGGAAAGTGGTACTATTCTATTGTTATATAGGTGACTGCAAGTTCTTTTCGTCTTGTGTTCTAATTGTTATAACCTGCCCTGGAACTTAGGGTGAAGGGCAGGTAAAAAATAATACCACTACTTTCCAGAGGTATTAATATGGCAGCAAATTTTGAAGACACCAGTTAAGTAGTTTGCCTTGTTTCCTTCCATATCCCACTAGCAACATTACATTGCGCTTGCTTGCATGGTAAGGAGCGAATATATATGCAAGACTTCTAGATGGCCGGCTTAATACGAGAGAATTCTCAATGACAGTCCTATGCTTATAATTAGATCAAAGAGACCAGCATTTCCTATATCCCTCTATAGGAGTTTAACTCTGCCTTTGCCTTGGTCTTACAAAGGCTGCCTTTCTCCTGTGATGCATCACACAAGATGCTGAACAAACCTCATTAGTTACTGTTGGATATATGCAGGCTTTGAAGCTGACACACCAGCACTGCACAGAGAGTTCAAAAAGAACTCCGTCTCTCCCTCACTTACCTGGCAACAGTGATGGGAGGTACAGAGGCCCCTCTCTCCCTCTGTCAACTTAGTCTGCTACAGTACTGTTGTAGGAGCCACTACCCAGGATTCCTGCTTGTAATGCTGCAGAAGCCATGTTTCAAATACCAGGTAGGGGAGGGAGGAGGAGGCAGTAGTAATGGATAGCAGAGCTGCCACAGCAGCCAGGTAATGGCATTTGGGAGGAAAGCGGGTTAGGAGGGTGGATTTGCACGCCATTACAATCCAGAAATATGTAATCAGGGCTGCAGTAGGCTCCACATTGGGATCTGAACTTGGGGGCCAGCTCATTTGATAAACTTATTCGGAACTGAATGAAGAGCAGAGAGTGCAGAAATAGACTGCTTTTCACTAGTTTGAACCTGACTCTCCCACTTCTAAATCCACACTATAACTGCTGCTGATGAGAGGTTCTAATTATTTAATATATTGCGCTGGAATTCATCTTTGCAATCAGCATTCATTGTGGTTCTATTTCTAGATTTATTTATTTTAGAGGTTTTTTTAGTGTTATTCAGTGGTCTTTGAAATGGAGCAAAAAGTGCATTTCTGATGCAGGGCATCAGTTTTTGTATGTGCTACTTTTCATGAAATGAAGATTGACAAGCAATAATGGCTCCATTATATGTTTTCCACAGCATTTAGCATCCTATAAATCCATGGCCTAGGACTGCCCTGATGTCTATTTTGTGCGTGTGTGTGTGTGTGTGTGTGAGAGAGAGAGAGAGAGAGAGAGAGAGAGAGAGAAAGAGAAAGAGAAAGAGAACATAGACAGACTGTGTGTAAGTGTGAATGAGGAGTCCTGCCATCTTGGGTGTAGAATAGGCTTGTACAACTTGAAACCACCAGTGTACCCTACCCTAACAGCTGTGTATGGTAGCCCAATGAATCTCTTGTGTTTGCCTCATGGCTGGAATGTCAGTGCCTGGGTGAAGGGGCTTGACCAGCAACCAACAGGCCACAATGGATATGTGCCTAGTAGGGGTCATCCAGCTTGACAGGTTTCCAGTTGTGCAGGCCTGTCATTCAGTTTGCAGGTACTATAGTTCATGAAGCAGGGTAAAAAGTTAAGGAAGGGGAACAGTGGGTGGGGGGATAGGAATGAGAAGTAAAAAGAAAGGAGAAGATAGCTTAGTATTACTGTAAAGGAAATGTAGAGAAAGGATGGGAAAAGCACGAGAGAGAAACTTTGATCTACATTCCTTGGGCCAAACATAATCCACTTCTCTGCTGGTTGTATATAATGCGTGAAGACATATTTGCCCATTTATGCCACACCAATTTGCTGTCTTAGGCTATAGGAGATATTGTGGATTCTCAAGATGACAATTGGTGTCCTGTAAATCGCTGGAAATGTGATGTTTCATCATGCTGGCATGTTGTGTAGTTGAGTGTCATGCAGCATAACGTGCAAAGGCTTTACAGTCCCTTTGGACAACAAATGCATCTCCTTCTGCCAAAGTAATCAAAACCATTAATGCCTACACTCTCCTTATTTTGCACTACCAGCATCATTTTGTTTCTGTCAGTTGCTTGTTAGACTGGACAGGAGATGAATTTCCTGGACTAGCCAACAAGGAAAAAGCTATAAATGGTAAATGCTAGAGGCATTTGAGACAAAATAGCAGGCTGCCTGAACACAGAGCCCTTCCAGATGTTCTTTTTATTGGACATTCATGATGATTTGTGCTTATGATGGTATCACAGTGGTTATACATGAACCCACTTTCAATACTGTTTGCACCGGCAAAAGTTTCAGGCCATAATGATTCCCCCCCCCCAGTCAGCGTATGACCCTTAGCTTCTTGCTGAAATCCTGTACTCTTTTATACTACAAATATTCCAGTTTATTTATTTTGGTCCTGCTTTTGTTGCATTACAGCACAAGAGGGCTCCTCCAGACAGCAATAATGCAACAATGTTCGGGAAGCGTTGCAGAACAACTCATAAAATGGAATGATGTGTGGATGGTCCAGTATAAATTCACCACTAATGCCCTATTATTGTGTCAATAACGTGCTACAGAATACACCCGCCAAAAAAAGCCCACCAGTCTGGAGGGGCCCACAATCTCAGGGAACGTGTGGTGCTTTTTTGAGTCTACCAAATAATATAAGCTAAGTCGTCTTCCACCTCGCTTCTCAGAGCTCCTGAGCTCTTACTACTACCAGCTGGAATCAGCAAAACTCTTTGTTCTGCCCCACAAAATGTAAGAGGAAAGGGTTGGGAGATGTAACTGGGCCAGGATCATCTGTTAGTCTGTAATCCTATGTATGCATATTTGCAAGTAACCTCCACTGAACACGGTGGGAGTCGATGTCAGGGACTGGCAGGAGCCCAATGAGAGAGGGGAAGTATGGGCAGAGGAAGAGGAGAAGGGTCTGGGGGAAGGGGCTGATGATTAGTGGGGGTTCTGTGCCACCACTGAGGAGAAATCTTCCTCCATCACCAAGGTCTTCCCTGGAGCCAGCAGTATTTGTGAGGCAGTTGCTGGCTAAGGAAGAAAGAGGGGAGTGAGAGCCAGAGAACTGGTCAGCAGGGGCAAGGTGGAAAGGAGCAGACATTTGAGGGAAGAGTCTCAAGGAAGCCTTGAACCTGCTACCAAAACCCAATGAGTGGGAGCTGGCCTGATCTCAGAGGGCAGAGAATTTCAAACGGGGTTAGTTTTGAGGCCTAGTGTAGAAGCACCATGTGCATCTGGAACTGCAAGTGGAGGAGGAAGTACATCATATGGGTTAAAATGCCACTTTTCCATCCTATAACATGCACCAAACACTGTTTGCATCCTTTACTATTCATCATTTTACCACCCTGTTGTCTCCCAAACCGATTTTTCTATTACTCTAGCAATGCCAACCTAACTTCTCTATAGTCTCTTAACTTTCCAGTGCCAAGTTTTCCATTCGTCTTGAAAATCTACCATATTCTTGTTTATATATTTCTTTTTTCTCATCACACACTAATGGTAAAAATAGTTCCGGCACTTGCTTAAAAAACCTTTTCGTTTCTTCTGTGATTTCTAACAATACTGTCCTCCTCTCCTTTCTAATAATATTAGAAGCCATTCTGAAATGGGAACATGCATTTCTGGGCTGTTTTAGAAGGTCCAGTTACTAGCTACGGTAAGTTTACATGGCGACAGTTAGATTGTAGCTGTCAGCAAAAGCTATAAGGTGCGTTAATGTCACCTTTCAGACCATAGCACTGCCCAAAGGCATGTTTTTTTTATTTCACGTAGGAGCCTGCTGATAAGACTGAGATCAGAAACCTTCTACAATGGCTGCATTTTGCTTGGCACAGCTATGTTTAAGAAATGAGAAGGTAATGCGCTTTCATGTTGAGATAATTCTATAGAGGCTGGGCCATAATTCACAAGTAGCAGCAGGAACCCATTCCATAATCCCAGTCGGAATCAAGAGGCTGGTATTTCAATCAACCCATCAAAAGGAGAGAAAAAACAAAGGCAAGGCAGTGGCTTTATATATGCCTTATTAGGAAAAGGCACATGAAAGATACTAAAAGCAGTTTCTTATCTCCCAGTTGAGGTTCCATTTTGCATTCCAAAAGTTGATCCAAGCAAGTATTGGTAATTGGATTTTGTAAATTAACCCTCCTGTATTCTGGACTTGGATGTGGGTGACACTGTGGTCTAAACCACTGAGCCTAGGGCTTGCCAATCGGAAGGTCAGCGGTTTGAATACCCGCGACGGGGTGTGCTCCCATTGCTTGGTCCCAGCTCCTGCCAACCTAGCAGTTCGAAAGCACGTCAAAGTGCAAGGAGATAATAATAATAATAATAATAATAATAATAATAATAATAATATATTATTTGTACCCCGCCCATCTGGCTGGGCTTCCCCAGCCACTCTGGGCGGCTTCCAAAAAAATATTAAAATCCTCTAATACATCAAACATTAAAAGCTTCCCTAAATAGGGCTGCCTGCAGATGTCTTCTAAAAGTCTGATAGTTGTTGTTCTCTTTGACATCTGGTGGGAGGGCGTTCCACAGGGAGGGCGCCACTACTGAGAAGGCCCTCTGCCTGGTTCCCTGTAACTTGGCTTCTCGCAGTGAGGGAACCGCCAGAAGGCCCTTGGCGCTGGATCTCAGTGTCCGGGCAGAACGATGGGAGTGGAGACGCTCCTTTAGGTATACTGGGCCGAGGCCATTTAGGGCTTTAAAGGTTAGCACCAACACTTTGAATTGTGCTCGGAAATGTACTGGGAGCCAATGTAGGTCTTTTAAGACCGGTGTTATGTGGTCTCGGCGGCCGCTCCCAGTCACCAGTCTAGCTGCCGCGTTCTGGATTAGTTGTAGTTTCCGGGTCACCTTCAAAGGTAGCCCCACGTAGAGCGCATTGCAGTAGTCCAAGCGGGAGATAACCAGAGCATGCACCACTCTGGCAAGACAGTCCGCAGGCAGATAGGGTCTCAGCCTGCGTACCAGATGGCCGCTCCCAGTCACCAGTCTAGCTGCCGCGTTCTGGATTAGTTGTAGTTTCCAGGTCACCTTCAAAGGTAGCCCCACGTAGAGCGCATTGCAGTAGTCCAAGCGGGAGATAACCAGAGCATGCACCACTCTGGCAAGACAGTCCACAGGCAGATAGGGTCTCAGCCTGCGTACCAGATGGAGCTGGTAAACAGCTGCCCTGGACACAGATTTAACCTGTGCCTCCATGGACAGCTGCGAGTCCAAAATGACTCCCAGGCTGCGCAGCTGGTCCTTCAGGGGCACAGTTACCCCATTCAGGACCAGGGAATCCTCCACACCTGCCCGCCTCCTGTCCCCCAAGAACAGTACTTCTGTCTTGTCAGGATTCCACCTCAATCTGTTAGCCGCCATCCAACCTCCAACCGCCTCCAGGCACTCACACAGGACCTTCACTGGTTCTGATTTGAAAGAGAGGTAGAGCTGGGTATCATCCGCATACTGATGAGCACCCAGCCCAAACCCCCTGATGATCTCTCCCAGTGGCTGCATGTAAATGTTGAAAAGCATGGGGGAGAGGACAGAACCCTGAGGCACCCCACAAGTGAGAGCCCAGGGGTCTGAACACTCATCCCCCACCACCACTTTCTGAACACGGCCCAGGAGAAAGGAGCGGAACCACAGATCCAGCAGAACTAGGAAACAGCTCTCACCTTTGTCCCTAGCCCGCCGGAGATCATCAACCAGTGTGACCAAGGCAGTTTCAGTCCCATGATGAGGCCTGAATCCCGACTGGAAGGGATCCAAATGGTCCGCTTCTTCCAGGCGTGCCTGGAGTTGTTCAGCAACCACTCGCTCAATCATCTTGCCCAAGAATGGAAGATTTGAGACTGGGCGATAGTTGGCCATCGTGGCCGCATCTAAAGATGGTTTTTTAAGAAGCGGTTTAATAACCGCCTCTTTCAGCGGGTCTGGGAAGGCTCCCTCACGGAGGGAAGCATTCAGCACTCCATGAAGCCCATCGCCCAGCCCTTCCCGGCTAGCTTTTATGAGCCAGGATGGGCAAGGATCCAGGAGACAGGTGGTTGGTTTCACTCGTCCAAGCAGCCTGTCCACATCCTCGGAGGTAACAGATTGGAACTGATCCCACACAATTTGACTAGACAGGACTCTAGCACTCTCCCGCCCTGTCCCTGCTCCCACGGTGGCGTCTACCTCTTCCCGAATCTGAGCGACCTTATCTGCAAAAAACTTTGCAAAATCATTGCAGGAGATCATGTGGCCCATACTGGGCCCCGATGTAGCAGGTGGTTCCGCTAGATTGCGAACCACCTGAAAAAGTCTCCTGCTGCTGTTTTCTGCAGATGCAATAGAGGCGGTGAAGAAAGTCTTCTTCGCCGTCGCTACCGCCACTTGGTAGGCTCGACATTGAGCTCTAACCCGTGTCCGGTCAGCTTCAGAATGGGTCATCCGCCACCGGTGCTCTAGCCGTCTCAACGATTGTTTCATTGCCCTCAGATCCGTGGAAAACCACAGATAAATAGGTACCACTCTGGCGGGAAGGTAAATGGCATTTTCGTGTGCTGCTCTGGTTCGCCAGAAGCGGCTTAGTCATGCTGGCCACATGACCTGGAAAAACTGTCTGCTCCCTCGGCAAGATGAGCGCCGCAACCCCAGAGTCGTTCACGATTGGACTTAACTGTCAGGTGTCCTTTACCTTTTTATTCTGGACTTTGGTGCAACAAGAAGTTATTGCACACCGTGCAAAGGGCTATGCCTCAATGCAGTATAGGATAGTACAGGAAATCTCGTATCTGTATGGGAGTTGCACAGCTGCGTATCTCCATGGGGTTCTGTAAATACCGTAATTCCCAAGTACGTTTTAAAGATGGAATGACAAAGATGGGGAAAGAACACAGTTGGCAGCATTAAAAAGAAGACTGTACTTTTCATTGTCCTTGGTAGGGCAGGTAGGGTGGGGGGGGGGAGGGAGAGAACTGCCAAAAAATAATAAATAATAAAGACTTGATCATGCTGGCCCTGATACAGTTTTACATGGTAATTTGTACTTCATTTCAATCTGCTAACTGCACAAAAAGTCCAAAGATCTGTCAGTTGTTTTGTGATATTTCTAATTCAGATTCTTCCTGCATATGTCTGGAAACTGCATATGACTTTTTTCCCAATTTGCATTTTTCCTAATTAGCTCAAGTGCACCTTGATATACCTACCGGATGAGTGTTAGAAATAGAAAATCAAATAGCAGAGAATATATCTCTGTTAGCTCCCAGAGCTCTCTCTCTTTCTAATGGAGGAAGCTGCCCTGGATCCAACCCTATATTTTGTAGCTGTCATTATCAAAATAATTAGATGACTAGAAAGCTATTAGTTTGATCATGTAGCACATAATTATTAAGCATCGTGGTGGAGAAACAGAAAACAGGGAGAAACTTCCATTCAGATTTAAGGGTGTTAGGTTAGCTTACCGCCCAGTTATGTTTCACTCTGATTGTTCTTGCTAACCACACAGCCGGGATTTATCTTTTCTCCTCAGTCTATCCTTTCTTTCAGATCAACTCAGCAGTGAGGTATTTTTGACATCATAGCCACTTGCACGGTGTCATAAATTATGAAGTCACTACCTCCAGATTGTTCGAGGGAGGGTCAAAGGGGAGGAAATAATTGATTCAGACTATCATAGACTTCTTCACGTAGAAAAACAAATAACCAGGTGTATTTGGAAAACCTAATTGCACATGGAATCAGTAAAAAGACACATGAACTTGGGTTTCATGTGGGTTGCAACTTCAACAATTTAAAAGACGAGCAGCGTAATAATTTCTTGTTAAGAACATAAGAACAGCACTCCCGTGTTGGACCAAAGTCCCATCTGGCCCAATAGCCAGTTTCCACAGGGGCCAACCAAATTCCTATGGGAAACCCACAACCAGAACATGCGAGCAACAGCACTCTTCCAACATGTGAGTCTTGGCAACTAGCATATAGAGGTGTACAGTGGTGCCCCGCAAGACGAACACCTCGCAAGACGAAAAACCCGCTAGACGAAAGGGTTTTCCGTTTTGGAGGCGAATCGCAAAACAAATTTCTCTATGGGCTTGCTTCACAAGACGAAATGTCTTGCGAGTTTTTCCGACTTTCCCCCCCTTTTTTCCAAGCCGCTAAGCCGCTAATCAGCTGATCTGCTAAGCTGATAAGCCGCTAAAAGCCACTAATAGCGCTAAGCCGCTAAGCCGTCAATGGGCTTGCTTCGCAAGATGAAAAAACCGCTAGACGAAGAGAATCGCGGAACGGATTCTTTTCGTCTTGCGAGGCACCACTGTACTACCTCCAACCATGGCGGTTCAACATAGGCATCATGGCTTGTAGTCAAAGGTAGTCTTATCCTCCATGAATTTGTTTACTCTTTTAAAGCCAACTGAGCTGGTGACCGTCACTCACTGTCCAACTGCCACCCTAAACGCAGGGATAATAACACTTGATATGGGATGGTGGAGATCCAAACTCTGCCAGCCTCATTCCAATGTCTGGGTAGCCCCAACTTGGCTCTGAGCTGCTCCTGGTGTCTCACAGCCAAAGATGTACATGGAGAGGTCTAGTTGAATTGTACCTCCTCCTGGCCATTTGGCTTCGGGTACGTGAGGGGTTTTTGGTACTTGGGTCTAGAGAAGACACTCTCACTCTCAAAGGGATGTTTTGGGGTTCTCTGAGGCCATCACATGATTCCTGATGCTCCTTCAAACAAATTAGCTTAGCTTGGAATGCAGTTGGGGCTTTTAATCTAGGGGATGCCTTGTCTAGCAGAAGAAGAGGCGTGGCCATTTCCTCCTATTTCCCTATTCCTCTTCAGCCCCCAGCATTGTTCTCCCCAAAGTTGGCTCATGAGGGTTGCCACGAGGGTGGGGGTGGAGGTGGAGGGGGGCTCCAGAACAGGGTGGAAGGTGGTACGTGGGGCCGTAGGCAGAAGAGTGAATTGGCAAAAATGGTCTCTCACCCTCTTCTGTTTGTGGTGGTGTTCCTGAATCAAAAGCCCTTCTCTGAGCTCAGGCTCAATTCCACCCAAGTTTCTGAAGGAGTACATGAAATTAGCATGATTCATTATGCTATTGCCTTTCTGTTTTGCTGCTCATTATATTCACCATCATGCTTTATATTAGGCATCATGCTTACTGGGTCAGTTACTCTCTCAGCCTAACAACCTACAAGTGGTTTTAAGAAGAAATCTGTTGCATAGCATCCTAACTCTAAATAAAATAATTTAGGGTTGATCTAATGTTTTTCCTCCATAGCAAAGTCCTTTGAAAAAAAGAATTATGCCCAAATCCAAAATTAATTTGGATTTATTGTGGTAAAATCATTACTAGCCCCACACCCCATCTCACACCCAGTATTTTCATCTGCCCCCCCCCCCCAACATACTTTTTTAAATGGCGGGAGAATGTTATATAAGAATCTGACCTTCATTTGCCAGCCTTTCGGTACAAAGACTGTGTTTTTTTTTATAAAAAAAAAATGTTGCAGTCATAGAGAACAAGACATGATTTTCCCTACTTCACCCGCGAATTGCAAAATGCCTGTTAGGTTTCTTTGTTTTCTTCAGAGTAGGATTAAAAATGTGACTCACTCTCTGTTCTTCAAAGTGCTCCAGGGGGGAATGCTTACTTGACTGGCATTGTTATTTTTTCACTAGGCCTTTCTGGTGAAATTTGCCTTTTAGCAGCATCCACTCATTGTTATTATTTGAAGGGAAGCGTTCTAGTAGTAGGGCTATACTTTTCAGAGAATTGAATGGATGTTTTGTCCCCGTTTAATAATAATGCTGTTGTCTGACTGCTGCCCTTTTTTGGTTGCTAATGAGTTTTCCTTAGTACCAATGATGATTTTACCTTGTTTTTCACCCTGCGTTTAATTATACTACTGAATGAATGGTGGAAAAGAATGAATCTATTTTGCATTTCCTGAGAGACTGTTTGAGACCTGCACAATTCCCTTCTTTTTCTAAGTGAGCCAGGCATCTTGCTTCTTTACTTCTCTGACAGCTTTCTTCTCTTATTTTATTTTTAAACCTTTAAAAATATATCTCTCTTTTCTAGGAATCATGTTTGCCAAGAGGATTTCCATGGAAAGTCTGTCAGCCTATTAAATTTTTGTCAGTTCCATTTTCATTGTCATTCCATCAATAATGTCAATGACGTGATTTAGATGTGCACATTTTGCTTGCAGTTGCACTGAACCATGGATTTGGTAGTCTTACTGCTGTATAAACAAGAATGCAGATTCTTGTAGAATACAAATTTCTAGCATAGAATACTAGAAAATAGAGGGATGTTCAAAGCAGCTGTTTTTCACAGGCCACACTCTTCCTATGCCGGTGAGCTTCAATATGGGCACAATGCAGCCAAGGTTTAGTTTTTTAGATTCCATGAGTTCAATGGGACAGACTTAAACATATTCTCTCCTCTGAAATAATGGAGTATTAAAAGGCTTGGCTTTATCCTCACTACTGTATTAACATTTAGATTATATTGCTTGCTGTGGTCATCCATGGCTGAGTCTGATCTTACAGTGCATTCTCTAACTCATTTCAAAATATCCGAAGAACATACAGTTCCCTGTTGCTGATTAGATTTGTTTGATTTTGTTGTTCTAAAAGTTTTTATGCCTTAATTTATTGTTAATCACCTTGATTAGAAAGGTGATAAAAACATTTTAAATTACTTTTTTAAAGAAATGTGGTATTGAAATGGTAAGAAGGAGATAACATACCTTCCAAGTGTCCCAGAAAAAAACAGGACATCGTGTGACACTCTGATGTTGTGCTCTCGCCCCAAAAAAGCGCATTAGGAGGGGGCAAGAGCGCGGCATGGGCCACAGGACTCACCCAGGATCGTGTTCCAGAAGATGTGTGTCCTGATTTTGTGTTGGAAAAATGTTGGGTGGTATGAGATAATCTTGCACAAAACCGAGATAATCCAGGAATGGCCTCTCTCCACACAGGAATGAAGGATCAATTTAGGATCCAAACAGTTATGTTTGGGGCTTGACACTCTTCAGTTTTGTGTCCCAGTGTATTGTAACAAAATTGAGTGATAAAAATGCATTTCAGCATTTTGATATTTTTTTTACATCATTAGAAGAATCCATTAGCATTATTAATTCCTGCACATATTCCCCCCCATGCATCCATCTCTGAAATATTTTCCAATATGATCTATTATTTCTGCTATCCCATTGCTCTTTCCACCAAACAAAACAAGTGCATTTCAAAACTGCATTTCTTTTTCTCCAAAACAATAATTTTCATTTTCAATTTCAATTTTCATGCTTTTTAATGTTTGTGTTAAATTCATCCTCTTGTACCTTTTACTACATGATGTTTGCCAATAAGATTCTCTGGGAATCTTGCCAACTTTCTTTTTAATCCTTCACTTATCCCCTAATCTCAAAACTCTCCAAGGAAATTTCTCCTCTTGTGAGCAACAGGTATCTTGGCTGGGATAAATGGGGAAGCTACTTACTGTACATCTCCAGACTTTATTAATGGTTCTCATTATCATCAGTTCTGTAAATCAACAGGTGGACAGCTGACCATCTTCCTTTCCTGAGGAAGTATTGTCCACAAATTTTGGCTCAGATCATTAAACAAATAGCCATTATTTTTGGCCACTACTGAATCTCCCCATCATTCAGTTGTCTGGCATTTGATTAGAACTCAGGGGAAGGAAAGTAGTCTGTTCACTGTACTTGGGGAACTGTGAGAATTTTCCTGGCTGCCTCTGCCTTCTGAAAAGGCTGAGCATCAAGTTCACAAAATAAAAAAATTCCTTCCAGTAGCACCTTAAAGACCAACTGAGTTAGTTCTAGGTATGAGCTTTCGTGTGCATGCACACTTCTTCAGATACACAGTGGGATACGTGGATTGTAGAGGGTTCTTAATTCTAAGACCCTTGGGTATAATGTCCAGGTTCTTGCATTTAGTAAGAAAGAAGATATCAGTCTGTACCTGTGCAAGTTTCTTGGTGAGGTTGATGGACTTCCATTTCATGCGGCTCAATGTGGTGCCTTCCATAGTTCCAGTTACAGATAGGTAGCCGTGTTGGTCTGCCATGGTCAAAACAAAATAAAAAAATTCCTTCCAGTAGCACCTTAAAGACCAACTGAGTTAGTTCTAGGTATGAGCTTTCGTGTGCATGCACACTTCTTCACAATCACTTCCTTCCAAATCCCCTGCAGTTTGCTGAAAACTTGGCAAATCTTTGTTCTCAGTGTCCAGAAGGAAGAGTTGGTCACCATTTGTGGATTCATGCTGAGGTCCTCTTCAGTAAATGGTTCCCAGGGCTGCCCAAGGAATAGCACTGTATATGCTGTTTCCCATTTATAATCAGTGACACTGACTGATGGTTGGATGCTGAGTGGGAAAACTATGCCCTGTTCATTCTGTTAGACACTTCAGTATTACACTCCAAACCAGGAAGATGTAGAAAATCAGACTGGTGACAGAAAAAGGCACCAAATTCAAAAAGTGCCAAATTATACCAGGAAAGAACTGGGAATCCGCTCCCAATTCCAGACCCCATGCAGCAAGAGCCCCAAGTAATACAAGGAAGGGCAGGAGGGAGGCTGTTTTTTGGCTTTGAGGAAAAGCGAAATTGGAAGGGACCACCAATCAAGGCAGCTGGAGAGGTTGGTGCCATGGCCAGTGCCAAAACAAGCTCTTATTGTAACCACTTCTTGGTGAGTACCAACACCGTTTTTATCTAGGAAGAAAAGCACTGGTTGTGGGTTAAAAAAACCAACACGCTGGATTTTGCATGTAAAGATTAAATCTGCTTCAAAAGGGGGGGGGGGGAAGGTTGGCATTTTAATGCCAACAGTGTCATGTGGATAATGCAGAAAACCTCTATGTATGAAGAATGCTGATTCCACAATAAACACCTGTCCAAATAGCACCCTGTGAAAGCCAGCTCCAATTGTTTGAAAATAAACTCTAGTTAGGGATTCTGTTACCTGAATTGGGGAGGTGAGGAGAGTATCGACCTTTTAAATTTTGATGCTTCTGTGTATACACAATTTATAGGGGTTGGGGTTGGATGATTAAGCCTCTGACTAAAGGCTTAAAACATCAAAGAGAGGAAAGATAAGAGACAGTCCACTGGATGTCACCCTTTGCTCAGACCTGCATTATTCTAAGTATCTAACAACAGCAACAAAACATTGCCATGTATGTGCAGTTTATGCCTTTTGGTTGTTTATTATTAGAAAGTTTCTCATCTGTCTCTTACAATGTAAAGAAAACATCTGTTTTTAAATCTCTTATTTAAAAAGCTATAGTTCTTTTGAGTTCTCACAGTATTACAATAGCACAGTAAGAAGTCTTGCAGTTGGAACTGCTTTCTTCAGCATAAACAGGAGTTTGTGCCACTCTGGCTAAATGTGTTTCCAGGTGTCAACTTTCTGACTGCTTTTGCAGGTGACTGGCATACAGTGGTACCTTGAGTTAAGAACTGAATTCATTCTGGAGGTCTGTTCTTAACCTGAAACTGTTCTTAACCTGAGGTGCCACTTTAGCTATTGGGGCTTCCCGCTGCTGCCGCGCCGCTGGAGCATGATTTCTGTTCTCATCCTGAAGCAAAGTTCTTAACCTGAGGTACTATTTCTGGGTTAGCGGAGTCTGTAACCTGAAGCGTCTGTAACCTGAAGCGTCTGTAACTCAAGGTACCACTGTATTGAAATGCCAGCAGTCGGGTGTGTACCAAACACCAGTAAGCAAAATGTCAACTGAATTTTGTTGTTAGCCCAATCATATTAAAAATACCAGCACAGAAAGTGGTGGGAAGGGAGGAGACATCAATTGTTGCACAGAACATGCTACATCAGCACCAAACCCCCACAAAATAGTAGGTACTTCTTCTATGAAGTGCATCATGCTCTAAGCTTGTAACTCCTCTTGTTGGGGGAGCAGACACTGGGAGGCACTTCAAACTGAGCTGGTGTAATAATGCTATAAAATGAAACTCTCACGGTCTTGCTGGCTCCCACGAACCCATAAAATGCTCCTTCCTTACAGTAAAACCTGAGAATAGTGTTGTGCTTGCACAGTAGATCTAGAGCTGCTTTAATGGTCCCATAGGGATCTATTGCAAGGGGCAATTCAGAGTCAGCTCAAGACACTTTGCTGCCTGAGGCAAACAGTGCTACACACTGATCCACCTTCTATTCTTCCCTCCTCCCTAAGAATGCTATTTGTAGGATGCTCCTACAGGGCCGATATCCAATAGGAGTGTCACCACCTGTATGTCATCTGGAGTTTTGGAGGCCATTCTTAGCAATATGCTGATGACACACAACTCTACTCCTTTACATCTGCAGATGTGGCAGTGGATGCGCTGGACCGTTGTCTTGCCTCAGTAATGGAGACCAGTGGCAAGGGATGATGGGTTGTGTAGTCCAGCAACATCTGGAGGGTCACAGCTTAGAATACCCTTTGTCAATCTCCTGTTGCGTGCCTTTTGTGTGAAAAGCTATGAGCCTATTATGCTGCACAGCTGTGTACTCTACTGTTCAGGCATACAAAATGTGTTCCATGAAGATGCTTAGTGATAGGTGAGTAGCACCCATTAGATTTCCAGGGAGCTTCTGCATGTACATTTGTATGCCATTGGGCACAGATCAAGGTTTTGCTTTTCTTATTTAAAGCCTTAAAGAACTTGGGACCAGGTTACCTAAGAGACTGTGCCATTCCTATATCTCTGCCCAGCAGCTGCACTCCTCGGATGAGGCCCTGTTGTGAGTGCCACATGCCCCAGAGGTGTTCTTTAGCTTGTACTAGAAACTGGGCACTTGGCAGCTCCAGCGCTCTGGACTCATTTACCAGCTGCAATTAGAAAGGCAGGACCTTTAGCCCCCTCCCACTGAAGATGTTTTGTTTAGGAAGGCAACCCAGCCATATATTAATTGTACATCTGTAGAAAAGGTATTATTGATTTTATACTTTGTAGGAGTGGCTTTATTGTTTCAGAGTTTATAGAAATGGCTTTCTTGTATTTTTTTATTTTATTTCATTTTCAGCCCATTGTGTGCCGCTTTGACGGATTCGGGCTGTGAAGCAGTTTATCATCTTGTTCAACACACACACACACACACACACACACACACACACACACACATGCTTTGTCCGCATGCATAATTGGGAATCCTACCTTTTCTATAGCCATGGGGTCTCCCTGCAGATGTTCTCATGAACCTGGCATAGGAACATAGGAAGCTGCTTTATACTGTGTCAGACCATTCGTTCATCTAGCTCAGCATTGTCTGCACTGAGCAGCAGCAGCAGCAGCAGCAGCAGCAGCAGCAGCTTTCTAGGATTTCAGGGTGGTCAGGCATTGAACCTGGGATCTTCTGCCTGCACTGCAGATGCTCTTCCATTGAGCTATGGCTCTTCCCTATCTGTGTTTACTGAACACCATCTGAATGCTTGAACAGGGCCATAGTTAGTGCATTTTCTGTCCTGCCTCTATACAATGGCTCAGGGAAATAAAAAGGGGGTGTGTGGGTGGGATAACAATACAACCAGACTACCAACTCACAATATCAAACAAAATATACAGTGTATTTCAGATATTAAGATGGCACGCCAGGCCTGATGCATGCTGCTTATTCAACAATGGCTTAAAGAGGAGAGCAGAAGTTATGTTTTGTCCTACAGATGCCTTTTGGATGGACTGTAAGCCACCTTCTAATGTTTGGTTAGCATGTCACAGCTCAGAGCAAGTGCTGCATTATTAGATGATGCCTGAATGAGTTCTATTTTCAGCCATTATTCAGTTGTCCTACAGAACCCACTGAAGAGTCATCAGGCCCTTTTTTTGGGATGGTCCATGGCTGCCCTATTTCCACAGGAGCTTGCACGGAGTGCCCAAAATGATAGCATTTCCTTCCCATCACTCATCCTTCCCATCACACAGACCATTTACTCAAGCAGCATGTTAGCGGGATGAGTTTTGACCCTAAGTAAATATCCTCTTGAAAGTCGTTTTAGTTGGTGCCAATGAACCAAACTGCTCATTAATTGGAGCGATGTCCCGTAATGCTCCATTTGTAGCAGCAATTCAAAATCCATCATATGTGGGCTTTGTTTGCCTCCATTCCATTAAGCTGTCATGGGATGCTTCTGGTTTTGTGGCATTTCATTTTGCAAAGCTCTTCAGGGTCAAAAACCCAGGTGCACGCAGCTGTCCTTTATAATTGCGTTTTCAATGACACACATTAGGTTTTTTCCCCCCTCCCCCCTTTTTGGCTCAACACTTCAACAATACCAGCATTTTAATGGCCCCAGGAGAGCTCTGAAATTAACATTCCTTTAAGGTAAATGAGGAAGTTCACTTACAGTATCTGGTGCTCAAATTTCCGATTCCTCCTGTGCCTACTAGGTGGAGGATGAAACTCAAATAGTATATACAGCTACGCTTGAGCCCCTTCCACCCTTTAGTCTTTCATTAAGCACTAAGCCTCAGGTCATAGGATGGGTAATTGTTGGCGTGAACTGTCACCTTCATAACTATACTCACAGTGCAATTTATTCCAGAGTAAGTCACATTGTGTCCCATTTACTCCCAGGTAAATGTGGATAGTTGCAATACGCAAATGGTGCCCTCCAGTCCTGCTTGAACTCCAGCTTCCATAGCCTCTGCCTGCATGGGCCTTGGATAGTAGGAGTTATAATCCATCAATATCTGGAGGGTGTGGCACACGTCCGATCTACTCCAGCCTGTCACTTTAAGATCAGCAAATCACTGCGGTCATCCATCTTGTTAAGCATGTCTTCCCTTCAATACACAAGCTGAGAAAAGGGTTCTTCCTGGCAGAGAGATAGAGAAATATGGCAGCAATTGCCAGCCCAGCTTCCAACTCCCAAGAATGGTGGATGGAGGGGTGTGTTTTGCCTGGTTGGATTGTAGTCTACTGTACATAAATACAAGCTGCAGTCCTTTGCACTGCCTAACTTTGCCTCCGGTCTCAACTCCCTTATCTACTGCTACCTTAACATGCAGCCCCTGGAGGGTTTCCCACAAAGGACTGGAAAAAGTTATCCTCCCCTGAGTTAAAGTGATGCATCACCTGAGCTCTCCTGCTGCTGCCCAGCGGCGTAGCTGGCCGCTTAAGTGCCCGTGGGTGTGCGCGCGCGCCCCCCAGGGGTGGGGCGATGCACTTGTGGGGCAGGGCGTGCTAGAATCCCAGTGCCCGAGCCCCATTCCGCTCCAGCACCTTGTAGGTCCGCATTGCTTTTTTGAGCAGCATGGAGCCTGCAGCTAGTCTGTCTGCTGCCTCCCTCTCAGCTGTAGAAGGGGCAGGCAGACGCAAGCCCTACACTGCCCTTTTGGGCAATGCAGAGCCTGCAGGCGCCCAAGCCACCACATCACTCCCAGGAGAGGCGCATGGCTCAGGCACGGTAAGTGCCGCCCCCTGCGGTGTGGCACCCAGTGCCCTCCCGAGCTATGCCTCTACTGCTGCCAGATGCTAAAGTGATTGCATCACAGCTTCTAAAATGTTTTACCTAGCAAACAAAATGGAAGCCACAGACAAATCTCCAATGTCCACCCCACTTGCCCGGGGACTACAAAGTGTTTTCCATGATAGGCCACAATACAGATCTGGTGGAGCACATTCAATAGTGACTCATAAAGATTCCCAGCCATCCCACACAATCTATTAAAATGTCCTCAGAAAGAAAGGTCTGGGTTGTATAAACCTTGACCTTTTGGTGTCTTAATCTTCTTCATGTTCTCATGTTCTTTTTGATTTGCCTGCAAATGTGTCTAAAGGCTGCTGTAGAGAATTGTGATTCTTTTTTAAAAAAATCTTATCTCCTATCTATCCTGTGCCTGTTATGGGGATAAATGGAGACTGCTTTTAGGGCAAGGAGCCCAAAGCATTATTTCCCTCCCTATTCTTTTGGTGCACAGGCTCACAGTGACAAAGTCTAAACTCACAGGCTCTGAATATAAATGCTATCTTGCTATGCATGCCACCTCATATCTCTTAGAACCTACCCTATTCCAGAGGAAGGATGAAGTGCACACAAATGAGCATCCATATTCTCTGATTTAGCAATATCCTAGTCCTTTTTCCCATTCACTTTAATTGGATATAGGAATATCAGAAGTTTTAGGAGTGCAATCAACCTCTTTTTACTACTACAAAATATTAATCCTCTGGTATCTGAATCAAAGTAGAACCAGAACAAGTCTCTCCCCCCCCCACACCAAATACAAGTCGAATACATTTTATTAATAATCCCTCTCCGTATAGAAATCAGCCCAGTGCCCAAGCATCGTTACTCTGGGCCCAGTATAAACTGGTAGCAGGGCCCCCTTCTTCTAACACCACCCATTAAAGGCCTTGTTTATTTGGAAAAACTGGAAGGTTAATGTAGGGGAAACCTACTGTGGAAGACTTTTGTCTTTTGAGGAGGTAGGTTGACTGGTTTGTATGATTCTTCTTCCCTGCTTATTGGAACCTCTGGGACCCGCAAGGGATTTTGGTTGGCTTTAATGATTTACTCTTTGTGCTCCAGGGTAAGTAGCAGCAGGATGTGGGCCAGCTGTAGGCTAATAAATGCAGTTGCAGAGTTGATTAACTATGCTGGCCCCCTAGTTTAACAGGTGGGAGGAATTTAGATAGTGACCACCTGCTGGCTGGCCTAATAAGTATCTAGAATATATAAATGTCTTAGATGGGGCCTGGCCCCTGGAACTTTGACTTACGGTAGGTCCTGATCAGAAGGATGCTGGCCAGCTGGAGGGTCTCTGTTATTGGGCTTCTGATAACAGAGTGAGAAAGTAGTTTTATTTCGCTCATGCTGTGTTATTATACTTAAGCAGTGAACTTCCTTCCACATGTGTTGTTATTGCCAATGGATCCAAAAGAACTCTTGCATTTGGCAAAACAGTTTATCAGTGCATCTAGGATCTTTAGGTACTTCTACTTATGTTTCCGATTGCCTAATCTGTGTTTTACACACACACACACACACACACACACACACACACACACACACAGTCAAGCAATCTCTTAAAGACTGGGATCTAGCATCAGTTATTCCATGCATTCTGAAGACCAGACTTCTAACTAATATGCTCCTATATATTTGGGGCTCTGTAAAGCTGTCAGGGTCCAGCCTTGCCCAGACCTTGGACCCAAGGTTCTTTCAGATGAGCATCAAGTAGAGGAGGCGGCTGCAGCAGCCCTGCACATTGACAACAGCCTTGGGGAGCCAGCAGATCTGAATATCCCTGCTGCTCTTCTGGTCCCTGTATCAGCTCCCTGGGCCACAGCAGCAGGGGAGACAAGAAGCCAAGTAAGCATTTTAGAGTCATTGCCAAAGCTAATTGTATGTGAGGCTACTTGGGAGGGGGGAAATCAAGGAAATGCCTGCTCGGATCAGGGTCTAACCCAAGAGCCAGGTGATGGAGCCTCGAGCTTCTATATCAGCTCCCAGCATGGGCTGCTTTGTTGCTGAAGTAACAACAGCCATGACAGTTGCGGGTTCGTTGCGGAAGGAGTAGGACGTGTACCTCGCGGCTGGTAGGAGCGGAAGTGTTTTTAAAGGCTCCGTTCTTGAAAGTGTAAAAAAAAGTAAAGGGAAATGGCCCGTACCAAGCAGACTGCCCGTAAGTCCACCGGTGGCAAAGCTCCACGTAAACAGCTGGCTACCAAAGCTGCTCGGAAAAGCGCTCCCTCTACTGGTGGAGTCAAGAAACCTCATCGCTACAGGCCTGGTACTGTGGCGCTGCGAGAGATTCGTCGTTACCAAAAGTCCACGGAACTTTTGATTCGCAAGCTTCCGTTCCAGAGGCTGGTAAGGGAGATTGCTCAAGACTTCAAGACAGACTTGAGGTTCCAGAGTGCAGCCATTGGTGCTCTGCAGGAGGCTAGTGAAGCATATCTGGTGGGTCTCTTTGAAGACACAAACCTGTGTGCCATCCATGCCAAGAGAGTCACCATCATGCCCAAAGACATCCAATTGGCTCGTAGGATACGGGGGGAGAGGGCTTAAGAGGAGGCAGTTTTTATGGTGTTTTGTAGTAAATTCTGTAAAATACTTTGGTTTCAATTTGTGACTTTTTTTTGTATGAAATTGTTTATAATATGTTACATTTGTACTTAAGTCATTCCATCTTTCACTCAGGATGAATGCTAAAAGTGACTGTTCACATAAAAACTCAGTGATGTGAGCTTTGTTGCTCAACAATGACAAGTTGCTAATATGCAGAAGGGATGGGTGATCTTTCTTGCTTTTCATGCATGTTTCTGTATGTTAATGACTTGTTGGGTAGCTAAAATTGTAAGGTACTAGAATTGATATAAATGTGTACAGGGTCTTTTTGCAATAAAACTGGTTATAACTTGATCCAAGTGTTTAACAATTGGGGCTGTTAAGTCTGACCATACATCACTGTGATAGAATGTGGACTTTCAGAAGGGTAAAACTACAAGTCTTAACCACAGTGTAACTTACAGTTTCCTAAAAACGTAAACCTGGCAGCTATAGAATACACTATGTGCATTTATAATAGCTATTTTATATATTGTAGTGTCAACATTTTTAAATTAAATGTTTTACATTCAAAAAAAAAAAAAAAAAAAAAAAAGTAACAACAGCCATCCAGGCTCCAGCCTTACTGACCTGGACAGATGGACAAAATCCTATCAGCAGAACTGTCCCTGGGTTCTTAATGCCCCTAATTTCATTGATTGTTGTTCCTCCTGCTGCCACTAAAATGCCACTCCCTCTTGGTTCCTCCTATCTCTGCACAGGGCATATGAGCAACAGGTCAAGAACTCCAGGACTTGTAGTTTTTGAGAGAGCTGGCGGCTCACCATCCAAATGGTTGTTTGCTCAGCTTGGCTCTGGCAGACCTCAGAACAGAGAAACACCACTCATAGGTATGAGGAAATAAGATCGTGTAAACAGCCTTAAGCATGATCTGCAGCAGGGGTGGGAAATGGCATGCAGTCACTGGGCCATATCCTTGCTCACCCTGTCCCCTGCAGGCTAAATTTGACGAGTGGGTAAGGCTGCCCATCTGTCAATCACATGCCATCATAATGATGTCAGTGCCTGACATCATTTTAAGTGCCTTGTATCACACTATAAAAGACCTGATAGAATCAACAAATTGGAAGGCAGGGGGAAGCGCAGAAGGGGATACCTACTGGTATGAATGATAAGGACTGAGGTTGTTCCTGAAACAAACATTCAGATATGCATGTGGACCATGCCAGTCTCATTTGAAGGGGGGAAGTGTGGATTAACAGCTAAAGAATACTCAGGGGTGGACCTGTCGAAAGTCAGCCTGCCCCTGCAGTATGGCAGCATGTCACATGGCAGGTGAAAGGATTTTATTCATTCCCAGTGGAAAAGCAAAACATGTAAGCCTGATAGACACTGTCACTTTTAAGAAATGCTATGAAAAAGTGGAGCTTGTAAACTTGCACTGCATTTGCCTAAGCAGAATCACAGCAGCTGGTTTTCCGCAGAGACCTATTTTATGCAGACTTGAAAACCTTATTGTTGCTGTGATTTTGTAAAGTCTCTTGAAGGCATTGAGACAAATCCCAAAGAATACTATTGCTGTAAGAAACAGAAATCGAGTCACTTTGATTTTGTTGTTCATACAGTATTGAGCTTGGGACTGTTAGCCAAGGTTGCATATGCAGCTAGTGGCACAACTGTGGCACCCTGTCAATTATTTTTCCATTTTTTTGGGGGGGGGCACCCTCATATTTAAAAACTGATATTCTTTCAAATTCAGGTCATTTCTCCCAAATGGGGAAGGATATGAATTTTAATTAGGCTTAAGCCACCCTACTTAAGGGGAAATGATAATTTAAAGACTAGTTCAATTTAGGCTCTGTTGGAACTTGAAATTCAATAATTAACGAAAACCTGAATGGATATGTAAAGACTGTATTATTTTAATATTTATTGAATTTATATACTACCCTAAACCCACAGGTCTCAGGGCGGTTCACAGAATAAAATCAGAATATAAAACCACAAAATACATAATCAAAATAAAAACAACAACCCAATAGCCTCCCCCATTTTAAAAGGGCATAGGATGTCAATCAAATCAACCAAAGGCCTGGTTAAAAAGGAATGTTTTTGCCTGGCACCTTAAGGTGTATAATGAAGGTGCCAGGCAAACTTCCCTGGGGAGAGCATTCCACAGCTGGGGAGCCACTACAGAAAAGGCCTGTTCTCGTGTTGCCACCCTCTGGACTTCTCGAGGAAGAGGCACATAAAGGAGGGCCTCAGAAGATTATCTCAGGGTTTGGGTAGTTTCATGTGGAAAGAGGTAGTCCTTGAGGTATTATGGTTCTGAGCCATTTGTAGCTTTATAGGTCAAAATCAGCACTTTTAATTGGGTCCAGAAACTAATTGGCAGCCAGTGTAGTTGGACTAGGATCTGTGTAATATGTTCAAACTGTCTGGTTCCGGTAAGCAACCTGGCTGCTAAATTCTGCACTAGCTGAAGTTTCCAAACCATATTCAGAGGCAGCCCTATGTATTATAACACATTACAGTAATCTAACCTTGAGGTTACCAGAGCATAATCAACAGTAGTTAGACTGTAAGCAAAGGTAGAGATCTGCTAGCTGCATTTTGGCAGTTGATTGAAGTTACTGCCATATATTAGTAAAATAATTTCCCCAACACCTTCTGCCATGAACAAGGATGCAAAGAACAACAACACATGAAACATTAGCTTTTCTTCAGTTTCCCTGTCTTACTTTAGATCCAAAAGGAGCACTAATCTTTTTAGTGCTCCTTTTGGACTCACTGAACTCACTGACTAGTTTGCTGCTTACATCACACCTAAGTAACATACTTATTACAGCCTCTTACGATTTTGCCGCCCTGCCCATTACCCATGTATCACAGTAGTTACAGTGGTGCCCCGCAAGACGAACGCCTCGCAAGACGGAAAACCCGCTAGACGAAAGGGTTTTCCGTTTTGGAGGCGCTTCGCAAAACGAATTTCCCTATGGGCTTCCTTCGCAAGACGAAAGCCCATAGGGAAATCTCCCAGACAGCGGGGAAGTGCAGCGCGTCTTCCCCACTGTCCTCGGACCTCCTCCGAAGGCTGGCGGTGGGGCGGAGAGCCCTCCTCCCGCCACCAGCCTTGGGATGGCTGCTCCGAAGGCTGGCGGTGGGGCGGAGAGACCTCCTCCCGCCGCCAGCCTTGGAATGGCTGCTCCAAAGGCTGGCGGTGGGGCGGAGAGCCCTCCTCCCGCCGCCAGCCTTGGAATGGCTGCTCCAAAGGCTGGCGGTGGGGCGGAGAGCCCTCCTCCCGCTGCCAGCCTTCGGATGGCTGTCCTGAAGACTTGCGGTGGGAGGAGGGTTTTCCTTCCCACTGCCAACTTTCAGAATGCTGTTCTGAATGTTGGCGTGGGGAGGAAAAACCCTCCTCCCACCGCAAGCCCCGGGAACAGAGGAGAAGCGCTGCGCGCCTTCTCCTCTGTTCCCGTACCTGTCCTGAAGGCTTGCGGTGGGGAGAAAAGCCCTTCTCCACACCGCCAGCCTGGCAAGTGGTCTCCATAGGAACACATTAATTGATTTTCAATGCATTCCTATGGGAAACCGTGCTTCGCAAGACGAAAAACTCGCAAGAAGAAAAAACTTGCGGAACGAATTAATTTCGTCTTGCGAGGCACCACTGTACAAATATTGCTAATAACTGCTGAGATGCTTGATGCTATCAATACTGTCGAGAGAACAAAATTGCAGGCATACCATTAGTTGCAACTGCTATCATAAAAACGGTTAGGTATATGAGATATCAGAAAGTTAGTTCTTTCAGTGACAGGAGCCTGAGTAGGAAATGACATATTCCACAGAACCAATTTTTTGGCAGGTCTTAAAAGTTTCTTCCTTGGCAAAACAATATTTGATCTTTCTAAATAACGGTAGTAATTTGTCAAAAGAAGGAGAGGTGTGTGCTATACAGAATGGCCTGCTTTCTAGGAAAGAAGGACAAATTATGCATTTGCAGGGAGGAAATGAGTTTTTCTGAAATGTCTTCTAGGCCAGTAGAAGCGGGGAATGCTTCCTTTACAGGTAAAAATATGGAAATTAGAAATAGAATAGCTGGATAGTTATTAAAGCATTTCTTTCTAACAGGGAATTTGTCATGAAGCTTTTAGAAATCGTTTCTGAAGTATTTCTCTCATCTCAATATTAGGGCTGTTGTTTTTCAAATAATGCAGTCTTTGATAAGCACTGTGTGAGCAGAATCACACTGAATTTTACCCTTGTGCTCCCACACTGAACCAAAAGCTATACTATGCTGTGGCAAAGACAAAAGCATGGGGAGGAGGAATGACCATGTGGCAGAGGAGTGGCCAGCTTACAGTGCAATCCTAACCATGTCTACTCAGAAGCAAGTCCTATTGAATTCAGTGGGGCATACTCCCAGGTAAGGGGGGTTAGGATTGAATCTCTGTTCAGTATCCTATCTGCCATCCTAGAATTAGTGATTGGCCCTTGTGCTTGTACACTGTGGAACACTAAAATATGATGTCCCCAAACAAGACACCGGGTGGCCAGTGTCACCCTCGCAGAGGAACCCAAACAGGCAAGCTGGAGGATGCTGATGCCTGTATGAATAGCTCGTCATAGCAACCACAAGTTCCAACAGGTGTCTCAAACTTCAAATTGCATAGTAAAAGCCTATTCATTTTGGCTCATAGACCTGTGAAACTGTATATTCACAAGTAGCAAGTGGGCACAAAGTGCTTGATTAGGGGCAATAGTTACAAAAGAATAAGCACAAAGGGGACTATTGGAACAACCAACACCCGAGGCCAAGAAACACAAACCCTATGAGGAATCTCAACCTGGTAGCTGCAACAGAAGGTGAAAGGAGATAAGCAGTAGAGAGAGGCCCACCATCTCACACTACCCCCCTGCCCAGAATAGACTACAACCTGGCGGGGGGGGGGATTTGGTGGGGGACAGTTTGAATTAGAATCTGGCAGGTGATCCAGTCACCCCCTGCAGCCAGTTGGGACCAAAGCCAAACAGCCAGTTGGGAGGGGGCCACCTCAATTCCTGAGGAACTGTGCCAGGCTGCAACTATTGCCCACCCTAAATGGGGTAAGCAGGTTTTTTTGCCCACTGTTCCTTATGCTGTGTTATATCAGAGAATTGAAGGTGGCATGAAAGAGGCATTGCTACCTGTGGTATGCACAATCATCCCACTATCATTTTGGAGCAACAAGGTTTGTATAGTTACAGGTAGGTAGCCGTGTTGGTCTGCCGTAGTCCAAACAAAATAGAATAAATAAAAATATATATTAAAAAATTCCTTCCAGTAGCACCTTAGAGAACAACTAAGTTAGTTATTGGTCAAAACAAAATAAAAAAATTCCTTCCAGTAGCACCTTAAAGACCAACTAAGTTAGTTCTAGGTATGAGCTTTCGTGTGCATGCACACTTCTTTAGTTATTGGTATGAGCTTTCATGTGCATATCTGAAGAAGTGTGCATGCACACGAAAGCTCATACCAATAACTAACTGAGTTGGTCTCTAAGGTGCTACTGGAAGGATTTAATTTTTTTATTTTTTTTATTTTGTTTCAAGGTTTGTATGGTGCAGGTTTCTCAACCTGGTCCTTACACCCCACTAGTGGGCGTTTCAGGATTCTAGGTGGACGGTAGGGGGTTCTACGGCACAAGCTGAATCCTCCTTCCATCGAGCACTGGTGGGTGGCAAGGAAATTTTACCATCAAGAAAGATTCATTAGTAGGCAGTAGGTATAAAAAGGTTGACTACCCCTGGTATAGTGATTCTAAAACCTGCAGACTCGTTTGTCTAGAATGGACATGAAATAAATATGTGTCTACAGTAGCAAAAATGGTGACTCCTGTGTCTTACCATTTCAGCTCTCCACATTTATAGCCTTTAGTGAAGCATTGAAATACTAAATCTGCTAAACAATTTGGTAACGTATGTGTATGTTACTTTAGGGTTGTTTTAGGATTGGAGGAGCAATATGGCATGCTGCTATGAATATGAGCGCATGAGTCACTTTCATTATAGTAAAATGAGAAAAGAAGATTGACAGGCATCAGAACATGCAGTCCTCTGCAGTTCCACATTAGCTAACAGCATTCATGGCTGGACAAACATTAAAAGGCCATAAAAGTACTTTGCCTATTTATATGCTTATACCATCTGTTACATATTCAAATAAATTGTAGTATTACCTCCAAGATAATTAGATTTTCAGGTAGCATAACAGTTCTAAAGGTAGATTCATAATATTAATTGATGTGTACTAATTAACCCTTAGGATAAGCCAATCCTCCTCCTTGTTCTTTTCGCACATCCCTGCATAATGAGTGTTTACTTTTTCTACTCTTCTACAAAGAGTATTTCTAGATGGAAGAGCAATATTCTAATGCATTTTCATACTCGTAAGACAATTCCTATTTAATCAACCTGAAAATGAAAGCATAGCTTTAATTTCAGATTCAAAGATCTTCCAAATATGCTAACTGGAAAGTTGGGGACACACCCTATTGGAAGTAGTGATTGTGAAATGATTAAAAGAAATGCCCTGATCTGATCTGAATCACCTCTTAACAATACCTTTAGAGGCATCTCAGTCTCTTCCTGAGTTTGTTCAGCAACATCAGATTATCTAAACCAGGCATGTCCAAAGTCCATTTCGGGGGCCTAATCCGGCCTAATCTGGTCAATTTAATCTGGCCCCCGTGGCAGTATATGTCCTGGGGTAAATTCCTAAAGAACCTCATGTTTACTTCATCAAATCTGGCCCTCTTTGAAAAAAGTTTGGGCACCCCTGATCTAAGCCATGGGTAGGTAAACTAAGGCCCAGGGGCCAGATCTGGCCCAGTTGCCTTCTAAATCCATCCCGCGGACGGTCTGGGAATCAGTGTGTTTTTACATGAGTAGAACTTGTCCTTTTATTTAAAATGCATCTCTGGGTTATTTGTGGGGCATAGGAATTCGTTCATTCCCCACCCCCCAAAAAATATAGTCTGGCCCCCCACAAGGTCTGAGGGACAGTGGACCGGCCCCCTGCTGAAAAAGTTTGCTGACCCTTGTCTAAGCCACATCTCTGGTTTCTTCCCACACCAAGGGCAGAGCTAGTGCAAAAGGGTACAATAGTGTGGTCTTCTGCCTTATCATGTGGCTTCAGACTTCCCATCTTCTCAAATAGCACTGGGCGGAGCCATGCTTCCACACTGTTAAAGGTGACATCAGAAGAAGCTATACTGGCCATTGGTCTTTTAGAATTCACATGGGATTATCATGGACTGTTCCTCTTGGATATTGTGTGTGGCTAATGGGTCCAGCTTTTTTCTTTCTCTACACACGTGGATGTATAGATATACAAACTCAAGATAACAAGTCGTGTATCTGACAGAGGTGGCTCTGGTCTATATAAGTTTATGCCACAATGAACAATTAGCCTTTAAGGCACCGCAAATTGTTAACATTTTAGGACTGTTTACTGTAAATATTCCTCCTCCTTTTCAAATTGATGTTAGCAAAGCAGAACAGAAAGAATGGGTAGCTTTATTATATACATTATGCTGTTGACATTTAAGGGCAGTATCCAGTCAAAGTGAAGCACATTTGTACTATTGAGCATGTGTCCTCCTCTGCCCTCCTTAACTGTAGATTAAATCTCTATTGTATACAGAGGCCTATTAGAAGGAAATAATTCTTTTTACTTTATTTTAATACATTTACAAATGAGAGATCTGCTTTGCCATATGAGATACACTAGAACTCGAGTCCTCTAAGTCATTTTCTGTTTTTAGACCTTACACTTTGAGCATGATATTTTCGTACAATGCAGTGCCTTTGCTCAATGGCCTTTTCACTCATACACATGAGCTTGTTGTGTGTACTGTTAATGTTAATATCCCTTGAAGGAGACCCTTCTACCTCCTTCTCTGGCACTGAGGCTGAGTTAGCGTGCCAGTGATAGAAGGTGATGCGTGATTGGATTTGTGTCCTGGCTTTTGCTAAAATGACCAATTATTGGCCGCTCTTCAGAAAGCAGCAAGTCTTGATAGCTGTTTGCACTGATTAGCGGGAGCAGCTGTTTTCTCTGGCTTAGTTAGCCCAGCTTTTAAAGGCAGCCCTTTTGTCTCTCTGCTTGGGTTAACTGGACATCTTCTATGCTATGGCTAAAAATAACAAACAAAAGTGCCGCAAGATGGGTGGGGTATAAATAATAAATTATTATTAAGGCTAACACATTTATTGTGGCATAAGCGTTCATAGGCAAGATCTTCCTTCATCACATGGATGTGTCATCAAGCACACATCAGACGAAACAATCGCCTGTCCATGATGACAGCTTGTGCCAAAGTGCATTTGCTAGCACCATACTGTATGTCACACAGGAGGTCCATGATCAGATTTCATGATTTCTGTCTTTCTAAGATTAAAGGCAACAATGTTGGAGTGGGTCTACAGTATTGGAGGAAGGGGTGCTTAGTCTTAACTCACTGTTTCCCCAATGAAAATTGGTTGTTGAAGCTGCTATTAGTCCTTTTGGGGAAGGGGGGGGTACCCAAATTAGTAGTTGTAGAGGTATTGTTTCATATTCCCCAATTGCATGGTGAGCATTTGTGTGCCCAGGTGCCATGAGCCCACCGCCTCTCAAGGTACCACTGCCCAAAAGACTGCTTGTGACAACATTGCATGGTTCAGATTAGGCCACAGCTTTATGGGTTACAGATGTAAGAAGTTTTGCATGGGCATTGGGTTATAATCAATATCAACCAGCTTCTCTGCTGGATGATCCACCAAGGGGTCAAGCCAGTGTCAAGGAGGTCCTGTGATATACATCAAATAGATGTGACCTCTCCAGGATCACTATCATGAGGAGTACTATGGCCCTAGTCCACTCCCTGGGTGTCTGACAGAAGCACCTCCTCTAGGATCCCCTATTTCCTTGGAGGTGGAGGCAGAGCCTTACAGCCTTCCTTCCGACCATGAATAAGGTTCCACCCAATGCCTTACATACCAAAGTTGTGGCGATTGCTATTAGTTAGGCATAACTCCCAAGGTCGGCCAATAGACCTGGTGGGAAAACTATAGGGAGGGAGGGTGGGAGAGCTAAAAAAAGGGTGAGAGGCAGCCCTGCTTTTATCCCTGGGAAGTGGACCAGCTCTGCTCCCTGGAATGAGCCCACCCTTGAGCCTGCCTACCATTGATCAATCCAGCAGGTGAGCCAGATTCAACTTTCCAGCCAGAGGAGAGGGGTAATATATCTCCTAAAAGCTGAATGATCCAAAGTTGCACCTGCCATAGCAGACCATTCTACAACGCCACACTACTGATTAAGGTAAGCAGTATTGCCAAGGGTAGCTTTCTGTTGAAGAAGAGATTGTTGGAGACTTACGGAGTTTTTGTGGCATTTGGGTTTATATATGGATAGGTTGAGCATTGGTGCAGCTTCTGCATGATTAAGAAGGTTCTCGTATCTCTTTTGGGAGTGTGCTTATTTTGGCTTTGCTCTGAGCAATGGCTGTAGTACTATTGTAGGGAACCCGAGGAAACTTTGGTAGTTCAAACTAAGTGTGCTCCCATCAGGAGAAACCCTGGTGGCTCCTGCCAAATAACCTTTCCACAGGCAGTAGCTGCTGCACTGGCAAATTTCCCTGAAACGATCTATTTGCATAATTGGCCATGTAAGTGCAAGCCTAATAAGTCCCCAAACCTCTACCATTGCCTAATGCAAGCAGATACTCATGGTAAAGACCAAATTATCCAGCTGGGAAAGCTTGTCAGAATAAAAATCTCTTCAACTGTTTCCAGAAAGTGAAGATAGCTTGCGGTTTTCCTCCCAGATCAATCAGGACCCTCATGAGAAGCACCAGCTAACGTTAACCCAAATTAAGCATATTCTATTTTTGAAACTTGATTGTGAAGGTTTTTAAAACCCAGGGTGGTGAGCAGGCTTGGCTTCACAGCCACCCCATCTGCACCTGAGCCTAATGATCTCTTGATGAGAGAGTTCCCTCTTATCAGTGTCCATGCATTTGAGTGGACCAGCCACCTGCTTCTCATTTGCTGTGAGAGAAATCCTGGATTCAGCAGTTCACGACGACACTCGAGGGACTTTTTCTCTTTGTCCACCCTTCCTTGGGACAGGTAAATATTACCTTATCCTTATCTTTACTTTTGTCATTTCCCTAACCTCAGGGTCTCTCAGGAGGGTGTTTCCACAACCATAAAGGCAGCTGCAGTGGAACCTTCTCTGGAGGAATCTTTTGTCTCCATATGAATGCTGTCGCAGTCTGGGCATCTAAACTGTGTTCATATTAGCATCCAGCAGTTTCCTAGGTTTTGTTTGAGGGCTGGGTTTTTTTGTGTGTGGTTTTTGCATCATTTTGTGTAAAAGGATCCAGAGACCATCTGTCCTTCTCATTGCTGAAGCACTGGATCGGGGTGATGGTGGTGGAGAGGAACGCAAAGCATTTGGCAGCCTCAGAGCTATCATTTGACGCAGCACTCTCTACTATAGTTGCTAATGGAAACCTGAGTTCATTGACACTGGTGGGACCTGCCTCCTCTGATGCTAAAAGCCTATTAATCTGTCAGGCAGCTGATATACCTGATAAACTATGCTTTAACGCACCTGCTACCAGGTGGTGGGGAGTCTGTTATGAGAATAATATATATATTCTTTGGTCATGCAGGAGTCTGAAAATGGCTTCCTATATTTGTACAACATCCTGGAGAGGTGAAATAAAACTGCCATGGCAAGCTATTGAGCACCGAGGCACACTGCAAACATCCAATTTAATCAGTTCCACTGGGACTTCACGGTTCCTGCTACATCAGTCTGTACTGGTGAACCTGCTGAGCATTTTATGGGCAAATCAGCATGATTCTCTCTTTTTTTTAATACGGCTTCCCATTCCTGCTCTTAATGGCAGCCATTGTAGTCCTAAAGATGGATGAAACGTGTTTGTATTCCAAGCAGAGTTCTGTGCAGAATGATAAGGTTGGCTATGCTACGGTGAACCTGCTATATCATCACAGGGTGGTTGCCCTTGTCCAAAAAAAAAGAAAAAAGATCTGAGCAATCAAAGCTTTCTCACAAAATCAAGCATTGCCTATTAATTAGATTGCCTAGTAAGTGTGCATACTGCAACTGAGATTTCCCCCCTCGTGATGCTTACCTGAAGCCTGTCCTCTTCTGGTTTGAGGATTCTTGGGGATTCTCCAGATATGGTAGTCCTGGAATAGCCTGTTGCAGGATTCTGAGAATGTTAATGTCAGTTTTAAAAGACATGATTCTAGTCCTCATGGTTATGAAGAAAAAGCATCAATGCAGAGCTTTTTTAGGCTCAGAAATTTGGAGGGCAGAGTATAGGTTCAACCTCAGTAAGCAAAATACAAGATATGCACTGTGCATTGGTTCTTTCTAGAGTCTGCTGTCTTCCCTTTCCCTACACATGAATTCAGATAAAAATTCACCCCAAAACCTTATCTCAGCTGCTAGCTGAACATTTCACATTCTATAACACTCAGGTTTAGAATACATAAGAAAAATGTTTGCAAGTTGAGTGTATTTTAAACACACACACACACACACACACACACACACACACACACAGACAGACAATCTAAACTCCTTGTTTACATTTCATCGTGTGGCCAAGATACCCAAGGGCTTCACATTTTCTCAATACGTTGTGAGTAAAATGAATTCTATTTTTCCCTACTCCCAGGGTATAGTTTTAATCAACTACCTACTGGGTTGCATAACAGTTCAGCAGAGTGGAAAGCAGACAGAATCTCTCTGCTGGGTTGCTGCTATTCCATGTCAATCACAGGGTCATCTGACCTAATGATAGGAAACAGTGAGCAAGCTACTTTTTCCTAAGACCAATGGTCTAAAGTCGCAAGATAGAATATATAATTAAAAGTGCATATTAAGGGCAGTATCCAGCTAATGCAAGGATTTACACTTGTGCTATGGAATTTCCCCATGTGTGCCTCCTAAATCTGTTCTGGGTTTCCATGCAACACACCAGAGCAGATTTGGAGAGGGAACAGGGTACACATGGGATGAGAAGGGGGTGGGAGTTTCTTTGCACAAATGGAAACCCTTGTGTTGATGGAGCAACTTAGTTTGATAGTGCCCTAAAACTTCAAGTATGCCATATTCAGATGAACATTGCTTGTATTATTATTATTATTAATAATAATAATAATAATAATAATAATAATAATTTATTATTTATTATTTATACCCCGCCCATCTGGCTGGGCCTCCCCAGCCACTCTGGGCGGCTTCCATAGAAAGCAAAAATACAATAAAATATCACACGTTAAAAACTTCCCTGAACAGGGCTGCCTTAAGATGTCTTCTGAATGTCAGGTAGTTGTTTATCGCTTTGACATCTGCTGGAAGGGCGTTCCACAGGGCGGGCGCCACTACCGAGAAGGCCCTCTGCCTGGTTCCCTGTAGCTTTGCTTCTCGCAATGAGGGAACCGCCAGAAGGCCCTCGGCGCTGGACCTCAGCGTCCGGGCAGAATGATGGGGGTGGAGACGCTCCTTCAGGTATACTGGACCGAGGCCGTTTAGGGCTTTAAAGGTCAACACCAACACTTTGAATTGTGCTCGGAAACGTACTGGGAGCCAATGTAGGTCTTTCAAGACCGGTGTTATATGGTCTCGGCCCAAGGGCACATATTGAAATCTTAGGAATGATCATGGGCAGAAATTCAAGCCGACACTGTAGAGCAGTGCTTTTCAACTGGTGGAATGTCATGAAACATCTGGAGGTTGTAAAGCACTTTTCTCGTATGTGCAGATGTGGATGTGAGTGTAACAGTGCATTCCTGTGCTGCCTTGTTATGCACAAAGTTAGGGCATAGCTTTTAAACATAGCTGAGGTCATCTGTGTGGAGGCCTAAATCAGATGCAGCTCTTTTGTCTGATTGCATTTTTCTGTTGTCGCATAGTCTGCATGCAGCCCCACGATGGCAATTCTGTGGCCTCTCCACGTATGCGCTGCAGAATGTGTGAACCCCATGCTCTGGCAGCAGGTGATGAATCTACACAGAGGAGTCTGCCATGGTTGGTTGGGCACTGTGCAGCTCTAAGGTGAAAAAGCACTTAGGAATTGGTTTCCACCCATAGCGCTTTGTCATCTTTCGCACACTTTTCCCGCTTTGTCTTTTGCAGTGGATTTCTGTACTGTACTTCAGTGTTGTTTTTCAAGAAGTGTAATGTCTCTCTCCCCTCTCCCCCCCATCCTCAATCCTGATATCTGCTGTCAATCCCAGCAATGCTTTCACCCTGAAATCATTACTGATAGCGTTTACTGATCAAGTCAAAGACTGTGGCATACTTTTCACTTTATCTCAATCTGTTTTTGAACTGGCTTCATTCTTTAAAGGCTGGATCTAGTTTGAAATTTTCATACAGCCTCACATCTATTTTGATTATACTTGGAGATAATTCTAAATTTGTTTAGTTATGGAAAAGACACTTTTGAATGCTGAGTGTTTCTGAAGGTCTTAGTTGGCACAGACCAGTTATTGTAGAACATTCCCCTGTGCCCATTTTTGGTGCAAAGTGCTTAGGTTACATTATGATATTTGAATTACATAGCAGCAAACTAATATAGGCTATTTATAAGCTAACCTTTTATTTTCCTGGAGACTAACCGCACCCCCAAGACAGAATCTTTTGTACATTGCAGAAGATAAGAAATTGAAGTCTTCCATAAAAACAGAATGCTTGACTTTTCCAGATAATAAATACTTCTTGTGCACATGTATGATGTGAGTTGGTATTGATGAAAATTGGTAACAAAGGGGATAACTAAGACCAGATATCCAAACTTTAAGTTCATTTGCCATCACAAGTAGGGAAGGTGAAGTAATTCAGTTCAGTTCACATTTACTGAATTTTCATTTCATGAAACAAAAGAGGAATAAAAACGCAGGCGTTTGCACTTCTCTGAATACTAGTTGCTAAGAATTGGAGCTGGGCAGAGTGTAATTTGCACACAGGTTCTGCTTTTGAGCTTCCCACAGGCATTTGGTTGGCCAGTGTGAGAACAGGATGCTGGACTAGATGGGTCTTTGGTCTGATCCAGCAGGCTCTTCTTCAGTTCTTATGAGATGCAGTTATCCAACCAAAAATAATGTGTATATTAGGAGAAAGTGTGCTTAGAAACACTTTTATTAGTGAAAATAACATATAAAAATGCATTATATTAGGGAATGCATATATTGGGCAAGACTGCATAACATGTGAGTGTTAGGATAATGCTTACTAAAATGGTGAATTTCTGTGCGTATTAATATTATTATTATTATTATTATTATTTAAAATCACAAACTAATATGGAAATGTGGCAAACTTGAACCTAAGACTGGGACAATGAGAATCTGAGAGGAAACTGAAATGGACAGATGCATCAATCTTTACTCACAAACACTTTCTTCATTCTCTTTCTACCATCAAATCCTAAGCCTTTACCAAAGAAGGGTACCTTCCTTCCTTCCTTCCTTCCTTCCTTCCTTCCTTCCTTCCTTCCTTCCTTCTAAATCCATTGCTGGTAAGTGTGCTGCTCCAACTTCTCTGTGCTGGTCGGTGTATTTTTTTCCTGTACCCAGAAGAAACATAACATTTATATTTGTGGAAATAAATATTCTGTGATTTAGGGAAGCTTCAGCTTTGCATTTTATTGTGAACTACAGATTCTTCATTTAATTTGAGGATTTAAGGATTGTGCTAGGTCCACCGATACCAGCTACCTCCAGCAACCATTAGCTAGATATCATAAGCAGGTTGTAACGGTCCTCTTTGTTGGTTCCCAGCACTGAGTTCTTCGATATGCACTGTCTCTGAACATGGAGGCTTCCTTCAGCTATCAGAACTAGTGGCTACTTTGAGTTTTTCATTCTTTATTTCTTTTGCTTGATATATCTTTAGAAAATCTTATAATGATAGTTATAATATGAATCATGCAATAAAAAGTCTGTATCCCTTGGAGGCAATATCAGTGTTGAGGGAGGCCTTCACAGTTTTCACATTAATAGTTACAGTTTTCATCTGATGAGACCATCCTTCTGTAACTGTTTCCTTTCCCAGTGTAAGGGATGCAGGTGGCGCTGTGGTCTAAACCACTGAGCCTCTTGGGTTTGCTGATCAGAAGGTCAGCAGTTCGAATCCCCACAACGGATTGAGCTCCCGTTGCTCTGTCTCAGCCCTTGCCAACCTAGCAGTTCGAAAGCACACCAGTGCAAGTAGATAAATAGGTACAGCTGTGACGGGAAGGTAAAACGCCATTTCTGTGCACTCTGGTTTACATCACGGTGTTCTGTTGTGCCAGAAGTGGTTTAGTCATGCTGGCCACATGACCCAGAAAGCTGTCTGTGGACAAATGCCAGCTCCCTCAGCCTGAAAGTGAGATGAGCGCCGCAACCCCAGAGTTACCTTTGACTGAATGTCCAGGGGTCCTTTACCTTCTTACTTTTTACCTTTCCCAGTGTGTAACCTGTTAACTCTTTTCATACAACCTTGTAACTTAATGTTTAATAATAATTTTAATAATGTAATTGTTGTCATACAAAACTTAAGATATACACAGTGGTACCTCGTGTAACGTACTTAATCCATTCCGGAGGTCCGTTCGTAACAGGAAACTGCTTGTAACATGAGGCGCACTTTCTCTAATGGCGCCTCCCACTGCTGCCGCGCCGCCAGAGTACGACTTCCGCTCGCATCCCACGGCAAAGGTCGCAACAAGGGGCATCTACTTCTGGGTTAGCGGAGTGCGTAACCCACAGCATTCATAAGGGAGATGGTACGTAACGCGAGGTACTTCTGTATTTTAGGTGGATAAGGGAGAAAACAAGGAATGTAGCAGAGGCTCAACTGGGTTGTCAAAACAATCCAAAGCATAATCCTAGTCAGTAGAGGACAATTCCTGTATATTCCACAAGCATCACAGCATTTTTACTGCTATTTCCTGAATGGACAGCTGAGTGGAGAGATTTGTGCCTTTTCTCCCCCAGAGCTTCATCTTGAATGATGCCAAGTGTCAGGGGCTCAAGAGCAGAAGCACAGGGAAGGGAGGAGATGGAGAGCGAAGGGGAAGAATCCGAGGGGAGCGTAGGAGAAGATGACAGTGGCCCGAGAGATACCATGAGCCTCTCCAGCGAATCGGAAGATTCACAGAAGGGGGCGCCGGTGGCCAGGGCAAGGGGGTTCCCAAGGGGGACACCCCAGGAGCAAGGGGCCAGCGGGGACTCCCAGAGCAGCAGTTGGAAATCAGGACCAGCTTCCCCACCAGAGCATAGTGGGGGGGAAGAGTCCCAGGTATCGGGGCCAGCGTATTCCCCACCAGGGAGAGAAGATGAGTCAGGGCGGACCACGCCTCCATTAGAGAGTCAGGGAAAGGAGGGGAGGTCAAGTCCAGCGAGCCTCCCGGAAGAGGGAAGCAGTGACCGAAGCAGTATAACGGTCAGGAGGAAGGTCACTGGGTTGGCGCGAGAGACAAGTTCAAATGTACAGGAGCGCGGGACAGCAGAGAATGAGGATTGGGAACCAGGTCCTAAAGCCCGCCGGAGGCAGGGGGAGGAGTCAGGCGACTCAGCGTCAGAAGAGTCCAGAAAGGGGAATGCCCCAGCGGGCAGGAGGACCCAGAGGAGGAGAGAGCAGCGGAAGAGGTGGAGCAGGGCTAGGATCTTAAACTGGTGTCAGGGGGGAGGAGATTCAGACGGGACTTCGACGGTCTAGGGTTTAAGACGTAGAGCTGCGCGCTGCGGCTTTGAAATGGAAACTGAACTTTAATAAAGACTTTTGTACATAACGACGACCTGGCGTTGGTCCTCTGTGAGCTGGGACCTTGGGGCAGCTCTGACACCAAGTATCAAAAGGCAGCCATGTCTTAACCTGCTTCAAAGGATCAATCTTTGTAGCCTTTGTGTATAAAAAATGCCTTCTTACACCCCGAGCAGCGTTCAACGCAAATTGTTTTCTTCTCCATAATAAAGAATCAATCACATTTTCATTTCTCCTTATTTCTTCTAATTGATATAAAAATGCAACATTACTTCCATAATAGGCTGATCAGTGGTGCATTCTGTGGTGCACAGAGAAACAGAAAACTCTCCGAACTGATTTTTTCCAGAATGCATTAAAAAATAAATAAAACCTCAAGCAGTATCACAATGAGACAACATTACACACAGTAAAATGTAGGGTGAAAAGTCTTATAGAGGAGTAGCTTGCATGATCACAGTTTTCATAATCTATGTAGCCTGCAAAACGAGACTCATTACAATATATCATTTTCTGCAGAAAATTCAGTGCATCCTGGGTTGTGGGGACTGCAGGGGTGAAGATTGCACCAAATAAGATTGGCAAAAATACCTGTTTTCCTTCAAACTACTGTTGGGTATAAATTTACAGAATGTTTGGGAAAAGGTTGTTTTTTTTGTTCACTTCAACACATTATATGTTTGGAATAACTATTGTCTGGTGCACAAATGCACGAGAAGGAAGTGACTAAGGTGCTACAATGGGTGAGGACTGCAGGGCCTGCTCCCTTCCAGGGCCTTTTCCAACTGGCCCAGGGGGCGTGGCCCAGGAACAAACTTTTGGAACAAACTCTTGGGGAAGGGTGGGAAGTGCTCTGCCATTGCTTCCCTGTTCCAGGTGGTTAATGTGCTTTAAAATGTCCTCAAGCAGTCGGTGGCAATTTAAATTTTTATTTCTTTATTTCTTTTTTTCCATTGTTGGGGGTGGGTGGGATGGATATTTGGTTGGGGATTAATTTTAGTATAATTGTTCTGTTCCTTTTTGTTGTTGTTGTTATTTTATTGGTTCTGTATAGTTTGTGTTTTGTTTTGAAGGGGCTAGATCAGGGCTGCCTGGGAGTGGGGCCCCAGCCAACACGATGGCTGGGACAAGTTCCACAGGGGGGGGGGGGAAGCACTGGGACATCTGATCTCGGTGATCATGGGCAGGAGGCGGAGTTACGCTAAGACCAGACCATGTCATTACCGAGGAGGCAGGTTTAGTCGTTGTTTGAAGACTATCCCTGCCTCCGGGTCTGGCCTTGACCGGATGGATACTGGAATCAACAGGGGAAACCTACATGACCTGAAGGTGTTGCTGTGTAATGCCAGGTCAATGATAAATAAAACCACTGCCATCCACGACCTGATTGTGGATGGAGGATTTGACCTGGCATGTGTGAGAGAGACCTGGTTGGAGGAAGCAGATGGGCCTGTCCTTGCCGCTGCTTGCCCACCAGGTTTTTCTTACGCACAGCACCCCAGGTCATGTGGGTGGGGAGGGGGGGTTGCAGTGATTTTTAGGAAGTCACTAGCTTGCACCAGGCGTCCTACTGGGAAGATCCAGTTTTCTGAGTGCATGTTCTGGAAGTTGGGCAATAGGGGCAGTACAGGATTCCTTTTGGTGTACTGACCTCCCCGCTGCACCAAGGATTCCCTGTCTGAGCTGCTTCAGGTCGTGGCGGATTTTCTCCTGGAGACACCTAGTTTGGTTGTCCTAGGGGATTTTAACATCCATGCCGACACGGCCTTACAAGGGGCTGCTCGGGACTTCGTGGAAAGCATGGCCTCCATGGGGCTGTCCCTGAATAAGTTTGGCCCAACTCATAGTCATGGACATGCCTTAGACCTGGTGTTCACCTCTAGTGACGTGGGTGATCTGACACTAAGTAAAAGTGAAACAAAAGAAGTGCCATGGTCAGATCACTTCCTGGTGCAACTGGACTTCTCCGCGACCCTTCCCCTCTGCAGGGAGGTGGGACCAATTCGGATGGCCCGCCCCCACCACTTAATGGATCCAAATGGTTTCCAGAGAGTGGTAGGGGATGCTTTATCCCATGTTGATGGCCTTTCAGCTGATTCCCTGGTGGCCCGCTGGAATGCGGAGTTAACCAGGGCTATCGACTGTCTGGCTCCGAAGCGCCCTCTCCGATTGCATGGAGCCCGGACAGCTCCGTGGTTTTCTTTGGAGCTGAGGGCGATGAAACAATCGCTGAGACGGCTAGAGCGTCGGTGGCAAAAAACTCACTCCGAATCTGACCGGACACAGGTTAGAGCTCAACGTCGAGCCTACCAAGTGGCGATAGCGACGGCGAAGAAGACTTTCTTCACCGCCTCTATTGCATCTGCAGAAAATAGTAGCAGGAGACTTTTTCAAGTGGTTCGTAATTTAACGGAACCACCTTTACCACTGGGGCTTTGTAAAGACCCCAAGATCTCCTGCAACGATTTTGCAAAGTTTTTTGCAGATAAAATCACTCATATTCGGAAGGACCTAGACACCACCGTGGGAGCAGGGCTGGGGCGGGAGAGTGCTAGAGCTCTGTCTGGTCAAGTTGCATGGAATCAATTTCAATCCATTACCCCCGAGGATGTGGACAGGCTGCTTGGACGCGTAAAACCAACCACCTGTCTCCTGGATCCTTGCCCATCCTGGCTAATAAAAGCAAGCCGGGAAAGGCTGGGCGATGGGCTCTGCGGGGTGGTGAATGCTTCCCTCTGTGAGGGAACATTCCCAGATCCGCTGAAAGAGGCGGTCATTAAACCGCTTCTTAAAAAACCATCTTTAGACCCGGCCAGTATGGCCAACTATCGCCCAGTCTCAAATCTTCCATTCTTGGGCAAGGTGATTGAGCGCGTGGTTGCTGAACAACTCCAGGCATGCCTGGAGGATGCGGACCATTTGGATCCCTTCCAATCGGGATTCAGGCCTTATCATGGGACTGAAACTGCCTTGGTCGCGCTGGTTGATGATCTCCGGCGAGCTAGGGACAAAGGTGAGAGTTGTTTCCTAGTTCTGCTGGATCTCTCAGCGGCCTTTGATACAATCGACCATAACATCCTTCTGGACCGTCTAGAGGGGCTGGGAGCTGGGGGCACTGTTATACAGTGGTTTCGCTCCTTCCTCCTGGGCCGTGTTCAGAAAGTGGTGGTGGGGGATGAGTGTTCAGACCCCTGGGCCCTCACTTGTGGGGTGCCTCAGGGTTCCGTCCTCTCCCCCATGCTTTTTAACATCTATATGAAGCCGCTGGGAGAGATCATCAGGGGGTTTGGACTGGGTGTCCATCAATATGCAGATGATACCCAGCTCTACCTCTCTTTCAAATCAGAACCAGTGAAGGCAGTGAAGGTCCTGTGTGAGTGCCCGGAGGCGGTTGGAGGATGGATGGCGGCTAATGGATTGAGGTTGAATCCTGACAAGACAGAAGTACTCTTTTTGGGGGACAGGGGGCGGGCAGGTGTGGAGGACTCCCTGGTCCTGAATAGGGTAACTGTGCCCCTGAAGGACCAGGTGCGCAGCCTGGGAGTCATTTTGGACTCACAGCTGTCCATGGAGGCGCAGGTCAATTTTGTATCCAGGGCAGCTGTTTACCAACTCCACCTGGTACGCAGGCTGAGACCCTACCTGCCCGCGGACTGTCTCGCCAGAGTGGTGCATGCTCTAGTTATCTCCCGCTTGGACTACTGCAATGCACTCTACGTGGGGCTACCTTTGAAGGTGACTCGGAAACTACAACTAATCCAGAATGCGGCAGCTAGACTGGTGACTGGGGGCGGCCGCCGAGACCACATAACACCGGTCTTGAAAGACCTACATTGGCTCCCAGTACGTTTCCGAGCACAATTCAAAGTGCTGGTGTTGACCTTTAAAGCCCTAAACGGCCTCGGCCCAGTATACCTGAAGGAGCGTCTCCACCCCCATTGTTCTGCCCGGACGCTGAGGTCCAGCGCCGAGGGCCTTCTGGCGGTTCCCTCATTATGAGAAGCAAAGCTACAGGGAACCAGGCAGAGGGCCTTCTCGGTAGTGGCACCCGCCCTGTGGAACGCCCTCCCATCGGATGTCAAAGCGATAAATAACTACCTGACATTCAGAAGACATCTTAAGGCAGCCCTGTTCAGGGAAGTTTTTAATCTGTGATATTTTAGTGTATTTCTGGTTTTTATGGAAGCCGCCCAGAGTGGCTGGGGAAACCCAGCCAGATGGGCGGGGTACAAATAATAAATTATTATTATTATTATTATTACTACAATGGATTGTGCCTTCTCAGGGAAAAGATATTTCCCGTCCATAAAAATCTAGCACATCAGAGGCAGAGAAAGAGGCACCTGGCCAATCAATTCCCTGCATGCCACATTTCTAACTGCAGCCCTCGGCATCCCTGTGTTCAGTCTTGAGTGACTTATTCCAGAATTTCTGAAACTTTCTTTTTAAAAAACGCAAACTGCTTGGAAATGGCTGGGAATCTCAGCTGACCACTTTAAAAATTGTTGTTGTTTTTTGTTCTATAGAGCTGAGCATATATAACTTGCATTAAAAAATAAAATAAAATTATTTGGTACCATCATCATTGTTAAAACTATTAATAATGAAAAGCAGTCCCCAGGCTATGCCATTGAGAGGAGACCCTTTATCTGCTGCATTATGAAAATTATGGGCCCTAACCTGGGCCTTATTAGCCTGTCCAATAAACAAATGGCCCTGATCCCCATCGTTAGGGGGAGTAGAAATCAAGATGCAGAGTTGAGTATAGATATTCTTCACTGCTCCTCAACCTTTCTGTGGACCACCAGCATGGAGCTTTTGGACTAGCAGCAGTTCATGGACTGGAGTTTGATAAGGCTGAACCTCTGCATAAGTACTGACCTGCCTTTGGTGGTGCCTTATTGGAAGAGACCTCAATTTCTCTGAATGAGTACCGCATCCCTGAGGAATGCAACATCCCATTGGCCATTTGGAAAGCTGTAATTTTAGATGTTCCCCATGAAATGTTACTTCTGTGTATGCATAATGCAGAGCTTCAGAATTGATGTCTTGGGCTGCAAGGGTCGTAGGAGGAGGAAGAAAATGAGCTGGGGATAAAGATAATCCTGAGGAAGAACATGCTTGGTGTTTAGAACATTTTGTCTTGTACCGAGCGATTGCAAAGATATACACAGTGCAATCATCCTTCAAGCACCAGAGTGATGTAAGCTGGTTCATGTTGTGCAGTCTGTCGGATGTTGCCAGCATAATTTAAAAGTCTGACATGAAACTGAGTTCAAATTATTCAGAGAGCATTTCTGCAGGGATTCATGGAAATCAAAATGAAATCAATGGAGCCATTTGTAGAATGGTTATGCATGCTGAACATTGGTTTTCTATGAAACTTACAAGAAAAAAAGAACAGCAAATATATTTTTGCAACAATATGGGCTCAGTTTTTATTATACAGTAAATTCCATTTATTAAAGCAAAGGTACGACTTCAGGTTTGAACATTAATGACTTAAGAGCTAGCTTTAATTTTAGTTAATATATTAACCAACTGAGCTATCCAGGTTGTTCTTAACTTTAATATAACATGATCCTCCCTCCTTCATCTACCTTTGCCAGCTATAGAAGGCTTGGGCGAAGGCACGGATGAGCAGGCAAGGTGGTAGATAGAAGGATACACCATTAGGTGTAAGCATTGCAATCTTTTTGAGTGCCTGAGACAATATCAGGATTTAGGTACCATCTGTGGGTGAGGACTTGGCAATCCCAAATAACAATAAGTAAACTTGGGCAAGAGGGTGATTTCAACTGGTGCAATTCTGTGCTAGAGTTTCTCCCAACTCCCAAAGCAGATGTGGGGATGGTGAGCAGTGCATGCGGGTGGAGGAGAGGGAGGAGAATTCCTGTTACACAAGCAGATGTCATGCCGCTTGTACAGTTATTTAGCTGGATGCCACTCTATGCTTTCTTAGACCTGATTCATGGCAATTCCCTCCCAATTAAATGCAGTGCCCAGTATGGACAGGTAAAGTGCAGATGAGGCTTTACAGACCCTCTTGCCTCCTTTGATTACATGTTTTAGATTTCTTTGCTTCCTGTTGATTTTGGCTGGGGGAATAGTCATGAATAGCTTTCTAGAGACCTCTTAAATAGCATCTCTTAATTGATTTACGAGATATGATTAATTGAGCATATTCACCCAGTGTTTTTCCAGCTGCACTGGCTCCCGGTGGAGTACAGGGTCAGATTTAAGGTGCTGCTTTTGACCTTCAAAGCCCTTCACGGCCTAGGACCCTCGTACCTATGGGACCGCCTCTCCTGGTATGCCCCACGGAGAGCCTCAAGGTCCATAAATAGCAATACCCTAGTGGTTCCGGGCCCTAAGGAAGTTAGATTGGCTTCAACCAGAGCCAGGGCCTTTTCAACTCTGGCTCCGGCCTGGTGGAACGCTCTGTCTCATGAGACCAGGGCCCTGCAAGATCTGATTTCTTTCCGCAGGGCCTGTAAGACAGAGTTGTTCCGCCTGGCCTTTGGCTTGGAGCCAATTTGATTCCCTCCCTCTATTTCTTTTTTCTTTTCCTTTCTCCTCCTGCGATGAGGCTACATTTTAATATTTTAATGTTTCAATATTTTAATGTTGTATTTTAATTTTGTTTTTAAGTTGTAATCATTCAACTTGTTTTTATTATTGCTTGTTAGCCGCCCTGAGCCCGGCCTTGGCTGGGGAGGGCGGGGTATAAATAAAAATTATTATTATTATTATTATTATTATTATTATTATTATTATTATATAATGTTTCCAAGGAAAGATAGGGAGGTTTAATTTCCCCAGGCCTTTCAGAAGGGTTAAAGTTTTCAATGAGCCATTCTGTTTAAATTATACATTGCCTTTTTGATATTGCTTGATATTGTTTGATAGTGCATGCAGTTGGGAGCGGAAGGAAGGGCGCCACCCACGCCATCTCGCACAGAGCTTACCTCACGAGGAAGCTAGCCTGGCTATTCCAAGAGTTAGAAGGGGGGCCCTGGCATTCAGCCAATCCCCCCAAAACTCATAACACTATGTTGTTTTCTTACATCAGAATCTTGCCCAGGCAAGATGGTAAAAATGAAACTTGAAGGCATGACACAAGAAAGAAGGTAATGAATTCTAGTGATTTTCCCCAGTGATCTTTCCTGTTGTTGGAAGTACAAGTTTTGCAGCAGGCAAAAAGGCTACAAAGGCATGCTTGAACTCACAAGCCACATTAAGTCTTGGAATGCTCCAGTACACACATCCATTAAATGAGTGTTTATTTTGTGGAATAAGGAAGTGCTTAGTCAAATACAGAAGCATGTAGGCAGTTTAGTTAGAAGGCCGGTTGCAGTGAAAAAATATTTGCTGAGATGCGTTCCATAAGAAACAACAAGCACACCATGTTCTTTCTGCTAGAAGCTTGTATTTCTGCTCTTTCTGTACTTCTCAGGTTGCCGTCAGGGAGCATTAAAGTACACAAGTGAACAGAGGTATGCTTAAGCCTATTGATTTCAGCGGGCTTAAGTGCTCCTGAACTTGTTCCACAGTGGTGAAGAACCTCAGGTTGGGGGCCAGAATGAAGCTCTCCAGGCCTCATTCTCTGGTCCTCAGATGCTGCCTTGGCATGTACTTCACTGAGTGCTTTTGCCTTGCTGAAACGTGTCCATGATCTGTGGTTATTTATTTATTTAAGGGATTTCTGCCCTGCTTTTTGAGGAAAGCCTCCACAAAGTGGCTTGCAGCAAAATTTGAAACAAACCCACATATTTAAATACACAGTTTGTTACAGCTGTAAGAGTAGAAAACTAGCCCAATGCCTTTGAGTTGCCTAGATTGAGGGGTGGTGGTGGAAATTCTGACTTTTTTTGTGTGTGTGTGTGTGTGTGTGTGTGTGTGGCTGAAATGTAGCCTTATGCAAATAAAAGGTTCTTACCTGTTGCCCAGAGTTAACAGAAGAAGGCAATGGAGGCTTGTTGTAGGGTGGAAGCAAGGGAGCCAACAGTTCACCTACTGGCTGTACGTAGCCAATGGCAGGCGGAACTAATGGGCTCTGTCTCCATGCTCTTCTCTAGTGAATTCTACAAAGGCAACCCTGAGACTAAGAAGGAAGATAACAGCTAATGCTACACCCTGGACTGGTTGCAACTAAGGAGGCAAGTGGAGTGGGGCTGGCTCAGGGCAGACTGAGCTTGGTGGGGCAGTGCCCCTTTTGCCCTAGTGAACCACCAGCCTCCATTTTAAAGGGAAGGTAACCCTTGTTTTTTTGTAGTGGTGCAAAAGACACATTAGCTTGGAGAGTGCATCTGCGTCCCCATCCTAATGCTGCAGTGACTTTGACTGACTATACAAAGATGAACTGTTTAGCATTCCATAAGCTCTTTTGAACAAACTTTAAAAATGTCTCCTTGAGTAGAATTTAAAACGAACTTTTCTCTCCTGAATCACAGATGCACAAACAAAAGAGAGTGCTTGCGTACAGCGGCATAGCACTACTGGCATTTTAGAATTGTTATCATTCACAGAACAGTTATTAATTCCACCTTCTCTTGTCTGCTAGCGTGGAGTGTTATTCCAAGCCTGTGGTATATGGATCTTTCCATCTATTCATCCATTTATCTCTGTCTCTAGGCGTGATAAGTTATTCAGACCCTGGAATTTTAATTAGAAGGAGCAAAAGGGGGGAAAGAGAAAAGAAAGAGGGGAAAAAAGTAACTTGTCTTACTCTATCAGTAGCGTGACCTTATTGAGATGCATAATCTGTTACTCATGTCAGACATCAGAAAGGGTGGCAAGACTTCACAATACTATTATATACAAGAAAATGGGACAAAGGAGAAAGTGCTGCATTGGGTGTGATGAGGAAATCAAATCCTTTGTTCTTGGTTACTTAGATTACAAATAAAACACCATTATTGTTTCCCCAAGAAACTGGGGTGGTAGACAATTTTAAGCTTACTCGGAATGGGCCCACTGAAGTAAATTGATTTAAGTAGCTTCAGTTTCCGTGGCCTTGGTTCAGCTAACCCAGCATGCTGGTGGGAGCCTGTGTGGCGGCTCCCACTAGTGCCATGGGGCTGTCCCCCTCACACACTGCTGTGTCTCCCCCTTGTCTGCTCTGAAGGGTCAGGAGAACCTCCAGAACGTTGGGGGAGGAGAGGGGGACAATCAGCTTGCGCTGGTGGAACAATCGGAAGGGCATGATGATAAATTCCTCTGATTGAGTTTACTCTCACGTAGCAAACAATCACTGGTGCTTATACAGTGCTGTTCTTTTCCCCACACAGTTTGGTATTCAATTGCACTGACAAAAACAGGTTGCTTGGTGTCATTTTGATGTCAGGTGACTATGACAAGTGGGTGTTCTCATCTACCTGTCAAATTTGGCACACAGTGGGTGAAGGAGCGGAGAGAAGAATCTGGCTCACCCCCTGGATCTAGTTCCCCAACCCTGACTTAGCTAGATCTCACCCTTGAGATATTAAAAACAAAATAAAAAAATTCCTTCCAGTAGCACCTTAAAGACCAACTAAGTTAGTTCTAGGTATGAGCTTTCGTGTGCATGCACACTTGTGCATGCACACGAAAGCTCATACCTAGAACTAACTTAGTTGGTCTTTAAGGTGCTACTGGAAGGAATTTTTTTATTTTGTTTTGACTATGGCAGACCAACACGGCTACCTATCTGTAACTTGAGATATTAAAATAGTTTGACATTGGAACACTTTGGATGTGACATTAATGCATCTCATCGCAAGCAGCAGTGCCTTGTTTTATACTTGTAGAGATGAAATAGATGACCCAAGCAGTGACTAGGCTCCAGTTTCCTTGACTGTGTGTCCAGAAATTCTGACAGCTTAGCTGCAAGATTTGTGTTTAATATCCGATATTAAAAGAAAAATGATTGTGTACTTGAGGCTTACATTTTTAAAAAATGTGTTTCATACAAGAGTCGCCTAGTATGAAAGGCATTTTATCTTAAGATGGAAGGGATATGATTTAGGATTAGATGCATTCTTTTCAAACCGTGGGTTTTAGAGATTCAATCCTTTCATAATAATAAAAATTATGGCTGTACCTTGGGGGCTGCTGATGTTCTTTCTCACATGCACAGGTTAAAGTTAAAGAAAAAAATTTGCTAATTCTCATTTAGTTAAGAGATTATGTGGCAGCTTTTCAGATAGCTGTTTGGGTGGTGCTGTGATTTCTGCTTCTGCTAGCAAAGTGTTATGTATGGTTTATATATTAAACTTGTATGTTGCACTGAAGAGAAAAGAACAATGCAAAGTGATGTACAGTAAAACTAAATCCAAATGCATTAAGTCAATGAAACTTTTTTAAAAATAAAAAAGATCGGACTACAAAATAGTAGCAGGCTCAGTGAACTAACAGTCATAAGACTTTTAAAACAAATTATTCTTGACCTGTAAGTAGAACAACAAGAAGTACGCTGCTGTGGGAGGAGAGAATGGAAGAAAGACTCATTGTGCAGTGGAAGTCCTTGTGCATGGCCTCTGTTGATGGAGTGCATTAGGTGAATTCCACACTTAGCTTATAGAGTCTTGGTGCTGGTTCTTGGCCTTGTCAGTAACTATTGGGGAACTAATCAGCCATCCCTTGCTCGATCACATTGCTTCAGGTAGCTTACAAATAAAAATATTAGTGTTGGGTGAAAAATGTTCTTTGACTTTTACAGCACCATGCCACCAAAGTGGGGTGACATTCTTTGGTGACATGGAGGGGCATGTGAAACTGCATACATTTTGGGGGGGCGAGGATGTTATCAGCAAAGCCTGGAATGCAGCATCTGCTTTTACACTTAAAAACTGAAATAATTCTGACAGGCCAGTGGGGACCTCCATCTTTTTCTCCCATAATGCATCTGTCATGCAACTGCATCATGTTGTAGTGTTGTTCAAAGGTAGCATTATGGGAGGACATGGCAGACTGGCTGACCACTGACAGCTGCTGTTTCCATCTGTTTCAATAGGCCAGAAAAATTTATATTAAGAAATGTGAAATCAAACATGGTGGGCCCACCTTTACTGCTAAGTTCCTCCAGTCCTGAAAATTTGTTTAATTCTCCACCCCTCCTGAAAAAAATGAGATTCCCCCCCATCACACTTTCATACACCCCTGAAGCCAGAGGAAGGTTTTAAATGAAAGGTTTGAAACAGCACTGGAAGTGCATATAATTTGCAACAAATATTGAAAACAATTCTAACAATAAAACTAAGCAAACAGCTGTTAAAACATAAGCATAAAGGAGCATAACAAACAGCATCATGTCCACCGACTAAAAATAAAAATCAGTGGCCACATGAAAAGCCTTGCCCACCAGAATAAAATAATCCCAGGAGCTCAGAGCTTGTTTAAAAGTGGGTGAAGGGGGAGACATGAACTTCTTTTGGATGCCATGTTGTTGACATCTGCTTGTCTTGAGAGATGGAGTGCATCTCTGGGGATGCTGGAGAATCACAGCGCCTGCTGTGGCTGCAGAGACTGGTAACTCATAACTGCTGCCTCCCATGTTGTTTTTGCTGTGTTTGCAGCACTGAAGTGACCTCTCCTGGGCACAAGCCTGGCAGTGGCAGAGCTTCATGTTCCGGCACCGGGGGGCAGAGAGCAGGCGGGGGCGTGGCACGCCACCTGCAGGGGCATGGCGCCCAGTGCGGGTGGGGGGGCAGCCGTGATGGCACCCCACCGGGATCACGCTGCCGGGGGCAGCGCACTCCTCTTCCTCCACCAGTGAATCCCTGGGCAGTGTGTGTTATGTATTCAGTGGTCTATGTTTGCCTGAGCTTGAGTCTGGACTAAGGATTCTGAGCCCCTGTGTTCTGATTCGATACATGATATCCAATCACAGAATATTTCAGGATTTGGGCCTCTGCCATTGGCCCTTAAGCTCCGAGTCATGATTCGAAGCTTGGAAGTTTAGACAGCTAATCATGTTGGGAGTGGAGTGGCCCAGGCCTTAAAAAATGTATATAAGCAGTTGCTTTGCCCTTGTTGTCCAGTTCTGTAGTTCAGTAAAGTTTCTTGCTGTTATCACTGTTTCTTGCCTCATGGGAACTCACCTACGCTTCAGGGTGTATGGAGATTCTGGGCTGCCTAGATGGCAAAGCCCTTTTCTTGGCCTTGCTGATGGGGTCCAAAGGAAAGCAGAGCAATACATTTGGCACCAGCTTGGCTGCAGGAGTTTCTGGTGACTGACAAGTCTTTCTTTCTTGTCCTCACCAACCAACTGGTAGGGTATCATAAGCTGATAATAAATTTCAAGCAAAATTCACAAGGTTCTCTGTTGCTGGAGGGAGCTGAAGTGTTTGTACACAGGCCTTGATTCCACTTGGTCAGACTTTGTTCTAGAAAACCACACTTGATGCCAACAATCCCTGTGATCTCCCTGGTTGTCCATTAATTCCTAAGTGTTCTCAAAGTCCAATTAGCTGATCAAGCTGTGCCCTGCACTTTGGGGCAGCTTTGCTAATAGTTTTTGAGTGTACACCAGCGATCTAACCACTTTCTGCAGAAAAGCACCTCACACAAGTCACGGCAATGAGGTGGAGAGTTATTAATTGAAAATACATTTCCTCAGGAAAGGTGCTGAGATTTAAAAGAAAAAAAAAACAGTTCTTGCAAACTGTGCACAGAGCTTTGTTTGATGCTCTTCAGGATAAGCCAAAAAGGACTCACAGTTTGATGCTTTGTTACATTATTTTCCTCTGTTCGCTTCCTTAATGGGATTTACTGTCTATCCTATCTCAGACAAATGTCACTGTGCCAGCTATTGCTTACCATTCTTATTTTCTTCACTCACGCATACTGTGTGACTTTTATCTTCCGTGTAGTTCATAGCTAGCTTCCCCTTTTGTTTGATGATGGCTTTGGAAACGTTCCCTATACAAGCTGTTCTATTGAGAAGGGTGCTGGTTCCAGTACTTCAGCAGGTGACATGACGGAGCTAAACAGTAAACTGTTCATCTGCCGAAACAAACAGCTTGCACGGAAAACTCCCACCAGGGCCACTGCTTGGCATAGATTGGCCATTGTTAAAACCAAATGACAACATGGTTTCAAAAACTTCATAAAGGCCTTTGTGTAGTCTGTACTGTAATGATGTCCTTGTAGCAGGGAAAGACATACATTTGCAATGATTCCAGTTCAGAATCATTAACACCAGTCTTATTATTTCTGTGTCCTGAAAAGTCTCTTTTGAAGTATGGGTAAGTGGTGGAAGCTATGAAATACACAGCTAGCTACTTATGCAGAAGATAAAAGTCACACTGAGTGAGTGTGGCAAAGAAAAGAATAATGAGGAGCATTCAGTGTCATTTATCTGACATAGGGAAGAAGATAATTTCTTCTAAAATGGTCAGGAACCGCATCCCCCACTCCTAATGTAAATAAACCTATTTTCCATTGGGCATGAACTGGTATAATAGGAACTGGAAGGTTCTGGTTTGCAGAAATCTCTTTGCATGACATCATCTTTGTTAGGCCACTGGAAGCTTTTTGGAGTAAAGTTTGTGTGGTTCTGCAACTCCGTTGTGGGTTATAAGAACCCATCTTATTTCTATGGTTGTAAGTTGTTTTAAGCTATTTTTAATATTATGTTTTAATGCTGCAGTTACTCACACTGGGACCTTAGGGCAAAGGGTGGATAATTTAATAATAGTAATAATCATAATTTGTTTTACATATTGTATTTTAAATTGCTGAAGCATGGGTAAGGCATTGAAATAACAATACGTTGTGCACTCCAAGGTAACTGGTGTCTGAAATGAGAGCCAAACAGAAAGCTGCAAATACATGGCATCTATATGACATTCCAGATATTTTTTTGAGTTAGAAGCTATGGTGACTTCTCTTTTCTGGCTGCTGGTTGGCCAGGCATTGTATTTGCATGTCCTCAAGATTCTGCCTCATCTCAATATTTTGGGGAAGCCACAAATTCGGAATTTTAGTGAATGCTATTGTCAGAGCTGCCCGAGGTCCCAGCTCACAAAGGACCAACGCCAGTTCTTGTTATATACAAAAGTCTTTATTGAAGTTCAGTTTTGATTCCAAAGCCGCGGCGCGCAGCTCTACGTCTTGAACTCTAGACCGCTGAAGCTCCGTCTGAATCTCCTCCCCCCAGACACCAGTTTAAGACTCTAGCCTAGCTCCACCTCTTCCTTTGCTCTTTCCTCCTCTGGGTCCGCCTGTCCACTGGGGTCTTGCCCTTTCTAGACTCTTCTGACGCTGAGTCCCCTGAGTCTTCCCCCTGCCTCCGGCGGGCTTTAGGACCTGGTTCCCAATCCGGGTTTTCTGCCGTCCCGCGCGCCTGTACATTTGAACTTGGCGCTCGCGCCCAGCTGGCAACCTTTCTCCTGACCGTTACACTGCTCCTGTCACTGCTTCCCCCTTCGGGGGGGCTAGCTGGACCTGACTTCCCCTCCGTTCCCTCACTCTCTGATAGAGGCGTGGTCAGCCCGGACTCATCTTCTCTCCCTACTGGAGGAGACGCTGGCCCTGATACATGGGACTCTTCCCCCCCACTACGCTCTGGTGGGGGAACTGGTCCTGATCTCCCGCTGCTGCTTTGGGAGTCCCCGCTGGCCCCTTGCTTCTGGTGCGTCCCCCCTGGGACCCCCCTTGCCCTGGCCATCGGCGCCCCCCTCTGGGAATCTTCTGAATCGCTGGAGAAGCTCATGGAATCTCTCGGGCCACTGTCATACTCCCCTACACTGCCCTCAGATTCTTCCCCTTCGCTCTCCGTTTCTTCTCTCCCCTGTGCCTCTGCTCCTGAGCCCCTGACAGCTATATTTCTATAACTGTATCTGTGGGTTAGCCGTACACCAAGTATGGGGGAAGTCTTCAGATGACACCCTTCCTTACATTGAATGCATGTGTGTGTGTGTGTGTGTGTGTTGTGAGTGTGGTGGTGGTGGTGGTGTAAGAGCTCAATGATTCCTTTCTATGTGTTTTTGTGTGTGTTCTTTGAATCTGCTGTGTTACTTGGAACTTTACCTGTATTGAAAATCCATGGAAATGTTTTTGATCATGAGGAGGTAGGTGGCATCCAATAATTTAAGGCCTGTGTAGGGGCCTGAATCTGCTTAATAGTCAACTATTACAATTTGTTGGACCTTAAAGGGTTAACTTTATATAAGGATGTATTAGATGAATATGTCTGGTATCTTGGCTAATTGCCACGTCTCTCATGGCTTTGAAGTTCCAAAGCCATAAAAATGACAGTAGCTCATAGTCTCACATTGATAGTGAGGAGGGCGGCCTGCCAACCCTTTGATGCACCTGGCAATGGTATGGGATGATGCCATTGGTTCTTCCCCTGGCTGACCATGGAGACATGGCTGTCTTTTGTATTCGCAGGCACAACAGTATAAATACAAGAGACTAGAGCACTGTTATAGGTAGACTAAGATCCCAACACAAAGAGAGATCCAACTTTATGATGGAAACAGAGAGGTTCCAGCTCCAAGGGTGATCATTCGCTGTCATGTCTCATCTTTGACAGAAGATAGAACATACTGTAAGAATGAAACAGTCTGGGAAGGGTTATTCATGAATGCTTTGTAGTTTGCCTTAGTGACTATGTATGTGCATTTTATGTTTAAATACTCATCACGTAGCTAATAAAACTTGTAAGCTTTATACCCAAAAGCTTGCATATTGTCTACAAAAGAACAACAGTGCTAGAATATGTAAAACATATAGGCACCTCAATAAGGGGTCACCCACACTTCTCTTTACCCCGCATTTTTTTCTGTTTGTCCTGTGATTTCGGGTCTGAGAGTAGAAATTATCTCACTCACATTCCAACTTGGACTTTTGATGCCTGTGCTGGCTCCTGATTCTTTTTGTTTGCTTTGACGAGGGTGAAAGAGCTCCCTGGGCTGTACACAGTAGTTTTGTAGCTTTGGAGAATATAAAATGTGAATACTCCCCCCCCAACCCCCCCCCCCAAGAATAATATCCTAGGAAGAAATTCTGCTTGGAATTTCTTGGAATAGTAGAAAACATTTTGAAGCAGTTCAAATGCAGATGCCTATCAGAATGTTGGAGTTTCTTTCTCTCCCCACCCTGCCCCGACAATCTGAGAGGAAGTCTCAGTGTTAATTAAGTTTTGAAATTCTCAGATCAATAGGTTGGCTATTAAATAGGGCGCCGTTGTCATACAGGGAAAGCATAAGGCTGGCAAGCTCTTTACATTCAACAGTGAAGTGCCATTGTTTTTGCACTTGTAATGGCCTCATTTGCATCCCAGCTAAAAAGGATTTGAGTTTCATGTTAACCTTTGTAAGAGTTGATGCAGTTGGATGCGTTTTCTAATGTGTCTCCTCCTGCCTCTTCCTGCCGGCACTGAATAAAACTATTGATTAGCATTCCGACTAGGGATGAGGGAGCTTGTTGTGCCTAATTTTGAACCCTGCTTGAAGACTGCAGAGGCAGTTGCATACTGACTTGGTTGCTATTGGATTCTTGCTCAAGCAGTGTGGCAAAACAAAACGGCTGACACTTCCATTTTTTAAAAAAACAACAGCTCCAACTTATATTTTTTCCTGGAGTAAATACACAACCATACCCACACATGCACAAACAAACCCACATCTCACACACAGCAGAAAAAGATCACAGAAAAAAGTGAGTACTCTGCTTTAAGGCATCACCCCTCCATTTTTATTGTGAATACTGCACATTGTGTGGCTATTCCCTCCCCCCCACAGGTGGAATAAATGAAGACAACAGACACAGAGTTTTAGGTTAATGGGCGAAAATGGCCACAACTTTATTGATTACAGGAAAGAAGGGTATTGGCTTTAGGCATTGGCCCTAACCGACTATCCGGTCTGACCGGGAAGGGTTAAACACCAACAGGGGGAGCCACCCGAGATGCATATCCCTAGGCGCTCCCCGAGGGGTTACCGCTCGGGGGCGCGCTTTAGGCCCTAGCCTCCGTAGGTTTCGGACGAGGCGTCGCCCCTCGGAGTCCTTTCACGAACTACCCTTCAAGCATTGGGGGAGGTGATGGCGTTCCTCCCCCCCAACCTCATCTGCATAATAATACCCCGGCCAATGCCTACCGCCAAAACCGAGGGAGTTGTGACGATTTGCTACGAGGTAGGCGAAAAAACCAAGTGGCTCACAAAACCAGCCAATTAGCCAAATGGAAAAACTCCTACCAGGCCCCTTGCGGCGACCAGCCGAAGCCCATAGCAAGGTCAGTGGCAAAACCTAAAGGGCGGGTGGGTGGGAAACCGCGTTGTCTCCAGGGAAGAAAGGGGGCGAGCCAGGGGCTGCCCTGACCTTAAGTGGCCCCTACGAAGGCCCGCCCCTGCCGCCAGCCGATTGGCTGGCGCCACAGGGTATGCTAATTGGGGGAATCCCTGTCCCTCGCGAGGCTGACGCCAGCCTCGCGAGAGCGAGTGTGGGCGGGGTCGTGATCCCACAACCCCCCCTCCTCCTGAAGATCGGAAGGGGCATTGTCTATATAGCTGTCTAATACCTGAGTGCTGAACTTGTGGCCCTTCAGATTCCAGCTGAAGTCCAGTAACATTTGGAGGGCTCTAAGTTCCCCACTCCTCATCTAATATATATAGACAAGGTCAACTTATTCTCCACCCATTATTGTTCCAAGAAGAATTTTAATGATGTGACACGCATGAAGGATACTAGATGCAAATATTCTCTTCCTCATCCTATTTCTCTTTCTTTTGATTGTGCACTTGTTTCATTCTTCTCATTGGACTTGTACTTTCTGTCCCATTAAGTTTTCCGCTCCACTGAGCTTTGTATTATGTGAGACAGTCCTTGTCCCTAGCAGATTGTGAATGGACCAGAGAAGGTATACCAAATGGATATAATGGGCCACAGAAACAGCGGAAGTGAATTGGAAGCTGACCTTCAGATCTTCATTGGAGGACCATCTCCAGGTTCTCATGCATAATGATTACTGGTGAGGGGGCCTTCTTGGTGGTGGTGCCCCATTTATTTAATGCTCTCTCCAGAGGGGCTTGCCTAGCACCCATGTTGTGGTACTTTTGATGCTAAGTGAAGACAATTATTTTAAAAAACACACCTCCCAGGCCTTTATAATTATAATGAATGATAATTAATTATAACATATTTGTTGGGTGTTTTTGAATTTGTCCACCAAGTTGATTTCTTCTTGCTGGCTTTATGCTGGTTTAAAATGCATTTTATGCTGCTGCAATTATGTTGCTTTTCAGATTATTTCTTCTCTGCTGATTTGTATTGGTGATTTTATTGTTTTACATTTCAGATTGTATTTGGAATAGTGCTTGTACAGCACCCAGACAACTTAATTATCTGGCAAGTATATTAAAAAATACAACAAACAAAAAATCAGAACCTAAGCCCCTAACACCCTGTTTGCTCAGTTGTTCTGAAATTGGTCTTAATTTTTTTTTTATTCTTCTGTGAAAGAGGATCAGTTTTCTGCTGCATTCTCAGGGCACTTGAGAAATTCGATATTTATTTATTTTTTTAAATGTTGATGGGCCTGGAGTTTTGAGCTTAAACTGTAGTTGTGAGGTGGCCAAAGTGGTGTGTTTTTATTTCTTGTAAACATTCTCCAGTCCTGTGAAGCCCCCTTGGCTGCCTCTAGTTCCTGATCTGAAAAAGCCTCGTGGGGTGTGTTAGCTCAACATGTCTTCCTCTGAGCTTTGATTGAAGTGTGAGTATCTGGAAAGGCCGTACAGTGCAGATTTGATGATTTGTAAAAGGAAAGAAAGAACACCTGCAAATGGCCTCTTGGCCAACACAGAGAAGGGTAGCACAACACGGTGTTTGTGGGTATTGTTTTTGCTCGTTATTATGCTATAGATTTTTGTGGTTTTTATATTGTGAACCTCCCTTGTGATCTTTGGATAAAAGGTGGTATAGAAATATAAAATAAATAAACAAAGGAAACCTGGATCTATATCTATATCTGGTCCCCATGAAAATTCATCAGTATTTATTGTGAATTTCTCTCTATATACACATTTTTGTATGCAGTTGCCCCTTATATACACATCTTAGCAAAGCAATTTTCCCCAATATAATATGTTATTTTCACTAATATGTGCATGGTTTTGTAACTCTGCAATATGTGTGAACTTGTTAAAATTTATTTTGCATGATTCTGAATGTTCCTTAGTTTATCAGAAATCTTTATTAAGGTTCTCTGAAGGACCTCTCACAGCACATGGGTAAATTACAGAAAACGTCAAGCAGGATTTCACACAGGTCTTTTTTTCAGCTGAAACTTACCAGAACTCAGTTCCTGCCCCTCTCAGGTGGGCGCCATTGCCATTCTAAGAGAACGAGAGAGTTGTTCATGGTGAGTTCCAGCACCTCTTTTGCTAGAAAAATGATTTTACATAAATGACATAATTTATGCAAGTGTCATAACATTAATAAAACAGAGAGCACTGTCCTCCCAAAGTTCTGTCTTTAGGGCTGCGTCACCACAAAACCCCTAATGAAGCTTGATTTTTTTTTTTAATGCTGTGACTGGAGGGGAAATGACCTCTTCACCTCATCCTCAAATGGATTGGCACTCAGGAACTAAAACTTCCAGCCCTTTATAACATAAAAGCATCAACAAACACAGAATGCATAGTGCCGGGGAAATTCATAACTCATTATAAAACTTTAAGAAAACCTTATTACTGTGTGTTTGTGATCCAAACTGTTCCCAGTAATGAGCTAGCTGCCCATATTGGTGGTCTCTGCCTGTTTCAACTCTCCCACTGAGGATCTGCAGCCTTTTGAAAGTGATATATAGCAATGGGTTATACCTGCATTTGGTGGAGAGCAGCACTGCAAAATTCAGAGATGTGCAAATTTCAAAGGATGGCTGTGTTTTGGATCATGTATTGTTTTGGAAGCTTCACCTAAATTTGTGAACTTAATCAAATCTCTCCCCATTCTCTACCTGCATCCATGAGAATGTCAACATTTTTTTAATTTTTTAAAATTGATTTTATGCAAAACAGTACAATCAAATGAGCACTAATAAACCAGTCTCTCCCCTGCCCCCCAGGAGAATTTCACCATCATTTTCTTTCCACTTTCCCAATTTTGAATGCAATTTCTTTTCTTATTAACTGATGGCAAATGGTCAGGAAAAAGTGGGATAAATTTCCAGCACAGCACTAATTTGCATTGCAACAAGGTATCAGAATATGGACCATTTGTCTGGAAATGACCTTTTCTTTGCTGCCTTAAGCAAGATAAAGACTTAGGGAGCTCTGTGGAAAAACACAGGCCTGGATAAGTGATCTTGTTGCACTGTGGGTAGCAACTGTAGTATGGTGCCTGACTGTGATGACACAATAGTGCTTCCTGCCCAACACGGGCATATTTCCATAGGGATTTACAGCAGGTATGGGCCATGATACGAATTGTGCAGGTTAGAAGTGCTTGGGAAATGGCCTTGTCACATAGAGTTAGCGATATTAGGAAGGTAACCTGCTGTACTGAGTTTGTGCTTGTAAGAATCTAATCAGCTCAAAGTGACTGGGCCAAGGTGTCTTGAAGGTCCATACTGCTATTACCCGATGTTGGAACCTAAATTCCAATTGGGATTTGATATAAGAGGAGAGTGATAGGAGTTGATTTGTCTCACAGTGTGTGCAGCGTAGGTTTTTTGTTTTGTTTTTTTAAGTAGAGCCAAATGTGAAGGATAGTGGGGTCAGGTGATGCTCAGAGACAAAATGCAGAACGGTATCAGGAAAGATTTTCTTGGGAAAAGCTATTAGTTTCTGGAGTAGCCTGAGAAGAAGCACTTATAAGATAAAGCACAGAATAACACTGGGGGAAAATATAATCCGGTTGCAGCTTTTAAGGTTTCTGTCGTCTTGGTAACTGAATTGCTTATGATCTTTTATCCATCTTATCCTCTAGCTTTGTGTGACAGGGTTATGCTTGTTCCCTCTTTTATTTAATTGATGAGGAAGCTGAAGAGCGAGACCTTGGCCACGTAGGAAGTCAAGCACAAAACAGGAAACAAAAGCAAATTCTGGAGTTTAATGATCAGCGCAGCCATCACACTCGCAGGAGGCTATCAACAGCAGAACATCAGACCTAGAGACATTGTCCAGCTTCTACTTCTCTGAATTGCAAATTAATTAACTTGGGGTAAAAAAACCCCTTTACAAAACATTATTAATTGGATTGTTTAAAAACCTCTCTCTCTCCTGCTGCCGCTGACTCTATGTGCATATATTTAACGGTCTGCATATGTACAATGGTACATGCATAGAGCTCTACCCGTGGTATTGAGAATATTTAAAGTACAGGAGCTGTTTTTCATATCCAATATTATGTTTTTGCCCTATTCAATAGCACCCCCATTCAGTAGTAGCAGAGTTACTTCTTCAGACAATTTGTGGGGTGGATTTTTATGGCCACATTAACACCATGCATTTCAAGCACTATGATACTACTTTAAACAGTCATGGCTTCACCCAAAGAATTCTGGGAGTTGTAGTTTGTTAGGGGTGCTTGGAGTTTTGAGGAGACCCCCTTTCCCCCTCCAAGAGTGGTTTAACAATCAATTCACCTTCACAGCGAACTCTGGGAACTGTTGCTCTGTAAGGGGAATAAGAGTCAACTAATAACTCTCAGATCCCTTAACAAACTACACTTCCCATGATGCTTTGGGGGAAGCCATAGCTATTTAAAGTGATCTCATAGTGCTTTAAATATATGGTGTTACTGTGGCCTGTGGTGTTACTCACCCGTGTATTGCAGAGTATCAATTCTAGTTTTAGGCTACCTCTGAATGCCATCATGTATTCTTTTATAATTTGTTTCTAGGCTTGTTAAGCATATCAGTCTTTCTCCCTTTCCACAGTGTGAGGTATGTTGGTTGCTAGACATATCAATTAAACAAAAAGGTAAGGGATTTGTATAATGACTACCAATATCACAAAAGCATTGATGTGTCTCCCTTAATTGGTGACAGCACTTCCTAAGGGGAAGAGGAACTTGAGAGTTCTCTTGGCTTAAGTGAAAGGTAGGGTAAACTAAGGGATACTCGGTGTAGTTTTTTGAGAGCTTGCAATTTTGGAAATTTATTTGTTAGTACCACTAGCTTGGAAGCTTTCTTCAGCACTGCTGGAAATGCTTTGCAAACTGCTTAGAGGTCTTCTGTTGAGAAAGTGGTATATAAAATTTGTTAAATAAGACAAATTAAATAAACAGTGCCATCCTGTGCAAACCTGCTTGGAAGTAAGCCTCACTGAACTTAATGGGACTCCCCTCCCTGGAAAATGAGCATAGCATTGCAGCCTCAAACTTATCTAGGAGTAAATCCTACTGAACACAGTGATGCTTACTTCTGAGTAGACATGCACAAGACTGCACAGTTAATATGTTTAACAAATCATGCTGATTGTGGTTTTGTTTTTAAGTCAATGCAATGATTTATTATTATTATTATTATTTGGATGTTGGAGATTGAAATATTCTTTCACAAGTATGATTTTCTAGGCTGCTTTTACAGAACTCATGGTGACATATCAAAATATTATTAAATAGTTTCAAAAGAGAAATATAATTTACCTTGACCATACACAGTACACTATCAATTCTCAAGTGTCCTTGATGTCTGACTGATCCAGATATTGCTTCTGTCGTGAATGATTTTTGCTTTTTTTGCTATTTGTATTTTTCACGTTGGCATTTTATTATGGTTTGGTCTCCTGTATGTGAACCATTGCTGTTATTTAATGATTTATTTAGGGTTTTTTAAACAAAGGAATGCAGAGAAAATGTTTTGAACACCCACACAAAGTTTTAAAAGTTAAGCTGTGAACACTGTATAATGCACCAATGTGATATTCACGGTTGTATTGTGATGAGCCTTGAATGGCAGGAATTTTTAAAATATCATTATAGAACCACCAGATATGTCTGACTGAGTACTTTTGTCATATGGACTAGAAGACCCACAGAAAGTATGGTAGTGAATTCTAGCTCTTCTCTAGTATTGGGAAACTCTGGTTTTGGAGAAGGGCCATAGCTCAGTGGTGGAGTATCTGCTTCCAGGTGATGTAGAAGGGAACTCCAGGTTGGGTTGGGTGAGAACCTTGTCTGAATTCCTGGAGAGGCCCTAACAGTACTGAACTAGATGGACCAATGGTCTGCCTCAGTTGGCATCTTCTCATGTTCCTTTGTTTTAGGGATAAAGGGAATTTAGTACAACGCTCTAGTGGTCCTGTTTCACAGCATCCCCCACCACCAAAGAATCATTGAAACAGTTGCATTTATGAGCAGCGGAATTTTTCATTAAGTGTGCTAACTAACATAGGGTGCTGCTTTCAAACTGAGCTCATGGCAATGTGGATTATAAAAGCCTGCATAAACAAGCATAATAGTTTCCAAATATAGTGTGAAGTTTCCTATTTGTTTCCAGAACATCCTTTTTTTGTTTTTGTTTTAAGTGTTTGGGAGTTTGGTTGATTCTTGCTCAGCAATGACAATCTTTTAATTTGCATCTGCAGCCAAGGTATACATAAAATGTATTTTGAATACAGAGCGCTCAAATAAATATTCTGTGAACTATTCAGATGTTCCCAACTGTATCCACAAAATTATAACATCCTGTACAGCAGATATATAATAAATATGTGGAAGGACTTATTGCCATAGGTCTAACTAGATATAGTATAGGCTAAGAATGCCTGTGAAATGGGATTGAATCACCCAAGAGGCAGCTTATCTACCTGCAGAAGGTTTGCGTCAAGGTCAGTTGCAAGCAAGGCTGGAATGTGAATGTGCCTCAGAGTCACTATCAGTGTAATGGCCTTTGACTGGCATACCTGAAATGAGTTTGTGGCCCCAATCTAGTTCTTAATGAATAACCTACAAGGTGGCATCTTTCCTTGCAATTCCAGATGAGAAATGAGTCTGTGTGCAGCTCTGACGAATGGTAGAGATGTTTTCGTGCCAAAGAGGGGCTGGCAGCATGAGCCTGACTTAAATATATCACAAATGTATCGGGTAAACAACAGTGCTTGGAATTCAAGCAGGTCTGGCACAGCCACATAATCGTTCTAACTTCTGTGTATGATTCAGCTTTAAAGGTTTACTAGAAAGATGGAACGTACTACTGTACTACTACAGACCGAACGTATCAGTTACTAAGATATTTCGCTGGTTTATTTATTCAGAATAGTCTCTACATTTTGCATTTATTCATTTGGAACCCGTCTTTTTCCCATTGAACAGACAGCACTGTAGGGGTTTCTGGGCAGTTGCTTGTTGAGGTTTCTGGTTCAGACCAAATCCCAGACCCAAACTTGCTTAGTCTCAGCAAGGGCGCTGCAGCAAGTACTTTTGGGTCATGCCCTTGTGGCAATAACATCCTTACAGTTCCTTTCTTTGACTAGGGCTGGATCTACACTGACCTGATTAACGTTATTAAAACGTTATTAAAAAGGTCATACTTGCAAATTAAAACGTTTTTCTTACCTTGCTGTGGGTTTTCTTCTGTCAGAGCGCTGCTGGTTGCTCTGCAGCACCCTCTAGTGTCACATTCTAATAACACATTATGAACACTAGAGGCAGAACATAATGTGTCCCTCTATATGTTACGAAAACCATTATTTATGTTGTAAACCACGAGTGTAAATCTACCCTAGGTTTCCCAAGGAATAGGGAGCAATGACTGTTCCCCAGGGTTTGGGATCCATCCTGGGAGTGGGCTGAAATGTGATTTGAGACTTGGTGAGCTGAATTTATAATTGGCACATGATGAAATGCTCCCTGCTTAGTGCATGGGCAGTGTGTAGTAGCTCTTGAAAGCCTTTGTGATGGAACTGCAAAATGGCCACTACTGTAAAACATGAGTTTAGGATTGTGGCAAAATAATCATAACTGGTTCAGTGAATGGAGACATCTATCCCTTGCAATTGCCACATGGTGATTATGAAGTGCAACTGGCCCTCACACACCCATACTAGTAATTCAGTATGTGCTTTCCCCTCATTTCACATAAACCTTCCTCTGCTACCTGTTCCTAAAGTGACTATTGACGATGTGGAAACTCCATGGAATAGTGACAATAAAGAATATCCTGCTCTGTCATTCTTCTCTGTGTTCCACTGATAGGAATGACTAATTTCAGGGAGATGTGTGACACAGCCTTTTTCATGGTGGCACCCTGTTTGTGGAATACTCTCTCTTGACAAAGTTGTCAAGGCCCCAATGCTGCTGTCTTTCCAGTTACAACTATTTGTTTCCTCAAGCAATCTAAGGGTTCTTACTGTTAAAGCCTTATTTGCTCTTTTTATCTGCCCCTTTTTGATGGGTCTCCTTATTGTTTTACTGATGTTCATGTATAAACTTACTGAGTAATTTTTTTCATGTTGACTCCCACCCTGATACCAGTATTGATGAAGGATGGACTATAGACATTTAAATAATGAGAAAAATATTATTAATAATAAACAAGAATGTGTTAGTCAAGCCATCCAAGTATATTAATTATAACATGTGGTAAACAAAGTGCCTTTACCATCCAGATCCCTAAACTGATGTAGGTTAGGTACCCCTGTTAATCTCCACAGAGTGAGATGGATTGAACCTAGCATATTTTACTTTTTATTTATATGTTTCACTTTCCTTCTGGTTCTAGGTGATCTGTTTCTTTCACTCTGAAAAAGAGACAACCTAAACTAAAATGGCAGAAAAATGACAACAAAACTTGGAAGTCAGTAAAGTGTGTCACAACACAACCCTCTAAAGAGACAATAAAGTTTCTGATCTCGAAATAAAACAATGTAATTAAGTAAGGAGGTGGTATTATGGTGGCAAATAACGGCAACAGCAATTTGAAAAGTCCTTGATGGCAGAGCCAATAAATTAAAAAAAGAAAACCATTATAACTGTGGAGCCGCCTAGGGGGGAAACAAAACTGAAGCTGAGCAAGGTAATAGATTGGATCTATGCAGTAAACACAGGTAATGGGTTCAAAATAGTAACTGCACATACAAAAGCAAAGGCTTCATCTCTGCCAGAAGAAATATGCGCTCTTCAGGCTGTTATTATTTAGTGGAGTAGACACTTTTATTGTGATCAGTTTGCTTTCTTTTCCTGAGTTCAGCAAATATAGTTTGTAGATTCTAATTTATGAGGAAGATATGGGCAATCGAACAGGAATCATGGATAAAATGGAAACATTCTTCTTTCCAGATCTCCAGTTTAGAGGTGTGGTTTTCTTTTTACTTTAAAGTGTGGTTGCTGTAGAAATTAGATTTGGTTCACATTTACAGGTGAGCCTGCCTTAGCCGCACTTTCTCTGTAACAATACGAGAAGTGAAGCACACAAGCTAGCCTTTGAAATTCGCAGGTGTCTGAATTTTGTAACACATTTCTGCAACCAAACACTGTAGAATTATAAATATATATAATATGCATATATTAGGGGGAAGAGAGCATAAAATAACCTACAAACATAAAATGAGAAATTGCTTGCAAAAGCATGTACATTAGTCAAAATTGGGCAATTATTCTAGGAACAATTCACAGTGAAATACAGTGAATTTTTCATGTAGTGTGTTTTTAAATAATAATAATAATAATAATAATAATAATAATAGTAGCAGATTGCTGAGGTAATGTGGAAAACCAAATTCAGGATTGGAAAATGAGAGACCCAGAACTGACAGGTCCATCTATTCCTACTCTAAAGCCTCTGCTGGTTTGGGTGTGCTGCTGTGGGGCATCGTCTCCCCTCTAGGTGCAATCACCTAGCATCAATGTTCATGCAAATCCCTCCCAAGCTACATGGTAAACAGGGAAAAGGGGAATTGTAGCCCTTGTAGAATAATGTTATGCAAAACATGAAATGGTAATCTTTTTTGTTTTTATACTTCTTTTCTCAAGCTGAAGAACCAAGTTTGCAGCATAGAAATTTCTTTGGTCTGGGTATCTGACCAGATTCACAGCCCTGGTTCTTTTGTGTCTCTTATTGCGTGGACAGGCGGAGTCCCCAGATCCCGCGCGGTCCCCCCCGTCATGTGGAATAACGACTCAAGACAACGTGCTATGGGATTAAATTGGCCACAACTTTATTAAATTTCAAATGTGGGTAGACCTTGGCTCAGGCATTGGGCGTTCTCCCTCCCCAGTTCCCAGCCAGGGACCTAGGGAGCATCAGGGTTATCCAGTGTGTGTGGGGGGGATGGGCCGGCTCTGGAGAACATATGTTCAAGCAGAGATAGCCGCCCCCGTTATGCTGCAGCCGCAGGGGAGAGCAATGACGACCTTTCGGCGTACGGTCAAAACCTCCCTTCAGAAACCCCATTAACGGGGAACCCTGGTATCGCCGCCGCAAAGAGGAAGATGGACTAAAGGATTCCGCCCAAGGCCTGATACCGCCAAAGTTGTGACGTTTTGCTACGGGAAAGGCAAAACCTGCCAATGCAGGGAAATTCCTTTCCGGCCCTTTAACAGCGACCTTAACGTAGCAGCTCCCGCATACCTGTGAAGAAACGTTAACCTGCAAAACCTGTGAAGAAAAGTTAACCTGCAAAATAAGACATTAACTGAGGATGGGTAGGGTGGGAGAAGCTCTGGAGCCAAGTGAGGATTCCCAGGTAAGATCCTCCCTCTATTGTGTGGGCAGGTAATCCCTCCCCTACCTGGCCTGGTCTCCTTGGCAACGCTTCCCCCAGGTGGGATTGGACAACTGACTGAGGTAGGCGGAGACCTCCAGGTATCCCACCTGAGGGAAGGCAAAGCCAAGCCTATGCTGTTGGAGCCGCTCCAGATCTAGGGGCTGCGCGCGTCCACACAAAGGGCGCCCCCCGTTTTAGGTGGGGAGCGGTCATTTGCACATGCCGGTATGCCACTTTTAAACTCTCTCTAGTATAATCCCTATACTGAGGGTTTGATAATCTTACTCTCTGAAGAGTGAGGGTCCCTCTGAACCCAGCAGAGAGGAAACAAACCCCAACACTCCCCTGAGTTCATCTGAAACCTGGGATTTGTTTCGGCTCTGCCATTGGCAAGTGTAAGTGCAGAGTCATTAGAAGTCTTCTTGTGTCTCCAGCTCCAAGCTGGAGGTGGGATTGCTGTGGATTTGAAGCTACACCAGCAAAGTGTTTCAAGTTTGGAGTATCCAGCATGTGCTGATACAGTAGAACAATGATTAGAAGTTGTGATGATATGATCCATAACTACATGAAACTGTAAATCCATAAAGGTTTTGACTGTGAATGTTATCAAATTTTCTCATGTGAAATACAAGCTGGACGTTGCATCTTTTTGGACGGACCAGTCTTGAAAATGAACCATACTGCTGTCCTTCCGTACAAAAGGGAGAGAAATAATCTGATCTGGGAGGGTTGAAATATATATTTATTTATATAAATATTAGTTTGCTGTAATCTGGCCCTATTTGGGACATCCCTTCTAGGTGGCTCACAGACATAATAAAAAAAATAATAAAATCAGTTTAAAAACAAACAAGAAAACAAGCAGCATAAATTTTGGGGTTCAGGGAACATATAGAACACATCTGAACAAAACAGCTTTATTGATAGTAATGGATGGAAAGGAAGAGGCTAAAGAAGCCTCCTGGGGATGTGCCAGCACCTCTCATGGCACCCACATAAGGTCTCAGTTAAGATCCCCTCAAAAATCCACAATGCATGAGAGACTGTTTGTTCTTCCTGCTCAGTTCATGTATGCATTTGTGAACTTGTCCACATGACATTGGTGGCCAGGACTGGACAGCCACCATCCCTTCATTTCTGAGCAGAGGAGAAACACAAAGAGCTTCTCTGTGAGCAAGTGGTGCTGCTCATTTTTTTTGTAAAAAAAGAAGTGTATGGTGCTGTTTTTCTATTGATGGAGGCTTCCTCACACTATTTTGTGGGCCTCTATTTGTTCTCCTTCAGGTATGGCAGCCATTTTGTGTTATGCCACACTCTCACAGGTGCCATTTTGTGCCTGTCACCTACAACCCTTTCTCAAAATTCTAAATGTGCCTACTGGCCCAGAAAGGTTGCCGACCCCTGCTTTAAGAGCATATGAACAAAAATAAAAATAAAAATGGACAAATGGGTGAAATCAGTGGAACGTTCTCTTAAGATTTACCATGGCTTTGCCCTTGAGAAAAGAAAGCGGCTTTGATATTTCAGTTTCCAATTCTTCAATAGTGAGTTTTGTTTGATATATGCTGACTCTTGTAATAGCTTACATCAGTTTTGATTAAACAGAAGCTGCCTAAATATTCAGCCTAATGCTTATCTAATGTATTATATAGCAGAGTGATTGTACATTATAATAATAGTTAGCTGTCATATCAGAGTGACCCTCCAAGAGATGGTAATGTCGAGTGATGACTACTGATGCTGTGAATATAGCAGGAATAACTGTGGGGTTTCTTTCTCTTAAGGCATATGCATTTGCAGTATCAATTTATAGTGGAATTTCACAGTCCCATCATTTGCAGAATTCAAGATGGCCTGAAGCACAGAGACCAATCATTCTTAGTTTCCTTGTGAAGCTAGAGTCTTGTAAATAGCATTGACAAAGTAATGAAATTTCCCTCCACCACAATATAAGATGGTGCTGTGTTCTGAAGTTTAATAAATGTTTTGATTAAAATCAGACCAGTTGTCTCAATCCTGATTGCTCTAGGTTATTCTCATTGCATTTTTCATGCCCGCCACCTTAGCTGCTTCAGTTTAAAACGAGATACATTATTTTTGAAATGACAACACTGATTATTTCGTATTTGTCACTGATTAATATTTCTGCCTATAATGTAGAGAGTTTATCCCCAATAAAAGCATCATATACAATCACACAGTTTGAAAAACATTAGTATTTTAAATATGCCCGTGAGTATACAATCTAATTCTGTAATGTTTTCTTTGCAATGTGGACAGCAAAATTTCCGGAAAAGCAAAGAGCTTCATTTATTGCAAGGAAATTACATTCAGTAATGCTTGCTGAGGATCTGATCTTGTTGTTTTCTGGCTTAAAAACACATCGTGCAATTGTTGAGGAGATCAAAGCACTGGAAAACGAGGAGCTGTAGGAATCAATTTATTTCTGTTCCATGTCACTTTTGCTTTTCCTCATCTGTAAGTTCATTCTGTCCCATGTCTATGTTAATTTGCAATTTTTAGTTGTCTTTTTTTTAATCTGCATATAAATGCATGTAAGTATGACTCATGTTGGCTATCATGCAATATTATTTTTTTGAGCCAAGAACCGCATCAGAACATTCAAAAAGGGCTGGTAGAATGGAATTCAACATCATGCCATGAATGTCCCATCTGCCCAAGCATTTCCGCTTGCCAGATGGAATGATTCCTCCTCTCTTCACTGTTCTAGGGGTTCTCATTACCCCCCCTGAACCAATTTCAAGGTGGAGGAAAGGAGAGAAAGCCCTATTGCACACGACTTCTGCTGATGGGGCTTGTTAGGTGAATCCAGCTGTGAGTTCTGATTGGTTCATTCATCCAAGATGTGCAAATCAGGTCAATTCATATCAAAATTCAGAAAGATCGAATTCCTCAGGTATCGCTAGCAAGGAATCTAGAGGTTTTTAAACATGTAATACCAAGATGTATTCTTTGATGTGTTAAGTGGTAAATGCTACGTCACAAAAACTTGCCATTGTACGAAGTATTAAAATGACAGGCGAGTGTCTATACAAAACAGCGTGAAATGGTCATTACTTTACACATAGGCTGATTTTCATAAATTAAATAGCATATTATAATAGAGCATAAAATGATGTTCCAGCAGTAGTCAGGGATGATAGGAGCTGTAGTCCAACAACATCTGGAGGGACATAGGTTAGCCCCTCTTGATGTAGTGGCCAGAGCGGGAAAGGGGAACCTAGGGCATCCCAAATGTTTCTGGACTACAGCTCCCATCATCCCCAACTATTGGCCATGCTTGCTGGGGTTGATGAGCTTTGAAATCCAACAACATGTGCAGGGCAACAGATTTCCCACCTGTGTTTAGGGTATGGGCCCCTGCAGCTGTTACTGCAAATAGCAGGAGGAACAAAATAAGGGCAAGATTGCTCTTGTCTGTATCTGAAAGGATTTGAGGAAACTGCTTGCACATAAACAGAACGCTAGAGACTATACTCCAGCAGTAACCAACATAGAACCCTCCAGATGTTATTGGACTCTCAACTTCTTTCAGTCCCACCTAGCATGACGTATGGTTAGGGATGATGGAATTTGTAGTCTAATGACATCTGGAGGACACTGTTGTGTATTGAGTCAAAGGATTTTATATCTGTATTATTATTGTCTGTAATTGCATTAGGGTAAAGTAACTGCCTTTTGGTTCCAGAGGGTACAGCTACTATTGGTTCATTTAAGCTGTTGTATTTGGATCCTCTGTCTTATTGGTTGCCTCCAAAAGGCAGGACTGTGATTGTCTGATATTGTTCCCTCCAAAATGTATCCTTTCTAGCTAGTTCCCTGTCCCTATAAATGTAGCTCTCCCCTCCTCAAGTCTCAGTCTTGTTGCTTTTAATAAAGAAGTGTTACTAGAGAACTGTCTCCAGCATATTATGTCAAGAGAGCTGAAATCACAAACCCCACGTCACAACAGACACCACATTGCCTACTCCTGCTCTAACAGGAACATGGGAAGCAGAATTATTCAGGTCTCTGGTCCATCTATCTCAGTATTCTCTACATTGTCTGGCAGGAGCTCTCAAGAGTTTCAGACAAAAGTCTTTCCCAGCCATACACTGAGATACTAGTGATTTAACTCAAGGCCTTTTGCCTGCAGCACATGTTTGCTACCACTGAGTTATGTCACTTCCCTTAAAATGTATGCCATGTTCAATATGAATTGTATTTGCTTTTGCTGAACTTTATTCCCTGTGTTGACAATGCAATTCCCTGTACTGACAATGCAGTAATTGTCTTCAGTGCAGTTGATCTTGCTCTTTGTGCAGTATCCTACTCAGAAGTAGAGCTTTGCACAGAAGCTGAAGTGAGAGTCATGACCCATAGGCTCAAACAGCAGAGCAGCAGTCCATTCATCCTGAAATGCAACCATTTTGGCTGTTAACATCTCACATTAAGCTCCTAAACATGTTAACCATAATCCAAAGCTGCATGGGGCTCTAAATGTACATGCAGTTGTGGCCTTCCATTTTCACTTTAGTTTTGGGAAATGGTTCATAACATCATACCCATAGGGTACTATGCACTCTTCAAAAATCTCGGGTGTACAACAGGCTCTTGAATCACAGTATCAGTGTTCAGGCATTCATCCATATAGAATTGAGGTTTTATGTGTTGGTCATGGAAAAATAGTGCCCAGCTCCCCAGTCTACCATGTGTTCAGGACCCCTGTTTGCCTATGCATGTACACTCAAACACATATAGGCTCCTGTATGTGCAGTCTTTTTAGCTAGCGTACAGATGGCAGATATGGCAGTCTGTGGGCATTCAGGTGTATTCACATAGGCTCCATACAATTGCCCTCCTCCCCCAGGCATGCATGAGGCTGGTGGTGAGACCACAAGAAGCAACCCTAATTCTTCCCTCTCCATGCGATCATTCACATATGGTGAATGCCTGAACAGGGGCTCTGTGAAAGAGCTTCACAAAAGGCCATGCTACATGTGATGCTTGCTTCATAGCATACTGTTGAGTGTAACCTTTCTTCTCCAATAAAGATTGTCAGTGTGGGTGGCCTGATCTGGATCAGGACCCTAATATAGGGGGTAGGGAGGCATTTTGACCCCTGCTATGGTTGCAGTCCAGATTGGGGTTTCCATACCTGTAATTTGTCTAAGGTAAAAAAACTGCCATTGAAGTAAATGTGATTTTTCGCCCATCCGCCACCTATGTAAATGGCAGGTGCAGGGGCCCGAATCTCGATCAGGACCCCTGTGGGGAGCAAAGGGTTGATTAAAGTATTCCACTATGCTATACTATACTATAGCTCCACTAGCCATTTTTTAGTGTGGTGGTGAAGATTTTAACTCAGAGGCAAGCTACGGAGTAAACATCAAACGTAGCTTGGTTCTACTCATGGGAAACAGTGCAGTTCTTCCTAGGAAGCCAGTGAGGTCTTTTATGTGCCTCCAGGGCTTGGTGCATCTTCATGCTTTAAATAAACCCTTTCTAGTTGAAGAGCAGCTCCCTATACTGTCTAGAAAGCGAAGAAATCCAGAAGTTGTTTCTAGAGTACAAATTTAACGCAACCCAGTTATGATTAAAACCAAAGCTGAAGAATTAAAATGCAAATACCAGTCTGAAAAGGCAGCATCTGTCCTGCTGGTTCATTAATTCTTTGGTTCAGAAAATGCTTAACAAGATGCAAAAATCAATAAGGAGAGGGTGACAAAGCAACCAGCGTTAAAGAATGTGGGGAAACAGTTATTTTTTTTAAAAAGATGAGCTATTTGGTGCACCTTGTTATAAAGCTAAGCCTAAATCTTTATCCCTCATTGATTAATATCATTCTCCAAGCTGGGAACAGAGCACAGAGTGGCAACGGTATCGTGATTGGACTAGGAGTGCCAAGATAATTATTACTCCGTTAGAAGCCCTAAATGGTTTTCCATTTAAGTGGCACAGAGAACAATAGAAAACTTAAATAGGTTTTGAAGTGACATAGCAAGCAATAAATGTCAATTAGTGCTAATGGCAGAAACCGCAAAAAAGCAAGAAAATACTTCAACTTGCTCTTTCCTTATCTTCCCCCCACACAAAGTAAAAGCCAATGATGTGAGTGTATAAGGTATGCAAATACTGACAGAACATAGAATGACAGGACAACCGCTTTAAAGATATTATAGATCCAAAAGATTAATTTCTTGCTTGGATGCCACTGAAGGGCAATGTAGAAATTCACACAGCCACTGAAGTATGTGATGCCTACGCGCCCTGTATAATTTCAATGGAAAATGCTACATCCTGTATTCATTCGATACAGGACACAGTTTGACACTTGACACTTTTCAGCAATCACAGCAATAGTCCCTCATGGGACAGTCCAGTGATGCTTGGGCATCTTGGAAAACATTGTTCTTTGTTTAAAAGTATTTCTAAACAACTTTATATTTAAAATCTCTTAAGTGGTGTTCAAAAATGAAAGCAGAAAAACTGAGAGTGAAAACAAAAATCTATCAATAGCAGGGTCCAGTCTTATGGGTCAGGTAAAGCCTAGGCAAAAGAGATGTCTTTACATGTCTGACACAACTGATAGATGATGCTTCACGTACATCCTATTATCAGCATAATAAGATGCTAAAGCCATGTCACAATGGATGTGGAATTCTAAACATTGTTGAAATGTTCTGAAGAAATAGCTGGAAAGAGTTAACATGACCGCAGTCTTAATAAATAAATGTTGTAAAAGCAGGAGTCCCAGTTACACTTTCTGCTAGTTAGGCTATGTATAACTCTAGCCTGTATCTTACATGGCTTCAACTATGAAAATGAGCAATATAAAAAATACACAGATAATCTTTCTCTCTGCCTCTGTTTGTTTGTTTCTCTCCCCTACCTGTCTGGCTCTTCTTTGTGTGTTCCCTCCAAGATCTGGCTGGGTATCTATGATTTTTATTCCCAAATGCTGAGTACTCTATGAAAATCGGAAATTCTATTTCATAACTACATGTGGTGGATGAAACTTCAGATCTTCAGTCACAGCAGGAAATAGCAAGCCTAAGATTCAAATTAATCAGATGGATTGTTTTGTCAGTGGATTACAATGATCTTATGCCAGTCTGAATCCATGGATTGAATCTCGCTTTTAGTTGTACTTAGAGTAGGCCCATTGAAATGCATGGACATGACTGAGGTCCATTCATTTCAATGGGTCTGCTCCAAGAATGATTAACACTGGGTACCATATTCCTTTCTAAGTATTACATAGCTATCTTACAGACCGTTATGTTGCTGTGTTTTTGTTCAATGTTCAGAATATCAATACTCTCCATACAGGGGTGCCAACTTGAATAAAATATTGTGGGGGCAGGTAAGCACACCCCTGCATAATCAATCACATGATGCGGTACATTCATACCATTTGAATGGCAATGTCCCCGGTCTCCTCAAATATTTTATTGGTGGGATCAGAGACCCCTTGGCCCCTAGGAGCTGGCTCATATGCCTCCAGTTGAAAATAATATTAATTAAATGAAGCGTTGTACATCAGTAAACCAACTAATTAGTTTCAGAATCTGGAGTCCGCGGTCTTTGTAACTTGTTACACTTTATTCCCTGATCCACTGTGTTGCAGAAATTTGAACCCGGATTAGATCACTCAATTGACATTACTTTTATCATAACATTGTTCAGCCACAGCAAGCAATTCCTTTCTACTAACACAAAGCTGGTCAGAATCGGAACCTACAAGTATTCAAATATAAGTTGGGGAGTGGAATGGTTGAATAACCCCACCACCACCACCAATAAAAACACATACTGAAGCTGTGATATAATTTTCTCTTCTATAAAGCTGGGATGTTCTGATAAAATACATGTCTGGTAATTGCTGGAGCTATGATGTAAAGATATCGGACAATCCAGATTAGACTATCTCAGACAGTAGGATTTTTTTGCCATTGATTTCAGTGAAATGCAGAAGCTGATCTCCCAATGGCTTTCATATGGGCTTCAATAGCAAAGGCTATTAGTTAAAGGACATAGCACAGCTGTGGATCTGGTAAAACTGGAACTTTTGAAAAAACCCACAATACATTGGTATTCTGCTGTGAAATACAATGAAAGAACTGAAGCTGCATAAATAACGTCCTTGCCGTATAATAATTCTTCCTTCAATATGTTTTGCATTGCACCCACACTCTTGAATGCATCTGCCTATTTCTTCTGTGAATGACAGCTGCCAAGCTGCCAAGCTCTTAAGAAGGTCCAGGGCTAAAAGGAAACAGCATGACTATTCATAAAGCTAAAAATTAAGCTACAAAATTTCCCAAGTGTTGTATGACAGAACCCCATAGAGAAGAAACACATGCCTAGCAAATGTCAAGCCTTGTAGCCATTTTACTGAGGAATATATGCTGAATCAGAAACTATTACTGGCAAATGATAACTTGATGTTTCTCCACCTCTTACCACAGGAGAGTTAAAATCAATAAACTATATTGTATTGTAGCAATTGCATTTTAGCAAATAGGATGTGCAGCCATTTTTGTAGGTGACTCGAAAATTGGTTTTTTGTGTTTCCTATATCTAGAACATGAATGAAAGACTTGGCTAGAATATACATTTTATTTAAAACAAAAATACAAAATTCTGCCACATTCTGGCTCTCCAACTATAATAAATATTAAATCAGTATTTCAAACAACTATACTTTTATATATATATTTTGTCACTCACTTTGGCCAGCCTTGTAATGGAGAGCTGTTGAACAGCCTTCCAGTCGGGATTCAGGCCTCATCATGGGACTGAAACTGCCTTGGTCGCACTGGTTGATGATCTCCGGCGGGCTAGGGACAAAGGTGAGAGCTGTTTCCTAGTTGAGGTTGAATCCTGACAAGACAGAAGTACTGTTTTTGGGGGACAGGAGGCGGGCAGGTGTGGAGGATTCCCTGGTCCTGAATGGGGTAACTGTGCCCCTGAAGGACCAGGTGCGCAGCCTGGGAGTCATTTTGGACTCACAGCTGTCCATGGAGGCACAGGTCAAATATCCAGGGCAGCTGTTTACCAGCTCCATCTGGTACGTAGGCTGAGACCCTATCTGCCTGCGGACTGTCTCGCCAGAGTGGTACATGCTCTGGTTATCTCCCGCTTGGACTACTGCAATGCGCTCTACGTGGGGCTACCTTTGAAGGTGACCCGGAAACTACAACTAATACAGAATGCGGCAGCTAGACTGGTGACTGGGAGCGGCCGCCGAGACCATATAACACCAGTCTTGAAAGACCTACATTGGCTCCCAGTACGTTTCCGAGCACAATTCAAAGTGTTGGTGCTGACCTTTAAAGCCCTAAATGGCCTCGGTCCAGTATATCTGAAGGAGCGTCTCCTCCCCCATCGTTCTGCCCGGACACTGAGGTCCAGCTCCGAGGGCCTTCTGGCGGTTCCCTCACTGCGAGAGGCCAAGTTGCAGGGAACCAGGCAGAGGGCCTTCTCGGTGGTGGCGCCCGCCCTGTGGAATGCCCTCCCATCGGATGTCAAGGCGATGGACAACTACCTGACATTCAGAAGACACCTGAAGGCAGCCCTGTTCAGGGAAGTTTTTAATATGTGACATTTTAGTGTATTTTTTATCTCTGTTGGAAGCCGCCCAGAGTGGCTGGGGAAACCCAGCCAGATGGGCGGGGTACAAATAATAAATTATTATTATTATTATTATTATTATTATCCTTTTATTTGAAAGGCACATTAGAATAAAACAACATTCCAAAGACAGGGCAATGATTGAAACAGACTTCTTAAAAATACAAAGGGCTGGAGTTCCGGGTTGGCGCCATAGCCGAATGGCGGATTTCCTCCGAGCTCCGTAGGGAATCTGCTCGACAGGTGTCGGGTCCTGCCGCGCCGGCGACGCGGGGACCCTCAAAAACCACGGGCGCGGAAGCCTGTGGACCTGGTGACTCGGCGGGCACCGTTTGCGCCCTCCCCGACCCGCAAAGGAGCCTTTTTAAAGGCTGCGGAGTGGGGGACGGGGAGCGGCGCGGTGCTGTGAGTCTTCTGCTTCCCCTGCCGAGCGAAGCCGCATGCCATTCGACGGAGAGCGCTAACTTCTTCTTTGGAAAATTTGGACTAAATCTAAAAACAACAACCCGTGAGTAACTTGGAAATTGGATTAAAAATTTTCTTGGATTCAGTACGAGCGGGGGAGGTGCAAAAAGGAAGTCCGTCTCCCCCCTATTGTATACAATTTAAAGCAAGGATTTTTACTAAGGTCGAGAGAAGAGTCTTTTCTTTATCTGATTAATAAAAGTTATTAATTCCACGGATTGATAGTATAAGTAATTGTGCTGGAGGAGAAGAGCTAATTTTCTGAGTTAAAGTGCCACCCATCCCGGGACCGGGAGCGATCTGCGAGAGGAGCCTGCGGAGGAGACATAGAAGATTTTGACAGCTGTCAAACTAGCTGTCAAAGTCGGAAAAAATAGAGAACTTTGTTTCCGATGTGTTTGCTGGTTACATTTGATACAATATAGTTACAAATTGTTGAAAATAAAGAAGAATTGAAACAAACTAACTTGGTTTTTGGGTTGGAACTGAAAGGAATACTGAATAACCAGAATCCCTCTAGTGGGGGTTCAGGGACATTACAAAAATGGAAATAGGTCGAAAAATACTAGCTGACCTGGATGAGGTTAGGTTTCTCGTGAGAAAGTTGTGTAAGTTACAAGAACAAGGTCATGTTTTGTCTACAAGTGCTACAACTTTGAAGTCAACAGTAAAGGAATCTACTGAGCTGGAAAAGGACTTGATGTACAAAATCCAGGCAGCTGAACAAGAAAAGAAACTTGAGCAGGAGGAGCAGGAAGGAGGGGCTGCAATGTTGCAGAAGGCAAAGGAGAGCCGGAGGTCTGTCAAGATGGACATAAAAGAAAATAAGAACTGGATGACAAAAACTGGGTTTGAATTGGAAAATGAGGAATGGAAGGATCTCCTTTTGTGGAGATCTGAAGATTTATGGTCTACAAATCTGATCAAGGTGGAAGATGGAACCTTTCGGTTATTTGGACTTATAAGGATTGTGAATCAAGATTTGAGTTTAACTTTTAAATATGGAGATCCGGCGGGAAGGAACATGGACATTATAGGGATAGTGCCCCTCCGAGACTTGGTGTTTAATATAAAAGACTTTCAAAGAAACCGGCAAAGAGAGACTGAGAGAGATTTAAGGGCCTCAGACGTGAGGCTGCCGGGCTGATAAATAGATGGACTAATGGACAATGGTTTGGGGATCGAAACCGGGGAAGGGAGGGTGGGGTTTGGAAATCCAAAAGGTGTACTAAAATATTCTGATCTATTCTATCTCTTTTTTTTCTTTCTTCTGTGTTTTCACTAGTATTGAAATGGGGAATTCATGGAAGGGGAACTGGGCCGATCTTAGAAAAAGTTTTCAAGTATAAATGATTGATGTATATATGCTAAAAGTTGATCTATAAAGTGAATTTAATATAACAACAAACTAAGGTTAAAAATTTAGGGAGAAGAACTTGTTGAACAAATTTTTGGACTGGGAATACAAGAAGGGGAGGCGAGGGGAAGTTGTGGAAAAAAGGTATTGAAAATATGGATTGTAAATGCTGAATTTTTTCTTTTCTTTTTCTTTTCTTTTTTTCCCGTTTTTATGTACTATTTGAAATTCTAATAAATATAAAAAAAAAAAAATACAAAGGGCCGCTTCAGACATCCTTTATATTTTGCATTCATGACGTTTTGTGACCATGATGCTATTGTGGTGGTCATGTGCAACCCCACTATCAATACTGTTTGCGCCTGCAAAGGTTTGGGGACATTCACACTGCTTCATTTCCAACCAGTGCATATCCTGTAATTTCTTGCTAAACTCTCATGATTTTTCATTTCACTAATCTTCTGGTGGTCATGCCTCCCCCACTGCTTTTGTTGTGTTATAGCTCCTCCGGTCAGAAATAATATAGTAGCAATGGAGAAGTATTGCATAATAACTAACAAAATAAAATGATGTGCAGATGGTCCAATATAAATCCACCACTAATGCATTATTACTGCATCAAGAACATGTTGCAGAATATATCTCCTCAAAAATGTCCGTCTTGAGGGACATCAAATCATAGCTTGCCATTCTGTGGAACCCTATTTTTAAATTGGCCATGCTTGCTGTTTGACTTTTTGAAAGACATTCAGGTAAATATATCTATGTATCTGATATATGAACTATGAAGATGCTTTATTTGAACACTTCAGATATTTATAAAGTGTCCATGATTTGTGTGTGTGTGTCGTTCAGAGATTAACAGTGCAATCCTATGCATGTGTAATCAGAAATAAGTCCCAATTCAATGAGGTTTGTTGTTGAGGAGTCATTTGGCGAAAGAAAATTAGAGGAGGGCCATTTTATGAAACAGTTTCTCCTTGTATTACTGGGTACATTTCAAAAAATATTTGGTTGAATCACTGTTTCTTCCAACTGTAGCATAGCCTAGGAGTTTACTCTGTGGCATGTGTTACCATAGGATGAAACAGTCACCTGTAGCCTCTGATCATATTATCACCCCATTTCCCAGGATTTCTTAGTGGCAGAGGAGTGATAATGCCTGACTTAACTCCTATAAAGTGGTTTTTGAACCAAGGATTCTGATAAGCAGAGCAATTAGGAAGACAGCTTGCTGGTCAGTTTGCTTGCTTCTGGACCACTGAAGTCAGAAGCTATAGGTGACCCTTTCACAAAATGTGCACGGTCAACTGATTTTCAGCTGATTTTCTCAGCGATTCTGCCTCTGAGATTACATTTCTACAATATGCCTAGAAACAAAATTTTCCTGTATTCATCTCTGCTTCCAGATACCAGCATCACATTTTGAATACTTCAGTGACCAGTTCACTGGGGGATTCTTCCAGCTCTGCATTAACCTGCAAACCCAAAAGGGTTTTATTCATAAAGCCAGAAACAAAACCTCAGCAGATATTTCAGGAGAAATAGATTCTTCTAACGTAGTGCAAAGCTCATGATGTTTCATGATGCATAATGTATTTATATTTTCTCAAATCTGTGCTATTGTGGCCAATTATCCTTATCTCTATTCCATAAAATGTGCATTGCTTATAAAGCTTATACTGCACAGGGAACAGAATGATATGCCTCCTGGAATCTATGGAGTGGGCAAGATGAGAGAGGCATTGATTTTGTTTCCAGCAATTGAGGACGCAGATGAACACACTCCCTTAGTATGTTATGCTAAGCTTCTCTCTCTTCTCCTAGTCTGAGAAGCTTTGGGTGTAGCAATGGTTGGTTAGCATTACAGAACTTCTACTAACTTTGATAAGAAGATGTTTCCTTCAGCACAACAGCACACCACCTGCTACACAGCAGGGCAAGCTAGAGGTAGGGGTGGGAAATAAATTTAATTCAGTCCACATTTAACAAACCCAAACACTGCCATACTTTGAAATTTCCCAAATTTCCTATGCAGCTCCCCAGCCAAATCATGTTTATAGAATCACAGAATCATAGAGTTGGATGGGACTCGGAAGTTCATCTTGTCCAACACTCTGCAGTGCAGGAGTATTCAGCTGTCATGCTTGCAAAATTGTGCATATTAGTCAAAAATGCGTGCAAAAATTGGAGAAATTTGCACTAAAATGCTGATGAATTTTCATGAGGGATTTTTTTAAAATTACAAATTGCTGTAGAAATGTGGAGAACTGAATTTCAGATTGAAATAAAAGAGAGAAATGGAGAGAACCAAAACGGTCACACTGTAGATTAATGCAGAATCAATGTGCAATGAGTTTTTATTTTTGTAATGAAATTAGTTTCTCAATATTATATATATTGTTATATATGTTATATATTTATTTATACTCTGCCTTTTCCTCCGTTAGGCACTCACTGTGGCTTACAGATAATATAGGAACAGCTAAAAATATAGAAACATCTTGTTGATTGATTTGATATGCACTTTCAAAACTTTTTGAAGTTCTCTGCTGAAGGTTTTGGTTTGTTTTTTTGCAACAAGATGCTGTCTATGCAGGAAACAATGTACAGTGTGCACATCACTCTTCTTCAGAAAAGCTGAAAATCTACTGTACCTGCCAATCATTGATGGTGCACCACCGGAAGCAACTGTTGTACTATTACTAAGTAGAATCTCATATTTTTTGAAATATGGTTTTGAGAACTTCTTAAAATAGCAACCTTGTAAAGCAGCAAGGAGTGGGGGCAGGGATTGCAGTTCAGAAGCCTAGCTCCAAAGCTTTCTTAAAAGCTCCTTGGAAAAGGCAGCTTGCTTTTATATCTTTGAGGGAGGGAAGCAGGGATGTCAGAATTATTCTTTTGAAACTGTAAAAAAGTAATTGTTTAAAAAGTGAAACTGCACCTATATACAGTTTTCATTTTTTTAAAGGAAGCAGCATGGTCTGAGAATACTGTTGTATTGTGGAATCATTTTATAAAATACTTTGGCAAGGGAGATAATGCTCTGCAAATGACCATGTCCTTTATTTCTAAGTCTCATAGTTCTTAATTCAATTCTTTGTACTATATAAATTTCTATACTTTGTACTAATCATAAATTTCTTTTCTACCCCAGGCCCTTTTGACTCCCTTTTAATTTCCAAATCTTTGTTCAGTCCCTGCACAGTCCCATCAACCCCAGCGGGTCAATATTGACCACTTTGGGAAACTCTGAACTAAGGAGGTGGTTGATAGCCAGAGCAACCTCAAGAGTAGAAGCAGATAAAGTGTCATATGGGGGGGGGAGGGCCTGTAGGGGAGCCTGACTTGGTGAGGCAAGTTGCCCATATGCCCTTATGGATAAGACTTCCCTGCCAATTGCAGGTTGAGGGGATACACTGAGAGAGATTAGTCTACAGCAACCCTGCCATGTAATCCATTATTGATATTGTAGGTCAGAGAAAGAGCTGAGGCCCATTGGGATTCCCAGTCAAAAATCCACTATCATTCTCAGACTGCAGCAAAGGCCAATTTGCTTAAATTGCTCCTTTATGTACCCTCCTCAGCCAAATCCATCACAAACGGAGGTCCCGTGTTTTGTTCTCTTGCATAAAAATTGGCTGCATTTTCAAATGTAAAAACGAAACCTTAAATAAATGTTGCACCTAAGGCAAGCCCCAAAGTAGATCAGGGACTCCCCCTTGCAATGCTGATTTTTGTGTTTCAGCCCTTTCAGCTACAGGCTTGGATAACTCAAACACACACATACATGTGCACACCCAAATAATACATTGTGCATTTTGTTGCAGGGGCCACACTTCTTTGATCATCTAGAAAATTGAAGGTGCGTTTTCAAAGCCCATTTCTCTTCTCCGTACCAGCAAATGAACTATTGAGGCGGAAAATTAAAAACTCAGTTTTGTCCGAAAGTCAAATTAAGAGCTTGAAAACGAGACTCAGCACTCTGTGGCTGCAATATTTGGAAGACAGGGGCTCTAAACTCAAGGTTAATAATAGTGAACACAAATGGTTTGCTTGGTTTTCAAAAAAAGGGTGAAACTTCTACAGCTGCTTCAGTAGTTTTGAAGAATCTGCACCTGAAGACCTAATGGAGTTCCTTTCAAATAGAAGCATAGTCTATTGTATGAGTCATAAAATACTAGAGAAGTCAGAATGGCTCTCTCCTTGTTGTCCTTCTGCTGGCAGGTGAAGACCTTATTCCAAAAGGCTTTTGGGAACTGACTGCTTTTGATGAAAGGACTGGTGTCATGCTCTTTCATATTTTATCTGTAAGCTGCCTTAAGTTCCTGTCAGGGGAAAGGGTGGGGATACAAATAAATATGCAATAACAATAACAATAATATATAAAGAGGAATTGGCAAAAATGCACATGAGCAGAAGTGTCGTCATGTACTGCTAGGAATGAAAGGTGGGACATATTTAAGCACCCATCCATAATCCAATTTGCATCTGAAAATACTGTTCAGGGACACACCAGAAAAGACAAAGTTTCCAAAACTGTTAAACAATGTAATGATGAAAGTATGAGTAAAAATAACCTTAAAGAAATTGGTTGGGATCTAATACGACATTCAGTAGCTGCACAGTAATTGTGCTATTAAAACAAAAACAAAACATGGAAACTACCTCCAAAGTCAGTCATCAGAGCAATTTTTAAGGATTGGTTCTGTATAGACTTTTAGAAAAAATATTACTGGACTGATGATTTGGAGCTGAACCAACTGATGGGCCAGGTATACCTGTGCCATCCTGCCTGAAGCCCTTTTGGTCATCCATCTCCTGAGTCTGAGAGGTGGGAGTTGAAGAGAGAGAAGACGTTTTCTGTGGTGGCTCCATGCTTTAGAGCTTCCTCCCAGTACAGCTCTTGGATGCAGGCTCAAATATAACTTTGTTCTTGATATTCTGTTTTTATTTTCTTATTGTTGTAAGGAAACTTCAACAAACTTTGTCCAGAAAAATGGCATATGGATATTTTAAAATAAATAAATGAAGGCTACATGGCTATCATCACTCTAAAAAACTTTAGGCTGCAATCCTATGTACACTTACCTGGGCGTAAATCTCATTGGACATTTATTTATTAATATTCACAAAATTTATATACCTCTGAGCAATTTACTTCTTAGTAAGCATGTAGTATTGCAGGGTTGGTCTCCTTTTTATGGTGTACAGTACGTCCTGTTCAGGAAGGGTCACATGGTTCTGTATGAGAAAATCTAAATTTGTATATCGGACTCAATTAAAATATCTACTCTTTCCCTTTTATTATACTACTGGTGCATTGCTAGGGGGTTGCCCCTGGAGGAAATGATGGATAAGGCCTGGGCCTCTTGCCCAGGGCTACAGATTTCCTGTCCCACATTGTCTCTTATTTTAAAATTTAATCTTTAAAACTTTGCTTATATGGCAGCTGGTAAGCAGAGGATCTGTCATGGATGCTTTAGTTGAGATTCCTAGACTAGATGACCCTTGGGATCCCTTCTAACTCTACAGTTCTATAATTCTATGATCCATTTTAATTTGCTCAGCAGCCTATACACACATGAGCATGTATAAACTTTGTGCAAATTTGTGACATGGGCCTGTGCTTTGAGTCTTTTAAGTGCCTTAAAAGTGCTCCTGTCTAAAGTATCTAATTTCTTATGGACAGTCTTTTATAAAGTGATTCTTTACTGAACTCTGCAAGGTTAAATAACAATAAATATGTATGTAGTGATACATGCGCGCGCGCACACACACACACACACACACACACACACATATAGAATCATAGAATCATAGAGTTGGAAGAGACCACAAGGGCCATCGAGTCCAACCCCCTGCCAAGCAGGAAACACCATCAGAGCACTCCTGACATATGGTTGTCAAGCCTCTGCTTAAAGACCTCCAAAGAAGGAGACTCCACCACACTCCTTGGCAGCAAATTCCACTGTCAAACAGCTCTTACTGTCAGGAAGTTCTTCCTAATGTTTAGGTGGAATCTTTTTTCTTGTAGTTTGGAACCATTGCTCCGTGTCCGCTTCTCTGGAGCAGCAGAAAACAACCTTTCTCCCTCCTCTATGTGACATCCTTTTATATATTTGAACATGGCTATCATATCACCCCTTAACCTCCTCTTCTCCAGGCTAAACATGCCCAGCTCCCTTAGCCGTTCTTCATAAGGCATCGTTTCCAGGTCTTTGACCATTTTGGTTGCCCTCCTCTGGACACGTTCCAGTTTGTCAGTGTCCTTCTTGAACTGTGGTGCCCAGAACTGGACACAGTACTCCAGGTGAGGTCTGACCAGAGCAGAATACAGTGGCACTATTACTTCCCTTGATCTAGATGCAATACTCCTATTGATGCAGCCCAGAATTGCATTGGCTTTTTTAGCTGCCGCGTCACACTGTTGGCTCATGTCAAGTTTGTGGTCAACCAAGACTCCTAGATCCTTTTCACTTGTACTGCTCTCAAGCCAGGTGTCACCCATCTTGTATTTGTGCCTCTCATTTTTTTTGCCCAAGTGCAATACTTTACATTTCTCCCTATTAAAATTCATCTTGTTTGTTTTGGCCCAGTTCTCTAATCTGTCAAGGTCGTTTTGAAGTGTGATCCTGTCCTCTGGGGTGTTAGCCACCCCTCCCAGTTTGGTGTCATCTGCAAATTTGATCAGGATGCCCTTGAGTCCATCATCCAAGTCGTTGATAAAGATGTTGAATATATTTAGTGGATTTAGTTTTCTTTCCCAACTAGGCACTGCATTTGTCGCACAAGAATCCTGTGCTGACTTCCATAACAAAGATTTATTTTCCATGGCTTCTTTTGTTTACAGTCATTCCTAACCCGATTAACTGAGATTCATGTTGCCTGTAGCCTAGTGACAATAGCCATCAATAGTGGGAGAGGTGCTGAGGTGTGTTATGTTCAGCACATCCCTTCAGGGGGTTCTCTGTCAAAATCTCTTCAGGCTATCACTTATCGTTTCAATACCAAATAGCATGGAAGAGTTAAAGTGTGGAAAAAGTGAAGAACATGACAATTTCCATGTCCACAAGTTGAAAATGCACGTTTTGTGGCATAAGGACCACATGAAATGTGCTAAAATATGGCATTCTAAATGGTTGGTATCATGAAGAAGTTTCTTTATATGACATGATGTCATGTTACATCATCAGATAATCTCTCACTAGAAAATAGATGAATAGAATATAGGCATATATTTCCCCTTTTCTCTGTGTGAATTAGAATAAGTCATTTAATGTGTATGATTCAAATGATCATTTGTTAACAGCAGCCTCACATAAATCACTGTTAAGGTTTGAGGAAATTTGGTTTGTCTGTTAAATTAGGGTCTGAGGTAATTTTGACCACCATACTAACCAATCAAGGAAATGAAATAGTTGCCAGAGCACTTCCATTTTGTTCCCCATACTTTTTTCATTTTGTCTGTTTTTTGCTGTCATGCTCCAAATGCTAGCAGCTAATTGTTATCTGCTATTTTTGCAGGTTTGCAGCAATAATGTTAGATTATGAATTCTACCATGTTAATGTTCTTGTATTATTTTCATTACAGAACTATTACTTCGAAATGTAGTAAAAATCCATTAATCCTTCCAATATTGCCTCCTGCTTTAGTACCGGGAGGTAAAGATTTTAATAACAGAAATTATGAAAAAATGTTTTGCATGACTAGCTCATGTTGCTATTCTTTTGCTTTCATAATATTCTTCTTTATATGTGAACTTGAGGGGCAGAATGAGAGTCCGTCTCAAACACATACACCAAGCTCTTAACAGAAGTGCAGAAATCGTGTCAAATAGTGTCACATTGCTGGCAGCTAGCGAGTGAACAATCTGTCAGTTTTGCTTCTTTCACTTTCTCATTTTTCTAATTGTAAATTCAGTTTCCCCACATTTCTATAGCAATTGAGAAAATCCTTATGAAAATTCATTCGCATTTTAGTGTGAACTCATAATAAGTTATTCATTCATTCATTCATTCATTCCACACTTTGCCACCAACAGGACTCAAGATGGCTTACATATAAAAAACCCCCCACAAAAAACCCAACAAATTTTGTATGCTGTTTTGAGTAATACACACCTTTTTACAAGCCTTCCCTCCACTATAATGCATTTTTTGTAAATACAGTATTTGTGTAGTGCAAATTCCAAAGATAGCTGTACAGTGGTGCCTCGCAAGACGAAAAGAATCCGTTCCGCGAGTCTCTTCGTCTAGCGGTTTTTTCGTCTTGCGAAGCAAGCCCATTGACGGCTTAGCGGCTTAGCGCTATTAGCGGTTTAGCGGCTTTTAGCGGCTTATCGGCTAAGCGGCTAAGTGGATAAGCGGCTTAGAAAAAGGGGGGGGGGAGGAAAAAACCCCTGCAGGAACTCGCAAGACATTTTCGTCTTGCGAAGCAAGCCCATAGGAAATTCGTTTTGCGAAGCACCTCCAAAACGGAAAACTTTCGTCTAGCGAGTTTTCCGTCTTGCGAGGCATTCGTCTTGCGGGGCACCACTGTATTTTGATTCACAAGAGTCAAGCAAAGAGAGAGAATGACAGCAAGTGGGCTTTTGAAAGATAGAATTGCATATTTTATTCTGGATAACTATGCTACTAACTAGTATGGTTATGTCATACTGGTTGAAGAACTGCATCACAAAATTTGGATAGGTTCAAATAAGTGCTTCGGTTCACATAGTGAGAATTTGATAAATTCAGTTTTAAAACATGTAATCATAGAATTGTAGAGCTAGAAGGTTCCCCAATAATTAAATAGTCCATCCATCCATGGCAGATGGCCATTCAACCTCTGCTTGCAAGCCTCCAAGGAAGGAGAGTCCACCACCTCTCATGGGAGTCTCTTCCACTGTCAAACAGCTCTTACTGTCAGAAAGTTCTTCCTGATGTTTAGTTGGAATCTCCTTTCTTGTAACTTGACTCCATTAGTATGGGTCCTATCCTCCAGAGCAGGAAAAAACAAGCTTGTTCCATCTTCCATGTGATAGCACTTTAGATATTTGAAGATGGCAATCATATCTTCTCTCAGTGTTGTATCTGGCTAGGTCATCTTTAGGGTACACTCCCTGAATCAGTGGACATATCATTTAATTTCTGTAGATCTACTCTGAGGTTGATTTAAGCAGATAGAACCTTCACTGTAATAATATGAGGGCAGGAGGTAAGTTGTATTACAAATTTCTTAGTGGGAGAAGGAAGTTTTGCTGTCAGTCTTGCATTTCCTGTCAGGTATCATTCTGCCATTAGATGACCTGTATTGTATTCTAATTAGAGTGAATCTCCTTATTTAGTCATGTGTGATAAATGAGAAGTCCATCCTCCAAAATTACACTGATTTGCATCAAATGGTGCACCTATGGGGTCATTACGGAGATACACTGTTAGAGCTGGCAGCTCATTAATCTTTTTTTGCTTTTGTCTGTACTCTGTGATCTTTGTCTGCAACCTTTATACCCTCCAATGCATCTCACTAAAATGTAACAGGAGTTGTTTGCTTAGTCAATAAAGGCTTCAGTCTATTGCCCCAACCTTTTTCTGACCAGATTTTGATGGCCAATTTTCAGTCAGTGAGGACAACAGTCAACAGATTCACTCTGTGGAGCAACATGATTTTATTTGGCCAGACCCTCTGTATCATTATTATTTGGAATTGGCAACCTAAATATACTCTATATATATCAGTAAGAGTTGACCTTCAGATTTTATTTTATTTTTAAATTATTGTTCTTTCTGAAAGCCAGCTCAGGAAAAATCCCAGTCTTCAGTCCTTTAATCTTTCTCTGCCTTCATGTACCAAGCAACACTTCCCACAACAAGCCCTGAAACTGGTCATACCAAACATTCTCTGTCAGCAGGCCAGACTTTCTAACAACATCTCATTGTCATGCCTGTAAAAGCATAATGGCTCTTATCCAGAAATGCTCCCTTTGCTGAACAAATGATGGCACTTTCGATTCGGTTTCTGATGGTTGTAAGAGAACAAAAATTGCCTGGGTTCAATCTTCTCAATCCCCGGACAAGTGATCAGATCTGGCAGCACTTTGATTATCTTCCCAGCAGGAGAAATGGAGGGAAATCCTCACATGTACTAGTGGAAAGGGTGCAACTTGTCCTGTTGTTTACACAAAAGATTGCCTCAGCCCTTATACCGTATATCCAATTGATATCTGCACACTGTAGGTGAGAGCCTCCTGCAGATACCATCTTATCAGGATGTCTGTTCATGGCACCTACCATTTGGAATTCCTTCCATTAAATATTTGGCACCGTATCTGCCGTCTTTTCAGTACATACTGAATATTTTCCTCTTTCAGCCAGTCTTTTAAGTAGAGCTCTTTCCCAATCTGCATCTGCACTGAAATTGTTTTTATTGTTTTGTCACTTGTTTGCTGCCCTAGGGCAGTATATAAATTTAATAAACAAACAAACAAATGAATAAAAAGTTTTTCAGATTGTGCTATGCCCCAGATTGTTCCTTCATGATTTGAATTGCCCTCATGCATTCAGGAAGGGAGGAAAATAAGGGCACAATCAATGCACAATCTCCTGTGTCTACAAACGGATCACTATTGATCAGAGAAAAAAATTTGAATCGGGCCCAAGATGTTGAATTCCGTGGCTGCCCTAGTTAGAACAAAAAGGAAACTTTAAAAATTACAATCACAAAAGGTCACAGCTCTTCCAGTTATTGCTTTTTTCAAAATGAGTAAATGATTTAATAGAATTAATTTTGGCAATGAAAGCATCTGAGTCACACCATTCACACTTTCCCCTCATTTGAGCTTTATGAGGAATGAGGTTTTTCATTTGTGATCTAATTATGGTGGTTCATTGTTTAATATGCTCCAGTGGCTAATTTTGACTACCTTGTCTATATTTCTAAAAGAACACAGCACAGAAGGGGAAATTGGAGATTACTGTGGTTTTTAACACTGGAACTTACACCTCTAGGAGACAGGGCATTGAGAGACATACCAATTAATCCTTCAGTGGTTTGTAAAGTAGAATGTAAAATAAGACACCCAGCACAGTACTCTGAAAGCAAATTACATTCTCCAGTCAGAAAATAAATGATTTGTTTTTCCTCACATCTATGTGATTCATCCAGAATTTACATTTAGAGTCTCTCCTTTTCTTTTTTTCTCGTACAGCAATTTAAATACTAAATCATTCATGTGTTGCATATTTCATGGTCTTGTTGATTGTCCTGGATTTTATTCTATAAGTGTGTTCACTTGACAGAAATAATAGGAATATTGTACTGGTAATTATGTTGTTGCTAATAATGTTGATTTTATGTAATTGTTTGAAACAGCCCTAAGTCTCTCTCTAATGTAGCTACAGAGTTACAAGTTCAGGATCACTCCATGACTGTCTGCCTGTTTGATCTTGTCTCCTAACTTACTTCAGAGTTTTGAGGAGTCTGCCTGCAAAGAAAGACAAGCCCATGCCATATCAGAGAAAAAGAAGTATGAGAGTGTTTCTTTCCTTCTTGATTTAATATAACTACCACTAATTATGAAAGCATAAGCTAGAAAATAATAGTTGTATATCTGTTTCCTCTGATGGACACAAAGCTTATCAAGATGCTTTTATGATATTTTTTCCCCTCAGCAGATTGCTTGTGGCATATGCCTAATCTCTTACAGCATCATTGTAAAATATATAATAATATAGATAACTGTATCTTGCTTAAAACATCCTTCTGTAATGTTTAGCAGCCCACTCCTTGTTTTTCTAGAACTCTCTGCAAGCTAAACTTGTTCAGGCAAACTTGTTTACAGTAAAGTCATTATAATAAATGCTTACCTCGCCGTGAACACTTGTCTCCATCTTCTTGGATCCTTGAAGAAACTTTCCTGAATTGATATATATATTTTATATTTGCCATATTTGCGTGCCTTTTTTCTAGGAAATTCAGTGAGATTCACATTGTTTTCCACAGAGCTCCATAGGTGAATTTAAATTTTAAACCTAGATTTCCAAAGTCCAATATTCTACCCAGAATACATATATTTAAATACATTAATAAAACAATGATTCTATATGCTGTGCAATTATGTTCAGATGACTTCTTCATTTTTCATAAAAAACCCCACCTTAATACTTACAGTATTTTGGCAAATATGTGGTGCTGAAAAAAACAAAAAACATTTCTCTGAATGGATTCTGCATTTTTCACGTCAGCGTAGCTTGTATTGGTGAAGTGTTCTGCTTTTAGACCATTCCAGCAATATAAGATTTCCCTAGCATCTGAACTGACAGCTTAGCCATTTGGATTCAATGCTGTGGTGTTTTAAAGTTTGTGTTATACACAGAGTATACTTATACACCTTTTTCTATTCAATGCTGGTAGGTTCTGAGTCAGATTTGTATTAAAAAAGATTCATGGATGGGAACAGTTAGGAAAACCACAAATTGCTTTCATGTCTGAGTCGAAATAACACGCTTATAACTTTAGTGATAAGATTTTATTTTTTTTAACGAGAAAGTGCATAAGGTTGACTAGAATCACCTTAATTGCTTTAGTTTAATGGTATATTTACTTCAGAATTAGTTTAATTTTAATATATACGTTAGCAGAATAACTAATGGTGGGTAGGACAAAGGCCAAATCATTATGCATTATCATGTCCTACAAAGTTCAGTGAACTCTGTTAATTCATAAGGGTGTGACACATGTTTACAGAGCCATGAATCTATAATCAGTAAATACCATGGGTTAGCACTATGTAAACACTGCTTCTGTGCAATGTTGTTCATAGCAAAATTGTCACTCTGAATTTCATTAACCATTTTACTTTAATCATCAATTTCATGGGCATAAATGAGAAGAGAGTTATAAATCATTTTGAATGCAGAAAGTTGCTAAAGAAATGAGGAAGTATTATCAGTAATTACCTTTGGTTGTGTATAATCAAATAATGAAAATTTCTATACTCCAAAGTGATGGTGGCTATGAGAAGGATTTTGTATTCATTTTAGGATCTATGATTCTCAAGCATGTCCTGTTGGGTTAAACTGGACTTGCTTTCAGATAGTTGCATGCACGATTATAACCTTAATATAACCTCTCCTATCTCTGACTGCGAGATTCTAGGCATGGGTGCCAACTATGCAGGGCCCTGGGTGCCCTAGCACCCACAAATTTCTAAATGAAGGGGCTGTCCCCCCCGATTTCCATTGCGGCATGCCCCCACAATGTATCCTCATGGGTGTGCTGACATCACACATGCACACATGCCCTGGGCACTAGCTGTCGCAGGGGCAAGGTGGCACATCTGATTCCAGGGGTTCCAGGCACTTACGCAGGGTTTTATTTCCTCAGAATAAGGGACACTGGCGACTGTGGTGTCTTTATAATATATTATTTATTTGCTAATATATACAACCTGAGCCTACAATGGAGGGGCTCACAGCATCAACACCCTAGGGAGGTTTTACTTCTCCAATAGCTGCAGCCTTGGATTCCAGCAGAAATCAAGCATGGCTCTGTCTCTCAGCTGCCTAGCTCGCTTCTAGTTCCTAGCTCACAGACTGCAACTCTGGCTTTTGTCTTTCTATCTACCAGACACTTGAGGGAGCGGGGCCCAACCATTGGCCCGTTGGCACAGAGCCACTTCCTTTGTTACCTTAATGATCCATACTTAGGCCATTACCAAGAACTTGCGTGGCTATTCCAGCAATTGAATCCTTGTTGGATCCAGGAATTAGAAGGCACTCAGGCATACAGCCCCTCCACCCAAACTCACAACAATGTACAATGGAAAATTTTGCTATCACATGCTTCAGGCTGGTGTAGCATACCTTCCCTTATTTCTCCAATGGAAATAGAGATGTCCTATTTAATAATAATAATAATAATAATAATAATAATAATAATAATATGTATACACCACCCATCTGACTGTGTTGCTCCAGCCTCTCTGGGCGGCTTGCAACATATATAAAAACATAATAAAACATTACATTTTTAAAAACTTCCCTATGCAGGTCTGCCTACAGATGTGTTCTAAAGGTTGTATAGTTACTTATCCCCTTGTCTCGGGAGTTCCATAACTGCATACCCTCCGATGAAATAGGGATGTCCTAAGGTAAAGTGGGACATTCTGGGATCAAATCAGAAACTGGGATGGCTTCTGTCAATCCAGGACCGTCCTTGGAAAATTGGGACATTTGAAGGGTCTGGGTGCAGTGATCTGCCTCCCCTCCCCTCCCCCCCTGCCTGCTGTGTGTGAAAGAGCTGTGGATTTATTGGTGGTTTTGCAATTCATCAAGCCCTGCCAGTCTGGTGATAGAGGATTTTGGATTGGTTCCTACAGTTGTAGTCCTATGCACCCCTGCTGAATACCTTGTGCCTTTCCAGATGTCAATGGACCTTGACTATAGCTCAGAGGTGATGGCAGCCAAGGTTCAGCAATACTGGGAGCGGGGCACAGACTCTGCACACTTCTTTGGGCACATGCTCCATTGAGCTTAATGGCACTGCTGGATAGACATGCTTAGGACTGAGTGCTGGAAAGCTGCTGGTGGGGAGACAGTGAGCCAGAACCTCTGTGGATTTTCATATGGAAGGACAGGTTTCTTCCTGAGTTTGTTTCGAAAGGGCTTTTGCTTTTCAGTAAGAGAGCCCCTATGAGCTCCGGGCTTCTTGCATTTTGACAATTTGCTCTCATAATTCACATCTCTTTTACAGTAATGCTTGCTCAATTAATAGTAATTTTCTTATTTTTGAAATGAAATATATTCATCATGCCCCATATGCAAAGAGAAACGTTCCTTGGGCCGGCATGAGGGAATTTTCTTCCTTCATAAATGTTTCATCTACTTTATTAAGCCTCGTGCTTTTCGCACCTTGCCTGCATAAGAATTTTTTTATTTGAGAGATTTTTCTGCTATGAACGACAGAAAAGGAGATGCATTAGGCATAATTGCCAACTGGGTATTCACTCACAATCATTCCAAATGACTCCGTGGTCTCGCTCATGGCCACTGGCAAAGCTTTAATAGCCCCAGAGAGAGGAAGGGACCAGCTTGAGTGAGCAAAACCTTCTTCCAATGCATGTTGACAGAAAAGAGAACTTGGGAAACCAGCAGTAGAACGTATCTAGGAAATGTTGCGCACAAACCCCTTTGAAATAAAGAGGAATTACTCAAGAGCAGCTCTCATTCAGTTAATGAAGCTTGTGCAGAAGCATGAGCTGTATTATACAGCAGGCTTAACATTGAAATTACTTCATAAGATTCTGAAGCCTAGCTGTCTTCATATTAGAGATGATCTATACATTCAAAGTCACTTGGTACAGGCCTTCCTTGAATGTCCCCCTTCCTGATGCAGATGCTCTACACAGTACCAAACCCCTTTGCACTTAGAGCATCTGTCAGGATGATGGCTAGATTAGAAACCTTTTCCCATGGAATGGGAGGGACACACTATTAGGCTGTATACATTCTAGACATTCAAAGCACCTCCTCCAGAATCCTCTTACCTGTAGTTTACCCCTCACTGAACTACAATTCCAAGCACCTTTAACAAACTACGGTTCACAGGATTCTCAGGATAGGGATGTACTTTGGAAGTGCTTTAAATTTATGGTGTGTATGCACCATACATCTAGCTCCAGTGTTCTACTGGTCTTACTTTGCATCTAGTCCCATTCATACAATTGCTGCAGAGATGGGAACTTGAGCTGGGTATGCACTGTAAAATGGCTTTCCTATGCTCTTGCAAGTTCTTAGTATTCTCTAAGATGCTGCTAACTATAGCATCCATTGATTCTTTAGGTCTCGTCTGCTCGCTTTCAAAAGGATATCCATTTCTGATGAATTGTTGAACTAGGAATCTTAGATCACCGGTGATGAGAATACTGCTGCCTAAAAGATAAGGATGTTTTCCTCCTTCAGATTGCTATGGAGTATGGTTGCCAGCATGCAGCTTGTAGTATCTTCGAATATGCAGCTGAAGCAGGAGTTAAGAACCTTAGAAGACCCCTGCTGGAACAGATCAAAGGCCTATCTAGTCCAGCATCCTGGTAGACTAATGGCCAAACAAAGGTCCATGGAAAGCCCAGAAGCAGGAAGTAATAGCCCACTCCCATGTTTGTTTCTTCAGCAACTGGTACCCAGAAGCATGCTGCCCCTTTTCATGGGGATAGCACAGAGCCATCTTGACAAGTTGCCACTGATAGCCTTTATTTATCTAACTCATTTTTAAAGATGTCCAGGTTGGTAGCTATCACCACATATTGTGATAGTGAATTCCATAATTCAATCATACACTGTTACCAAGGAGGACACACTTTTATCTTTCTCAGATCTTCCCAACATGTTAGCTATATGGAGTAACTCTGGATTCTGGTATCAGAGAGGGATAAAAACCTGTTTCTAATCACTTTCTCTATACCAGACAAAATGCTATAAAGTTTTGTCACCTTTTCTCTAAATTAAAAAACTCCCAGATGGCATGACCGTTCCTCATAAAGGAGTTGCTCTAGCCCCACAATCATTTTGGCTGCTCTTTTGTCGCACCTTTTCCAACCTTTACAATGCACTTTTTGAGATGTGATAGCCAGAACTGTACACGGTATTCCCTGTGCCGTTGCACCACAGATTTGTAGAAAGGCACAACCATATTGGCAGTTCCCCAGTCAATCCAATTCTGAATAACTGCTGCTCATGTGAAATTCACTTCTTTTTTTCACAGCAGCCATACACTGGGTTGACATTTTCATTGAGTTATGCGGCATGATCTTATGATCCATTTTCTGGGTCTGCAAGCTCACATCCCTTCCCTGGATATGAGAAGTCATATATGAAAAAGTTGAACAGCACCGGATGTAGAACAGAGCCCTGTGACACCCCACTCTAGTTTGACACAGAGCAATTAATGAACCATCGTTTGGTACAGTTGTTCAATCAGCTGTTGATACACCCAACAGTAGTATTGTCCAGCCCACATCTTAGCATCGTATTAAAGACAGCATTATGGGAGACTTTGTCAAATTTTATGCAACTTTAGTATATGCGTGTTTGTATACATTACTTGCCTAGAGAACTGAGAACTGCATTGTAAAATTTCAAAGAATGGCTGTGTTTCAGTTCAGGTGTTGTTTGGGAAAGTACATCCCCCTTTAACTGCAAATGGAAATGTATTTCACCCCCATCCCTGGACGGGTAACACAGCTGTTCGTTATCCTTACCAAGAAAGTTCACTTTACAGTTTATATTGTGAAAACCTTCCCCTTCCCAGCGCAGCTTTGCTTTAGCTTTTAGTCTAAATTTTGCACCTTGTAACCTTTTATTTGATTCCCCCCCCCATGCTTTATTGCTGGGGCCTTGGCTTTTAGTTACTCTCTTCTCCTGAATGAGATTATACTGCTGCTTTCCGTTACCGTCGTATAGGTTTTTAATTCTGTTTTATTGGAGTGCTTTTACCATCTGTGAATCACCTTGAGCGATTCACTTAGATTTTTTTGCAGTAAAAAATAAAGGAAAAAACCTTTATTTGGTTGGTTGGGGTTTTTTTTGGTCCTGTTTTGCAAATTTCTATGCATCTGTAACATTATGCCTTCCTTGGCACTAAATTAAAGTACATGGAAGATGTCATATTCTAGCATTTCATATCTCTTATCTATCCTCTGCATGTCCTCACATAGTTCTGCAGAAGCTTATGTACGGACATCAAAATTCATACAATTCTGAATATTACTGTTCATGGTGATTCTGAATGTTAATGTTTACCAGCTGTTCTTAATCCCAACCTGTATCCATTCATCTCATAAATCTGGGGCATAATAGCAATTTGGTAGCTAGGCATTTGGAAGATTTGTTATGCTATAATCGGGAGGAAAGCAGCATTGGCATTAATGCTATGCATCTATTAAAGGAACATGAGAAACAAGTCTTCTTCTTCTTCTTCTTCTTCTTCTTCTTCTTCTTCTTCTTCTTCTTCTTCTTCTTGCAATGGCCTAGATCATGGCCAGTTCAGTTAACCACTTGCCATATGATGAATCATAGAGCTGGAAAGGACCATGAGGGTCATATCGCCCAACCCCATGAAATGAAGGAATCTCAGCTAGATCATACATGGCAGATGACCTTCCAACCTTGGCTTAAAAAGAGGCCACCACCTCCTAAGGAAGTGGTGGTTCCACTCCTGGACAGCTCTTACTGTCAGAAAGTTTAGTTGGAATCTTGTTTCTTGAATCCATTGTTTTGGGTCCTAGCCTCCATGTTATAGCCCTTTAGATTTTTTTTTTTTTTTGGATTTTGACATTTTCAAAGCTGCCTAGGATAGGAGCCTAGTGAAGGCCAGTGTTTGCACAAATGTGTTTTAATCATTGCAATAGGTAGAGTATACAGCATTCTTAGCATTAATCCAACCCTAAATTTGTTACTCAGATCAGATCAGCCCAAGTGCCTCTGAGGTTGTAGTGTGCTACCTTCATCCCCGGGTAGATACCTGTCTTCTCAGCCATTCATAAAGTGCCGTGGACATGAATGGCATCAAATAACTAAGTAGTAAGTTACACAGCAAAGCAATGGTCAAAACCAACCAATGGTCTGTAATGTGACCTCCTACTGATTTACTCCATTCCATAGCACTGTTGCATTAATTGGTGACATTGCCATTAGAATTTCCTTATGACAATGAGAAAAAGGTGCTTTAGAGTTCTCTGTCTTCTTGCAGAATCTAGGGACTCAGCTACATTAATCAAATTACAACATTATAAATTTGATATAATACTGTAACACCAGATGGCGCTCTTGTGAGCTTTACAACGGTTTTTAATGCAGCGTTTTCAGAGCGTTTTTATTAGCTGTGTAGATCTAGCCTAGGTATCTTTGAAGACTGTGCAGAGGTTCATCCAGGGCTTTTTCCCCAGCCGAAACTCGTTGGAACTCAGTTCCTACACCTCTCAGGTGGCTGCCATTGCCATTATAAGAAAACAAGGGTGGAGTTCATGGTGAGTTCTGGCACCTCTTTTTCTAGAAAAATAGTACAGGGTTCATCCCATTACAACTGGAGCTGGATCCTATTAAGGTATCATCCAGCTTGTCATCTTGTGGGACACATTCACTTTATGGACTTGCTCTTCTCCAAAATGATAAGAAATAAGCCAAGCAAGATGTCAATTGTAAAGCAATTCCCCCCCTCCCTGTACTGAGTTACTGGACCATTTCAATACAGAATAAGGAACGCACTCATTTGTCAGTCAATACAGTTTATTGAAGTGAAACAAAGAAGTTCATAGTATACGTAACTAAACCACCCTTTTAATCTGACGTGGGCATCTTGTGAAGGCACATGGGAAATCTTCTGGGGAATTAGAATGGCAAAAGAAGACCTGAAGAATGCCTGTCTGAAATGCAGTTTTAAAGGTAGAAATAAGGAAGGTTGTGTACCACAGAAAGAAAGAATGGAAGAAATTGAACAATTGCTCGGTAGATGCTATGAAAACCAGTTTCAGAAAAGAAAAGGAAGCTCACATTTGGCTCTCTATTCTCCTCACACGCTGCAGATTTACAATGCCATGAAATATAGATAAGGGAAGAGAGTTATACTCTCTTGTTAATGGCCGTTGCTTCTCAATAGGGAAGACAGGCCTCTTTTGGAAAAAATCGATGTGGGCTTCTTAACCTTCACTTCAGGCTTTGTTGTGCTGTGTGTCACACATCCAGAAATGATACCACCTTTAGTTTAGGGACAAATCTCTCCCTGCACAAACAGGAATAATCTTTAGAGGATTGCTTGGGAGGGTAGATACTAAGCACAGATCTATGATACTCATCCATTTTTCAGATTATTAAAATTATTCAAGGGCCTGATACATGAAGCTTGTAAACCTATTCTACTTCAAAACATTTATACACCAAATCTGTCACTTTTATTGGTAAACACTATGAGATAAAGGCATTGACAAATAGCAGTTTGGAAAAGAAACCAAAATATAGTAGTAAAATCCCTACCCTTGTTCTGAATTGCTGGAAGTTTGCTAAACTGTTTCTAAAACTTAGGCAGTGCCTAAATTAAAGTTTAGTACACTCATATTTTGACATGAAATATAACAGACAACATTTCCCAGGACAGATAATTCAGGTTCTTTTTATCTATATTATCTATTCTTTTTATTTATTTATCTATCTTAAAAATTAAGTTATATACTGATTTTCATTTATACGTTGATACATCGCAGAGCAGTTCACAATATACATAAAACCATCAAAATCAATAAATAACAACAGCTTAAATATGCAGACAGTAATATCATTTCAGCAGCTACAGCAGCCAGAACAAAAAGCAGGCACACACCTCAGTATCAGCTGTCAGGAATGAGCCAGCTCCCAGTGAAGGTTTGCAGCCAGCTCCTAGTGAAGGCTTGCAGCCGACGGAAGAAAGTAGCCAGGAACAGAGAAAGTTAACTTTCATGCAGGGTGAACAGCAGCTAGTGGCAACTCCCCCGCCCCTTGGAATGCCAGGTGATAAGGGAATGGCTGAGAGCGGGCTGGAACCCAGCCAAAGCTCTCGGGAAGTTCAAACAAGTGAGAACAGAGATGGAAGTAGTTTGTCAGAAAGGGAGGAGGGGGGAGCTGATCCAATCCCTCCTCAGAGTCAGCTAAGGGGAGGGCTGTTAGACTGGAAACAAAGCAAGAGACATAAGACATGAAAGTTCTCCATCTTCTGTAGAAACCGGAAGGGATCTTCAGAAGGGTCATCTTGATTGATGATGTCTGAGGCTGTGTTAGAGTCCTCTGGAGCTATCTGTTTGTTTTGACAATAAATCATCCTTTTTAATTAACTACGCTTACTGTGTTATCAAGCTGGGAACCTGGACCCCTGACATCAACACTCATGAAACATGATGGCAAAGAAAAAGGGGCAGGATTCAGCTAGTGAGTCCCATCAGTGGAAGCCCATGCAAGGGGATCCATTTGTGTAATGGGACTTCCCTCCAACCCCCCCCCAATTGGCTGGGGAGGATCAAAAGACTCTCCAGATCCACACACAGTGGGAGGAGTGCACGAATTTTTTCATCTGGCTAGTTGAAATGCTTGTCTTGATGAAACGACTGACATGGTGTGACACTGAATTCCTTCCAAGGTCTTTAACAGTCTTTAAAAACAAACTGCTGCTTGCCTGATCTCTATAGATCCGCCACCTGCCTCCTTGATCCGTGCCCATCTTGTCTGATTAGGGAGTGTCCAGATGTTGCGCAGACCCCCCTGGTTGAAATTATCAATTTGTCCCTTGACACGGGGACATTCCCAGGGGAAGTGAAGGAAGCAGTAGTGTGTCCACTTTTAAAGAAAACTTCATTAGATCCCTTAGACCTATCCAATTACCGCCCAGTTTCAAATCTTCCATATCTGGGTAAGGTAATTGAGAGAGCAGTTGCTGAACAGCTTGGTAGGTTTCTGGAGAAAACATCGGCTTTAGATCCATTTCAGTCCGGTTTCTGTCCTGGTTTTGGGACCGAGACGGCTCTGGCTGCCTTTGACATGGTCGATCATGATCTTCTGGACCACCGCCTTGCAGACGTGGGGATACAGGGCATAGCCCGTAACTGGCTGTGCTCTTTTATCACTGGTCGGGGACAGAGGGTGGCACTAGGGAGGGAAATGTCGTCACGCCATTCCTTGGTGTGTGGAGTGCCGCAGGGCGCAATTCTCTCCCCGATGCTTTTTAACATCTTTATGCGCCCCCTTGCCCAGATTATCCAGAGCTTTGGGCTGGGCTGTCACCAATATGCTGATGACACTCAGCTCTATCTGCTGATTGATGGCCACACCAACTCGGCCCCGAACACACTGACCAGATGCTTGGAAGCTGTGGCTGGATGGTTTCGTCGGAGCCGATTGAAACTAAATCCTTCGAAGACAGAGGTCCTATGGCTGGGTCGGGATGGCATGGGCATGAGAGACCAAATCCCTTCTCTTGCGGGGGGCCAATTAGTGCCATTGCTTTCCGTTAAGAGTTTGGGTGTAATCCTTGACGCCTCCCTTTCCATGGAGGCGCAAGTTACAGCAACAGCCAAGGCGACATTTTTCCACCTTCGCCGCATCAAGCAGTTGGTCCCTTACCTTTCCCGCTCCGACCTGGCCACAGTGATCCATGCGACGGTGATCTCCAGGCTTGACTACTGTAATTCGCTCTACGTGGGGCTGTCCTTGAAGCTGACCCAGAAACTCCAGAGGGTGCAGAATGCTGCAGCGAGGCTCCTCACGGGGTCTCTGCCATGGGAGCATATTCACCCAGTGCTTTTCAAACTGCACTGGCTCCCGGTAGAGTACAGGGTCAGATTTAAGGTGCTGCTTTTGACCTTTAAAGCCCTTCACGGCCTAGGACCCTCGTACCTATGGGACCGCCTCTCCCGGTATGCCCCACGGAGAGCCTCAAGGTCCATAAAAAGCAACACCCTAGTGGTCCTGGGCCCTAAGGAAGTTAGATTGGCTTCAACCAGAGCCAGGGCCTTTTCAACTCTGGCTCCGGCCTGGTGGAACACTCTGCCTCATGAGACCAGGGCCCTGCAGGATCTGATTTCTTTCCGCAGGGCCTGTAAGACAGAGTTGTTCCGCCTGGCCTTTGGCTTGGAGCCAATTTGATTCCTTCCCTCTCTTTCTTTTTTTCTTTCCTTCTCCTCCTGCGATGAGGCTACATTTTAATATTTTAATGTTTCAATATTTTAATGTTGTATTTTAATTTTGTTTTTAAGTTGTAATCATTCAACTTTTTATTATTGCTTGTAAGCCGCTCTGAGCCCGGCCTTGGCTGGGGAGGGCGGGCTATAAATAATAATAAAAATTATTATTATTATTATTATTATTATTATTATAGGAAGCTCAGTCCACAAAAAAGCTGGGATATCAATGTACAGTGGTACCTCAGGTTAAGTACGGTACTTAATTCATTCCGGAGGTCCGTTCTTAACCTGAAACTGTTCTTAACCTGAAGCACCACTTTAGCTAATGGGGCCTCCTGCTGCTGTCGCGCCGCTGGAGCCCGATTTCTGTTCTTATCCTGAAGCAAAGTGCTTAACCTGAAGCACTATTTCTGGTCAAAACAAAATAAAAAAATTCCTTCCAGTAGCACCTTAAAGACCAACTGAGTTAGTTCTAGGTATGAGCTTTCGTGTGCATGCACACTTCTTCAGATACGATTTCTGGGTTAGCGGAGTGTGTAACCTGAAGCGTATGTAACCAGAGGTACCACTGTACAGTATATCCAGAAAATATAATCACAAGAGTGATTATAGTGGGTGTTTTTCTGCTGTAGGAGTGGCTAACCTGTGACCTTCCAAATGTGGGGCTACAACTCCCATAATCCCTGGCCACTGGCCATGCTGGCTGGGGCTGATGGAATTTGGGAGTCTAAGAAAATCTAGTGATTCACAGTTTAGCCTTTTCTATTGCAGTTAAGCCTACAGACTTAGGCCCTTTCTCAAATGTATGGCTTCTGAAGGAGCCTGGCCAGCAGGGACATGGACTAGTGGGTGTGCTGCTGTCTCCCATTATGTATTCTGTGCACCTGTGAGATGGGTGTGTATGTACAGCTCTGTAGTCTTTCTTGACTTCTTTTTACCTTACAGCCGACTGAGTCCAGCTTAGATTCTCTGAACCTTGGAAACTTGCTGCACCTTCAGGCAAATAGGGGTATGGGCTATAATGGGTTGACCTGGGACCAAGGGGTTTGTGAGTTATCCTCTACTGATGGTACCTTCTTATAGAGGGCTCATAGCTTCATGGAATGCAATGGCAAAGAATATATAAAAAAACCCAACACCCCACAGTATCCCTGCTGTAAGATTCTTCATGAACTATTCAAGAAAATCTTAACTGCTTTGATAATTCAGTAAAAATCTATAAAGTTTTAAGAAGTAGATGTTAGATTATGTGATGTGACATATTTTGATTGAGTAGTTCTTCCAAATGTCTTGCTCATGCAAAATATATGAGACTGCAAACAGGAGGAGGAGGAAGTTCAAAAATTAAGGAACATAGAAAAGGTCACCATAGTAAAGTTTACTACATCTTTCACAAAATAAATGAGATACTAAAATTCTGACACCTTAAATTTGAGGCCAAAGATTGAAATAGAAGCCAGAATGGAGCTGCCACTATGTATCAGCAATGAAAATTGGAAATTTGCTCAATGTACTTTAACAGCTTCACTCTAATTTGGGTTTTCATAGTAGTCAATGTCCATGGCCCATAGTTGTGAGTACCAATGGACTGCATAAATGCTGTATCATGTTAAGGGTGCTCACAAGACCCCCAGCATGCATAGGTGTGTGTTCATTGTTGCAGGCAGGGCCAAGAGGCATGGTCCTGCTGTCCTCTCCAAACATTGGATGTTTATGTGAAGGGGGTACAAGTGAAGAGACCCATCACATGCATGTGATGGCAGTATGTGTGTCAAGTTGTGTCGGCGTGCATGTGTGGGCCAGGACCAGTGGTGTTGTGAAGCACCACCATTGTGGCTAATACTCTGCATTCTCAGAGAAAAGTACCAAGATATGGTCTGAAGCCGCCATGTTGCTGAAGTGAGGCTAACCAGGTCTGGATCTTGTCAGTGCCTTGATGGGAGCATCCCATTTCTGCCTAGGAACCATAAGTAATGCTGCCTTGGCTTCCGTGCTTGAAGAATGGTGGATAATAAATATAATAAAATACACAACAACCCACCAAATAAGATAAACAGAGAAAAGGAAGGTTACATTAGCAGTATGCATGGCTAAGGGTTACACCGCCACTTTTTCTTCGAAAGATTCCAACAAAAATGTCACATAGTAGTAAGAACTCTTTATCAGGCTGGGTATTAAGTGAAAAGGGGAGGGGAGAGGGAAGCTGGCTTGGTATTGAATCCAATGTCTGCATTGGTCAAAAATGCACCTGGAGGTCCTCAGTTCCTTGAGAGATAGGGACCCCAGTAATCTATTTCAGTAGCTGGCCTAGACCAATGGTAGTCTGGAGTAGGAAGAGCAGATGGGAAACCTAAATGAAATAATTATGTTCATTAAATATTTGTCACAAAACCTATGTGTTCTGTTAGTGATGGCAAGTAGGGTGTGCAGTTATTCAGTTATTCAGCTTATATTCCCCTCAACATCGAAGCATTAGACAGAAGTACTTGGACTTGGACATAAGATGACATTAGGTGGCTTATGAACCTAATATAACTGTGTTATCTGGAAGAAACAGTTAATAACCTTGACTTACAGCCCAATTCTATGTTATGTTTCCTCAGAAGGATATCCTATGAGGTTCAGTAAGGCTTACTTCAAAGCAAATGTGCTTAGGAGTGCAGTCTCATAGTGGTAAAATTATTTACAGCTGCTAACATATACAGTGGAACCCCGGGCTGCGAACGTGATCCGTGCGGGAGGCATGTTTGCAACCCAGAGTGCTGCGTCTGCGCGCGCGATGCAATTTGGCACTTATGCGCATGCGCGAGCACCGAAACCCGGAAGTAAGCTGTGCCGGTACTTCCGAGTTCGGCGCATCCGTAACCCCAAAACACACAACCCACAGTGATCACAACCCGAGGTATGACTGTATGTAGTATTATGCTGAAAAATGCAAATTTATACTAGGTTTAGGTAGGGGTTATGCAATATATATATTGCTTTTCTATCACAAAAAGTCATGAAGTGATTTATAACCAAGGTAAAAATGCAGTAACAAAAACAACATAAGCAGGTTAAAACATATTCAGAATACTATTACTATTATAAGATTTATTTATACCCCACATTTTTTCCTTACAGGGACTGAAGGCGGCTTACAGATAAAATAGGAGCAGCTAAAAATGTAGAAAAAAGAAAAACAATAATTAAAAACAATTCAAAATTTACAGAATTAAAACTATATGTAAATATAAATGATCTGTTAAAACAATACCAATAAACACCATTAAAAAACAGCATGACACTAGCTTTCATTAAAAGCAGTCATTAAAAGCAGTCAGCAGAAGGACAACAAGGAGTAGGCAATCTAACTTCTCTAGGGAGGGAGTTCAAATCCTGAGAGCCGTCACTGAGAAGGCCCTCTCCCCTTCCCTACTAAGGGTGCCTGTGATGGGGCAGGACCGAGAGAAGGGTTTCATATATCATAAAAAGGATTATCCCCATTTTAACCACCTTACTCAACCACAGATGAACACAAAAACAAGGCAAATGTCCAAACACTGGTACTGCTAAAATGCCTAGGAAAACAAAACAGTTGGAAAGTATTCCCTAGACAGGGGACTACTACCGAAAAGGCCTGTGCTCTCACTGCCACCCTTTGGACCTACATTGGCTCCCAGTACGTTTCCAAGCACAATTCAAAGTGTTGGTGTTGACCTTTAAAGCCCTAAATGACCTTGGTCCAGTATACCTGAAGGAGCGCCTCCACCCTCATCGTTTTGCCCAGCCACTGAGGTCCAGCGCCTTCTGGGCCTTCTGACGGTTCCCTTGCTGCGAGAAGCAAAGCTACAGGGCACCAGATAGAGGGCCTTCTTGGCATTGGTGCCCAGCCTGTGGAATGCGCTCCCATCAGATGTCAAAGAGATAAACAACTACCTTTATCTCTTTGACATCTGATGGGAGCGCAGGTTAACAAGGAAAACCACTGATTTTATATGTATATATATATATATGTATGTAACCATCTGCTGCCTTTTTATATACATTTCAAGGTTTTTATATGTTATTTTCTCTTTTATGGTTTTATTTGCATAATGCCTAATAAAGGTTTGATAATAATAAAAAAACAACTACCTGACATTTAGAAGACATCTGAAGGCAGCCCTGTTTAGGGAAGTTTTCAATGTGTGACATTTTAATGTTTTTTTAATCTTTGTTGGAAGCTGCCCAGAGTGGTTGGGGAAACCCAGCCAGATGGGTGGGGTCCAAATAAATAATTCTTCTTCTTCTTCTTCTTCTTCTTCTTCTTCTTCTTCTTCTTCTTCTTCTTCTTCTTCTTCTTCTTCTTCTTCTTCTTCTTCTTCTTCCATCACACTGTTTAACAAATTCTGATTCATAAAACCTATTTCAAAATTAACATTTTTTTTATCAAGACCTTTCACAACTGTATTAATTGTTAAGTGGACAGGGCGGTGACTAGGAAAGGGAGTGCCCCTGCATGTTTGTCTTTGGAGACCCTGTCCCCATAGGGTCACCTCTGTCCTTTAGCAACACAGCCCTGGTATCTCTGTGTCCCTAGATTGGCAGTTGTCCCCACCACTCTCTCAAGCTGATTTGCTGGGCTTGTTAAGGTTTCATATCATTGGGAATGAGGAAATAACACACAGATACACGATAACTTCAGGGACGCGGGTGGCGCTGTGGGTTAAACCACAGAGCATAGGACCTGCCAATCAGAAGGTCAGCGGTTCGAATCCCTGCGATGGGGTGAGCTCCCGTTGCTCGGTCCCTGCTCCTGCCAACCTAGCAGTTTGAAAGCACGTCAAAGTGCAAGTAGATAACTAGGTACCGCTCCGGTGGGAAGGTAAACGGCGTTTCCGTGCGCTGGTCTGGTTTCTCCAGAAGCGGCTTAGTCATGCTGGCCACATGACCCGGATGCTGTACACCGGCTCCCTCGGCCAATAAAGTGAGATCAGCGCTGCAACCCCAGAGTCAGCCATGACTGGACCTAATGGTCAGGCGTCCCTTTACCTTTACACGATAACTTGCAATAACGACTAAACAGCTATATTCCAAAAACTTATGTCCTGCTTTTAAAATCATGGCTCTTGCTACACCCTGTGGTTTGAATGAATTTATATATGTTAACTATGTAAGAATGGTTTTTGAATTTTGTTTGTCATTATATTTTAGGTTTGCTATTGCTTATGGCCAAATAAATATAATTTGCTATCGCTACTAAATAAATTAACTGAGTACTGGATACAGTTTGTCATGTGCTACAAAAATAAGTTTCAAAATAAACTTTATCAGTGTTGCTTTTATTTATGCTACATTTTTTGGTTGTTTGGGTATTTGTTTTCTATTTTGTATTAAATATTAATAATAAAAAGAACAATGTGCATTAAAAAAGGATTTTAATATACAGCAAGGCATGCTAATCTGCTCATCATTCCAGTTTTTTAAAGTACGGCATGATAATTCATTCTTCATAAGTGTTGTGCAAAATGTAACATTGTCAAATGTTACACTGTCAAAAGAATTTTTTAAAACTGCTTTACCGTCCATAGCCCTAATTCATAGAACTTCAGGTTTTCAGAATCTATACAGATGTTGGTTCTTTCAGTTTTTCAAGGCCAAATATACCTATTGAAGAGGGCAGAAAAAAGCTGGATCCCCACTCCCCAAGTTAGTTTGGCTTTGTCAAAGTTGTCTACACTGACACACTTTTATTTGTATTTTTGTATTTTTTGTATTTTTGCATTTTACAGACCATAACAACAAAAAAGAAACAAAATACAGATATTGTATCTCCTTTGACTCCCCTCTCCCCCTTTTGTGGATCCTTATGTTTACATTTTCATTCTGCATCTTAACACTAACTCCAATCCCAGCTACACTGTTAGCTCTTAATAATTACTAAAGGATCATCTTCCCAACTGCATTTTGTTTTGTTTTTCTAACCATGGAAAAAGTGCCTTGCCCCAGCTCCATTACAGCATACCCTCCAACATTTCTCCAATTAAAATAGAGACATCCAATTAAAATAGAGACATCCATTTTACTGTTTATACCCCACACATCTTATTGTGTTGCCCCAGCACTCCGTCATATATAAAAACATTATAAAACATTAAACATTAAACATTTTTTTTAAAACCTTCCTTATGTACAGGATTGCCTTTAGATGGCTTCGGCGTTAGGTAACAACATATCCTCCAACATTTCTCCAATGAAAATAGGGACACTCTAAGGAAAATGGGACATTTCGGAATCAAATCAGAAACTGAGACAGCTTCTCTAAATCAGGGACATCCCTGGAAAATAGGGACACTTGGAGGGTCTGATTACAGCTTTATATCACAATGTTTCCAAAACTCACTGCAGGAAAGGTACATGAAGTAAAATCTAGAATGACAGTTTCTCTTCTAAAACAGAAACAAAAAATTCTAGATACTCGAATATTATGGCCCCCTCTCAACTGGTGTTTTATTGTGGGTGCATTCTGTCACAAGTTCTTGACCCAATAATAGTGCATTAGTGGTGAATTTATTCTGCTTTAGTTTGCTCCCCATTTCTACCATATTATTGCTCTACAAAGGAGCTATAGTGCAACTTGGGCTGCATTCACATGACAGTTTATTCTGTTTTCATGACTTTCTGCTAAATGTTAAGTCCTGCATTATATTTGAACTTTCACATGACATAATGGCCTCTTCTGAACTATTGTGAAATGTAGCACAAGTTTAGTGCTCATTTCTGTGTTATTTGCTTCCAGAAAAGCCCAGTTTGTTAATTAATATGGTAGAAATGAATGCTAAAGCTGTGCTGTATTCTGCTATAGTTCCAGAAGTGGCTTTTTACATTGTGTGAAGGCTTAACTATATTATAATGTGAAAATTAACAGTGGGGATATATCATGAAAGTAGAATAAATAACCATATGAATACAGCCAACAACAACCCAGAACATTTGTGGTATTTCAGCAGGAAGTTATGAGATTAGAAATGAAGCAGCATGACTACCACAAAACTTTTGCAGGGACGAAAGCAGGATTGTGTATGACCACCCCAGCAGTATCATGAGCACAAATAATCAGGAATGCATGCTTATGCATGTCTGGAGGGGCCCTTTATGACCCTGAATAAGTTTGTCTTTAGCACAGCACTTGGTTTTACCTTCTAAAAGCGAGCGCAAATTTCATGGAGTTAGACTCTTGTCTTGTTTAAGGTGATGCCTAATATTATTGTTTCAGTGATAACCTAGTAATTCTTTTGGAAGGCCATCAGAACTCCTATTTCATCACTGGAAATCAATGCTGTTTGAAAGCAGAGAGCTTGAATTGCCATGAGCAATTTCCCCAATTTTAAAGCTTTGCTCTTTTTGTTTTTTAGTAACCCTCCCCACCCCAGGTTATATTCTTGTGAGCTTAGTATTTCTAATGAATGGTGTCACCTCCACCATGCTCATCATAGAAGGAGATGTAAGAAAAGCACTGAATGTCATGAGATCTTGTTGTCCCTCTAAACCGAACCTCTGAGATCCATGCATCACAATTTTCATTTACAAATTCAATATTCACAATTCAGGCAGCCTTATTCAGAGTTTTGACTCAGTCCCCATTAAGATTAATCAACCTCTATTCCCAAGCTTGCCTTGGAAGATCCAGGGTGTTAGATAATCACCTGGAAACTCATTGCCTGCCATTATGTTACGCTAGTGTTATGAGACTAGGGTGCTGAAAGGGAAAGGAGTAAAAGAGGAATCATCTTTGCAACACTGAAACAACTCATTAAGATCATGGGAAGAAGAAAGCAAAAGAACCAAAGGCATTAAAGCTAATAGCAAAATTCAGGTTGTCAAATGAAGTGTGTTTTTCATTTTAAAACCGTTAACAGGATTTCTGAAACTAGAAATGGCAGAGCGAAGTTGAATTCAGATAAAGTATCACATTTCCGTTTCTTGTAGTTTTTATTTCATCCCCCTTTTGCCCTTCTAATTGGCACCTGGGCCCTGACAAATTGGGGCTGCTTCAGCTGAAAGCAATTTGCTTTTTACCCCACCTAGCTATTGCAAATGGATTGGCTTTTGTGCGTATTACTCATGCATTAACAACCCACTGAAAGATGAACCTGTTAACCCTGAACAGAAACTTTTATACATAACTTGGCTGAGCATTCTGTCATGTGCCTCGCTGAAAGCAATAATACTGAATCATTTGTATCCACTCACATTAAAAGGGCAGGGAGTCTAGCAAATGGATGCTCTTGCAAACTCTGGCTGTAATCTTATAATGGAATATATACTACAGAAAGAACCACAACAGGAGGAAGTGTACTATGGCTGCTAAATTTTTCAAACTGATCTTTGCAAGAAACCTTCCTTTACCATTCTCTCAACATCGTTACAAATGCCAACAGAAATGAGTGGCTCACTGTAGAAAAATGAAAGGCAATGGATGCCCTCCTTTTATAGAAAAAAGCAGTGCTTTCAAGATGTTTTCTTATTACAATGCAGGGAGACAACCAGTTGCTGTCAAACCAAGTTGCAACGTGAAACAGAGCGCTCAGGGTCTTGCACTTTAAACATGACACATACCCAATTCATCTGCATTTTCAACTAATATGATAAGTGATTGTGTGCATCCTCCCCAGTTTTGCATAGGAGTCCGGTTGCAGCAGGGTGAGAATTGTTACATAAAGTTTTGCCTCAGAACAATTAAAGCAACAGGTGTGTCATCCAAAGATGGAGCCAGACACCACACATGCCTTATTTTCAAGGTACAGCTAGACACACATTGTTCAGTGTATAAAAATACTGTTGTGAGTTGTCCAAAACTGAGTAATTGGTTTGGGAAATGCAGAAGGCTGGAAGAGGTCTGCAGGCCAAAATTGATTACTGGGCCTCATTACAATTTGATTTTAATCTTACTCAATCTTGACCTTAATCTTCTTGTCAAGGAAATCTATTGACCAGACCATCTTTCTAGTGATAAATAGAGGCATTTTAATGGTTTTATTGTATTCTCTTAGTTTCTTCTTGTAAGCTATTGTGATGTGGCTTATGTAATGAGTGCCTGATCACTTTTCCCCCCTGCTTGTTAATTCATTTTCATTTGCTTCATTAGACTTTTTAAGTAGTGTTATTTGCCTTAGTGTGTGCCTGAGATAAATATTTTGTTCAATTCTGGTATGTTTAGTCAGTTAAACACTAGCTTTTATTCAATGATAATCCTATTAAAGCAATAGGATTGGTAACAAGTAATGTGGCATGAAAAAGGAGTTGTAGTATAAAAATAATAAGTTAAACAGTTCTGGTATTTCTGTAGAAATCCAATTATCTACAATAGTTGAAAAATGATATCATCCATGCCATCCAGATGTATTTTGAAAGTCCTAGGAGAAAAGCTCCATTTGTGTATTGAGAAAAGAGTTAGGAGAAGTTCTACATGTAAAAAAAAAAGGAGTTAGGAGAAGTTCTTCAGAGGTTCTGGGTCTGCATGGGTGCAGCATAACAGCTAAGTGGGGGCTAACTGAGTTAAACTTTTGGGTCAGATGCTCAAAAGTCAAAACACCGACTCAGAAGTCCTTGGAAAGCTGTCATTTTATATCCTTATTTGGAGATGTATGTGTGGTTTCTTCCCCATCAAGAGAACCACTAGTAAGACTAAGGTACGACTATTGCTGAACAAACCTTGTTTAGATTCCCTGGACTGAGGCAATTACCAAACAGTCTCAAATGTAGCATTCTTGGGAAAGGTGGCAGCTTCAGTAATTCCTGAATGAAATGGAGCAAATTGAAATTCAGATATCTTTTGCTATATTTACTTGCTATGAATGTTTATTATGTCAATTTAGACTGCTGCATCAGTGCTGCTTATTATTAGAGATGTTAGATCTGACCATAGTGACCTTTTGCTTTATTTATACCCAGATTGGAGTACTGCAATGTGCTCTGTGTAGGGCTGTCTCCTCAAAAACTGTCAGTTATTCAGAATGTGGCAGCCAGACTGTCATCTGGAGCTGTTTTTTTGGAATTGTGTTTCCCCTTTGTTAAAATAGCTATGCCAGTTTCTGGTTCATATTTGGACACAAGTTAAAGTACTAGCTACGACCTGCTCTTCTGGAGAGCATAGCCTTCAACTGTCCAGATAAAAACATGACATCCTGTTTTGGGGGCTGTGTTCTCAAGAGTATGGTGCCCAGAAATGTGTGTTTTGGGGGTGCTGAGGCCCTGCCACACAAGATGGTGATGCCCCACACCACACATTTTTTGTACTGTGCTCTTTTGTGAGAGCATGGATCCTTAGAAAGCATTTTGGGTCATGTGACTCACTAGGATGTGCAGCCCTGAATACATGCATCTCGGTTTTGGCCCTGAAGATGTTGGAGGGTATTGGAGAAGCATTCCTGTATGATTGTTTAATTTCTAGTTAACATGAGGGGTGGTGGTTCTCTTTCATAGTTGCCCTCAGACTGTGACATTTATTCCCCTAGAGAGGCTTATCTCAAGCTCTGTTGGTGTCTTTGCACCACTGTGTGAAAACCTTCTTACAGACAAGTCTTTGGCCTGTAAGATTTTTCTATTTTAATGTTCTCACTCATGCTTTTGCTAAAATGTTGTCAATATGTTATTTTATGTGCTCTTTTGTCATGTTTCAACCTAAAAATGAGAAACTGTTTTCAGTCCAAGGGCTAAATTCCCTTGAACAGAACCTTCCAGGGTCACATTCCCTTGTAGGAGGAGTCAGAGGCAAAAGTAGGCCGAGCAAATGAATACATCTCTTACCTTTATACATCAAGCTGCATTCCAGCTACACAAATGCTTTTGTTTAAGTGATGTTTTCCTTTCCTTTCCTTTCCTTTCCTTTTTGTTATTAAAAAAACCTGCAGCTGGAAAAATATTCTCTTACTTTCCCTGCCAAAATTTCCTGTCAGAGGCACTAGTAGCAGGAATTTGATTTGCCCAGAAGCTTTTGGAAAGATGAGTTCTCATTATCCCCAACAATGTTGTTGAGAAATATAAGTATCTTTTCTAAAACAGTCCTGCATACCAGGCACAAAATATCACAAATGAGTCATAAACCTAGTATATGTTTCTTTCACTAAGAAGAATTCAAAACGTGCTAACTGTATACTTTTGTAGCTTCAAAAACAAACTGAGTTCTGGATGAGCTATGTCAGAAGCAAGAGTTATTACTTCACATTTCAACTGGTGATTGTGACAACCACCATTTTGTAGAATTGTAGCAAGTAGGAGGAGGACCAAAGTCCATTCAAGTCAAGAGGAGGACTCCTATACAGTCAATTTTGGAGTAGGGTCAAAATGTTCTTAGAGCTGCAGATCAAGTAGAACAGGAAAGATGACAAAGCCCATGCAATTTCTGTTGTTCTACAGGATTTGAATGGTTTTATTTTGAGAATCTTTTGTAAGCTACTTTTGTAAGTCTTTTGGGACTAAAAAGCAGGATATTAATATTCTAAGTGATAAATAAAATCAAGCCAGATAAAAATAGTTCTAATTGGAAATGAGCACAGTGGAAACTTTAGCCACTACCTAGAAAAAACAGTAAATATTTTTGCAGTCCTGAAATTGAAAATCCCTGCCTGTAGCTTTCATTATTATGCTTTATACAAGTACAACACTCTGACAACAGCTTTTGAGTATTATGGGTTGTTTGCAGCTGCATTTGATCCTTCCCAGGCTTAGTTTTTCCTCAGCTTTTTCCCCTTCAAAGGAAAAGAGAGATCTGATGGCTTTTTAGCCTGGGAAAGTACTACAAAGAGAAATGATTCCATTTCAGTCTGCTGATTGTAGGAAGAAAAGCACTTTAGGAAATGTTTATAGCCAACCAAGGAAATCTTAAACCCAGTGAAGCAGGAGCCCGTGAACTCATCAAGGAGTGAACTTTCATAACGTTGATACTTCAACAAAATAGGTCAATCTTAAATTAACAGAAGAATATCTGTCAAGGACACAAGTCAAGGTCAGTTTGTTTTATTTAGAAAGCAAAGGGTCTCCCCTCAAGACTACATGGATTCATTACTCTTTCGCACCTATTCTGTCATACTCTCAATCATGGTGAGCAGAGAGTAAACATGCACTTTAATGCCTGGATTTTAATCTGTTCATGGGTTTCAGAGTATGTAACTAGGGTGTCACCAATTAAGGCTGGAATCTTTAGGACTGCAGAGACCAAGATTTGAGCTACCATCTAGCCATGAAGCTAACTGGGTGCCCTTTGGATCACAATATTATTATGAGGAAAACATATTCTATTTTTTGTCATATTTTCATCCCACTCTTTCTCTGTTGAAATAGTTCAGGGTGTTTTATATGGTCCCTCCCATTGTATCTTCCCAACGATCCAGTGAGGTAGATTAGGTTGAGATGGTAACTTGCACAAGGTCACACATTGTGGTATATAGCAGTGCTTCTCAAGCTATCTAATGTGGTGGACCAGCAGTTCCCACCCCGCCAAAGTGGCAGTCCCTGAAGCGCCCCATCCAACCTAAGCTGTGATGGAGTTGCTACCAAGTTGTTGGTAGGCTAAATGTTCAGTTAGTCAGTCAAGAACAAAAAGAGTGTCCTGCTGGATCAGTCCAAAGGCAGATCTAGTCCATCATCTTGTTCTTCCAGTGGCTGGCCAGCTGCCTGGGGAAAACTTGAAAGCAGAACTTGAGTGCAACAATACTCTCCCTACCTGTGCACCTCAGTTATTATTATTCAGCATTAGGCATTGCTTTCCATTATTTTAGGTAGGCATAGGATCAGACTACCTATAAGACAAAGTTAAAGGCTATCAACTCTGTGTAGTATAAGTGGTGATTCAAGAAGAAAAATAACATGTTTGCTTGGAAGCTGTTACTTCCAAATTGTCGATAAGACCAGGCATTCGAACATCCAAGTTTTCTTTTATCTCTGAAAGAAGTGCTCTATTTATTTTTCAGATCATCTTTGACTCCTGGTTATAAACATATTCATCTCTCCCGCATCACACTTTCCTGACCTTGGTCTTTTGATTGCATTTCCTTATCTGGATTACTTTGAATTCTTGATTTCATTAGCAGATCATCTGAACATGTCAGAATGTGTAAAATGAAAGCAGACTCTTTTCAAAATTCAGATATAGTGATTGTGGTTTGGTATTTTCCAGTACAGAGCTTTCTCCAAATACAAAGAGAGTGGGTGAAGGGGAACGACTTGCAAAATGTACAATTATAATCATTTTTACAGATGAAAAAAGCAAAAAGATATTACAGGACTTTTCAAGGGTAAAATAAAAAGCAAAGCCAGGGGTCCTTGTTCTCAGACACAAAGCAGCTATTAAATAACAATTACGTTTTGAGCCTTACTGGTCCTTGAAAAGTTATGGCTCTCAAAGCTAGACTATGAGTTTTATTCAGTTATGGTTCAAGAAATATCTTCAAATAACTTAGGGTAAGGCAGGAAAGAAAAACTGATATTCAGTCATATTCTGCTTTAAGGAATGTTTTTTTTTTTCCTTGTTTTTTTTTTGCTGAGCAGTGGCATGTTTCTCAGGCTGCCTCCAGACCTTCAGCCTTCAGTATTTTGTGGGAGAGGTTCAAGTGCCTACTGGAACTGTAAGATTGCACATTTAAAGTGGATTAAAGTGCTCTGTTGCTCTAGTGGAACAAAGCTACTTTTTTATATAAAAAACCCCCCAAACACACTGACGTTTTAGGCTTTGGGAAGTGATGGGGAAATGCATTGAAAATGATGGATAAATGACTAATGGGAAGATGTGTAAGCACCCCACAAGTTAAATCAGGTTGAATGTAGGATGAATGCTGATTGACTGTCTTATAAACAAATCAGAAATAATGCTTAGTAAAGAGCTGATACAGTCTAACTGCCACATTAGCTTTGTGCAAGAAAACTGGGATGAATGGTGAATAAATAGGTTGTCTGGAGGAGTGCCTAGTCCTGTTGACTATTTTGCGGCACACAGTGCTAACATATGTTCTGAGCTATGAAAGATATGCTCAGTGGGAAAATAAACTCTGCTCCAGCATAGAGAGTTGGCTTAGGGCAGAGATAGGTAACCTTTTGCTTCCCCCCACACCTGATATTATCAAACAATTCAGGGATGATGTTAGTCATCATTCAACAACATCTGGAAGGCCACAGATTTCCCAACACCTTAGCGGTAGGAAAATGAGTAGGATATTTCTCCTTGTGCATTTTTACATTTCCATCCCTTATGGATCCTACTTTGCAGCCTCCTTGAGAGTTTTTGCTTTTTGTGCATCCTTGAACTTGGATCATACTTTTTGCTTGCCTGGATGGAACTCAGAGAGGGATGTTTTAGTGTGCATAGAAATAAGCCTACTGTAAGAAAGGTAAAATGAACATGCATTGCTCCACCTACTTTTGATTCTTGGCCCGCCCACTGTGGGAATGTGACCCTGGAAAGTTGCCTGGTGGTGTTTGAGCTGAAGAAGGTTCTTCACTCCATGATATGACTATGCATTTCTTTTAACAGCTAGGACAATCAATATGTAGCTGTCAGGGAAGGCAGGGCTTGAATGTGTGTCAGGGCTGGGAGGACTGGAGGCTGACCTAGGAGAGGGGGCCAGCAATTTATGGGGTTTGGTGCCACCCATGAGGCAGGAGGAAGGAAGGAAGGAAGGAAGGAAGGAAGGAAGGAAGGAAGGAAGGAAGGGGAAGGGTCCAAGTAGTCAGAAACAGAGGAAGGGCCACAGAAAACGTTGGAAGAGGCTGCTCAGGCAAGGAGCGGGCCAGTCAAATCCCCACTTTCCCCTGCCCTGCTGTCTCCTAGAACCAGGAGGGGCTTGAAGAAGGAAATGCAGTGATTACTTCCATGCAGCAGAAGTCTCAGGTCGCGTACACACTTCACTAGATGAGGGTACATTAGCCTGGTGGGTGGGGGGACATGGTCCCACTGTTGCTTCAAGACATGAACCTGGGAAAGTCAAGGCCAACTACATAGACACCAGAGGTGTGTGCGTGCGTGCGTGTGTATCCAGTGTACCTTAGTCGCTGCTGTGTGTGTGCTTTTGTCAACAAATAATGAATTATTAGCCGTTTGTCTTCTTTGACTGAGTGTGCACAGGACAGTAGCCCTTTGGGCTTTGACAGTCAGTCTTCTTTGGAGTGGCGTATATCCGGAGGCATGGCTGGCATGCGTCCCAGGGGCGGGGCATGCGGCAGGGGGTGCGCGGCAAGTGGCGTGCGTCGGTAGTGTGTGGCAAGAGGCGCATGTCCTGGGGCGTGCGTGGCAAGAGCTGAGTGTCCCAGGGGGTGGGGGCGGCCGCAATGTCACCCCCCGGGATGGCACCCAGGACGGACTGCCCCCCTGGCCCCACCTTCGTCTGCCAGTGCTTGTCACGACCTATCTGCCTGTTTGCCTTAACTAGAAAACTAAGAATTATTTTTTTAAATTTTACTCCATTGCCTATATGATCCCCATTTGAGGAGATATTTCTTCAGGTGCAACATGAAAAGATTTCCAACCCATCTCCAAGAGTTATTACCACAGAAGCAGAGTCTCTCTGTTGAAATTAATGGTGGAAATAGATATGGCTGATCATACAACTTCTTTGATAGAACGAGATGAATATATACCGTGAACATAAACTTGCACAGTGAATGTTTGATTATCTATCAATGAATAAATGAATGTAAATTGCTGTGTTTGTTCTTCCTTATATCATGATTGAGGTTTCTGTCTCTCATAGCTGGTATAGCTGCATTTAATACAGGTGCAGACCTTAAGAACAGCAGGAAATGAAAGCTTAATGTTGCAGTTTTGACAAGGACAGCAAGAAATTCTTGGAACAACTCTATCCTGACTTTGAAGGTGGTTTGTTTGTTGTTGTTTTTTGGTATTCTCCACCCACACCCTGTCTTCCTTTGATCTATACAGAAAGCTGGGACTGAAGCCTTTTCAGGTATATTTTAATTATTGCTGTTTTTCAAATATTGCTGGTTTCAGGCTGAAGATTTTCTAGTGACTCCAACAAGAGGATTAGGCTAAATGCTCTATTTTTGTTAATGCTAGGTAAGGCGATAAGGCGGCACAGCAATATAATGAGATGGATTCACCACCCAACTAGGTTTTTGCATAGCTTTAGCTTCTATATACAGTGATTTTTTTTAATTCAGTAAGCAAATAATGAAAATAGCAGAATCCATGCTTAAGCCAGAAAAAGTGCACTCAGCTGTTCTGAAAGCAAGCTTCGAGCTTATCTGTAAGCATTTGATAATGATGCTAAGGCTTTTCCTATGGAAATAGCAACTTAAAGAGGAAAAATAGAGCCAAACCAGGGAAGATGGGATAGTAGCCATATTTTATGCACCTCTCCCTCTTCCAAAACACAGCAGGAGTGGGTGGAAAACTCCTTATTTTTATATGAAAAAAAGGATGCCAGATAGGGGAAGGAAATCTCCCTTCCTCCCTGTGTTTCTATACTGTGTTCTACTTCATTAACCAATTTTCTTCCTGCCCAATTCACTACCAGTACTGGATTCAGGCCAAGGGAGAATCTGCTTAAAACCGCAGAGCAAACCTGAGTTGGCAAGGCTCATTTGAAACAAGAAGAAGAAACCAAGCCTTTAGTGTCATCATCCCAGACACTCTGCCAATAGAGATTCTGCAGGCGCCTTCCATCCCAACCTTTAAACGCCTGCTGAAAACTTTTTCTATTCCATCAGCCTTATGCAAGTAGTTAAGACCACAACTTTCCATAATAGCTAGCTGATTTCTGCTTTTAACATTTTAATATGGTTTTGTGTATGATTGTTGTAAACCACACTGATTTTTTTTTAAATGAAGAGCAGTATCTAAACATTTTCATAAATAAAAATGGTAGATTAATAAGGAACCAGAGACCAAATTGCAAACATGCGCTGGATTATGGAGAAAGCTAGAGAGTTCCAGAAAGACATCTACTTCTGCTTCATTGACTATGCAAAAGCCTTTGACTGTGTCGACCACAGCAAACTATGGCAAGTTCTTAAAGAAATGGGAGTGCCTGATCACCTCATCTGTCTCCTGAGAAAGCTCTATGTGGGACAAGAAGCTACAGTTAGACCTGGATATGGAACAACTGATTGGTTCAAAATTGGGAAAGGAGTACGGCAAGGCTGTATATTGTCTCCCTGCTTATTTAACTTATATGCAGAACTCATCATGCAAAAGGCTGGGCTGGATGAATCCCAAGCCGGAATTAAGATTGCCGGAAGAAATATCAACAACCTCAGATATGCAGATGACACAACCTTGATGGCAGAAAGTGAGGAGGAATTAAAGAACCTTTTAATGAGGGTGAAAGAGGAGAGCGCAAAATATGGTCTGAAGCTCAACATCAAAAAAACGAAGATCATGGCCACTGGGCCCATCACCTCCTGGCAAATAGAAGGGGAAGAAATGGAGGCAGTGAGAGATTTTACTTTCTTGGGCTCCATGATCACTGCAGATGGTGACAGCAGTCACGAAATTAAAAGATGCCTGCTCCTTGGGAGAAAGGCGATGGCAAACCTAGACAGCATCTTAAAAAGCAGAGACATCACCTTGCCAACAAAGGTCCGTATAGTTAAAGCCATGGTTTTCCCAGTAGTGATGTATGGAAGTGAGAGCTGGACCATCAAGAAGGCTGATCGCTGAAGAATTGATGCTTTTGAATTATGGTGCTGGAGGAGACTCTTGAGAGTCCCATGGACTGCAAGAAGTTCAAACGCATCCATTCTTAAGGAAATTAGCCCTGAGTGCTCACTGGAAGGACAGATCGTGAAGCTGAGGCTCCAATACTTTGGCCACCTCATGAGAAGAGAAGACTCCCTGGAAAAGACCCTGATGTTGGAAAAGATTGAGGGCACAAGGAGAAGGGGACGACAGAGGACAAGATGGTTAGACAGTGTTCTCGAAGCTACAAACATGAGTCTGACCAAACTGCAGGAGACAGTGGAAGACAGAAGTGCCTGGCGTGCTCTGGTCCATGGGGTCACGAAGAGTCGGACACGACTAAACGACAACAGATTAGTAAGGGGGTGGTATACTTCTCTCCTCCTAGTTTTCCTTTATGTGTAAAGAATAGACCTCCCTACCTATATTTTAGATGCTAATAGGGAAGACATGTGGCTTGGGGAGGGGCTGTGTCAGGCTTCAGGGAATTGGCTCCCCCCCCCCGGCAGTAGATAAGCAGAAAAAAGAGAAAGGAGTCTCTTACCAGTTAGAAACTTTAATGATCACAGCGAGAGAACAAAGAATCTATTCCTAGGAATGAAGGTGCTCCCAATTAAGGGTCCCACCCACTTCCTCCCTAGTCACCCATGTCACTACCGTGTCTTGTAAGCTGATCACACAACCACTGTGTTTTCTGTTCTGCCACCTTATCAGCTCTTCTTGTCCTTGGGCTGGGCGGAGGAATGTTTCCCAGAGACAGTGAATCTGTTAATTCTCTCTCTCCCAGTGCTTCTTCTCCTAGCTGTTCCCCATCCACTATTTCCCAGCTTCTGCCTTCTGAACTATGTCCCTCTGCAAACCACTGTTCTGAATCTATACTGTCCTCCTGTTCCTGGGAAGATTCAGGATCCTGATTAGGAGCAGGGGGAGGCTCCCAGCATTCCTCCTCAGTGCAGCCCTCCTCAAACAGTCCCTGACAGGCTGTTCCCCAGGGGTAGAGTACAAGCTTTGCCAGAGAAAGTCCCAGGTTCAATCCCTGGCACCTCCATGTTGGACTGGAAAAGGCCCATGTCTAGAACCCTGGAAACGTGCTTCCAGTCACTGTAGACAATACTGAGCTAGACGGACCAAGGGTCTCAGTTGGGATAATGCATCAACACTATGAGATCATTAAAAACAACAATATTTTGAAACAAAACAAATTCCTTCCAGTAGCACCTTAAAGACCAACTAAGTCAGTTCTTGGTATGAGCTTTCGTGTGCATGCACACTTCTTCAGATACCAGAAGTGTGCATGCACACGAAAGCTCGTACCAAGAACTGACTTAGTTGGTCTTTAAGGTGCTACTGGAAGGAATTTGTTTTGTTTTGACTATGGCAGACCAACACGGCTACCTATCTGTAACTGGAACAATATTTTGGACAGCGATGTTTATTTGCTTGTTTATTTTAATTTATTCATCGCTTTTATACAAGAAAAGAATCTCAACATGATAACCAGCAGCTTGCATTTTCTGTGGTGAGAAAAGCCTTCAATTTAATTTGACTACTTTCACAGAATCAGTCTAAATTATCTATTTCCTTAGCTTAACATGCAATCACACAAAGTTATTTCATGCTACTGAAATACCCCCACTTCCTTGCTCATGCAAAATAATACCTTCTTATTCACACACCGCAAATATCAGACTACAGTTATTCACATGTTGGACTCTGTTGGTTTATTATATTTATACCATGCTTTTCAGATGGGGTCCCAAAGGTGTGATTGGGTCACAAAAAGGTGTAGTTTATTAGAATGTGGTGGTGTTCTGGGCCTTGTCAGTTGATGTCATAGTCCAGGTTCTAGAAGAATTGTCAGTTCCATTTGTCAACCTCTGCTGTGCAAGTTATGATTTATTTATTTTTTTGCAGTCATAATCTGAATAAATTCCAAGCAGGTTCATTTATTTATTTTACAATATTTGCATACTGCATGATTGTAATAAAACCTCAATGTGGTTTATGCACAGTAAGCCCCCGACTTATATCTTCCGGGGTCCGCTATCCAGTTCATTAATGTTATGAAAATGCACCTAGTTTCCCTCTGGGCTCATAGGCTTCTCCTCCAGTGTGGCTTCAAAAACGGGTTTGGAAACATTCACTTCTGTTTTAGATTAAACACAGCTTGCCATCTCAACTTAACCTGCACAAACTGTGGTTAATCTTAGCTATGGTTATAGGAAACAAGTTGACTTCAAAGTTATGAAGCTGGTTGGTTTCCACCCAACTTAGTTAAAAATATCTGCACTTGTGCAAACTCCACTAGTAAACATATAGCAAAGTAAAATGTGAAGGCATCCCAGGGCCAATCTGGCTTTTTGCTTGAATTGCCATATACTTCTCATCCTCTGCATGCATATATTCTCCATAACCACTCCTGCTTTCCTCAACTGCTATTGAAAGAGCTGGTGATTCAGCTTGAATATGTTAAGCCACTGAGTCAGAGCTAAAATGTGCTGTAGTGTGTCTTGACAGATTAACTCAGCATTGCTCCAAACTGCCAGTGTTTTCATGGCATCTACTACTTTGCGGGGGTGGGGGCGCCCATTCTGTAGGCCCTGTAGCAAATATCCTTTATTTGAACTCCCAGTTGTTGCTTGTGGTGCTAACACATGTGCATCACACTTAAGATCAGACACTGGGAGCAACTGATTCGCTCATTAATAATAATTTACATAATTGCCTGACAGTGAACATCCTTTGAAGGTTCTCTTTAATTGATTCTTCAGGAGTCTCACTCCCCATTCTCCCCCCCCCCCAGCAACACTTTTCAACATGGTTGCTTTGTTTTCATTAAGTTTGTAATATTTTCATATGTTTAGCGTTTTGATTGGGAAGATGGAAAGGGAAATGATCTTGAGAGGAGATGTAAAAAACTGCCTTTAGGCTGCTTCACATGTGACAAAATTTGCAGGTACGCTGTGTATATTATCCACAGTGTATCCAATTATGTGGGAAAGACAAACACCTTCCTATTTTGAAATTATATACCACAGTCCTTTGGGCATGGGCACTAATATTTTAAAATAAATTCTTGTCCCTCACAACATCTTCATGATCATCATTAATTACCCCACACTGTAAAGAAACTTTCCCAGAGTGGTTTTACAGTAACAACAGTAATAAAATCTAAAACAGCAGCTGGCAGAGCCACATGAAAATCAATTACAGGACATCAAAATAATGGGAGGAACTTTGTTTGTAAATCGCTTTGAGGTCTGTTTGCTCCCCGCCCTGCCCCAGCCAAGCGGTGTATAAATTCTGTGAAATAAATTAATATTCAATTAAGTCATACTCAGATTATACCCCCTGAAATCAATGGATTTCCATTAATTTTAATGAGTCTACTCTGAGTATTGCATTGGATATTATCCTATATCCAATCTGGGGGCTTCTATTGTAGAAATAAACAATTCTAGTGTAAGACAGATTTCTGGCTAAAACTACCCATTTATATTTACAGCCCGTTAGTGACTTGTACTTTAAAGATGCTGAAGTACTTTATCTTCCTTTAAGAGTACTCATTCCAAAGTGGTTAAAAACCAGAAATAACCACCAATTACCCATTCATTAAATCATGTTTACCACCTTTTCCTAAGGTAATTACACAATTACAACATGGTCGTTTATGGCCTGTAAACACAGTCTGTGTTTATAGGCTTCCCTATAAACGCTGGTAGAAATGTCAGAGGTTAATTGTCACCATGGCATGATGTTTACAATGGGATTCATTTCGGCCTGGGAGAAATGATGGTGATACAATCATGCAGATTTTGCTCTTGCCAGTTTATTTCCTCAGCCTCTGATCATTAATTTCAAACTTGTATCATTCGATGTGATTTTCTTGAAGAGAGTACTTTTTGAGTTTTAAGTTTTCTCATTTGCTCTTCTGGGTCAATCTGCTTTAAAATGATCCTCCCCTAAAGTATGGCTCATTAATTGATTGCTTTAAAAAGACATTAGTAGAAGTGAAGAGAACAGGAAAAAATAACAGGGTGGTTTAGCGGAGGCGGTAAGAGAATAAAAACACCCCCTAGGTGGCAGTAGTGAGGCTCAAAGTAGGAGGGGCTGGCTTAGCTGGTTTGCCTGCCTCTCCTACCTCTCACAGTAAGGCCCACAGCCCATGCTGTTATATGTGATAGTAAAAAGCAAGATATCAATAAAACCAACAATAATCTAAAAAAAGGGGATGAACATAGAACAACTTAAACATGGGGGAAAGTTCACTGAAATAAAGCCTATCTCTCTTTGCATTTTCAAAATGGGTCCCCCCCCCCCCCCTTAGAGGTTTGCTGTTGCCGTGGCTATTACTTGTGACAGACCAGTTCTGTTCTGTCTATCAAGGGAAAGTACATCACAGGAGAGGAAAAGCACTGACAGCTCTGTGTTTTGTTGTATTTATTTTGCACGGTGCGCTGTAGTTCTTTATTGTCATCTTAGATGAGGCAGATCAGATAGAGAATGGCAAGGTGCATATTAATCATAGCTTGCCGTCTGAAAAGCGAACCAAGCCACCCTGTAGTCTCGGATGCATGTCTGTCACATGCCAAGATGATTTAGCCCTTTTCCACGTGCTTATGAAACTGAACATATTTTTCTAGAGTCCTTTTAACCTTAATACGCTTAGCACAATCCATCATAGCAGAACTCAGGGGCCTTCACTTTATTTGTTAGAATCCCAAAACTTCAACAGTATTTCTCCAGTCAAAGGAGACAATAATGAAAATGCACTGGCCCCAGTATGGAGGCCTATGTGAACCGATGTGTACATTCACCTGGGCTTCCGTGCTCTTGATAGGCCAGTCTTGTTGCCCCTGCCTCACTGGAATGGAAACCACATGCTGTTGTTGTAGCTTTAAATGCAGTGCTTTTTTTCCTGGGGCGTACACAGGGGTACGCATACCCCTAAACATTTCAATATGAGTAGGAAAATGAGAGTACCCCTAAACATTTTTTTAAAGAAAAAAGCACTGTTTAAATGTATAAGGGAGAAGGGCTGTGCTGCATTGGCTTTGTATACAGAAGGTTCCAGGTGTTGGCTATTTGCAGTATGGTAGCGCTGCAGAGAGCTTGCTGGGGAGACCATGCATTAAAAAGGGACTCAAAAATAACTTAAACAAGGTTTTAATTACAAAAACAAAAACTCCTTATACACTAAATACATTAACAACAAACCAGACCCAACCACCAACCCAACCCCCAGGGTAATGGGAGAGCTAGGTGCTGCTCCTTATATACTACATGCAAATGCTGACACACCTTAATCAATGCAACTCAGCAGCACCTGCTATGTTTCACAGCTGTAAAGCTGGGTCTCGTTATCTTGCTCTGGCCCTTGCTCTGGCCCCTTAAAGACATACACATTAGGTGGAACAATGATGAACCTTTACATTTAAAGAAACCATTCAACATTTCCCCTGCGGTTCATCATTGTGGAACAAAAACATAAAGCATACTTTGTACATGTTTTTCATGTGTAACCTTTGGAAGTGCTTTTGTAAAAATGTCCGCAATTTGATTATCACCTGGGACATATTCAAATACAATCATTTCGTCAGCAATTAATTTCTTTACAAACTCCAAACGTAATCTTAAGACTCTGGTGCGCTGCGTATTGTTTTCTGAACATAGGATAGCAAGTCCACTCTGGGAATCAAGGTAAACTTTAACTGGTAGTGTTACTTGCATCTGTAGGTCTGCGAATACTTGCAGATACCATTCTACATCACGAGTGGCCTGAACGCATGCACATAATTCACTCTCTGTTGTGGAGAGACAAATAATGGTTTGTGTCTGGGACTTCCATTCAAACGGACAACCATTATAACAAAACACCATACCAGACACACCCCTGCAATTATTTTGTTCCACTGCATGAGATGCATCGCAGAAAATTTCAAAACCTTTGTCAATACTTGATGTAAACTGCAACCTATAATGTTTGGTATGTTTAAGGTACATTACCACTCTCTTAAGAGCAGAGAAACATTGTGTAGTAGGTTTTTCCACAAATTTTGCCAGAAAGTGAAAAGCATAAGTTATATCTGGTCTTGAGATTCTTTGAATGAAATTTAGCTTGCCTATAGCAGAACGATACAAAGTTTTGTTAGGAAATGGCTTATCTTCACCTGTAAAGGTGAAACCACACACCATAGGCGTTTCCTTCCCATTTGCATTTTCTAAACGTAGCATTTCAACAAGGTCATCAATTTTTGCAGTTTGATGAACCAGAAAAGATCCATTTTTGCCTTTCTCAATTTGCATGGATAAGTAATTTTTAGCTATGCCTAATTCCACCACATCAAATTTCTTCTGTAACTGTGAAACTACCTCTTCATATTCCTGTTTAGTTTTTGTAGAAATTAACACGTCATCTACATACACACATATTTTTGTCACAGAGTTTGCCCTTTCCTTTATAAACACACAGTTGTCTGCCTTTCCTTGTGAAAAACCAATATTCAGCAATTCTTTTGCTAAAGTTTGGTGCCAATTCCTTCCACTTTGGTGCAGACCATAAAGGGATTTATTTAATTTGCATACCAAACCTTCAGCAGCGTCTATGCCTTCAGGAACACACATAAAAATTTGTTCTTTTAAATCTGCAAACAAATATGCAGTTTTTATATCTAGGTGATAAACAGAATGTCCACGTTGTGATGCATCTTTTAACAAAAGTTTAACTGTTTCATATTTTACACTTGGTGAATAACACAAATCATAATCTTCGCCTGGAATTTGTTGAAAACCCCTAGCAACTAATCTTGCTTTGTACCTTACAACTTCATTTTTGTCATTCATTTTAACTCTATAAACCCATTTTGAATCAATAAGTCTCATATCTGGGGTTTGTGGTACAAGAGACCAAGTGTTATGCTCTTTTAAAGAAGCTATCTCAGAGTTCATAGCTTTATACCAATTTGCAGCTTGGTGCTTAGGTAAATTCTGAACGTCACTGTAGCTTTTTGGCTCAAAAACCACCTTATTGGCATACACAGTATTAAAATGTTCATCTGCAAATCGTTGTGGCTTCTGCCTCTTTCTATCTGAACGTCTTAGTCCAGAAGGGGAGTCAGACTCCTCAGACTTAATGGGACTAAGTGAACTACTAGTTTCAGGTTGTAAATCATCATTGTCGGACTGAAGAGGTCCCTGTAGGCTAAGCTCACGATCAGAAAACTCAAGAGAATCTAACCTATCCTTGGGTGCCTGTGACTTTAAATCATCAAACAAATTATCAGATTCAACAGGCTTTTTGTCTTTTTCCATTAATTCAGAAGCACCATTATTCCCTGCTGCTGCTGCTGCTTCTTCCTCTTCTTCCTCAGTATTATCTATACCATCAGTATCTTGGAAAACAGCAACTCCATTCCAATTTACAGTTTGTATCATGCTTCTGGTAATATGAAATTTGCCAGTTGCTGGTATGTAAATTCTGTACGCCCCCTGCTGGTAGCCCATTAATTTACCCTGGACACTACGCTCACCCAATTTCTGCTTAGCGGGATAATGCATAATTACATCTGAACCCCAAATGCGTAGGTATTTCAGATTAGGGCGTTTTTTAAACAGCTTCTCATAGGGGGTGACATCTAAACCAGAATGATAACTGTGATTTCTAACATAACAAAATGCATTAAGCGCTTCAGCCCAAAAGTCTTTGGGCAGATTAGCATCGTGCAGGCACGTTTTAACCCCTGCCTGCAGGTCACGCTGCACAACTTCAACAAGCCCATTTTGCCAGGGACTTCGGGGGCAAGATAACTCATGAGTAGTCCCCTGCGCTTCCAGGAATTTCTCAAAATCCTCAGAAACAAATTCCCCGCCCCGGTCAGAAAACAGGTTCTTAATTGGTTTGTTAAAGTGCGTTTTTACCCAGTTGCAAAAAACTTTGTACTTCTCAAATGCTTGTGACTTTTCAGCTATTGCATAAGTCCAACAGTATCTACTATACTGGTCTATCAGGGTAAGCCAGTACTTAGAACCTCCTAATGATGGTGGGAGTGGCCCAACTAAATCACAATGTACACGCTCAAATGGCTCAGTTACTTTCCTATCTGAGCACCTACCCTTGCGTGCAACCTTAATCTTATTCTTGCAACAGGATAAACATTGCATAAAGAATTTACATGGCTTTAAGTTGAGGCCATTAACAATATTCTTCGTCCTAATTACATCAGCAAAATTCAAGTGTCCCAGAATTCTGTGCGCCTCGTGGAGACACCCGGAATGAGGCCTTGCATTCCTCAACCCCTGGCTTGACTGTGCTGCTCTGCAATTTATAGGCAATTGGGAGTAGGTGCGAAAATACAGTCTATATAAACCATCAGAGTCCCGGGCATACAATAGACGTTTGTTCCCCTCAAAAAAACTCGCACATTGAATTTAAGAAACGCACACTTATGCCTTGACGAGCAAAACACCTTACTGATAATAAATTGTCCACTGATGGGCAGTAAATGCAGTTCGCTATTGTAATGTTTAAAGAGTCAAGTTTAACAGTACCTCTGCCAAGTGACTGCAAGACTTGTGAATTGGCTAAATGTACATTACCAATTTCCTCTTCGAAAGAAATAAACAAGCTTCGATTGTTGCAAACGTGGTGAGAAGCTCCTGAGTCCACAATAAAAGAATTCCACTTGGCACCTTTAATTCTTTTATGATCTGCAGTCCGAGCGTGAAAAGCTCGCGGCTCGTTTCTGTCTTTACGGTGCGATGTTGGCTGCTGAGATGACACCCGTGACTGACGAGCAGAAACAGGCTTGGGAGTACTTTGCTTTCTTTTGGCTCTGCAGTCCTTTGCAAAATGTCCTTGCTTATTGCAGAACCAACAACACTTTGCAGCTTTAAATGCAGTCGCATCACCACAAGTTTGCATATGACGTTCCTCATTACTTCTGGAAATAGGAGTGCTTATGGCACAAGCCTCCCTTCTATCCAACTCGCCCATTAATCTTGCTGTTACCCCTTCCACAGTTAATTGTGCTGGTGGGACGGCAGATATCTGGCTAGCTACACCATCAAAGTCCTTGTTAAGGGAACAAAGAATTATAAAAACATACTGAATATCAGGTATGTCCATGTCCCTTCGAATTAATTCGCTGCGTATTGCCTCCAGACGTCTCAAGTGTGCTGCCAAATCACCACCAGGCTGCAACTTCGTCTGGTACAGCTGCTTGAAAAACATCAATGCAGACGCTGACTCTTTTCTAACATGCACTGCTGCAAGACTGTCCCACATTTCTTTGGCAGTTTTCTTATTCCTTATATAGACTACTTGCTGGTCGCTGACTGCCAAATTAATTATCGCCCTGGCTTTTGCATCTCCTTTCGACCAAGCATTAGTTACAGGGTCAGGAGGGTCTTCAGTTACATAGGTCCATACTTCCCTAGAGGTCAAAAGCGCCTCCACCCGAAAAGACCATAAACTATAGTTCTCATCTGTTAGCTGTGGGAAGACCAGAGCCTTCTCAGCTTCAGGAACCCGGTCAACCATTCTGGAAATCTTCCAGACCCACAAAAACTACACTAACAGGAGAAGGAGTTTTCAAACCTTTCTCAGAGTCCAAAAATATGCAGTCATCCACTCAGCAGCTGGGCCCATAACCAAAGATGTTGGCTATTTGCAGTATGGTAGCGCTGCAGAGAGCTTGCTGGGGAGACCATGCATTAAAAAGGGACTCAAAAATAACTTAAACAAGGTTTTAATTACAAAAACAAAAACTCCTTATACACTAAATACATTAACAACAAACCAGACCCAACCACCAACCCAACCCCCAGGGTAATGGGAGAGCTAGGTGCTGCTCCTTATATACTACATGCAAATGCTGACACACCTTAATCAATGCAACTCAGCAGCACCTGCTATGTTTCACAGCTGTAAAGCTGGGTCTCGTTATCTTGCTCTGGCCCTTGCTCTGGCCCCTTAAAGACATACACATTAGGTGGAACAATGATGAACCTTTACATTTAAAGAAACCATTCAACACCAGGTTCAATTCCTGGCTTCTCCAGCTGTGTGTGTGGGAAATGCTGTTATTTGAAGCCCTAGAGAACCCCTGCTAAAAATGTGTCAACAGTGCTGGGCTAGATGGATCAACAGTCTGACTCAGTGGAAGATAACTTCCTATGACCCTTATCCGTTTTACCCTGTTGCTGTGTGGAAGTACAAACTGCTTTCCTTTAAAGGATGCCAGGAAAATTATAATTCTGCATTGCACTGAGCTGAAATGGGAGATTCCTGTTTGCAAAGTGGTTCACCTGCTCTAACGCGCTCCTTCCCTCCAGGTTAGGTAATCTACGTGAGACCAGTTGAAAATGGACAGTGTTCAACTCCACTGAAGTGTGGGCAGAGTGCAGTCCCTCTACCTCACTCTTTACAATCGCTTTGCCCAGAGAGAGGGATGAGACCCTGACTTCTCAGTAAACATTTCCTCCCTGAGGTGAGTGCTGCCCCTTTGCAGGGAAAAAAAATATGTCCCCACCCCCAAATGTTACCTTTTTGCTGTGAAAAACAAATCCTGAGAAATTTAATTTGGTATTTCACACAGTTCTAAATTGCCCTTATTTACAGCTTCTAAGCAGCAACTGAAAGAGTAACTTCTTAGAGCCTCCATTTATGCTTGTATTCATGTGTTGCACGGTTCTCATGGGATTATACCACTGTAGAACATACTGATCCATTTGCTTCTCTAAATGCAGCCTCATAGCAAAACTTTGCCCCCCTGAAAAGTGTACAGAACACACTTATGTCCTATTAGATATTACAGCAATGTTCTTAGTTTGTTCCCTCAGCTATATCTTGTGCCTGTTCCTAGAACGGTATTACTGTTTCCTAAGGGTTTTGTTTCGGTATAAATACATTATTGCTAGTAAGGCCATTTTTAGCCAGACTTGCAGAATAACTTCTAGCTGACAGTGTCTTTACGCGCAAAGGTGCTCACTACAATCCATTTCGGGTGAATTTTGTCCTTGCACATGGGGATGAATGTATTAGGTTGCCCTGTCTCAGCTAAATTTGTCCGTAAAGTGATTTCTGAGCAGTGTTTTCCTCTTCTCTGTAAGTGTATTCATCTGCTAAAGGTCACTGCTCTAGGTCTCCATGAAGTTAAATGAAACTAAAAAGTTTCCCTCCCAGCAATTGTGTGGTTGTTTTATGAACTTATTAATTGGGATGATCTTCCCCATGCTTAACATAATAGATTAACCCAAGAATTCTGAATTACTGATGAAACAGCACTTCAGACAGAAATGCATGTTAAGCACAATCTCCAAATCTGAGAGCGACAAAACATCTATATTTTTTTCTAATGGGTTTGACAGTTTGGAATATAATGACCAAACCAAATGTGGCACAATGTATTTTTTGTCTTTGATGGTTTCATTTTGGAAAAATTAGTGCATCAGTTTAGGGACAGGCAAATCTGGCAATTTTGGTTTCTTACTTTCTCATTTTACCAATCTTAAGTTCAATTCTCCACATGATATGATGGATATAACACTATGCCAGGGATCATGGTTTGTTTTCTCCATGTGCTAGTGGAGAGGAGCGAAACAGCTCGTATCAGTGCATTTGCAATAACTCATAAACCATGGTTACTGGACCATTGACAGTTGCAAGAAATTCCGGGGTACCCATGAGATTGCATCTTGGACTGTTGCTGTACCATTTACTTTTTGGTAGACTGCTTTTTTGTGTCTTAACCATAGCATTTGCTATTTCATAGCAAAAACGGCCATTTATTTAGAAGAATGTGCTCCATAACCCTCTGTGAATAAGCTTCTCTGTTTATCACATCATTAGGTCAACTTTGTGCAAATGATTTAAGGTGCACAGTGATGTGTTTTGGCAAGACAGCTGCGTGTCATTGTAAATTGTATTCTTTAGCCACATGAACCAAGAACAAGGAATATTGCTTTGCAGTATTTAAACCTGCAAAATATTGGTACTTTGGAAGCGAGTATGCTCATAAACCTGTTTATGAAGCTATATTTCACATTGTAGAAAATCTGCAAGATCAGTTTAAGGACTACTATAAATGGACCCTGCTTTGGGCACTGACAATTTCATATAATCCCAGTGCTTTTTTTCTGGCGGGATGCAGGGGTACGCATACCCCTAAACATTTTGCGAATCTAAGTTTGGCCTTATTGAGGGGCGGTATTTCACTATGAGTAGGAAAATGAGAGTACCCCTAAACATTTTTTTAAAGAAAAAAATGCACTGTATAAGCCAATAGCCACTTAAGTATTTATCCATTAATGAGGAAAGACCAATCAATTGGGTGGTAACATATTTCCCTGCCTTTTTGAAACCATCAGGAATAAGTCACAATCTTTGACATGAAGCAAAAAGCGATTGTTAAAGTGTCTCAAGGGATCACATAGAAATGTGTGGCAAATTGGTCTGTACTTCTCCATTCACCACCCCACCATCATGGCTTTGATAGAGCAATCCTCCATTAATTGGTCTAATCCTTTTTAAATAAGTATGATACCATAGGGATATGCCCTACTTGTGAACACTCTGAAATTATATCTACATATAATAAAAAACACATAAAAAATTAAAATCAAAGACCACTAATCATTGGGGGGGGGTGTTCTTATTTATTTATATGAAATGTATTTGAGCTAGTTGAAAACTACTTCATAGTGTCTGAACCTTTTTCAACAAACCTGGATGACTTTAACAGAAGATTAGACAAATTCATGAAGGATATGGTTCTCAGTGGCTCCTAGCCATGTTCTGCCTCCATCCTTAGAGGCATAGCTGTCAACTTTCAGATTTGAAAATAAGGGATCAGCAGCCTCGAAAATAAGGGATCAGCAGCCTCACCTGTCCCGGGGACAGTCTATGGGATATCTAACAATCCAGGAGAACAGCGGGTAACGGTGCTGGAATAAGGGAATTTCCCGCAAAAAAAAGGAAGGTTGACAGCTATGCTCAGAAGCAGTATGCCTCTGTATGAGAGATAGCCAAATATGTCAATTAATATTTCTCTCAGTCTCTCATTTTACTAATCTTAAATTTAGTTTCCCACAATTCCATATCAGTTTGCTATTAAAAAATAAATAAATCCTAATGAAAATGTATTAGAATTTTAGTGCATTTTCTCCTAATATACACATTTTTGCAAAACAATTTCCTCTAATACAATACATTTTGTATGTTATTTTCACTAAATGCAAGCTTTGCCCCAGTATATGCATTTTTGTACAGATTACTTGGATGGAGAACTGCAGTTCAAATTACTCCCTCACCCCTACTCTTTATACCAGTTTCTGGAATCACAGGTGGGGGTAGCAGTGTTGCACTGTGGGCTCCTCACCAGCACGTGGTTGGCCACTGTGAGAACAGGATGCTGGGTTAGATGGGCCTTTGGTCTTATCCAGCAGGGCTCTTCTTATGTTCCTACCAAACAATTGGTACAAAATTAGTCTCTCAATTAGAACTGAACCATAAAGTTGATAAAAGGGTTTTTTTTTAATCTGCACCAGAGCTGAACACAGTTTTGTAATGGTTCTGTTATCAGCTGCATATTTTCAGGATATTTCTCCAAGAGCAAATTGAAAAAGGAATGTGAAAACATGCCAATCAAGCAAATGGCAGGAGGAAATGTGTTGCATGTAACTCAGCTGAGCAGTATCCTCATTACATAATCAAAGTTTCATATAAGCTTTGAGAACTTTTCCCATTCTTCATGTTTCCCACAAAGTTATGTAAAAAAAAATGGCAAGCTTTTCAATAGCAACAAGCAGCCATCCTTTCAACTGCTTATTCCTGCAAGGACCATGATTTTTTAAATAAAAAAAATCATACAAATGTAAAGGATAAGTACATTCAACGCCTGCTAAACAAAAGCATTCAGATGGGTATTTTAAGCCAGACTATTTACTGTTGAACAACAAACAAACACGGTAATCAGTCTTTAATGAAACAGAACACAAAGAGATTTTGATTTAGTGTTGTTTATGCAAAATGAAAGGAACATAAACCACTCCATAATGTGGAAAAGAATTATAGTGTAATTGAATAAGAGCTGGCTAGATCCGGAAAGTGTCTGTGAAAATAAATTAGAAAGCTGCAGAAGCTGCTGAAAGGACAGAATGCTGCTAGGGTATAGCTTGGTAAAATAAGACATGCAACCGGTGTGCATTTGGCTCTAGTAACGGGGTGGGGGTGGGAGGCCTGGATCTCTGGTGGAGGACAACAAAAGGAGCACAGCAGGAACAGGCCACATGGTTGTGTGAGAAGGTAAAGGTGTGATTGTGAAAGAGAAGAGGTTTTAGCAGGAGAGACTGGATTTAAGTAGATTTACCTGAAAGGTCACAAAAAACAGGAATGCAAAAACAAAATGCATTGTGTGTGGTAGCCCTCTCCAGGCGTTTGTTCTATAAGTTCAGAGAACAGGTGGAGAGGAACCAGGGCCCCAACCCCATGAACATCTCCACCAGGTCTCATGACCTCCACCCATTCAGTAGCAGTTCTGAATGGGAGTGCTACATTAATCAAATATTTTTCCAGTGTAGGGTCCTCCTGATTGTATGGAGGAGGCTGCACACACAGGGGGCTTCCAAGTGTGTGTGGGAGGGGGGTTGTATCCAGTGAAATTCTCCCATTAGCATGTGAAACCTGCATCCAAGGTCACTTCGCTACTCCAGTTTATGGGGCTATGCTTTCCACAGCTCCACCAAACTCAGAAACAGCCATATCTTTAAGAGCCAAGTTGAGATACTATATCTTTGGTCTTCTCCAGAGTGAAAACTGCTGCTGGTTGGTGGTGGAATCTTCTTCTTTTCATCCCAGGAGAATGTGCAGGACATATTTCACACAGCCCTGCCAACGTTTCCACTCCATGGACACAAGTGTCGCACCATGCCACTTTGCTTCCATCACAAGTACACAAGCAGCGTGTTTTTACCCCTGGTTAACCTGCCCCTTTCCCTGCCATCTAATGAAGAACCTGCTCCTCAGGCATAAACTGGTGGCTCCTCAAACTCCTTGAAAATTTAGCAGGATGAAATGGTTCAGGTGAGGGAGTGGGATGCAGTCAGTGCATGGCAGCTGTAGCCAACATGGTGACCTCCAGCAGTTGTGGACTACAACTCCCATCATTCCTGATCGTCAGCCATGCTGGTTGTGGCTGATGGGAGTCGCAGTCCACAAAGGTCTGGAGGGCACCATGTTGCCTAACCCATATGAATATCTACCTCCAGCTTTAAGGCGCAGGTCCATTAGCATTTGGCATAATGAAAATGCACAAAGCATAGGTTTCACTATATCCCTTCAGGATATGACTCCACTTGTCCTTTTCTTAGCACTGACACCACACTATACCGGTCGGTCAGAAATGGCTCCCTACACTAATCAATACTGGGCATCAGACCTGAGTTAGGGATGCTGCATGGCCATCTGGGGAATTTCACATATCTTTTTGTACATTATAGAACAAGCCTTGGATGCCTGCCTGAATTTCATCAGCTAAACGAAATGCCTGTTTCCGGCAAAGGTTGATGTAGCAATAATAAGACTAGTCACAGAGACAGTGTTCTTTGCTCTTACTCTGCTTCTGTGGCAGTTTGCTATGCAGCAAGCTATTTGTTATATTCAGTGATCTGTCAGAGAAATGGGAAGGGTTTTTTGTATGTTTTTTTTAGCCACACCAAACACAGGCCTTTGTTTTAGAAGTTAACGGTGGCATGGAGGGAAATCCCCTAAGTGGAACACTGAAAGTTTCCTTTTACAGAATCAGACCACTGACCTGTCTAGCTCAGTTAGGAACATAGGAAGCTGCCTTATACTGAGTCAGACCATTTGCTTATCTAGCTTTCTGTTGTCTACGCTGACTGACAGCAGCTCTCTGCAGGGAATCAGGCAGGAGACCTGGAGATATCAGGGATTGAACTGGGACCTTCTGCATGCACAGTGGACACTCTGCTACTGAACTATGGCCCTTTCCCTTATCAGCTACTGCCTCCTGGTAGTGGTTCTCCAGACTTTTAGACATTCACCCTGTGGTGGATTGTGTTTGACCAGAAAGGTCACCAAGATAAGAAGACCCGTACTCCATACACCAAAGGCAATTATATCTTCATCCTACCCCTTTCAGTTCTTTAAAAAAGCATTGTCTGGGTCCAGCATCACTAGTACTGGACACATCTCTTTCCCCATATGTAAAATGGTAATAATATTCATAGCCTTCATAGGATAATGGTGAAGACAAAAGGTTCCAGTGGCTCTGTCCATTAAAAGCATGATACAAACTGTGATTAATTTCTGCAAGAAATTGCAATGTTCTGTAAGAATGTCTGTGTTTTCTTTAAAAAGCACTTTAATCCAAGCCTCTTTACCAGCCTTTTTTAACCTATGGTCCGCAGATATTGTTGGACTACAACTCCCACCATCCCTTACCACTGGTCCTGCTAGCTAGGGATGATGGGAGATGAAATAAAATGGAAGAAAGGTGTAGATTTTAAAATCTGCCCTGCCTTGGGTTTCTTCCATTTTATTTCATTTCATTTTTTGGCAGGAAGTGTCTGGTACCTTGAAAAACCCCAGTTCCTTTAATGAACACTCAGTTCTAAATATAAGGCCCGTATTTGGCTATTCAGAATTAGCTACTTTTCAGAATTGGTGTTTTCTGCATGAGCTTACAATTCTAAATTAAGACAAATGATAGATCTAGCTGGACAAAAGGATAGCAAAAAGGGGAAATGATCTTACAGCAATTAAACAGCAAGGCTAATGGGTGGCAATTGTAGTTCACAGTTTCAATAAATGTCATATAATGACTTTCAATGTAAAGGAAATAAAAAGGCAGATGTTAGAGCATGCTGAAGAAAAGAGCTGATTTCTGTTATGGATTCTCATCCATCTCAGGCCAAAGCAAAATTGAGCTATGAGGATGGGAGGATGTTGTTTGCTTTGCTGAAAGAGTCTTAATTAAAAGGATTGCTCTTTGGGTTATAAGGCTTCAACAGATAAGTATAAATATTGTTCAACATGTAAGCATCCCCCCCCCAAATAACATTTCTAAAGAAGTATAACCCTCATGTTTTATTTATTTAGCACTTATATGGAATTTTCTGAGTGGAGTCCTGAGGTTTGCAGACACACCAAAAGAAAAATACTTAGGGGAAAATAATCTGGGCATGGGAGCAAGAACTGAATAACTGTCCAGTGAGATCACATTCAATTGGCATAGAATGGTGACTGACAGTTGAGGGGACAGATGGACACAGAATATAGCATTATGGAATGTGTTATTACAATCTTGGCTGTGAGTCCTGGAAGACCTGCTTTGTAGGCCATTTCTACCTGGCCTGGGTGGGCAGAGCGTGGGCTGACTCCAGATACAAAAGTTGAGGCTGCTGAACAGACTCCTGGGCTGGGGTGATGTTTGGGGGGTTTTGTTGAAGGGGGTTGTTGCTGCTGGTTTGTTTAAATCTTTGTTTTAGATTTTGTTGTGATTTATGTTGAAATTGTTCTGTTTGGTTTTGTATCTTTTAAAGTTGAGTTTATTCTTTAAGGAATACTTTTGTTTTGTTGTAGTTATGCATTTTTTCATGTTGTAAGCTGCCTTGAGCATGGTTTGAATTGTGGAAAGGCGTCATACAAATGAAATTCCGTATGTAATGGCTGGTTGAATGGCTGAAAAACTGAACAGGAGTGATCCACAATGCAGGGTTTTGAGGCAGGACCTGCATGCAATAATGATGCTGTTATAATCAGGATACCACCAGTGGAAAGGCCCTGTCTCTGCTTACCAAGAGCCTAACTCATGAATGCAGAGACACTGAAAATAGATCACAAGCAGGCAGTGAAAAGCAGAGTGGGATATGGTGGTGCCAGCTCATGCAAAGATCCTTGGTGTGAGACTACAGGTGCTACACAGATACAACAATGTTCCTTTATTCCGCTGGGGAATATTGGAGGGTGTGTATTGAGTGTACTGCAAAAGAAATAAAAATAAAAATATTATCGCCTTTTAAACTGTGTGGGTTTTTTTGTTTTGTTAGTATGCTATGTATTTTTGTGTTTTTATATTGTAAACCACCCTCTGATCCTTGGATGAAGGGTGGCATAGAAATTTAACAAATAAATAAATTATAGGTTTATATATATTAAAAAAACCAAACGGAATAAAACTTGAATGATAAGGACTTGCATTAAGGAAGGGGAAGGGACCTAGTGATACAACACACCAAATTTAGTTGCAATCCTAAACATACTTGCTTGAGTTTTTTAAAAAGGGTATTGAACTTAGTGGGACTTACATTCAAGTAAACATGCACAGGACTGAGCTGCACATTATATGCTCTGTAAGACAGAAAGTTGTGCAAAATTAAATCCTTTTGTTGTAATCTCTCTCTTTTTAAAGGAGGATATTTTATAGTGCAGTAGCAGAAATCTTGCTTCTCCATATGGATTTCTACAACATGCCACTCTGTTCGAATGAAATCACATTTAGATATAGAATAGGCTTCAGATTTTCTGGAGAAGTTAAAAGAAAAAGATTATACTAAGCAAGCAAAACCTCAGCTTTTGTATAATTTGAATTTGCTGCACTGGCTAGAGATAGTGATTATTTTAACCAGTGAATTGTAAGAGGCATTTGAGTAAATTAATCTCAAAATAGATTTCACTGTCTTCTGCAAGGATACAGTGACGCATCTCAAAATTCCTTTGATAGATGCCTTTTGTTGGAACAATGAAAGCAATAAATGGCGATACTTTATCAGAACTCTTCAGTTATGTCTCCAGACACAAAAAGAAAAATAAGCACTTGATTAGTAAAATAATGGCAAAGTGCATAGGCATGAAAGGTAATCCAAAAATGATAAAAAAGGATCAGACTGACCTAAAAAGTGTACCATGTGTAAAACAAGAGACCAAAATGTGTGGCATACTGAATGGCAATGAGCTTGGAATTTTGTTTGTAAAACAATCCTATCTTCATGTTTCCTAGCCTTGAGTCACTGTGTCTTGGAATGTCTGTGAAATAAATGGTTCTGACTTAGGGCACTTTCAGACATATCTTTGGTAGTGCTATAGCTTTTGGGTTTGGTCGGGGGGCTTTTCTGCATGCTTCCATATGACGCTATCATCGTTCCATTGTTATTCTGGAATATCGCAGTCGCCAAAGTGCATTTGTGAAAGATCCAGAATGGTTCAGCTATGTTTTCATTGTGAATAAGTTACTTGGAGCTTTCTCCTGCTTTTGTGTATAGTGGTGGCAGGGTGGTTTGAGCACTAGTGTGGGTGGAAAAAAGCACAATCACCCTCTAGAAAACAGGGACACGTGGTTGGTGGTCTATGACAATTTTGCTCCCCAAAACACTGGAACAAACAGCAGCTATAGAACTCTGAATAGTATACTGTGGGTTTTGAAACCAAGTTAGGATGATGTCCGCTCTCTGAGGCAGTGCCCAATGATTCAGTGGGTACTGAGACCAAAGTGAAGAACTATATGCAAAGAATCCTTGTGGTGAGGGGTTTTTAACCTGCCAGTGAGTTTGCTGCAATTGGGTGACAAGCAGTAGTCCTCCAAGTGGCTCCTGCTTACATTCGACCTTCTGTTTTCATTTTTGATCTTCCCATTATCTGAGCAACTGACTTTCATTCCAGACAGGGCTGGGATGTTTTGCCACATAAGGCAAAACAGGAAATGGTTCTCCCCTCCCCACACTGCCTCCACTGCCACCTCTGCCACTGCCTGGGGCGACTGGAGACAGTCCAGGGAAGCTCCAGTGCAATGAAGGAGGCCAAAGAGGAACAGGCAGTGGCAGTGGAGCAGGAGGTAGAGGTAGAGGCGACAAGCACAGGAGGTGGCAAGTGGCACACCCCTCGGGGCATAGATCTGCCGCCCCTTCCAGTTGTCCCCAGCCTGCTGCCTGAGGCAACTGCCTCACCTTGCCTCAAGGGCAGGCCGGCCCTGATTCTGGTGGCCACAGAGGCTGTCCACACTGTTCACACCTGAAATTAATCTGCTTTACTACTGCTTGTGGTGCTGTGGGTATATTCAAGCCTGCCTTGTAATGGTGTGGTGTCTGCTGTCTTTTGGGTCCAGGTTGTCACCCGCTGCCCCATTATCCAGGTAGCTCCAGCAGAGTCTTACATTCCTCAAGCTGACTTATGCGCAGATCAAACAATCGGCAAGACAAAGGCAAAATTCACTAACGGCACCAGCACTCCAAGGTGAGCACAATTCTTGTATTTTTCAGAGGAATGGCACACACACAGAGAGAGAGAGCTATTTTCACAGAGTTAAAAGTTATTGTCAATACTGGGGCACACGTACCAAAGACAATCTCAGATGTCAGTTACAAAATTGCCATCTGTTGTATTGCTTTGCACGGACTTCTCATCTTTCCTGCCATTGCTATTGTGCTTTACAGAGTGGATCATAAACCAGACGTCTCACAAGTGCGTTTTTCATGCTTTTAGGAAGACGCGTTAGAGTGCCAAATGAGAACACGTTGAGAAAATTTCCTATTTCTATTTTTCCTTCCACTTACTTGTCATTTGTGGGGTTGATAACTGGAATTACAGCAAACCTAATGGTATCTGAAGAAACAACTTGACGCTTTCCCTGATGCAGCCTCGGCACTTAAAGAGAAGAGAGAGCTCTCCTGCTGTTTATTCCTGGGGAGCCTCACACAAACAGGAATCAAATGCTGACCGTCCATGCATCCGTCCATGTAGAGTCTCAGTCTTGGGCTGGGGGGAGCAGAGGCTGGAGCCTGTAAAGCCCCTAGGCATACTGTCAACACCCCTTCTGGGCATATTTGGGATTTGAGTGCTCTGTGCTTGAACAAGATGCTCTGCAAAGGGCAGTAAAGCAATGCCTCCATTCTATTGTCCACAGATGTCCATTTGGGTTCCATTTTAGTACGGTTCATTTGATGCGAGAACACAGATAAGTAGCTTGTACATAGCCCTCTGAAAGAGACAAATAGAATTAGGCAAGGGGGGATATAGGTGATATTTGCTGCATTTGCTTTACTACTTGCGAGCTCTGCAAAGGTTGGTGTTTCAATAGGTGTGTAGATAAGTACACCAGGCTGCATCAGAAGAGAGGGCTGGGGAGGTGGGGCAGCTCCATCAAGTTCACTCCAGGGTGTCTTCAGAATTTGGGTTGTTGTTGTTGTTTTTAAAAATGTATGGATCGTTTGCTTTGAATTTTAGGCGGTAGCTTTTAATTGCAGGGTTTAAAACTGTTAGGCTATCTTTGCAGGCAGCCTAAGCTGACTTGCTTTAAATTTTCTGGCACATCTCATCAACTATGAATGATTTTTTAAACTTCCAGTCTCATCTTTGAGGAAATTAAATATCGGTAATGAGAATGAAACTTTTCAATATTGCCGGGGGAGGGGGTGGGCGGTGAGAATAAAGTTCAACATTCTGCTCTGTTGGTATGTTGTTGTTGTTGTTTAGTCGACTCTTCATGACCCCATGGACCAGAGCACGCCAGGCACTCCTGTCTTCTCTATTGGTATAATCACTTCCAATAAAACCTTCCAAGGTGCGTTCCAAAGCTTCAGTCTTACAGTTCAAAAAGCAATTCATCAAGCAGACCTAAAATTACTCATTTATTCTAAGTTGGAGATTCAGTTTCCATGCTAGTTGTCTGAAGTACAAAAGATCTGTTTTAAGAATGTAATCAACCAAATAAGATGGTAATGTGGCAGAAATGTTGGAATAAATTCTGCCTTAGAAGCACCTTGGTGCTAAAACAGCAATGAGTCAAATGTCTTTCATAGGTCAACAGGGAAAGAAAAGTGTCAGTTTCACTTGTATCCAAATGATAAGTGCTTGCTTAAGAGATGTAGCAAATCAGTTACCTATAGCCTGCAAAATGAGAATCTCATTTCTGAGATACATATTTATGAAAGAGCTGGCAGGGGGTGTGGGGAAGAGACGGACTGTTTCCAAATACCTTTTTAGCTTGCTGTACATGAAAAGAGACATAAGCAGGCAGAATTGCTAAAATGATGGCAAAGAGCGTGGAAGGAAAAGTAATCAGAAAATGATGGGAGAAAAATCTGACATCATAAATGTGCTGTGAAGCAAATGATAATCTTTGCTTCTTTATTCAAGTACACAGTATTCAAGGCAAGAGCTCATATTTTTCACGTTCTAAGAATCTGACTGCTCTTTTTGATGTACTCATGAAGGCCGCTATAACGTATAATATATAATGCCTGCATACAGAATATGTTTATAAGCTATGCCAGTTAATCAGAAAAGAATTTGTGGCCTATCACCACCCTTTCCTTCTCAGTGACGGGTGGGGCAAGATGCGACTCTTACCTTTCTGCAGTACGCTGCATTCCCATCCCATCAAACCCAGGTTTCTGCACCATCACCTGCCTTTCTCCATCCAGGCACACAAGATTCGTTATCCCAGTTCAAGGGCCTGCTTCTTGAGCCCTTGCTTAAACTTAAGCCCTTTTGAAAATGCAGTGACTGGGAATATGAAACTCCTTAGGCCAAGTCACATCATTGGTTCATGAGTCCAGGACTGCCTGTTCTGATCGGCAGTGGTTCTCTAAAGCCTGAAGCCTGATTCTGCTACCTGAGTTTTCCTCATAACCTTGGGGTCGGACCCCACTTCTTCAGGGTATGAGACCAGGGAGAGCAAGAGAGGGAATTGCTCTCAGGGCCAAACCCACAAGCCCCATACCACCCGGAAGCACATTTTCAGGAAGAGCTCATGGTGCCAACATGCCTCCAACCCAAGAATGTCACGTTGCCCTCCTCTGACTCTGAGGGCTCAGAAGCCCTAGTGCAACCGCATTCAGAGTCAACTACTGTTCAAGTATGCTGGGCACCTTTACATGAAAAGTCTCCTCTCAGCAAAGGCAGAGCTAAGCTGCTGGCAAAGAGCTGCAGGTCCTATATCAGGCTCAGTCTGAGGATGGATAGCTTAGTTGGTTAGAGCATGGTGCTGATAATGCCAGGGTTGCAGGGTTGATCCTCATATGGGACAACAGCATATTCCTGCGTTGCAGGGGGTTGGACTAGATGATCCTATGGGTCCCTTCCAACTCTACAATTCTATGATTCTATGAATACTGCTGCTGAAGCAACTTCTGAGCCCTGCCCTTACGAAGTCTCCAGCATGAGCCCTGCATGGCACTGCCTCATCTGTGTTGAGATCAGCACTCTCGTCAGAACAGTTCCTCTTAACTTGAGAAGCTGGGAATTGAACCTACACAGAGAGCATGTGCTGTGCCCACCAACAGTGCTTGAAGACAAAACATAAAAACTAACCCACCCATCCCAAACTCCAGACTTTCTCTAACGGTGGAACTTCTTTGCATGAAAGATCCTGTGCATATGGCTACTCATGGCTCACTCTGGGACAAACCGTTAAGATGAAAAGTAGTAGACACTTATCTGCTACGAACAACTCTATGTGACTGTATCATTTACTTTGAATATGCATGAAATGTTTCTTGCGGGATAGGGGTATAGGAAGGATTGTTTCTTATGTGTGTTTTTTTGAAATTGAAAAATGACGCTTTTCTATAAAAGGATTCTGTAGATATATTGCCAGCCTATGGCTCCAAACAGACATGCTCATTTGTCTGTTCATGAGATGATGCAGTTGTTGTAGAATAGTACTCCCTCTAGCTACATCTTGGTGGTATTGACTTACTTCTTTACATAGTGTGCTGCTAAATGTATACGTATGTCGGAGGTTTTATTGTAGGCTGTGCTGCAAAAAGCTTGTGGAACCTTGACAGAGTGAATTAATCTTCCCACTGCTGCTGTTCTCACAAGCTTTCCTATGTTTTATATATTTTAAATCAAATTAAGATGGTTTCTGATGAAACATAATGAGTGGGGGTGGCAGGGGAGGAAGGAAGGAGGAAGGCCACAATTTTACTTCTGTTCCCTATGTAACACCTACAGTAAGAGGAGGAGCAAGTCTCTCACCAAGGTCAGGTGTTCAGGTTTTTTCCAGCATGTCTGGTGCTTGTGCAAAGGGGAAATTTAATGCGCCATTCTCAATTTTGGATGATACGCTACAAACACAAATGAAGCAAGAACAATGACAGGCTAGCCATTTCATCCTGTAATTTTCACATCTGGTCTTAATTTGATTTTGGAAAGTGCAAAACCGGAAAATTCTAGACAGCTGTGAGGTGGTTTACCTGTGATGACTGCAGCTTCAAGAGATGACTGGCATGTGTTACTGGGCCATTACTCATTCTTACTTTTGATGGGCCTCTCTAGCAGTTATAGCCTACACAGGTTACACCAACCTCCCTGCAAATGAAACATCTAAAGGGCACCAGTTTGGTGAAGGCTGGGTAATATTTTGGAGTCCAACTCTCATCATCCCTGACCACTAGCCATGCTGGTTGGCAAAGATAGGAGTAGGACTCCAACAACATCTGGAGGGCACCACATTGGGGAAGGCAATTTAGATCACACACATATATAACCACCTGTTTAAATACAGCTGTATTGGTTTCCAGGTGGTTTCCAGTCCCAATTCAAGGTGCTCACATTAGTGCTTAAAGCCCTAAATGTCTTAGACCCCAAATATCTGAAAGACCCCTTACCTTCCCTCTTGGGTGCTAAGCTCAGCAGAGGGGGGCCTTCTTGGTTGTTTGCCTCCATCTGAAGATTGGGGTGGGTGATGGCCTGGGAGAGGGCATTCCCTCCCCACAGAGGTGCATCTGGAAACTTCATTACACAGTTTTCAGTGGATGCTGAAGGCACACCTCTGCACTGTGGCCTTAAAAAACCCCTATCCTGGGACCTGTTGCCCAAAGTTACCTATCTATTCTTGTTTTATATTTGGCTTTGTTTACTTTAGCATGACTGTGAACTTTCATGAAACCTGAATTATTTCCTCTTACCTGTCACTGTTTTCAGGGGTGTGTGTGGGTTTTTCCCCTAGAAAGAAAATCCTTGCAATTTCTCTTTCTTTTTTGGGAAGCCCCCAGCAAAGTAATTTGCATCATGAACTTTCTGAGCGTCTTTTCTGAAAGTCTTTTGGCTTGATTTGTATGTCAGCTGCCCTCCGGACCGCCTCCATGGAAGGCCTCCTGCCGCGGGTGTGATTGCTAGGCTCTCGACAGTAAGATTCAAACTGTGACCAAATATCTGAGGAAGGCTGAATTGGTACTTCCACCTTCTTTTTCCTGCTGCGATACACAAAATCATTTTCCATTGGCAAAACCCATACACCCTAAATAAAAATCAGGGTTTGTGATTAAAACACACACGCACACAGCAGGTGGCAAGTGATTTTCCATTCTCTGTACCATTCTAGCCTCACAGCTAGTTAACACGCCGCCTCATCTTCTTTAATCATGATTTCTCTTTTGCCTGCCAGCCTGATTTGCATGATGGGCCATGACTTCCCTGAAGGAGTCTTGAAGTGTTTTCAAACATCTCAAGTCGGAGCTCTCTCAAGAGAATCTTCCTTGTTTTGCTGGACGCTTTGAGAATAGTTAACGTTTCCTACATCACAAGAAGAGCCATGTTGGGAAAGAGGAAGCCAGGCTTTGCTCTTAAAAATTGTCCCAAAGCTTCTTTTGGTATGAAATGTGGCAGACTTCCTCACAGATTCACCTGTGCTCCAGCACCTGTGCAGACTTCCTTATTTCCTTTCGGGTATTGCTGCATACACTGCCTTATGACTTGAAAGGCTTAAAAATAAATAAATCAGTGCACTCCTCTTATTCACTTAGGGGTGGAAGGATTTGTCCATTTTGGTTCTGTCCATTTCTCATTTTTCCAATCCTGAATTTAGATTTCTATATTTGACAGAAATTTGCCATTTTTTAAAAAAACAACCATGAAAATTCATCAGAATTTTAGTGTGAATTTCTGCTGATAAACAGATGTTTATAATCCAGCTTTGACTAACGTACATTTTTTTTTGCAAGCAATTTCACCTAATAAAATTTGTTTTTAAAAGCTATTTTTACTAACATGCTCATTTTATTCCCTCTTTCCCCTAACATGCATTTTTGTAAACTGTGTTTAGTTGGATCATAAAATCATAGAACTGCTGAGTTGGAAGGACTCCTGTGGGTCATCTAGTTCAACCCCCTGCAGTGGTATCACAAAATTTGGATAAGTGTGAAATTTGAAGGATAGCTGTGTTTTGGTTTGCAGATTGTTTCAGAAAGTGTGAATCCAATTGATTCGGCTTTAAATGCATACTGGATCAAATTTCTTCTCTCGGTATATCCTTGTTATGAGTGAGTCTGCTGTTCAGTTTACATCCCAATTTTCTTCCAAGAAACTCAAGGCAGCCTACATGCAGTAGTAGCACATGTGGTGAGGTGGAACCATGCAGGCCTCCTCCCTGCCTTGACACTGGCATTACTGCTGATTACCTGGACAGGGCTGGGGTGGGACAGGACCTCAGTGAAGGTTGCAGTTGTGGGGATGCAGTGGTGGGGATGTCCCAGCCCAGTTCAGGTAAGCAGCAGTGATTCAGGCATTGGTAGGTCCGCTCTACTCCACCACAACACATACACTGCGAATGTGTACGTGGTTCCTTCCCATGCCCTGTGTGATCATCACAAGAGCTCTGTCAGGGAAGTTAGGCTATGTCTGTCTGAGAGTTGACTGTGTCAAGGTCACTCAGTAGGCTTCGTGGTTGAGTGAGGATTTGAATCTTGGACTTGCAGGGTCCTAGTCCAATACTCTAATTATTAGACTACACTGGTTCTGTTTATTTTGCAGCAAGCCTCTTCTCCCACCCTCAGGAGATCAGGAACACTTCTCCATCCATTCTGGGAGGCAAGTACATGCTGCTCAATTGGAACTCAGTGCAGATGTTTCACTGAATGATAAAGTGTGTGTGTGTGTGTGTGTGTGTTTCATTGTTTGGAAAGGCCTGCGGTTGCAATATGGTTATTTCTGTAGTAGATTTGTGAAAGCATTTCTTTTTCTGCTTCTACCCGCGTTTTTCTTTTTTGTCTCGCTGCAAAAGAATAGCGCTTGTGCCTTCCAAGACGTCATATGGCCTATTTTGTTAACGGCACAGATCGCATGCTATTCAGTCTGTGTCAGTTCTGTTTTCCAACCTGACACTTCATTTAACATAAAAGTTCTGCCTGTATTAAAACTTCATGTACACAAAGAGCAGATCAAATAAATATCTGGCTCTCGTTTTCATATTTGTGTCATCAGCTCACTTTTGGCACTAAGTTACAGCATACATCTTAATTTAGAGGCCTGAACTTCAGCAGCAGCAGCGGCAGCAGCGACAGCAGTTCCTTTCCGAGAATGCTGTGGGGGATTATATTATAATGAATAGAGGAGGCATGCTTGCTTTTCTTTACAGCACAGCAGCAGAGCACCATTGCAGATCTTTCTTTACTCAAGAGAAGGAAGGCTATCAAATGCTCAGAGCACAGGAGCACCCTTTCATCTTGTTTTCTTTTCTGGTTTTGCTCCACTTATACCTGTGGGTCTTCAAAGTCTTCCAATCAGTTGTCTGTCAGAGCTTCAAAGCACTGCATCACCTGATGCATTGTGTCACTGTGACATCAGGTGATTGACAGGTGTACAAGGGGTGGGGCCGTTGAGGAGGTAATGATTTAGCCCACGAGCCAAGTCCAGTTACCCACCCTGGTGTATAGGATTTTATCTTTAACATTCTGCCACCTGAGCACATAGGTTGCATTCAGCAGAATGTTGCATTTGCATCAAGCTACTTGGAAGTGGGGATTGGTCATGATTTCCACACCTTGATCTATGGAAAGAATGGATGCCGGGGCTGATTTGTCTGCCAGCATTTTAAGAGGGATGTTCTCAGAAAAGGGTTGCAGCTCAGCCTCCCTGGCCCATCTAAGTATTTTGTATAAGACACTTGTAGTACTGCTTGCATCACGGTGGCTTAAAAGACCTGAGCTGTAATCCTGCTATATCCCTTTTCAGAAAGGAGGAAAGAATTGTATACACATATAAGGGCACTATATGTTTTCTTTGTTTCTTAAGCCTTGTATAGTAAACCCTAATGTCGTTGTCTTTTTCGTTGCGGCTAAATCTTTCCGGAGACTAGCTATGGTGATTTCAGAACTGTTTCAAATCCATTAAAAACTTCCAATCCATTAGGTGTTAGGTAGAGCTGGAGTTATTTGTTCACCATATTCATCTGTTTGAACAATAGACTTAGCAATATTGGATTTTCTCCACTGTCATTTTATTGCCTAGTTTACTCAGTATTATGCAGGTGTTAACATGCGGAGCAATATTACATTGCGTACACCCCTGCATATATTTGGACTTCACTGGTCAAGTGGAAGTTAAAGAATAAATCAGCTAAGGTGTTGACTTACTAACAGTAGATCATTGGCCACTATTGCTGCTGTTGAAACGTCTGTTTCTGAAATTGCTTGTATACTCACAAACTCATCACAAAGCGTCAACGGACAGCTGCTCAGCTGGTACCAAGTTTTTAGAGCAACCTGTTCTAATGGACTACCGCCTGTTAAATGCATGATTAATGAAAAGAAATATCTTGCATAGAAATTAGGAATATTATGGCTGTGATCCAGGGAGCCAGTTTAACATTCATAAATGCTTCTGATTTCCAGCACCAGATGGTCTTTGTCACAAGCCACTTTTCAAAACCCTTCCTTGTACAACGTTGTGACCACCGTACTATACCAGCTGTTACATGTAAATTTGATTGCATGGGTCATAGCTCAGTAGTAGAGCACAAGCTTTGCGTGCAGAAGGTTCCAGGTTCAATCCGCGGTATCTCCAGGTAGGGCTGGGAAAGATCCTTGTTTGAAATTTCAGCGAACTATTGCCCTTCTGTGAAGACAATACTGAGCTAGATGGATGAATGGTTGGATTTGGTGTAAGACATCTTCCTATGTTCCCCGTTTCTAAAGCAATTTCTCAAGTGCTGCTGGAGCGGTGATGGAGCATCAGCAATGCAAATGATATTAAAAGAACCCATGAACTTTTTTCAAAGCACCTTATTCACAGAGTTTTTGTCATGCTATTGGCATTACCCTCCAATTGCCACTATATTTTCTGGACAATCACTGTCACACTTCAGTAATCACACATTCTGTCTATCACAGAAGTCCTGGCTTAAGAGATCTCCATACTCTCTTATCTCTGTGATGCCTCTCCCCACACCCCTGGCACCATAGAGAATTAACTCCCAATGTAGATTTCACTTCCTGAATCAGGGAAAGGTTTAGTAAAACTTCTGAGGTACGTAACATCTGCTCTGCTTGACGTATACATAGCATGCTCTAGGACACTGCCAATTAAATGTCATATTTTTCTTTTTTATATAAAAGTAAAAACAACAAAACCAAAAACAGTTCAGTACTCATTCCACTTCTGGCTTAGAGAAAGAAGCACATTGCAGCAGCTGCATAATTGAGTAGGTGTTACACAACTTCTCTTGTCAAGAAAGGATAATGTCATGGAACATTCTATCTTCCTTTCCTTAGTAATCTTCCCATCTGTTATTGGAGTTGTTTATGCATTGGAAACAAAAGCTAATCACACAGCTCGGGTTTGAACACACTTTGGGGGGGTGGTGATTTTCTCTCTCTTTTTGGTTACCACTCACATTCACTCTGATAGAAAAAGGACTGCCTTTTGCAAAGCAGACTGACTCATAGCATGGAGAGTCATGTCTAAATAAGCACAATTTGAAAGACACTTATTCAGAGCTCAGTGGGTTTTCCTTATATGCTTAGAATTCAACTGCCAAATCCTAAAATTAGTAGCTGAGTAAAGATTTGTTGGATTCACACACACACACACACACACACACACACACACACAGCATGAAGATGGAAGATGTCAGTCTCACTTCTCTGTAGGCATCTTCATTGTTTGGATCAAGCAGACCAATCCTTCCACTTGAGCCAGCGCAATTGGCCTCCTGTTGGCTACCACTGGCATGACGATTGTGTCACTCTGCTGACAATACCTCCCCCATCTACCCATTGGACAGTTAGGTGGGAGGATCACCAAAGGTATTGCCGCCAGTGGAACCCAGTGGAAGACCCCAAAACAGGGCATTCCAGGAGTGGAGCAGTGCTGAGCCAGTCCGGAATCCCCTGGATCTTGGGTTATTTTCACATCTGCCACCAGGCCCTATCACTGTGCTGGCCTGGGACTATGCCTGATCTGCCTTCCCCACTTTCTGCTGTTGTCACTGTGAGTTGGCTAGGCTTTGGATGGAGCAGTAACACCTACTCAGAGTCTAAGCAGTGACAGCAGCAAATTAAGATTCATTTCCTATCCATATCCTTCTGTAGACCAAAGATCTGTCTTTCTTCATAGCTTATCTTGGAGGATCTCACAGCAATCCTGTTAATTCTTTCTCAAGAGATGTACTCCTTAAATGGTTATTTGCCTACGTAGATGCTTCATCATTTTAGGTCTTATAATCATAGAGTTGAAAATTGATATCAAAGGTCACCCTCCATGAATTTGTCCAACCCTCTTTTAAAGACATCCAAGTTGGTGGCCGTCACTGCCTCTTGTTCCATAGTTTAACTACGCACTGCATGAAAAAGTAATTTCTTTCACCTGTCCTGAATCTTCCAACATTCAGCTTCATTGAATGCCCACAAATTAGGTGACAACTCTTCAAATACTTGAAGAAGGCTATCATCTCATCTCTTTATTGTCCTGTCCCCAAGTACCAGCTCTATGTGTAGGTAAGGGCATCTGAAAAGATCTGATACAAATCAGCTGCATGTTACAATTGTCTCCAGAGTCACGCAATTGTGAATATCAACTCTGATTAAACAATGTGGATTCAAATCCAGAGGCATGTATGCACCAGCTTTTTATCGCAATGCTACTGCACATCTAGGGGAACATGTCGATCCGCGCCAGTTGTGTGGGGAACTCTCTTTTGCTGGATGAGGACACCCTTTTTCTGTCTGAGTGTTGATTGAAATTTTAAATGCAAATTTCTGTTTTAAATACATGATTTTGTAAGAAGCAAGAAAATATATTACATACCTTACATACATGTAAGGATTTTTCCCCCAGAGATGTAATGCTTCTTATGTGTTGATATAAAGAATAACAGAACATTGTTATTCCATAAGATTAAATCTATTGATTTTCATGAAAATAAATTTTAGTTGATGCTTAACAACACCCATACAAATTAATTGGATGTAAACGTGTTTAATTTTGACTACATTGGCTCCGCAGTGTATTTTCAACCTCCCAAGTTCAGAGGTGGCAGTAAGGGAAAAGAAAAGCCTTTGGCTGCTCAATAAAACTGTTCCATTGTTCTATCTGACAGAATCTTAATAATGCCAGTGCATTTTTGAGATAGAAAAGTACCTTCAAATATTTATAACATTGGGAGCTTCATAATAAAAATAGTGGCTGATGTGTATTATCTTTTATTGGGCTTCTTAACAAGATATGAAAAGACCAGAATACTAAGTGCCTTGAAGATTACACTGCACCCTCAGTTTCTTCCTCTGGGAGTAGACTACTTACATGTTTTGACAGTTTAAATGTGAAAAAGCAAGTAGGGTATATATCTAATATTACTAAACAATGCCTCACTTTCTCCACCAGCTGTTTTCATCTTGAGAGATGCATGTGTACTGCATTTCAGTTTTTATTGTCTTTATTGCCAGAAGAAGAAATGAAAGAATTCTAGTGTTCATTGGTTTGCCTGGATTGAAACATACAGAGTAAATAAGTACCCAGTGGCAAATGCAAGTCAGTAACGGTGACAACAAGCTTCCTTTTCAAAGGATGCCACCTAATGCCCTGAGGGTCTGCACTGCAGTGATCCAGAATAACTCCCAGAGGAAAATAGGTGATTAATTTCTTTAACACGTGTGTGACCAAAAAGGAAGTTAGTCCAGAGTTGCCAAAGGCACTTTACCACAGTCAACACTAACTCACTGCAAGTTGTTGCCAATCTAAGGTCCAATCTTGTATTGGCAATCAGCCTCAGCTTGTGGGGTCACAAACCCTTTGGTTAAACAAAGGCTCTTGAGGTCCCCACTAGGCTCGGTGTGTGAGCTGAATAACAAGAAGAATTGAGGCGACTTTCCCTATTCTGAGTCAAAACACAATGTCAGTAACCATCCCAGTTGGGTGAGGCTGTGCAGAAGGGCTCTAGTACTAATTTGTTAGTACTACAACTATTGTTGCACACCACCCCAATTTCCGACTGGTGCGAGATTCTAGGGGTATCCAGGGTTCATGTTTCCTTTATGATATTTTTCCTTCCTTTATGATATCTGGTTTATTTACACATATATACTACCTGAGCTTACAGATTTAACATCCCAAAAGGGTCACGTTTCTCCCATAGCCGTAGCCATGGATTCAAACAGATATCAAACATTGCTGTCTAACGTTGCTCTCCCTCTGTATCTCTGCGGCTTGCTGCTTTCCTGCTGGGTCACATCTCTTCTAACTTCTCTACTGTAAACTCTGGCTTTATCTGTTGTGGGAGGGCCCCTCACACACATATGCTGTCTCGCATGAGTCCCTTTGTTCTCTTAATTGCTCATCACCCAGGTGGCAAGCCTGGCTTGAATAGCTTTTAACACTTGCTGGATCCAAGCCTTGATTAAATTCTAATAATTACTGGAGCCAGGAATTTAGAGGGGTCTGGCAGCCCCAAACACATAACATTATAAGAAGAAGCGGATTTCTAAAAAAAGAAAGCTTAAAGCCTAATTGATAATTCTGGACTTTGGACTCTTTAGATGGGAATATGTACTGCATCATGTTCTTTAAAATGTGGGCCCATGGACTTCTGCTACAAATTCCTCCCCTAACAATGTTACTGATCCTTCCTATCAGCTTTAGGATGCAGTGCTAGACAGAAATAAAGTTGCAGTACTTGAATCTTCTGCCCTAATTAACTTGTGGTGTGATTTGTAACTTGTGCTTTTGCACCCCACTTCCTCCAGTATCAAAACTTGTCAGGCAACGAGATGATATTCCTTCCCCATCTCCCCCTCCCCTCCCAAAAAAAACTTCAGAAAAATGGTTCTTGGCAATTTTAAGAGGAAGATAGTTCCTTTTATAGCTTTTCTTATCCTGTATAAGAAATACCTGGTAAATCTCTTCTGCTGTAGCTAGAACTTCATGCTTCTTGCTTTTTCCAGCAGTGAACTATGCAAGAAAGTAGATAATGGATGTTCTTAACCTGGCAAATTGATGTGCTCTGATTAAAGTTATGTGTGGAGGTTCTGCTTTGCCATCTCTTAATGTTGCTGAATTCACAAAATCAGACTTTCCTTGTCAAGGATGTTTTCACATTTCCTTTTTCTCTTCCTCAGAAGCAGTATGTTCATTTTCTGACCCCTGTAGGGTGATAAATATTTTATGGCAGATTAGCTATCTCATAGCATTTCTAATAAGCTGCTGCAAAACCAGTTTTCAGCCAGGCATTCCCCCTGCTTCCAGGCATAGCCTGGTTTATGACAAAGTCACCTGTTGCCACTTTCAGGGCTCAGAGGATGGAGAATGGCAGCTACCAGCCATGCAGGTATATGCACAGGGAAGTGGGGAAGCTCGGATATTGGTAATCTGGGGTGTTCAGAGGTAGGAACTGGGCCAGAGCTAGAAGCTTTATAGAACCAGGTAGGAATATGTTGGCTAGAGCTAAGAGGAAATTTTTCAATATATGTATTTTTTTTCAGACAATACTTCTGAAATATGTATTTTTATCCAAACATTTTCCACCACGTATTTGTGGCAGCCATAATCTCCCCCGCCATGTCCCAGAATGATGCTAGACCTGGAGTCTTGTGGAGGATGCAAAATGATATAGAGAACTTTTGGTCCTCCATATATTGTTGGACTACACCTCCCATAAGCCTTGACTACTGGCTATGCTGTCTTGGGTTAATGGAAGATGGGGTTCAGCAATATCTGGGGGGCCTAATGGTTCCCCACTCCTGGCATAAACTCTCCTCTCCACACACTCTGGTTCCAGTCCTAATTGCCACCCCCCTAATGATGCATTTAATTTTACATTTGAAACTCAACCAATAGGTGAAATGCAATCACACATTGTGTTGTTTGGCCTAGACAATAGTTTTATCATGCATAAAGCACGTGGCTGTATATATTTATAAAACCTCTTACATAACAAATTTATTCATTAGCTGGGGTGGAACTAGGAATGCATTTCTAAATTGCTTCACATATATGTGTAAATTATGGTGGGTTATAGGCAATCAGATTGAAAGTTCACAATAGATCAATGCTTTTACTACTCATTAACAACTCTGATTCTATGTGGTCCGTATGCACTTGGGAACCATTAAGCCAGGATGGGTGATTTTGAATATGCACCGCGGAATCACACTATAGATTTTGTAATGTGACAGATGCAATATTACACCCTTATTTGTTAATTAACCCAAAACAGCTACCCCCACAATTCCATACTCTGCACATCTCTATGTTCTATTCATTTTACTTTATTTGTTGAATTTATAGCCTGCCCTTCCTCCCAAGGGAGCCATTCATGTTGGGCATGTACTTAAGATGATTTTCTGGGCTAGGTACTCACAATCACATAGCTACCAAGTGGAAAATGGGTAGACCAACTGAAGCAATATTATCAAGTCCTTTGTTGCATGCCCAGGCAATCTGACTTGCTGCCCTCTTATCCCCTGCAACAATTAAAGAAGGACTTGGACAAGCATCTTGGGTTCAAATTAGGTCACAGCTTTATTGATTACAGGTGCCCTTCGTTATCCTATGCATAGGATATAACCCTGTATATTATATGATATACCCAATATCACACAATGATTTACCACCACCACATGCCTAGTTACCTTGTACGCTGTTCAATCAACTCCATCTATGATCCAAGATAATTCTACAGACCAAGATAATATGTGTATGCACACAGACACACACACACAAAACGGAATGCAACCACAATGCTCCTCTAACTCAGTAGTGTTAATCAATTGCTTCCCACCCAAAGCAATGTTAGTGAAAACGGCTGTCATTTCAAACGAACAGGATCCCAAAGGCAAAGAGGTGGGACCTTCTCATGGCTCCCAGGATGTGCAAGAAGATTTACTATTTATATATTTTCTTCCTTTAAAAAACAAATGGAAGATTTCCTCCATCCCCTAAATCCTAGGAGCAAAGGACTGCTGCATTCTGCAGTAAGATTAAGAAAACTCCCACTTTCTTGTAAAGGAGTATAATTGTTAACCAGGGAACAACTGCTTTCTTAACTTCACCAGTCTAAAAACATCCATTAATGTGTCTCCTGTGTTGCAAACAGTATCATTTAGGGAGCCTACTTTCCTGCTGGGAATGGCTAAATCCTCTTTTACAACATTTGAAGATACTGCTAAGTGTAGTTAACTAACAGCCGAGTCATCTCCGTTGTATGGGCAAAACACACTCATGTTCAGCTGCGTTTCTAAAAATACATCCATCATGCTTGTGGAGAGGCCTTTAAGGTTTCTTTTTAGCAAAGTTGTAACTTCTTTGTTTTAATATGTACTCATCATCACATGCCCTTAAAGGCGCAAAATATCCTGCATTTATTTATGTGTTGTTGCTTTTAAAGAAAAACTTATTCACAACTCAAGTATGAGCTACTTTCCAATGCTTTTTGTTCTCAGGTTTTAAACAAGTCTTTATCTGTACATTCCCATTCTGTCCACGCTTCTGTTCCTCTGAAGATCCTAAAGCTTCTTGACCTCTGAACATTCAAAAGGCTTGTGTAGATACATTGTGCTGTAGGGTTGATCTCTCTAGAGATATGCACTACGTTTATACCTGAGTAGCCGCTGAGCTAAGATTTGCCCTACCACCTCACATATATGTACTGGGGTCTTGTGCTTGGTTTATAGTTCCTTGCAGAGAAATGCTCATGTAGTCACATACTTCAAACTCTTACCATTGCCAAATTGTAGATAAATGACTTCTGACAGCTTGCTTTCCTTTAACTGACTATAACAGGAATGGGGGAACTGTGGCCCTCGAGTCCTTATTGGACTAAAATTCCCATCACCCCCTAACCATTGATCATATTGGCTGGAGCAGATGGAGTCTAAGAACATTCAGAGAGCCCCAAGTTTCTCACCCCTGTTGCAGAATGTGAACTACGGAAGTCCTTCAGATGTTGTTGGACTCCAACTCCCATCTTCTATTGGTTATACTGGCTGAGGCTGATGGGAGTTGGAGACCAACAATAGCTGTAGGGACACAGTTTCCCCTCCCCTATTCTATACTCTACAGATTAAAGAAGTTTAGTTAACATTCATACACTAGTGCCCAGGATTTAAAACAAATTTTGGATAAATAATAAACACACATTTATTTATTTATACATTCATATCCCGCTTTTCACTAATGTAGGTCTTAAAGCGGCTTGCGGCAATAAAATATACAAAATTTAAAAACCGGGGTGGTGGGTGGAGCCCTTTATCCCTGTGAATGAACATTCCCTAGTATGTAGCATTAGCAGAGATTTTGTATTTGCTGAGAATTAAAAAATAAAATATAAATCAACGATGGTATGGCTTCAACTGCTGTTGGTATCTTAACTATCTGAGGAGGCAGAGTTTTCTTGAAGTTTGTCAGCATCAATACCCTTCAATCCTTCACCTCTGGGGTGACTGAGAGGGACTCCCTCTCATAACTATCAAATAAGTATTCCATTACAAGGGAAAGCGGGCCCCCTTTTGCAACTGGGTAACATCAACTGGGTAGGCCTAGAACATATTTCATTAATAGGGACACAACAAGCTGCCTTACACTGAGTCAGCCCATTAGTTAATTTCACCCAATATTGTCTACACTAACTGGCAGTAGCTGTCCAGGGTTTCACACAGGGTGTTGCCCACCAGGCCCACCTGGAGATGTGGGGGATTGAACCTGGGACCTCCTGCATGCAAGGCAGATTCTCTACCACTGAGCTATCTGATCCATCACAAATAAATGAACAACAGTAATAAATAATTAGGTTAGATTGGTACATCAGTCACTCACTGGGGATAAAGGAAGAGTCAAAATTGCAGTATGCTGGTTCCCTGAGCATCTGGTCTCAACTGGGATGAAGAAGAAACCTCCAACCACCCTTCTCTGTGTTAATCTGGATAAACTTAATCTACTTGTAGACACTCTCTTTTGATGACAGCAGATTCCAGGAAGAAGAAACTACCTGCTCCCCACTATTGTTTGCTGCTTTGGAGCTGTTAAAGACCCACATATAATATCTGGGTTGCAACCTTGCAGTCCTAATTACATGTCTTGAACTCCCATAAATTACAGTGACATCTACACTCACGTAAGTATGTGCAGAACACCAGCCTTAATGGTTAAGTAAAGAATGAAATGGCACCGTGCACTTAAAGCTCTTGCTTTCAACAGCCTGTATTTAAACTTTCCTGTGGGAAACTGAAGGACTGCACTGCTGGATATTTAATTTGGAGGCTTACAGGACCTTAAAATAACCTTTGAAAAGGGAAAAAGCGGAAAAAGCACAGGAGTTTAGTTTTATTACATTAGGTCCCCTGTCCCTTGGCACAAAAAAGGTCCTTTATACCAAAGTCTTAAGCACTGTACAGAGTTTTGCTGTGATCTCCTTCTGTAAAATGAAGGGATGCTAGTGGACCATAATGAAATCCTAGCACATCAGATGCTGCCCCAGCTGTCGCTTTGCTGTTCCCCAACATTGTGGGGGCTGAGGAACAGGACTGATGGTTCATGCATTTATCCACAAATGTAACACCTTAATAATTAACTTTTCAAAGGAGCAAAACTGCTCAGGGGTGGGGGGAGGTGTCTTGGCCACATCATGGATGGTGTCAGCCAATCAGAACTGTGCAGAGCCAGCTGCTGCCAAAAACGGCTTTTGTTCAAAGTGGAACTCCAAAGAAGAATAAATGCAACATCGATGGTATCTAACACCATGGAAACTTTCAAAAATGTATAAAAATGTGTCAAGTAATTGTTGGAGATGCAGAGACTCAGGAACATTCTACCATATGTGGTGGACATGTAGGAAAATACAGGTATTCTGGGAGAGTATACATGCAGAACTGCAAAAAATGCTAAAGATCTCTTTCAATAAAAAACCAGAGGCCTACCTCCTGGGAATAACAGATTTGGATATTCCACAAAAGAGGAAGGGTATCTTTATATATGCGACGGCAGCAGCAAGAGTTTTGATCGCAGCAAAATGGAAGAGTAATGAAATCCCCTCTATACAAGATTGGACCCAAAAGCTGACAGAATATGCCGAATTAGATGGTTTATCAGAAAAAATAAAGAATAAATCAAAACAGGAATTTGTTTCTAAATAGGAGGTTTTCAAAGAATATCTGAAAAATAAATATAGTAGTCTAAATTCTGTTGCAGCATTCGAGGAACTTCAGTAATAGTTGCTAGGTAGATAGAAGAAATTAGATTTATTGAGAATAAGTTTAATTATGAAAAAAATGTGTACAATATGTGTACAATAAGTAATATGAATTTGAAATATGGAATAGACGGGAAGTTGGGTCTTTAGTGTTAAGACCAATAGATGTTTTATTGTTTGCCAAGAAAATTATGTGTCTATGGTTATTTTTGTAATTTGTGTGTAATTTGGTATTTGTGTTTTTTTGTGTTTTTTTTCTTGTTGTATAAATAAATATTATTATTTTTTAAAAAAGAAGAATAAATGCATTCAGGTGGAATGAGCATATTGCCAGATCGACCCACTTTGGGTTGTTTCTGACCAAATCATACTTGCAGTAGAAATCAATGGACATGAGTAAATTAAGTCCATTGATTTCAGTGGGTCTACTCTAAGTACGACTTAGATTAAAACATTCTGTACAGGCAATGCTTGTCTTCTTCTAAATATACATCAGAGGCCCTTATCTAGGTCTTACCATAATGAGTTCCCAGCTTCTATCTTAGTCTCCAAAACAATCTTAATATTGCTATCAAATGGCTCCCTTTTCTTGTGAAACAAGATTTCAGGTTTCAGCAGGGATGGGAGCATGCATCGGCAACCACTTCTGACCATCACAAAGGAAATGACCCAAGTATGGTATCTGCTCTACATTAAGGGCTTCTCAGGTGAAAGTGGCCTTTGGAGCAGGAAGCAGGCCTGAATCGCTGTACTTTCTCCCCAAATATAAATATAAATTCGGTTCCAAGTTGGGGCCTTCATACTAACTATGCTTAGAGACTCTGCCACAAATTATCCTGGGTTGGATCCTGCTGTTCATTTTGCCTGCATCCTACAACTGGATAGAAGCTGAAGGCAAGGGATGGAATCACAGAATTGTAGCTCCTGTTGTTCGATCCCAGTTCCTGCCCACCTAGCAGTTCAAAAGCATGTCAAAGTGCAAGTAGATAAATAGGTACCACTTCGGTGGGAAGGTAAACAGCGTTTCTGTGCGCTGCTCTGGTTCGCCAGAAGCGGCTTAGTCATGCTGGCCACATGACCCAGAAGCTGTCTGCGGCCAAACGCCGGCTCCCTTGGCCTATAGAGCGAGATGAGCGCCGCAACCCTAGAGTCGTTGCAGGAATCTCAGCTAAAGCATCCATGACAGATGGGGTGGTGGGAAGGACACAGTGATATCTATCCAGTAGTACTACAAGTAAGTATGAGGAAAATGTGGTGCCATGCTATGCTTGCCACAATACATTAGAAGTGACAGACTTCTCAAGTAGATTTATTTCCAGTGACTTATTCATTGAATAGGATGTTTCATTTTCATTCTAATTTTCTTCTTTCAAGTTGACATTGAAATTTGCCTGATTCCAAGGATATGCCTATTTTACTTTGTATATTGAGAAACCATGAGCTGATATTATTCTTCCCCAAAGACTCTTTCTCTATATCGCTAAGGCAACAAGCCATTCTTGTTCTGGGTAATCTGTTTAGCTTTTCGAATTGCTGCTCCCTTATTTTGTGGCACCTTTCACAGTTCAGGCTTGAATACAGTTTTGTTCATAGCACTGGTTTCAGTGAAAGTGCTATACTCCTTTTAAAAATATTTTCAATGAGAAGTCAAAAAACTCCTTTGTGGAAACCAAGTTTCACACTGAAAACCCTTCTAATTAGAATACTTCAGCCACAATCTACAAACCACAGGCTCTAGCTCTCACTAGTTTTTATTTGTTATTACATAGAATATTATGAATTGTATAGATAGGCTTAAGGCATCCTACAAGTAAATAAGAATAAACTCTTTGTGGTTGTTTAGTCGTTTAGTCGTGTCCAACTCTTCATGACACCATGGACCAGAGCACACCAGGCACTCCTGTCTTTCACTGCCTCCCACAGTTTGGTTAAACTCATGTTGGTAGCTTCAAGAACACTGTCCCACTATCTCGTCCTCAGTCATCCCCTTCTTCTTGTGCCCTCAATCTTTCCCAACATCAGGGTCTTTTCCAGGGAGTCTTCTCTCCTCATGAGGTGGCCAAAGTATTGGAGTCTCAGCTTCAGGATCTGTCCTTCCAATGAGCACTCAGGGCACTTCAGAATGGATAGGTATGATCTTCTTGCAGTCCATAATTCAAAAGCATCCATTCTTCGGCGATCAGCCTTCTTTATGGTCCAGCTCTCACTTCTGTACATCACTACTAGGAAAACCATAGCTTTAACTATATGGACCTTTGTCGGTAAGGTGATGTCTCTGCTTTTTAAGATGCTGTCTAGGTTTGTCATTGCTTTCCCCCCAAAAAGCAGGCGTCTTTTAATTTTGTGACTACAGTAAATTACAGCTAAATTTGCACACACACACAACTTCCTATAGAATTAAGAGCAAGACATCTAGGGTAAATAGAATCAATATAAAGCCAAATTTAAAGCTATAAATAGTAATTTATAAATTATATTATATATCCCCTAATATTGGGTATGAATTTACTGGATCTTACACTTTACCCTTCCAATAAACAGACTCCATTTTTCTTAAAACCTTATTTTTCTTTCTGCCTTCTCTTATTCTGATCAAATGCTCCAGCTCTCTATGGGACTGGTCTTGAGAAACATGTTTTGAGATTAGATTAGAAAGATATGTTTCTGTTGCTCTTGCTGTTCTGATGGAGATAATTCTCAGATCTGATTGGCTCTTAGGTAGGGCAAGAACAGGCACAGAGCTCACTTGACAGCAGAGAGTTGTCATGTGGGTGCGCTGAATGAATACATCACAGGGCTCGATATGCAGAGCCATATGAGGAATTCTGGGGGAATTTAGCCTTGGGCCACCTCAAAAAGGAATGCTGAAGGGAACAGATGCTCTACCACAGAAAGTGCAAGATCTGCTGGTGGCTTAACCAAGATTGTGCTGCCATCACACTCCTTACACCTTGCAAGGTTTTCTTTCTTCCTGCCTGTCAACCCACTGTTCTTTTGCTATATCTAGCACAAGCAGAAATCCCCATGAATTTCCAAGCAGTGGATTGGTTCCCTCCCTTAAAATGAATGAGGAGCGTATTCCGGGCAGCGGAAGGACACACATAAGCAAAGGGGTCCCTGTGCCTGAAACATTGGGGTATCTCTCAATATATGACAGTATCTGACACTGTTGGCGACAATTTTCAGTTTTTGAAGCATAATACAGACAAGGTAGAGGTGTTTGTGTTTGTGCTTAAGCATAAGTGGCTATAGTAAACTTCTGCAGCCTGTTCTGGATGAGGTAGAACTGCCCTTGAATAATGAGGTTCATAGTTTAGAGATCCCCATGAATTTTGCTTCTGGGATAGTATGTGCCAAAGAAAGAAACAAGTTGCAGTGTAGAATTTTATTTGCCTGCTCTGGAGTATCTTTCAGAGACTTACAAGCTTCATTCTCATTCACATATTTATGCTTTTTTAAAAAAGCATTTCCAGCCAAAATGGAGTGTTTTCTCTGGATAAAATGGATTGTTTCAAGAAGTGGCAGAGAGATATTTCTAGATTTGTCTGGCAGGGCAAGAAACCTCGAATAAAATTTAAGATACTAACTGATGCTAAAGAAAGAGGTGGATTTGCCCTGCCAGACCTTAAACTTTATTATGAATCAGCCACTTTTTGCTGGCTGAGAGAATGGTTGCTTCTTGAAAACACTGACGTGCTGGATCTAGAAGGTTTTAACAACGTATTTGGGTGGCATGCATATTTGTGGTATGGTAAGGTCAAAGCACATAAAGCGTTTAAAAATCATATTGTCAAAAAAGCACTGTTTAACGTCTGGATAAGATATAAGGACTTGCTCGAAAATAAAACCCCAAGGTGGTTGTCACCAATGGAAGCGAAGGCTCAGAAAAAGCTCAGTATGGAGGCCAAATGGCCGAAATATTGGGAAATCCTGGAACAAGAGGGAGATAGATTGAAACTACAGAGTTTTGAAAAACTAAAAAATAGAGTGCGGGATTGGCTCCATTATTATCAAATAATGGAGGCATATAATCTGGACAAAAAAATTGGCTTCCAGGTGGAAAAATCAAAATTGGAAATAGAGCTGTTAGATCCCAAAAGTAAGAACTTGTCAAGAATGTATAACTTGCTGTTGAAATGGAACACTCAGGATGAAAGGGTGAAATCAGCTATGATTAAATGGGCACAAGATGTTGGACATAATATTATGATGGCTGACTGGGAACAGTTATGGACCACAGGGATGAAATTTATGGCATGTAATGCCTTAAGAGAGAATATAATGAAAATGATTTGCAGGTGGTACATGACACCAGTCAAGCTTGCAAAAATTTACCATTTGCCCGATAATAAATGTTGGAAATGTAAAGAGACTGAAGGCACATTCTTTCACCTTTGGTGGACATGCCCAAGGATTAAGACTTTATGGGAAATGATCTACAATGAAATGAAAAAGGTACTTAAATATACTTTTCTGAAGAAACCAGAGGCCTTTCTCCTGGGCATGGCCGGCCAATTGGTGCCAAAGAAGGACAGAACATTTTTTATGTATGCTACAACAGCAGCAAGAATACTCATCGCAAAGTATTGGAAGACTCAAGATTTACCCACCTGGGAAGAGTGGCAGTTGAAGTTGATGGACTACATGGAATTGGCGGAAATGACTGGCAGAATCCGAGACCAGGGAGAAGAGATGGTGGAAGAAGATTGGAAGAAATTTAAAGATTATCAACAGAAATATTGCAAAATTAAGGAATGTTAGAAAGATGTTGGAATGAAGTTACATGGCTTTAGCAGAAATGTTATAAAGAATTAAGTACAATAGATTGTAAATGGATTAAAGGGAAAAATAATGTTAGAATTTGTCAAGTTAAATGATAGGACAGAAAATTGAGGAAGATGGAAAGGATTTGCTGAAACAATTAATCGAAGTAGAATACAAAAAAAGGGAGGTGTGAGGAGGTCGCTGAAACAAGTAAAAGAAAGTTACCGTAATAACATTGAAAGTAATGGATGTGTTTTTTTAATTGTTTTTGTTTTATTTTTGTTATGTATATGTAGTATTTTTTGTCTTTGTATTGTATTGTATGGTTTTGTTATGTTTAATTCTTTTTCTTTTTTTCTGTAACTTTCAAAACTTTAATAAATATTATTTAAAAAACAAAAAACAAAACAAAATGGAGTGTTTTCTATCAATTGGATGTTACCAAAATAAATATTTCCCTAGAAGCAGGAGGACCCATCATAACTTTGAAATAAATCAACTCTTTCTCCCATTTGAATGAAATGGAGGGGTAATTTTTCTGGTGATCTCACACAAACCAATATTTTCCTTCTAACATCTTTGCTGAACAAGGTTTAACATTCTAGTAAGCATGATGCACTATTGAAAATAATAAATTGCTTACATTAGCTTGGGGCAAGTAACTTTCAACTTTCTGTTGCTGCTGTTTTTATTATAATTTTTAGAGGTCTGTAGGGAATATTCCACAGTGAGCAGAGATATCTGAAACCCCATCTGGGACCTTGAAGGGTCCTTAAAGCTGACCACCTTGTACGAACCAAATCTGCAGTCACAAAAGCATGCAGCTACTTAAGCAGTATGTCATCAGATGAGTACAGGTTAATCTCATAGATCCAGGTTGCTTCAAGACAGAACAGAATACAAACTGTCTTCATTAAGGAGGAAAAACCTGCATTGCAGTAACATGTGCCCTTCACCTTGCTAAGTAGCTCTGTTGGGATGGGTGAGGTTATGAGTATGCTCAAGCAGGTTTACTTGGTCATTTGTATTTCACACAGAGGATCCCCCCCCCCATGGGATGGGAGCATGCAGTAAAAATTTGGTGTGAACACCATTTGTCTGAGATACTCAGATCACAAAATGTAGATCTCAAATATGTTGGTTTGGATTCTAAGATTCTAAGAAGTTAGGGAAGTTTATTGTACGAAAGTTGTGTAATTTGGTTTACACACCAGTTTACACAGATGGTTCTATGTGGGCATGTTGCATTTACAGAAAAGGGGTTATGCTTAGGAGGAGAAAGGGACAGGCAGCAGAACACATGTTCCTCATTTTGGAAGGCTGTGAAATACCATGGGCAAGTAGCAATGCACTAATATGTTCTGTTGCCTGTAGATTGGTCTCTGGAAGACATTGGAAGTGATCATAGAAGTGACACTTCAAGGCACATGTCAATACCACTTTTCAGATTTATGTAAATTATTAATGATCATATAAAAAATAACCTTGCATGTATGCATATATATAATTATAACATGTGTGTGTTTATGTGTGTTATAATTTAGTTGTTATTAGGGATACTGAGGTTAAAAATATAATTAATATAATATAATATAATAATATAAATTTATTTATACCCCTCCCATCTGGCTGGGGTTCCCTAGCCACTCTGGGCAGCTCCCAACTGAATATTAAAACACAACACAGCATTAAACATTAAAAACTTCCCTAAACAGGGCTGCCTTCAGATGTCTTTTAAAAGTAAGATAGTTGTTTATTCCTTTTAACATCTGATGGGAGGGCGTTCCACAGGGCGGGAGCCATTACTGAGAAGGCCCTCTGCCTGGTTCCCTGTAACCTCACTTCTTGCAGTGAGGGAACTGCCAGAACACCCTCGGAGCTGGACCTCAGTGTCCGGGCTGAACGATGGGGGAGGAGACATTCCATCAGGTATTATATAATAAAATATATACTAATTTTAAAAGATTTTGGGCAGGATTTAGCTAATATGTCATAGCCCCATCTGAGCCCCATTGCCGAGCAAGGAGGGGTTAGAAGTCCGCATACTGTCAGACTGTCCAGAGCTAGGGAATCCAGATGATCATAGAGCCAAGGGTCCAGATGGAGAGGAGGAAGCAACAAGGTAGGGCCAGCAATCACAGGCATTGTTTGCAGCATCTGACTGCTGCTGGAAGCTCTGATTAAGAAGGCAGTGCCTTCTCCTCCTGTCCCTGAAGGCTGACCAGCAGCAGGTGGTCATTCCGCCTTCTCCCCCTTTAGGCAAAGAAGTGCCCCATCTGAGCAGCAGGGACACAACGAGCAATTAAAATAACTTGGTCCCAAGTAGTTTAGGGCTTTGACTGCTAAAAGCAAAACTGAGCCTGGTAGCATATTGGCAGCTAGTGCTGTCCCCTTAGAAGAGGTTTTACATGGTGTTTTGACAGCATAACCCAGTCAACAACCTGGCTGCTGCATTCTGCACCAGCTGTGGCTTCCGAGTTAAGCCCAAGGGAAGCACCACATGGAACGCATTGCAGTAATCCAGTCCTGTGATTACCAATCCCAGGTCCACAATGATCAAGCTATGGTAGGCCAGGAATAGTTGTAAATATCTTACCAACCAAGGCAGGTAAGGCACGGAGACCACCTATGCCTCAAATGACAGAGATGGATCTAGGAGCCAGTGACCTGTTTATATCTGAGCAAGACGTTTGCAATATTGAGCCTTTGTTTGGAAGCACACAAAGTCCAACTGCCTGTAGCATAGATCTGTGGTGTGAGAAACATTATGGAGAGCCATGCCTACTTCTTAAGGATCGCCTAAACCTGCTGCCTAATTCATTTTAAAACATGGCACTAATATATTGTTGTCATAGGATATTAATATTATGAATAGCTTGGGATTGCTGGAAATGACCTAATATTGCAGCTCCTGTCACATGTTTCTTTAGGAAACTCCTGAAAATCATTGTTTTATTTTTGTGGGGAAGCTATGAACATCTTACAAAGCATTACACTTTTAATCAGCAGTACTTTGGGTGATACCGCAGCTATTGTTGAAGCTTGCCTTTTGTTCAGCTGATAGTTTCCGAAAGTATGTATTAATGCATCCACTTATTCAGAGTCACTGGCATGCTAGGAAGGATAATTAGATGCTGCAGAGAAGCTCTTGATAAGAAAATAGAAAATAAATATATATCAGCAAGATCAAAGAAGCACCTGAAGTTAATTATAAATTAAGACTAAAGTATAGGCAGTAAAATGCTGTAATTATTTCCAGAGGTTTTTTTAAAAAGAAAGAACTGAATATTCTTTCATGTCTGTTAATTCTAAACTGAAAGTGTATGTTAATTCATTTGCACTTACGACAACTGACAGATGAGTGATCATTCATCTTAACAAAAATGTAACTATAGAGGTAATTTGTCAAAAGTTACTTTTGCATATGATGATTTCGATTCAAGTTACCCCTCATAGAACCAAGACCTTTTGTCTCACCGCAGTGATGATAATTATTGAAACCACATTAAAGAATACAATGTAGACTGGGGGAGCAACGCGGAAGCACGCTATTAAAGTTATGTACTTTTAATGAGACATTTTCCCATGATGAGTTCAAGGAAGCATGTAGAACACTATAGAGTTATTGCATTGGCTTTTCAGAGCGAGTCATTCCAAAATGTTGGGAAAGAGTTTCAGAGAGAAGTTGTCGGCAGTGTGGAACTGTGGCATCTCAGATATGGCTCACTTATAGTCCTGGGGTGTTGAGTGCACAGAGGGCAGGGATGCCACCACACCCCAGGTAGAATGCATATATAAAAAGTGGACAATTGCACCAGCAGAGTTCAAGTCAGGATTTACGCCCATTTCCCCAGGATAGAGGACATTGTCTTGGGAGAATTCAATGCCGTCATTCCTTCATTAGATCTTCTGAATGCCTTTCCACACAATGTGATTTTTCACATGTAATTTCAGCAAGGATCTCTAACAAATTTAGCAGACACATGGTGCTTCTTTTGTGGCAGGTATGGGGAACCTTTGGTCCTCCAGATGTTGCTGAACTTCAATTGTCAGTAGCTTGAGGTTGGTTCATTTCTTCCACCTCTTGAATGAAAAGAGATAAAGAACCAGAAAAGGCTGTCGAACTGTTGAATCAATAAAAAGTGAAAGAGCTAGGGTGTAACATTTTTTACTTCTAAATTTCTATATATTATTAAATTTTGAGAAAGTGTGCTACTGCCAAGAACAGCCTACAGCTGATGTGCAGCACAATTCAATGCATTAGTGGCTCCCACTCCAAAACCAAGATCAAAATTTGGAAAAGATCTCCTTTATATATACCACTCCCTGATTAATCAGGATTCCAAGATCTTTCTCTCCATAGTAAAACAGGGATTAAATCTTATTAATTTGCAATTATATTCATATTGATCAATCTCATTTAATAACGGATTACAATTAGCAAGTAATGAAAGGATTTTGTCCATACTGACAAAGGTTGTGTATTTAAAATACCTTCAGTGAAAACTGAGATTTGGGCTGAATTTGTTTGAAATAGTGGCAGCGAACAACACGACACCGTATCTACTTTTCTTAATGAACAAGAAGTGTAAAGGGAGCAATCATTACCCTGTACTTTTTATAGTCTGGTACCCTTCCCCAAATTTAAAATACCATGCTGCACAAGTCTGTTTGATATAGGACCTGTTCCTAATTTGATACTAAGTATCAACTTAGCGGGTGGCGTTGTGGTTTAAACCACAGAGCCTAGGGCTTGCCGATCAGAAGGTCGGCGATTCGAATCCCTGCGACAGGGTGAGCTCCGGTTGCTTGGTCCCTGCTCCTGCTAACCTAGCAGTTCGAAAGCACAAAGTGCAAGTAGATAAATAGGTACCGCTCTGGTGGGAAGGTAAACGGTGTTTCCGTGCGCTGCTCTGGTTCTTCAGAAGTGGCTTAGTCATGCTGGCCACATGTATGCCGGCTCCCTCGGCCAGTAAAGTGAGATGAGCGCCGCAACCCCAGAGTCGTCTGCGACTGGACCTAATGCTCAGGGGTCCCTTTACCTTTACCTTTATACTAATAACATCTTGTGATGTCATGAATCTATTGTATTGTTATATTATAATTTGATACCATTCCTTTAGCTCTTGTCATTGGAAACAGGTTGGACATGAGGTTGTGAAGCCAACTCTACTTGATGTTCTGTTTCAGTATCCTCCTCAAAACTGAACCATGATAAAGAGTGAACATCCCAGAAGTGAAACAATCCTTTTTAACAATAGGTACTCAATTTTCATTTCTTTCTCTGGGATGGCACACCTCAAATTTCCATGAAATATCTGTGCTCTTAAATGGATTTTGAATTCCTTATTTTCCTGTCTAAAATTTCTTGTTTACATTTTGATCACAGAACTACTAGACAACTCCTTCTTACCTATTTCCCCCCTTTAATAATCTCTCTTTCCCCAACTATTTTGATATTTTTGTAACAACAGTTTTTAAAGAAGAAAATAGAATGCAATGTACTTGCTTTTTCAAAATGTTATAAAGGGGAAAAAAAAGAATCATTTGGACATACCTTAAGAGCAAGCATTCACTTCTCTGGAAAGCAGTTACCCTCTTGTATGTAGTCTTCAGCATTTTTTATTTATTTTTAGTAACTTCTTATCAGCCTTGGGTACCATTGCATTATAATAAAGGTTGCATATTCCCTCGAGAATCAACTGTGCCTGAGACTAGAATGCCGGATATAGTATCTTGATAAAAGGGAAGTCAGCCAGAATATCCAGATAAAAGAGAAAGATCTGGTCAACTTGACAGCTCAGCTTCTCTTGTCTTTTGCGAGAGGTAGCCTGAAATTTATTGCGAAACTGTATATTTACTCTTCCATCACAGAAGATGCAACTGTGGGCTTTTGTTACTGATATGCCCACATAGGAACCATTAAATTGAGTTTCATAGTGAATAGAGTAGGAGTAGGGAACCTCAGGTCTGGGGTCAAACAGAGGCCACCAGGTTCACTATCAGGACAAATCTCACCAGCCTTCCTCTGTGTCCTCCTGTAGAGATTTTATGTGGCTGAAAGGTATCCTTGAATTGTGATGATACCTCTTGCCACCCAGATGGATGATGGGGAGTGGCGTGTGTCTGGCCATGCACACTTTTGCTGCATCTACCACTGGTATGGAAGGTTGCCCATGAGGAAGCGTGGCCCTCAGAGATGTCACCAGGCCTTTTTTTCTTCCTCAACGTTGATATTTCCCCCCCAAATTTACAGTTAAGGAAAAGATTGATATTAGCTGTGTCTAACCATTACAAGAGGCACACCCCTGGATAATCGTGTTTCATATATCAATCCTTTAATTATTATTCTTGATGAGTAGTTGGTTTTTTTGTATATCGATTTTGATATATCCATAATATGCAACAGGAACGGATGAGCAGGTAGGGCAGAGGCACTTACCAGACCTCCTGGCAGCAGAGTTGCTGCTGCTTACTGGGAGGATAGTAGGAGGGGCAAGGCAGCAGAGAGGCTGGTGCTGTGCAAGCACACTGGCAGGTATGCCATATGGGTTCTGCTGGTGCATTTGCACAGCACCAGCTTCCCCACTTCTTTGCCCCTCCCAGTCAGCCACAGTGACTCCACTGCCGGCAGGTTAAGTAAGCACTTTGTCCTACCCTGTGCTGTCCACTGCTGATAAACAGTTTGCTCTCATTCACTAGGTGTTTAAAATGAACTAATATATTCTCATCCCCACCACAGTGTAGAAATCAAGATGGCTAGTGTATATTGTCTACAATAGCTGAAAAGTTTTCTTTGGCTTTTATTAAATGTAAAGATTTAATTGCTAAGGTGTTTGCTCACGTGAAAACTTAACACTGTGCAGAGCTGTATGCTCATGCAGTATTGATCAGAACACTCTTGCCGTGACCAAATTAACAGAATAATTCTTGTTTATTTCTGAATACGGATTTTCTCTACCTTGCAATATCTGTGTAGTAAAGATTCTTATTATTAATGTACTCTTTTTTTTTTTTACTCTTGCAGACTTGGGCTGTGGCAATTTTAAAAAGGAATTGTATTATGCTCTGCAGTTTATTTTCTTGTTAGCTGCACCAAAGGGGCTCCCCCATGATACCAGTCTGCTGTTTAAATGCAATCAATTGCAAAGACATCACTAACAGGGCAAAAGAAGTTGGAGCTGAATGGGGACTGTGAAATATACTGGGAATTAAGAAAACAATTCTGATCTTAGATTAGAGAGGAGCTAGACATTACAAGAAAAACCAAGTTGTTTCCAACTCTGGCTTTCTCCATTTTAACATCCCTATAGGACTAGGGAGGGAAGATCTGTGGATAGAAACAGACTCAACTCTTTCCTCGTCTATTGTTTCTACTTTTACAAATGATCCCCAGCCTCTTTAACTGATTCCAACATTCCCAGTCTGACTATGAAACGGGAAATAAGCCCAGCCAAGAGAGAATATGTACTGGGAGTGGGGTTTTGCAGGAACAGGAAGGGCTAAGCACTCTTCCTCACAACAGTTCCTCTCCCATAATCTCGCCGCCCCACAGATTCCTATAATATCAATAAACATGGTTTTTGAAACTTGGATTGCCAAGAAAACAGCTCGTTCAGTTGATAGCCCTGTCCTTAAGACTTAAGGCACCCAGACAATCTGTTTGTTGATTATTCATTCTGATTTGCTTGCACAAAGCTTGTGCATCTGACCCCCATGTTTTATTGAGCATTTTGCTGCTTTGTTTACAGGGCACTTATACAACAATGAACATTTATCTTGGTTTGCTTGCATGGAACTTATACATCTTCCTGTCAAACAATTCTTTATCTGACCCATTTTAGCGCATTTCCCTGTCACTTTCCTACCCACAAAAGCATTTTTTAAATAAGTGGATTCAAAATCAGGAAGAAACCTAGGTCCAAGTGCTTCACTTCAATGTGCTGCTTTTCTGTCTGTGTGAATATGTTTTCAGGAAGGCATGTTCCAGTGTTCAATATTCTCCCCCCATTTTGAAGTGGCACAGCTCGGGGGGGGGGGTAAAAACACTTCATTCTACTGATTAATTTGGGGCTGGAGGAGGGGGAATTTCAGGCCTTGTCTTTCCTCCTCTGAATAGTGTTTTACCTCAAACTCACTTGTCCCATGGACCCCTCTTTAAAAATTGAGAAGTTATTGGCTGCGATCCTATGCACACCTACCTGGGAGTAAATCCCACTGACCTCAGTAGGACTTGCTTCTGAGGAAGCATGCATAGGATCGCACTGTAAACCTGTTTATAAATTGTTAACATCTTTAATGCTAATATCAATCTTGCATGATGAAATGTAAAGGTTACAATATTGTTTGCTGCAAGTCACTTTTTTTTGGCTTGTATAGTATATACAAGAATTTTGCTGGCATCCCCTTTGACATGAAGTTGCCAAATGAAAATGGAGTGGATGCTTTGGCTATCGGTACTATCTGTTCTCAAGCTGAGCTGCTGAATTGCTTTCTGGTGATTCGGTACATTTCTCATAATTAGGTGGTCAGTTTTGATCCTCTGAGAGCTGTGCGATGCACGTGTTGAAAGCTGATGAGTCAGCCACAGTCAGTACCATGTTTGCTGGTAGAAACATTCTTCAGGTAATTCCACTAGGAGGGGGGACTTTTCTATGTAGGCTGTACAACTTTGACTCTAATATTGTAGCTGACAAAAACTATCATAAAAAACATGATGGACATTGATTTGGCACACAGTTATGAAGCATCTTTCTCCTCCCTCCCTCCCTCCCTCCCTCTCTCCCCCCTTTCCTTCCTTCTCTTGAATTTGATTCTCTGGAAAAACTTGTTATACAGATATTTTGCCTCCATTGGTTCTGAGATTACAAATGCAAATGGCCATCCAACTTCTTTTTAAAAATCTCTGATTTAGCAGAATACACCTACTTCCAAGGTAGTTAGTTCAGAAGGAAGATGAGAATTGAAGGTGGGGCATGATACAGGTATATTAAAACAATGTGTGGAGAAAGTGACCAGAGAGGATTTTTTCTCTCTTTTCATGATACTAGACATTGGGACCATCCAATGATGCTGAATATTTGAAGATTCAGAGTAGACAAAAGGAAGTATTTCTTCACATAGCACATACTGAATTTGCCGGCATAGGATGTAATGATGATCAGCTTGGATAGATTTAAAAGGGGATTAGACAAATTCATAAACTTCATAAGGCTATCAAGGCTACTAGATATGATGGCTATCTGCTACCTCTGGTTCTGGAGGCCATATGTCTCTTTATATTAATTGCTTGGAACAGAAATGGCAAGACTGTTGTTGCTCTGCTGTCTTGGTTGTAGGCATCCCATAGGCATTTGGTTGGCCACTGTGAGGACAGCCTTTGGCCTGATCCAGCAGAACTATTCTTCTGTTTATATTGGAGGCAATCTTGGTGGTGGACTCATGCTGATGCTCCATCATGCTTGTTCTGTGCAAGCTGCAGCTGAATGTATGCACCAGGACATTGATTTAATCCAAAGCCCCAAAAAACTTTGGACATACACATCTGTTGGCTTTAAACAGCAGTGCTGTGTAAAGGGAAACCCCACCAATAAAAATAATTCACAGGTGAAATTAGAACAGTGCTTATAACAACTTAAATCATAAACTCTCATCTCCTCCATTAAATGGACTTTCCCCTTTAATGTGCACAACATGCAGCAAAGGGCAAAGAATTAGCAAGGCAACACCTTGTTTATTTTTGTACATTTTGATTAGGAAGGCACAAAAGGTACAGGGAGTTCAGTAAGCACTGTGAAAATGTCATTGGCTTTATTGGAAAGAAAATTACCCTCAAAGTAATTGAATTTTTAATGGAAACAGAGAGAGAAAGAGGAAAATAGATCAACAAGGCTGCATCCCTATATTCTCTTTCACAGCCAGTTTTTCTGGGTATCATATTATTAGGGAAAAGTCAAATTTGTATTTTAAAGAATGAATGAGGTAGGAAATCCCTGGAAATAAAAATATTATAATAAAAAGTACTGTGATAGCTGCCTCACTCTTCCTAAAGGAAGACGATGAAAGGGAAAGAGAGTAGAGTAATATCTCTCCAGAACAATAAGGAATGCACAGAAAAATAGAAATAGAGGAGCACATTGCTGAAAACATAAAAGCAAACAACAATTATTTAAATACTGTAGAGGCAGGAAACCAGGCAGAGAACTGTTTGGCCCTTAGAAAGACAAGGGAATCATAGATGTGCTCAAGGAGAAAAATAAGAGAAGCTGAATGAATTCTTTGAATCTTGGTTCACAGCAAACTATGCAGGGCAGATCCCTATGCATGAACTAACTTTCTCAGGAAGGGAGTTGGAGGATGTTATGTACTGAGTTGAATAGGATCCAAACTGCAGCAGTCTGATTGGTCCTAGAACAATAGGATCCAAAATGCAGCAGCCTGATTGGTCCTAGAACAATAGGATTCAGAATGCAGCAGTCTGATTGGTCCTCGAACAATGCAGCAGTATGATTGGTTGGCAGGAACCACCCAATCATGCTCCAGATAGAAGTGAATCCACAACCTGATTGGCTTACGGTAGAATTCCGGAATTAGCCAAACATATGCAGCCCATTGTGCAAATAATGTATATAAAGCAGATACTTTGAGGGGACTTTCATTCATTCCTCCTCACCACTATGAGCTGAATAAAGAGCATGAAATCACTTTGCGACTCTGAGTATATTTCAGAGAAAGTGAGGCAAATAGTGCTGCCAAGAGATTATGTTTTAGGCCTTTGTAATAAATGTAAAACTTACAAATCACTGGGTCCAGATGTTATCTTAAAGAACCCAAATAGATGAATGTAGAAAGTAGATTTCTCAGTGAATTGGTATTTAAACCTAGGCTTTTTAGCCTGTGCTTTTTAACTTGTTCATAAGTGATCTAGAGTTAGGGGTTAGTGCTGTTACTCTCAGGTCCTGCTTGCAGGCTTCCCATAAGCATCTAATTGGCTGCTGTGAGAACAGGAGCCTGGATTAGATAGTGCAGGGCTGCTCTTATGTTCAGATCTTCTCTCTAAAATTTTCATCTTATTTGCATTCTTAATTCTAGGTAAAGTACATGGATAGTGTGGCATTAATGGGCTTTGAAACAGAACACAACTGAGCAAATGTATAGAAAACAGGAAACTACTACAGTACCTCCCAATATATCCCCACCCCATAGCAGGAATAACCAATACACTGCCCTCTGATTGTTGTTGAACTACAATTCCCATCAGCCCCAGCCAGCATGACCAATAGAGATGATGGGAACTGCAGTCCAATAACATCTGGAGGACACCACATTGGCTACACCTGTTCTGTAGCATATGGTGAAGGACATCAATGGAGACACCACTTACTTAAGCAAATTGACAATATGTTGGACCACTGAAATGCTCAGTGTTAATCCTTGTGAAAATGGAGTGAAGAACTATGCAGTTACTGACATTTCATACAGTGTCAAGGGCATTCCCTCAATTGTTGCAACACTCTTTTTGTGAGTTAATGCCAAGGGGGAATGAAAAGTAATGTGTTTCTAAAAAAGAGAATATGGATGCACTTTCTGATCTTGAAGTGGAAGCTTTGCTTCGTCATTCCAGATATGAGAAGGCTTTGGTTGCACTGTTCACACAATGAGATACAGGTACCTGTACATGTTTGGAGTGATTCGCTTGTTTATTACTGAGTGAGTCCTGGAACTGGAAAAGAATTTCAGCTTCTAATTAAGACTTGGTGTTATAAGCAATATTTCTTCTTCGTACCTATCCAATAAAATATACAAATACACCTGTTGGTCGCAATTCATCTGTTATGATGAATTGTTCTAGCTTGAGCTGGGAAGACTCTTGGCATTCTGCCATTGACTTTGAAGAGCCACATACTGACAGAATGCCAATTCAGCTCTGGGTGACAGATCTCAGAAGACTGTTTTTTGGGGGGAGGGGGTTGTGAGAGCTCAAAAATGTATACAGAAAGTTGAGTACTACTAGTTATATATACTCAGCAACTTAAACACTGATCTCCTGGTGAAATTCCACACAATCCTGTGCGTTAGGCCACTTTGAGGACAAGTTCTTGATATGCTAAATTACTATAAGCAGAATAATATAAACATTCAAGAAGTAATGATCAGTGTACAAAATCTATTTTCTGAAGGCAGATCAAATGTTTGATGAGGATTACAGACAGTCGTGTGGAGGGGGATCCATACAAGGGATTTGGGGATGGTGCTCTCCTACCCTTAGGGGAGCTCAGTCCAGCCAACACCCTCCTTTCCTGCTGACCATCTCAAAGAGATCTGTGGCTTCTACTGCACTCCCTAAGCTATGGATCAGGCTGTTATTATTGTACTGTGCATTGATAAATTACTTTTCGTTTTCTTATGAAGCAATTATCTGCAGCAAGCTTTTCATCTGAAGTTACACAAACTGGTAACATGCTCTGTTCTATACAATATGAAAGCTCAAATTGTTATATATGGAAGGCCTTGATGCAGTCCAATGTTCTTTTTTACCCCAAAAGGTCAATCCACTTAGAACAGAATAAACAACTACAATTACTGAAACAATAATTAGAATTTCTGTGCTTTGGCAGTATCCATTTTCGATATAAAACATTATTAGCTTGCTGCAGTCTGAATAGCTCACAAAGCATAAATAATGGATCAAATTAACCTTGTCTATTATTACACTTGTTTATTCAACCTTTAATACTAAGTGCAGTGACACAGAAAGTATGTCCTTTCCTTTGGGAATATTTTTTTACAGCTGTTAGCTAGGTATCTAGAGGGTTTCATTCAGAGTCTGGATTCATTAAGACTCTTCTTAAATGTGGAGGTTCATTTTTGTAGAAATTCTGAAGCCATTTGCTGTAAAGTAAGTGTTTTGACTATCAGAACCTTTGTTATTTCATACTTCAGTGCGGTTTAACTTTTGCGCTAAGAATATGAATTAGGATCTCTTCACATGACTCTAAAAGAGGTAGAGTGGTCTGGGCTTGGGTGCTTGGGCTTGGGCAGTTGTGTGATTGCTTTATTGCAAGGATAGTCAACAGATGCTATGGACTACATTTTTTATCAGCTCCAGCCAGTGAGACCACTGACCACATGGATGATGGGAATTGTAGTCCACAACATCTGAAGGACACCACGCTGTTGACCCCTGCTTTAGTGTACTTTTCAATCATGACATTATTTAAATACTTGACTTAATCAGTCTACACTTTACGTGAGTGAATTTCACAAGAGACAAGTGTCAGACTATGTTGTAAGATACAATAGTGACGGTTGAATTTGGAACAACTACTTCATCCCATATCCAAATTTTGCAAATTACATATGAGCCAACTTTCAGAACCACATACCACATGAGACTAGTCCCAAATACATCTATTTTGACATGAATCTGGTCTGTACATAGAAATGATAAATTGCCATATCAATATCAATTTGTTGTGAATTGCTTCTCAGTGTATTAGAGTCAAAAGTAGAATCTACTTGGTGATAACAGACTGAGACAATTATCTCTCTCCCAGTGAAGCCAATGACACTTATCTCACAGTTCAAAGTCAATTAAATAACTTTAGAAGACATTAAAACATGCACCAAATACATTTACCGTACTTCATGACTAGCACCCTATAGGAGCTCCATGACAACGCCCAATTTAGGGAGGTGCAGGCAGTTCTGCCACACAGCACACCAAGCTGAGGGGAGTGTAAAATTGAGAAGATCTATAATTGAGGAAAATCCATTTTGGGGCACCAAATTTTGGCCTCTCACCATATTACAAAAGATTACCAAAGTCTGCTCCCATCCATGAACTTTATGAAAATAAGCTGATAGTATATTAAAGTAAGGGGACATGGGTGGCGCTGTGGTCTAAACCACTGAGCCTAGGGCTTGCCGATCAGAAGGTTGGCGTTTCAAATCCCCGTGATGGGGTGAGCTCTCGTTGCTGGGCCCCAGCTCCTGTCAACCTAGCAGTTCGAAAGCACTTCAAAGTGCAAGTAGATAAATAGGTACCGCTCCGGCAGGAAGGTAAACGGCGTTTCCGTGCGCTGCTCTGGTTTCGCCAGAAGCTGCTTAGGCATGCTGGCCACATGACCTGGAAAAACTGTCTGTGGACAAATGTCGGCTCCATCGGCCAGTAAAGCGAAATGAGCGCAGCAACCCCAGAGTCGTTCACGACTGGACTTAACTGTCAGGGGTGCTTTACCTTTACCTTTTTATATTAAGGTAATGGGGACAACCAAACTTAAGAATGTAGCAAATAAGCTTTAAAAGTACTTTATTCTTAGTCAACATTCAGCAGAAAATCATAGTAATTACAACATGTGTCCTATGTGGAGAATGGTGCAGGTTATTGGCATTCATTTTTGTCTGTTCGTTTTCTTAAGGTTTGACACCAAAAACTGAATGGTTATGTAAACACATTCACATGTGTGACCTAGTTCTTACCACTTTCATATCACAACTTTTGAAATATTAATGGATAGGACACTTTCCCTGTATATCTACCTAGCAGTGGGAGCAGGAAGTCAATCCTAATTACAGATAATTAAGTAATCCAAGAAGCCATTATAATTAAACTCAAAGCTTCTAACCACAATCAATTAGTTTTCTTTTCAAGAGCCTGCCAAAGTCATTTCATTAAAAGCTTCTCTAGAATTAGTTTTAGGACAAAATGTTTCAGGGATCTTAAATCAACACCTGGGTAGATCCATGAAACTGCACTTCCTCTATCAAAGTTAGACTTGTATTGATGGAAAGAATAGCCAAGATACTAAAAATGGGGAACATAAAAAGTGGAAAATGTGTGTCAGGACTCTTCAAAGATACCCACGACACTCCTTTGCCGCTCCTCTCATCCTTGACCCCCTACAAGCTCTCTCTATTTGTTTTAGATCAGCCTTTCTCAACCTTGGGTCCCTTGATGTTGTTGGACTACAACACCCATCATTCCTAGTCAGCATGGCCAGTGGTCATGTATGTTAGGAGTTGCAGTTCAAGAACATCTGGAAACCCAAGTTTGAGAAATGCTGTTTTAGACACTGAAAAGGAAGAGGAAACTAATAAACTTTTCCTGTTCTAAGAAAGAGAAACAGCTGACCTAACTCAGGGCTGGAGAACCTGTGTCCCTCTAAAATGGACTCCAGTTCTCCTCAGCTGCATCTAGCATGGCGAATGGTGAGGGCTGATGGGAGTTGGACTCCAACAACATCTGGAGGACCACTCAGTTTCCCATCCTGACCTGCCTTTCCCCATTCCATATCTTCTTGGATTGTTCTACAGGGAAAGAAAGAGAATTGGACCATGCTCAAAATGACTTCTCAAGACTTATTCCTGGAGTAATTCTATTCATACTGTATTCTGCAATGTATTTTAAAGTGTTGAATTATGCTTAAGACTTAAAGCACTTTTACTTCAAATCACGTGGAAACTGCGCCAAGAAGCTTCTTTCTTGGCACGGAATATTTCTGCTGTAAGCAGTGGTGCCGAGGGCCTTGGACTGTCCTATTTTTGGTTCACAGACATATCCAAATTCTTTTAATTGGTTCCAGAGGAGTTAGTCCATGAAACTTTCTCTAATTAGCCATGGATTGTTCTAAACATGGTAGAGATTGATTCGCAGGTGATGTATGAAAAGACTGAGAAAAGAAAAGCAATTTTGACCGGAGACTCGCATCTTATTGAATGCTTAAAATGATAGCCTTTAATATAAACACATTTTTGTTTAATTCGCTTAAATGTCAGGCAGCTCAAATAGATGCCATTGATAAGTGCTGCGTTTCTATGCTTCCATTCAGCATATTTTTTACTTCTCTAATCACATGACCACCTTCACTCCATTCCTGTAAAAATGCCTGGTAATCTTTGGCATTGGTCTGGGGATGGTCTGTTCAGTGGGACTGACAGGCATAATAGATCCATTAAAAATATTACCTGTCACATGGAGCCTCACCATTTAGAAGAGCATGGAATAGGTTAACGTGCCTAGGGCTGTCAGCTGCAAAATTGCACTGGAACTGGCAGAGGAGGAAGCCCATCCCCCCCTTTTCTTTATAGGCACAGATTCTTACTAACCAGTGAGAATCAAGATAGATTCATCCCCATGAACCATAGTTTTCACCACCCAATAATAGCAAGGGTAAGGTAAATTTTCCTCAGACTAGGCCTCCAGGTGTTGGACTCCAACATGGCCAGTGATCAGGGATGATGGGAGTTGTAGTCCGGCAGCATCTGGAGGCTCACACATTTCCATCCCTATGCAGAGTTTCCCAAACTTGGGTCTCCAGCTGCTTTTTGGACTACAGTTCCTATCATCCCTGACCACTGGTCCTGCTAGCTAGGGATGATGGGAGTTGTAGTCCAAAACCAGCTGGAGACTCAAGTTTGGGAAACCCCCCTACTTCCAGGTTAGCGCCTCCGGCAATGGCGGAGCTCCTCCGATCGGGAGGAACTTGCTCCGTGGAAAGCAGGGTCTGAACCGCCACGGCGAAGGCGGAGACCCTTGGAAATCACAGGCGGAAGAGCCTGTGAACTTGGGATTCGGCTGGCACCTTTTGCGCCCCCCCTACTCGTGGGGAGACCCGGTATCGGGAATCCGGAGCGACGTGGGGTGAGCGGCGCGGTGCTTTGAATCGACCGCTTCTTTCACGGAGTGAAGCCGCATTGCTGCTGCCGGAGAGCGTGACTTTTTCCTGTGGACAATTGGATTTTAAACAACAACCCGTGAGTAGAACGGAAAATTGGATTTCTAAATACTTTAATTCGGCATCGAACAGGGAAGGCTCAAAACAGGAAGTCCGCCTCCCCTTTCTGTAAATAGACTGAAGCAAAGTATTTGTAAGCTAAGGCTTTGGAAAGCTTCATGTAAAGGATCAAACTTCCATTGATTGAAACTATAAAACCCCTCTTGGAAGCAGGGGAAGGGGGGGGGGAATTTTGACCAAGCGTGCCTGCAGGAGAGAGTGGAAAATTAAATTACCACGTCTCTGAACCTGGGAACGGGCTGCAAAAAGAAAGAAAAAAAAGGAAAAAGTCCATTGACAGTGAACAGTACATATTTGACAGCTAGCTACAAGAGAAAGATACTGTTTCCATTGTCCGCTTCTGCGTTTTGACCTTGAACATCCCAAGAATGTCGGTTAGGGAAGATTTAGTGTCTGCATTTTATAAGACAAACTATCTGCTGGAAAAGCTTCATAAACAGATAGATGCTATGGCTACTAAAGTTGTCATCTTGGGATCAAAAGTGGGTATCAACACAGAAGTTGCCAAGGATCCGGCACAGGAATTTATCATGACTGAACAAATCATTGAGAAGCAGAAGGAGAAAGTTGCTGTGGTCGAGCCTAGAGTAATACAGGGGGGAGCCTTGATCTTGCAGATGCAAATTGAGGATTACAAATTGAGGCCCTTTATGACTGAAACTAGAAAAAGCCAGATTTTGAAGATTGGAGCCTGGCCTCGTCTGGAAAAGGAAAGTTGGAGAGATTCCCTAATGCAGGGATCAATTGACTTTTGGGATATGGAGTTGGGTCAGGAGGAGATTGGAGCTTTGGGGACATTTGGATTTGGAGGATTTTTGAAACAAGATTTGGAACACTTTATGGATCCTAGCTTTAACTATGGAAATCTGGCTGCCCTGTTAAGAAGGAATAAAGGCATTGTTGGGATGGAGCTCCCCCGAGATCTGCTTTTTAGCACTAAAGATTATAAAGAAGATCGGCAGAAGGGACGTGAAGGAGAGTTAAGAGCCTCGGATATAAGATCTCCAGGTTGATGGACTTTTTGGAGTTGACAGAAGGGACGGCAGAGACCGAGACCAGGGAGAGGAGACGGTGGAAGAAGATTGGGAATTTAAAGTTTATATTTGGAAATTTTGTAAAAATTTAATGAGGGAGAGAAAAATCATGGAATGAAATTTTTATGACCCTAGTGGAAATGTTTTAAGAGTTTAAGTTCAAATAGATATATTAATTTTAAGAAGAAAAAGAGGGAAAGGATTTGCTGAAATATCTAACTGAATTAGAATACAAAAAAGGGAGGTGGGAGGAGGTCAAGGAAACAAGCAAATGAAAGATATATTATGTGAAGGTTTGATGTGTTTTTTGCTTTTGTTTTCCCTTTTTTCTTAATCTCTTTTCTTTCTTTTCTTTCTCATTTGTATGGGTTTTTTTAAATATGATACATTGTTTTGTTTTTTGTTTAATTTGGTGTTTTATTTGTTTTATTTGTAACCTTCAAAACCTCAATAAATATTATTTATTTTTTTAAAAAAAGTTTGGGAAACCCTGCCCTACAGCAAGAGTGAGGAACCTTTTGCCCTCCAGATATTGCTGAACTACATCTCCCATCAGCTCCAGCAAGCACAGCTCATGACCTGAAGTTCAGCAACATCTGGAGGGCAAAAGGGTCACCACAGCTGCCTTAGATAATATATTGCAAAGTAGTCATTGGCATCAGCTGCTGCAGCAAACCTGCTTTGGTTTTAAATATGTGTATCAGATTTAGATTGTTCCTAGTACTGATGTTGCATGTCATCAATCACAAGATAGAATACTGAGCTGTATATTAAGTGAACCAAAGAATATTTATAGCTCATATCAGACTTCTGTCTCAGCTGAGAAGTGGATGTGCTAATATCAGAGGGTGCACCTCCCCCCACAGTACACAGTAGGATTTGGTTGGTGACAGTAACTAATGGCATCATACCACTAAGGCAAATACAACCAGCCAGGCTTGTACAGCTTGAGCTCAATAAATCTCTCTCTTGCACTCTTTTTGAGACTGGAGTTGCATAAACAAGGGTGGGAAGGTTGTAAAGCACCTAGCAGGTTAATGTGTAGTTGATGGACTACTTTTGGCTAAATATAACCCATATTATGGCTTGCCATACGTCAGGAAAATTCCTGACATGTCCTGGTTTTCGGATGTAAAAATGGCGTCGGGGGGGGGGGATTTTGCTGAATTGGCAAAATGTCAGGGGAAACCCAGGTGTGTGGCAATGTGATGGAAAAAGCAGCAGAAACAGCTCCACAAGCTTAAAATCACCATGGGCGGGAAGGTTTCCCCTAAAAGCTCAACAATTTGGAGTTGTTGCTCAACAACTTTGTGGGTGTTTACTTTCTGAAATATGGCAACCCTTGGTATCTTGGCCTGGCCTATATTTCTCACCATTGGCAAACCGATCCTGAAAGACAGACATCAAATATACTGCCTGGTGTCATAGAGATGCGAAACAACAAGTGCTGTTATTTTATCTATTCTTCATATTTGCATCCTCACATTTTTTCAAAATTCTGATTGCATTTTAGCATGTATGTGCATTCAGCATCCTTAATGGTTTGGTAGGAAATAGTCTATAAAGGTGTTGGTCTTAGTTTAAAGCTGATATCTAAGCATGGAAGTATAGTGCAGTCCTTGGGGCTTGCTTTAGGTAAATACGGGGCTATATTTAATTAAGTCATACTCAGACCCACTGGAATCAGTGGATTTAAGTCTATTTAGTCCAATGGATCTTCTCTGAATATAACTTAGTGTCTTACTGGTACTTGCTCTCAGCTTGCATTCTTCTTTCCTGTACTCATTTCTCAGTTGAGAAGTAGAGTTCACAGCACTGTGTGAGGCAGTGTGTCTTTGAAGACCAGTTGCTGGGATTCGCAGGTAGGGAGAGTGCTGTTGCACTCAGGTTTTGCTTGTTGGCTTCCCATGGTCATCTGTACACATCAAGATTCAATTGCTGGATTTAGGCAGAATTCCATTTACACCCCAGCTAGAAGGACTCAAAGTGTCAGAGACTAGGGCCTGCCTGCCATGGGTGGTTTCAGATTCTGAAAGTGTCAGTCCCACAAAGCCTCTTTATTTTTCTTAAATCACCCAACAACACCTCACCCTTCAGTTTCAATCACACTCTGCATATGTCTTGTATTGCATGACACTATTCTAGCTCACATGTATTTCCAAAGCAATAAATACTACTTTTGATTTATAAAAAGAGCTGGCAGGTAATATCTTGGTATACACAGTTACTATATTTGCTTAAGTGCTCTTTTGAAATGCCTTGTCTCATAACACCAACCAAATATTTAAATATGTGCCTACTACATAGGCGAATCAAATAATGAACTATTGACAGTTCTGTGCAGCTGCAGTGTTATGCATGAAAGTACTGTAGGTGAATGTGAGAAGAAACAGGATTATAATAACTGGAGGTATATTTATTTCTTATTTTATCTATTGTTACCATTAGGACTTATTTTCATACACCACCTCTCAGTGTACAATGTTATTAGCTGGTGCTCTTAATTTATTGGAGAAGCTTTTGGTCATCAAAGATTATCCAGATGATTTGGGAGCTTATTATTAACAATCGTGAATTTTTATATTTGAATTAGCATTCAATTTATTTTCTTTGTATATGTTTGTAATATGAAACTAACTAATCAGATGCATATTTCCCCTGACCGAAATGCAAGAACAAGAAGAAAAGATTATCTGTTTAAATCTGCTTTAAAATCTGATTAGATACGACAGTGAAAATGTGTGCATATAAAGCCATCCCTGCAGGTGTTTCAGCTATGCCAGATGAGAGCTTATTCTGGAGAACCGGCAACTGTGCTGCAAGTAACACTGGTTTATGTGTCAAACCCAAAGAAAGTGTCTACATGACAAAGTGTTTTGCATGGCTTCTGATCCACACCAGCTCTTTCCCTTTCATTTCCTGGTTTTGTTCATGATGAATAGTCATGAGAACATAAGATGATCCTGTTGGATCAGGCTAATAGCCCATCTAGTCCATCATCCTGCTCTCACAGTGGCCAACCAGATGCCTGTGGGAAACACACAAGTCTATTGAACTATAGTGTGCGGTTTAAGGGGTGGGGCATGGGGTGCATATACAATGGCTCCAGTATTGTTCACTTTTTATCCCCTTGCTCAGGGTGCTTTCCTTCTGTAATAACTTAAGATGAACCCTGCAGAATCAGACCAAAGGCCTATCTAGTCCAGCATCACGTTATGGCCAACCAGATGTCTATGGGAAGCCTGTAGGCCAGACAAAGGGGCATTGAATAGAAGGCATTGCCTGTCTTTGCAGAGCCTCAAACCCTCTTACATCAGCTTTAAGGAGCAGAGAACATCACCTACTGCCTCCATGGCCATTGGGGCCAACTACTCAGCGACACAGAAGCTAGTAGAGGCTGCTGTATCAGTAGGGTCTCCATATTTCAAAAAGTAAAAAAGCAGGGCACCCCAAAAGCTTTTTTTAGGAAGACCCCAAAATTGGTGTGTGTGTGTGTTTAACAAAAAACAAACAAACCAAAAAACAACAACACCAAAACCCCACAATTTTTAATTGACTTCTTTAAGATCCAGAACAAAGTGCCACTTTTCAGAAATTGCCCCCCTGACATCAATTCTGCCTTTGAAATCCCGGTAAGATCTGGGAAGATCTGGACATATGGCAGCCCTAGAATGCAGCCAGAGACCCATCTAGTCCAGCATCCTGATCTCATAGTGATCAACCAGATGCCAGTGGGAAGCCTGCAGCCAGGATCTGAGTGCAGCAGTGCTCTCTGGAACCCAGAAGTAGTACCTAACCATCATGGCCAGTAGCCACTCGCTGCCTTATTGTCTATGGATTTGTCTAATCATTTTAAACTACCCAGGTTGGTGGCCACCACTACATTTTATGGGAGTAAATTACACATTTTGCACTGTGAGAAAGTACTTTGCTTTATCTGTCCTTAACCACCCAACATTCAGCTTCGTTGAATGGCCCTAAATTCTAGTATCATCTCTGTACTGGCATGGTGCAAGCAGCTCATAGATCCTTCGTGTTTAATTTTAAAAGTGCATACCCTCTAATAAGTACCATATCTCCTCTTCATTTCCTGTTTCGATGGCATCCTTTCCCATCATATTGTATTTTTGCTTTATTATCCTCTCTACATGCCATAGCAGAAGAGAGAATGTTGAATCACATCTTGTATTCTTATTTCACACACAGCCATTTAGTTTTCAAAAGAATTGTTAAGAGGCAAAAACTCTATCTTTTAAAGACAGACCAAGCAAACAAATCATATCTGATTTCCTAGGTATAAAAGCAATAACAAAATGTACCATAGCAAAGAAAGCTTTAGATATTCATGATACTGTGTTTCATGAAAGGATTGTGGCTTTGGCTAACCCTCAGTGAATGATGAAAGCATCGTGTATGCATCTTTAATAGTCAAAGCAAAAGGTGTCTATTCGAAATGGCCTGATTGAAATATTAGAGCCTCTGTAAAGAAACATGCACACTTCCCAGGGCTAAATAATTTACAGTGGCAGCAATCCAGTCCACAGCTACATGCCTTTAAATCCCATTGAAACCAAAGGAATTAAGCATGCATAGCAGTGCAGTGGAATGTGGCTAATGCATTTTCTAACGTAATAAAAAGGTATCTTTTGTACAGAAACAATTCTATGAGAGCAGCAATTTAGATATTAGTGCCAAACTGAAAAGGAGCTTCTACATCTACTCTGTTCTCTCATTGTTGTCAGGCTAGTGGATTCCTAGTAGTAAGATACAACTTGATTCTAAAGCTGGTGGCTCCATACATCAGTATTTTGGAGAAGTGTGGCAACAGCAACAGAGCACCAGAATAATATGATGTACTCCCTTTTGTCTGCCTTGAATCTTCCAACATTCGCCATCATCAGTCACAAGAGCTCAGACACCTTTTTAGCACTGGAGTCTTCGTTGGGATTACCTTGTACCCTACTTTCCTTGCTATGGACTCGCCCAGAGGCGCCAGGTTACCCACAAGATTGGGGTGGTGCGCACTGCACATATGTGACATCATGCACAATGTGTGTTACGCGATGTCACATAGTCTCCTGATGCTGTGCAGGCCGGTGCAGCCTTCCGCTAGGTTGTGTTAGTCCCTGCAGTGTTGGGAGATGATGCACACACTGGTGTGACCTTGTGTCAGGCTGCCCCGGTCCCCGCGGCATCTTCTGATACCACCCAGGCTGGTGCAGCCTTCTGTAACTTTGCGCTGCACCCCCAACATTGGGGGTGGGGCTAGGCCTCCTTCAGACAAATTTTGAGGGGGCTGAAGACACCTCTAGATTTGGCGTGCCTGGGCTCGACCCAGACTCCAATGCCTCTGTTTCTTGTTCCCTTCTTGTTTGCTCTATGTGTGAGAGCTCCTGACTCCAAATCCTCTTTCTCCTCTCACTCTCTTCTGGATGTTGCTTGGCGCTGTGGTCTAAACCACTGAGCCTCTTGAGATTGCCAGTCGGAAGGTTGGCAGTTCGAATTCTCGTGATGGTGGTGAGCTCCCGTTGCTCTGTCCCAGCTCCTGCCAACCCAGCAGTTCGAAAGCATGCCAGTGCAAGTAGATAAATAGGTACCGCTGCAGTGAGAAGGTAAACAGTGTTTCCATGCACTCTGGCTTCCGTCACGGTGTTCCATTGCACCAGAAGCAGTTTAGTCATGCTGGCCACATGACCCGGAAAGCTGTCTGTGGACAAACGCTGGCTCCCTCAGCCTGAAAAGCAAAATGAGTGCCACACCCCATAGTCACCTTTGACTGGACTTAACCATCCAGGGGTCCTTTACCTTTTACCTTTAGAGGGCACTACCCTTTTAGCTCCATTGGTGTGGCAAGGACTGTGTCCTGACAGTTATTTGCCTTCTTTTCACACTTATGGTTCACTCAGCTTTTTTCTTTCTGTTTCCTCGTCAAGCCCACATCTCCCTCTTGGCATTTCTGTTTTATCTCTGCATGCTGAGAGGAGAGGTGTGCCTTCCAGCCTGACCTTGTTTATTGTCAATGGGGCTTCACAGAGGCATGACACCATTGCTAGTTTATCCTCACACCACCTCATTTTGCTGCATGTAAGGACTGACCTTACCTGACACCTCTGCCTCCTTTTCACAGTATCTTTGTAGGATACTGAGATCATGCTATGGTTTTCAACTGAACAGGGGAAAGGAAAAAACAAAACAAAACCCAGCCTAGCTTGCTCCTCAGTGGTGTAGTGTGGTGTAGTGGTTAAGAGCGGTAGTCTCGTAATCTGGGGAACCGGGTTCGCGTCTCCGCTCCTCCACATGCAGCTGCTGGGTGACCTTGGGCCAGTCACACTTCTTTGAAGTCTCTCAGCCCCACTCACCTCACAGAGTGTTTGTTGTGGGGGAGGAAGGGAAAGGAGAATGTTAGCCGCTTTGAGACTCCTTAAAGGGAGTGAAAGGCGGGATATCAAATCCAAACTCTTCTTCTTCTTCCTCTCCCTTTAGCAGGAATTGGCAGGTGAAGCTTTTTATAGCATAGAGATAAGCATTATCTCCTCCTAATGCCTGTTGCTGTTAAAAGCACAGGTAAAAAAGTTGGCAACTCTAGTTTGTTCATGCTAGATATGGAGTTACAAAGAAATAAAGAAAAACAAAGCATCTTCTCACAAGTCACTCTAAATAGTCTTCATAAAGATATCATCTCTTTTTCTCATTAAAATGTAATATTTCAAAGGTCACATTTACCGTCAAGCAGAATTTCCCACTGGCTCAAAAATGAATGACTTATTAGTTCTCAATATTCTTTCACTGTGTGTTCTCTGATAGATCAATATGCCCTTATGAAGGGAATGTTTAATATCCAAAACCGATCCTAGTAATGATATTCAGGTTTCTGTTGCTGTAAAAATAGAACCACTACTGGTTATCATCTCAAGGTAACTCTGTGGATTAACACGTCAAACAGAATTTGCTTTCTTAAAGTAGCTAAAGGCATCCACACACTGAGCAAAAAGGAATGGCATTATGTGAAATATTATATGAGACAGATCTATAACAAGGCCGTATGGACCTCTGACAAAACTGCATGGTCTCTAAACACCCCAGAATTCTTGCTTTCTGCACTTGGCCTGATATTAATGTTCTTTTAAAAATTCATTTAACTCTGACCCATTTCTCTGGTTTTAAGAGGTTAGAGTTCTTATTCTAAAATCAGGTCGCAGAAGAGATAATATGTGTGGAGTTTTATGATATGTTATCCTTATATTAATAATAGGTTTTGTTTTATAGGAAAGAAATATAGGGCACCTTGCAGTTTGGTTTTCTTTAAGGCCTGATTTGTTCCTGTTATCAGAAGTGACTTGGCAGGTAGGGCAGAGATGCTACACTAGTTTCCCAGCAGGTGGGTCACGGTTCCTTAGCAGCAGGAAGACTGGGGAAATGGTGAGGCAGGTGAGGTGCTTATGCATTGGCGAAGTGCGTCCATTGCTCCTGCACTGCGCCGACCTCCCTGCCACCTGACCTCTCCTGTTCCTGGTAAGCAGCAGTGACACATCTGCGTAATGGCTTTGCCTCACCTAGTGAGCTGCTTCTCTCTATGAAGAAGAAGTATGAGTACTATTCTTTATGTACAAGGCTGCTGGAATATGCATGGACCTTAACTGTGGGAAGTGCATTGACTGTAAAACTGAATGCTATTGTTTGGAGACTGTGTCAGGTTTTGCAGCCTGAGGATGCGGAAAAGACACTTGAAAGTGTGTTACCAGCTATGTACTCTCTCAACCCTTGCCCATCATGGCTTATTAGAGAATCATTGGGAGGGTTGGCTGGGCAGGTTAATTTCTCACTGTGGGAAGGGGTTTCCTGTCCCCACCTTGAAGAGGTGGTGGGTTGGACCCTACTCAAAAGGCCATCTCTGGACCTTGAGGTTTTGAACAACTGCCGCCCAATTCCCATTATCCTGTTCCTTGAGAAAGGCTGCCAAGAGGGCGTGGCTGTGCAACTCCAGATGTACTTGGATGAAGCAGGTTCTGTTGTTGTAGTGGTTAGAGTGTTGAGCTGGGACCCGGGATTCAGATTCCCACTCAGCCATGAAGCTCACTAGGTGACCTTGGGCCAGTCACTACCACCTCTCAGCCGAACCAGCCTCACAAGGTTGTTGTGAGGATAAAATGGGGAGGAATAGAACCATGTATGCCACCTCTAAGGGCAGGTGTCCTTTATGTATAATAAATACATTCATTTACATTTCTGCACTATTTTTTTTTTTTAAATCCTCTCACAATATTTTTCATGCCGGTTTAATAAGAAGTGAATTTTATATTTTCTCCGTTTATATTTTTTCTATTTAAAACATGCATTTTATCTCTACATTTTTACAGCAAAGCTGCTGAGAATGCCTGATTTCCAATCTGCACATTAGTCTGAGGGGTGCAGATCAGGTCATTTTCACACAGGAATTTGTGGATTTGAATCCCTCAAGCATCCTTACCTTTAAAAGAAATGCAGCAGGCATAGGTCGGCATGTGAAACTTTTTCAGGCATGCAGAAAATATGCAGTGGCTGATTTCTTCATGTTGTGCAAAAGTTTAATATGTGGGGGCCCTGCCAGAAAACTGGCTGGCAAAGCTAATCGAAGAGGAGACTGAAAAAGTGAGGACTGCAAGCGACCATAAGGCAAAGCCTTGGTGACTTCTTTAGCCTAGCACACAAGCAGCATGACCCGATGCTTGTTTCCTTGGAAACAAGTCCCACTGAGTTTAATGGGACTCCCTCTCCCCACCCACCCAAGCCAGTTTCCTATAAACAAGCCATTTGTTGTTGACTTGTGAAGATCTAGGAAGCTGCCTTCTTTTATAGATACAAATGTTTATTTTATTCATAAAAAAGTATATTCATCAAGCATTTCCTTCCCACTCTTCTAACTGGCTGGCTCCATCCTGCAACACTTCATCCTCATGGGAGGAAGAGGAGTTTTTCCAGATACTCCCATTTTTCAATCACAGAGATTTCAGCTTTTGCCAATGACTTGCAAAAATCATTGGAAGGAACTTGTGTTGTTATGTGGGGCCTCCACCTTTGCACCGACCTTTCCAGAACAGATTGGCTATTCCACTTTTAAAAATATATTCTGGGTGCATTAAGGTTTGTTTAATTATTCAGGAGTTTGTTTGGACTGCAGTTTTCTGTTTATTTGTGTTTGGATATATTTTGGAAATGTTTGATGCAAGTTAAGTAGCACTGAGAGTATTTATTATTGCTGCTGTTGAACTAAAAAATTCCATTATTAATTGACATTACTGCCAACAATAATTATAGTCACTCCAAGAGTCTACATGAAATGCAATCTTTGTATTGCCAATAAAACCTGAAGGAGAACAACTCCACATTCAAATGGAGGAGTATTCATTTCTTTAAATAATCTCTAATTCTCATCCTAGTCAGTTTCAAGGTAATTAAAATCCCATATGATCAATATTACAATCTCTTTAAAAACTGCTCTTATCTGCATAAATACAGGTGGATTTGCTTGTTTAAAAATCATGTCCTGGAGGTGCAGAACCAAATCCTATCCACTCCTGCTTTCTCTTTCCTATCTATAACCTTAATCCAAATTCTCGCCTTTAATGTTTCATTTACACATGTCATTTTCTTGGCACCTAGCAATGTCCTTCCTTACCTGATGCTGCTATTTTCTCCTCCTGTCACTCCGTAATCTATGTCAGCAGCAGACATTTTGCTTGTGTTGAAATCTCAGTGTCTGCCAATAAATAATAAAGAATCCAGTCAGGTAGACAATTATTTTCATTTCTACTTGTGCTGTGCACACAGGCATCCAATCTACAAAAAGCTCTACCTGCTTGTTCCACAATTTCTACTAGCCTATACAAAACATTCACAGAAAGACAAGCTCCTGCTCTTACACATGGATATTTTATATCCTATGGCAGGGGTGACTAATCTGTGGCCCCCTGGTTGTCTTTTGGATTTCAGCTTCCATGATCCCTGACCACTGGCCATTCCTTGGGTTAAAGATGTATGGTATCACAAAATATGTGGGTGTGGTAGTGGATGTTCTAGAGTGATGTCTTACCTCAGTAATGGACTGGGTGAAAGCCAATAAACTGAAGCTCAGTGCAGATAAGACTAAGGCACTGTTAGTGGGTGGTTCCCTAGACCGGATGGATGGGAGGTGGCCTGCTTGACGGGCTTACACTGTCTCTGAAGGAGCAGGTACATAGCTTGAGGTATTTCTGGATCCTTTGCTATTGCTTGAAGCTCAGGTGGTCTTGGTAGCACAGAATGCTTTCTAGTGCCCCCCATGCCCTATCTATACAGGGACAGCCTAACCCAGGCATAGGCAAACTCAGCCCTCCAGATGTTTTGGGACTACAACTCCCATGATCCCTAGCTAACAGGACCAGTGGTCAGGGATGATGGGAATTGTAGTCCCAAAACATATGGAGGGCTGGGTTTGCCTATGCCTGGCTTAAATTCTGTTGTCCATGCTCTGGTAACTTCTAGGTCTGATTACTGCAATATGCTATACGTGGGGTTGCCTTTTTGAAGACAGTTCGGTAACATCAGCTGCTGCAAAATTCAGCAGCCAGGTTGCTCACTGGGGCAAGGCAATTTGAAAATAAAATACCAATCCTGGCCTTCATTTTTCATCAGGATTTTGGCTTTTAATTATTTGTAGCCTGCTTGTGTGGATGAGATGTTTTAATGTAGTTTTAAAGAAAATAATAATAGAATTTTCCTTAGTTTTTAAAATGTTGCTTTCAATGTATGTATATATGTGTTGGTTGGCTTGCCTAAAACATTGCAGGACGCTTTGGGTTGCAATGGGAAAAAAGTGACTAATAAATTTAATAAATAAATACCAATAATGTAATATATAGCTGATATCTCTCATTATCTAGAACCTCACAATCTTACGCAGTTTCTTTTCTTCTGGCAGAGCGTGTAGTTTGCTGTATGTCTTCACATGCCAAATTTCATAAAGAATTTGATAAAAATCTAAGAACTGATGCAGAATTCTAAAAAATAAAATAAAAATGATCAGCTCTGAATATGACCACTCCCTAAATCTCCCCCCCCCCAAAAAAAAGTTTTCATTTTCGTTTTTGTTTTGGTAACACTTTGCTTCCAAGACATTTTGCACACACTTTCTATTGATGCTGTCACTTGAATAGGGCTCGCTCCCTCTCCCCTTTTTTGAACAATTTAATCTTGGCTTCTAGGAGTGGAAGCATTTCTCTGTCATGATACTGGAGGAAATATGGCAGCTTCCTTTGCCCTTACAAGTGGGTACAATGCTTCTTGACAAGATCAAGCCCTGCTCATTTAACTCCCTTCAGTATATTTGACATTAGCCCAGCATGATGTGCCCCAATAACATCATTTTTCCACCTGCAAAGTAGCATATCCGCTAACCTTTTGCTTCCTTTTCTTCTTTGCACAGCTTTTCAACTATAACTAGCAGTCTCCACCTGTGGCTGCATGTGCTTCTGAAAGTGTTTGCTTATGCTCATTTATTTTGCTTCTAAAATGTCAGTTATTATTGGTGGTATTATTATTATTATTATTATTATTATTATTATTATTATTATCTTTCAAAATGATATATTTTATACACACAAGGGCCACATGTGTCAGAAAGGTGCGGTCTATACCCATGGTCCCCAGCTTGGATGGCTTTAAAAGAGGATTAGACAAATTCATGGAGAATGCTATAAATGGAGACTAGCCACAGTTGCCATTGGCGTACCTCCACTGTCAGAGGCAGTGTGCTTCTGAACAGAAGTTGCTGGAAACTGCAGGAGAAACAAGTGCTGTTCTGTTTAGGTCCTGCTTATGGGTTTCCCACAAGCATCTGGCTGTCACTGTGAGAAAGTGATGCTGGTCTAGATAGTCCATTGGATGATTCAGCAGGGCTCTTTTATGTTATGTTCTTAACTCATTGTCACCCCTCCAAAACAAGGTGAGGGGATATGATTTGTGTTTCTGCATCCAAAACTATAAAGTCGTCTCTTGCAGGAGAACAGGCTCCATCCCCTCTGCAGTGGTGACCATGCCTGTGATTTGTATCCAATTCTGGAGGATTTTTTTAAAAAGTTAGTAATATATTACATTTACTTTCTGAAAATGTACATTTTTAAGGTTCTCCGCATAAATCATCCCGAATGAATTAGGCTGAAATTAATCCACTCTGAAGGGACTCATTTGCCTACAAATTTCATCCACTTATGTGAAACAGAAAACATATGAATGTTTTTAGATTCTCCAGTACAGTCAATAAGGTTGAAACAGCTTTGCTTTAAACATATCAGATATGGATCTTAATAATGAATTGAATCAGAATGACATAGAGCATATCTGAAACAAATTGGGATGTTTCAACTGCTGCAGATACAAGGTGAATCTTTTGGCCACTGCACACTCATAGCATATATATATATAGAGAGAGAGAGAGAGAGAGAGAGAGAGAGGAGGAAGAGGGCTTTGGTTTTTTTTTTTGTAATCAATACAATATTTCACTAGGAACTACTTAAGGGACCAAGATTTCAGTCTAAGGCATAAGTAAGAAAATTAGCACAATAAGTTATTTTGAAAACTAGTATGTGTGATGAGAAACTAGATTCAGAGACTGAAACATCCAGAAGCATTGCTTTGAGGATTTTATTTACAGCAGCACTGCCAATTTCACTCCCACAGAAATGAGAGTGGGAATCTATATTACATGGCCATGGACTGGCCACTGAAGTGATGTCTTCACGGGAAGCTTTCCTTCCCACTCTGTAATATTCTTCATGACTCAATCCATTGCATAGCAAGTGCGCCATCGCCATCTGGCAGCTGTGCAGGATGGAGCACGCCCACTAAAAATGAGGCAGTGCTGGCCCCTGACAAACCATGGCTCATAAAAAATAAGCTCTCTCATGCATACGCAATCCCTTCTCATCATTAGCCATGATTTCTAGTACATGTGCACAGATCCTCCCCTTTCCCCTTGCTGCTGCCGCTGCTTCTTCCCCAAGAGAATACTTGGCAGTACTAGGTTGTTGTAAAATGGTTGTACCATGTGAATCAGATTTAATGGAAATACACAAAACTGCACCTTTATGTCCAGTAATTATATCTAACAGTGCAATCCTAACCATGTCTACTCCAACTCCCCAGGTAAGTAGGGTCAGGATTCCAGCCACACTTTCTAATAATGAAAGTGCCATTTGCATTTCTTTAAAAAATATTAATCAACAACATAAATTGCCAATGGGAAACTGCCGGGGGTGGGGGGCGGGCAGGAGGTGTTGCATTTAAAAAAATCACTTTTAAAAAAGCTGTCAGCACCCATTTCTGCTCTTTTAACTTCACGATTTGCAGTTTAAACAAAAACTGTTTTAGAGCACATTAAAAAATGTAGGAATTAATGTCTCCAAATGATCCATTACAATTGCTTAAATACTTTTGCAGGAATTAAGTGGTTTATCTGCCATTCTATCTCTGATGCACATTTAACTACTCAGGTGCTTAACACATTCGAATGATATAGAAACCCAACTCCCACTAAAGCACTTGTGTCTGTCTTAGCACTATATATATATATATATATATATATATATATATATATATATTCAAACCAATTGTCCGCTTATAGGCCATATTACCACCTGAGAAAGAGGCAGGGGAGAGGGAGCGCAATGGCTCATTGCAATTGGCAATAGATTCTGGCACTCTGGGTTATTACCGCATTTATCTCTGCACACAAGAAACAGAAGAAATCTAATAAAATGAATAGTGATTTCATTTCCAGGGCTTGCGAGATGCCAGGAACTCCAAAGGGGGCCCTGGAGCTTGGCAGCCAATGATGTTTCACTTGCATCTCCCGTTTCCAGTTCCCACAAAAGGGGAGGGAAACACTTTTCTTTCTGACATAAGATCTGCTTTATCGGGGGACTCTCACGGAGCACAGGAGGCAGCTTTATGGCACATGATGTTATCTGGGTTGCCTTCCATGTTATTCACAGTACCAGCATAGGAAACAAAAATGAGAGAATCAATTAATTCAGTTCTAAATAATTAAGAAAAATAACTGCAAGGAGTGCTGCAGAAAGAGTAGACTTGAGTAGGGATGGATGAATATGGCAATTTTAGTTCTCATTTTTCCATCTTTTAGTTTTAGTTCTCCATATTTCCACACAACTTTGTGAAAATTCATCTGCATTTTAGTCTCAACATACACATTTTTGCAAAGCAGTTTTCCCTAATACAACACCATTTTATTTTCACTACTATATGATTTACATGCATTCTTGCACACATTACTTGACCTAGAGGACCTCATTGCAAAATTCGGAGAAGTGAACATTTCAAAATATGCACATGTTTTGGTTTGTATATTGTTTCTGAAAGTGCAGATTAGGTAGATTTGTCTTTAAATGTGAAATGCTTCCCCTATTTCTAGTCCTGAGACATGCTTCTCAACTCATAGTGCTGCCTTTATTATCCCTATGATTTTAAAGTCCTCCCACTGCCCAAATGTCAAGTGGGGACTACAGAGAGAACATTGTCCATGTGTCTCATTCCCACAGAGAAATTCACAACTTGCTACCCAAGTGATATCATTTCACTTCATATTTTAGACTGGTATGGAGGGTCACCGTGCATATCTGCAAAAATCAGATACTGACTGTCAGGTGGATCCCACTCAAGTAGCAGATCCAAATGCCCAGAAATTGTGAGTGGTTGCTCCAGTTGATGTGCAATTAAGCCATTAGCTGATAATAATACTTAGGTAATCCAGTTATAAAGGATGCGGGTAGTGCTGTGGTCTAAACTACTGAGCCAAGGGCTTGCCGATCGGAAGGTCGGCAGTTCGAATCCCCACGACGGGGTGAGCTCCCATTGTTCAGTCGCTGCTCCTAGCAGTTTGAAAGCATGTCAAAGTGCAAGTAGATAAATAGGTACCGCTCTGGTGGGAAGGTAAACGGCATTTCCGTGCGCTGCTCTGGTTCGCCAGAAGCGGCTTAGTCATGCTGGCCACATGACCCAGAAGCTGTCTGCGGACAAACGCCAGCTCCCTTGGCCAGTAAAGCGAGATGAGTGCCACAACCCCGAGTCATCCATGACTGGACTTAACGGTCAGGGGTACCTTTACCTTTACCTCAATCCAGTTCTGGATTTTTGTTACGCATTATATGATTTGGGAATAATTCTGAATGGGATTTTGATGAACAATTAAGCCAGTTGTAGAGACTACTGTATATGTTGTGTACAACAATGGTTGTGAAAACTTCACACTGCTTCTGCAAATAAGTGATGGTTTTGCATATCCCTTGAAGTAGGCATGAAGGCTGCTGGCTGATATAACTATCAAGAAATGCCCTAGATAAATTCCTTGCTTGTCTAGGACCAGCAAATCTCTCAGGTATAGTTTTTTGACATTTAATTCTTTCTTTAAAAACATGACAGCAAGGTCAAGCTTAGCTACTATGAGAGGCAAACTCTAGTTAAGAGTCTTGAATTCCTGGTGGATCTGTGATTTCCCTCACTGCAGGCATCTCAATGGACAATACAGCTCTGGGTCATTGAATCATGGACTTAACCTACAGCTCTGCAAAATGCTGAATGCACAATCTGTCATTCCCACATTGTTGGGGTTGGGGAAAATGAAAAGATGGTCCTTAAAAAGCATACTTTTATGCTTCTCACATCCTTCTATCAAAGCGTACACATTGCTTGGCTACTAAGATAAGTTAAGCTAAAGAGGTTCACGGAAGTGGAATATCACCCCCCCCCCGCAGCCCCTTTGCAGCACTTGAAAATACTTTTTGGGTGGCATGTAGGTGGCATCTGTGGGATGAAAAAAAGAGGGGATGGTAAATATTCCATCCATGAGCTTCCTTAAGTTATCTCAGGCGCTAAGACCAATTTGGGTAGTTCACTAGTTCTTCAGTAGCCCCACCACCCACCCCATTCTACAGTGTTCAGGAGACCCTCTGACCCTACTGTATTGATATTGCTTTCTGTTTTTACGATTTTGTGTGTTTTATTTTGTGTGTGTGTGTGTTCGTATGGTAAATTACTTTGAAACTTTTTAGCATAAAGTGATATTCAAGTCTAATAATAAAGCAAATTGGAGATGGGGTGAAAAAGACCAAAGGTTAAACCTTTAATTTACTAAAAATTTCTCTTAAAAAAGAAGAAGATGCCATTTAACTTTCAAATTAATATGATCTATTAAACAGATAATTTCAGTGCTGGAAATGTTAATCATAGAATGCTTCAATGAGGTCTGCTTTGATAAAGAGTTTTTTGGGGGAGGAGAAAATTGTAGATATTATATTGTAGGTTACAGAAGAGACCTTAGTTCATTAGTCAGTCTCTTAAATCAATTTGATTTGTGCTTCAATTGAGTGACAAATGCTTTATACAGAACAGTTTATTCTTGGGTCACAGTAAAGATCATTTTCACTACACTAGAAACTGGCAGATATGCCCATAATTTCAGAGAGGTTAAGAAAAATTCTGACCATTGCTGAAACATTAACACTGATGGAAATTATCAGAGGGAGAAAGGGACTATATGTGGCAGCTAAGTTTGAGAACAAATATGTTCCTTTTGCTAACTACTAAAATGTTCTTTGATAGAAATATCACTGGCACAGTACATATGTTTTTTTATTAGAAAACTTTGCTCAAACCATGGCTTTTGTATAAAATTACATAGCCTGGCATCATTTAAAAAAACTTATCAGTCATATTCCTTAAGATCTGTGGGCTGGAGGGTTATTTGTAGTCCTGCCTCTGCACACTATGCTATGACCCTGGATAAGGCCTTCTCAGCTGTGGCACCCCATTAGAAATACAGCCCCCAACCCCATTAGCAGCCACTCATCACCAACTAAAGAAGTTTCTGTTTCTTCAGGCAATTGGGGATTGCTAACCTGATAAGAGTTTTGTCTGCCATGAATTGGAGCAGATATGTTTGCAATGTTTGTTTTTAATATGCAGTGGTACCTTGGGCTACAGATGCTTCAGGTTACAGACGCTTCAGGTTACAGACTCCGCTAACCCAGAAATAGTACCTCGGGTTAAGAACTTTGCTTCAGGTTGAGAACAGAAATCGTGCGGTGGCCGTGCGGCGGCAGCAGCAGCGGTAGGCCCCATTAGCTAAAGTGGTACCTCAGGTTAAGAACAGTTTCAGGTTAAGAACGGACCTCCAGAACGAATTAAGTTCTTTACCCAAGGTACCACTGTATATGGTAAAGTTATTTAATATATTATGTGCTGTACACTGCCCTGGGTTACTTTTGTGAGGAAGGGTGGTTTAGAAACATAATAAATGAATCAAACCTTTGGAAAGGATGGTGACTCTGGGTTAAGAAGACATAACATAATTGCCCACCATGCCCCCTAGCTACTGGTGGATTTTGAAAGGGATTAGACATGCCATCTTTTACCCTGTCTCTGGTCCAAAGAGTTCTCAGAATCCCATGTGAACGCTTATCCTCAGATATCCCCCTGATGAGGCCATTACTCAGAGATTTTTGTTATCCCCTTTCATCATGATCCCGCTTTGTTTCTTCACATATATATCACTGTCATTCTTCCATTTTATTCCCCTCTTCCTTGCTTGCCACTGAGGTTAACAGCAACAAGTCCTTCCATTCTCTTCTTTTTCTGTCCTCTTCATTGTTGCTGCTGTGGCAGCACAATTTGTCAGCCAGACCTTTTTTCTATACTTCTTCCTTCTTCTCCCTTCATGCCTCTCTCCCCTCTCTTCATGCCCTCATGGCTTCCTAGTCGCTTCTGTTCTCTTCCTCTGCCTCTCATGCCCTATCTTCCTCCTCCTACGTGCTGGGACCTTGGCTGGGCACACCTACACTGGGCACCCCAAGATCAACCACAATCCTTTAGTTATCATTACCTTTAATGCTTACAAGGCATTTAATTGCCTTGAGTGGCCCTATCTATTACTTCGCCAGTATCAGATGGGGAACAAGGTGGGAAATGTCATTGCCAAGCTTTATGCCCCCAGAGAATCCATGGTCTGTGTTAATAACCTGGGCTCAGCCCCCTTTCCTTTAGGCAGAAGGACCAAACAGGGATCCCTGATACTATCCCCGATACTTTTTGTTCTGTCTATAAAGCTAGTTGCCATTTTACTCGACAACAATCAATTGATTATATGATATAATATAGGACATACTCCTCATCTTCTTTGTCTTTTGGGGAACAATATAGCTATTTTTCTTAGTGAACCAGAAATGGACCTTCTCCTCTGTTCCCGGGGCTTGCGGTGGGAGGAGGGTTTTTCCTCCGCACCGCCAACATTCAGAACAGCATTCTGAATGTTGGCGGTGGGGAGGAAAGCCCTCCTCCCACCGCAAGCCTTCAGGACAGGTCCGGGAACAGAGGGGAAGACTTGCGGTTGGAGGAAGGTTTTCCTCCCCACCGCCAACATTCAGAAGGCTGTTCTGAAGGCTGGCGGTGGGAAGAAAAGCCCTTCTCCCCCGCCAGCCTTCAGAAGAGTTCCCCGCAGAAGAGTTCTCCAAGCTGCGGATAGCAGCCTGCTGCCCCTATCCGCAGCTTGGAGAGCCCTGTGGGGAAGTCCTGCAGGGCTCCCCAAGCTGCGAATGTCTGCCCCGCGCGAGGGGCGCTCTGCTTCAGAGCGCCCCTCGCGCCGGGCAGCAGGCTGCTATCCGCAGCCTAGGCAGCCCTGCAGGAACTCTTCTGAAGGCTGGCGGTGGGAGAAGGGCTTTTCTTCCCACCGCCAGCCTTCAGAAGGCTGTTCTGAAGGCTGGCGGTGGGGAGAAAAGTCCTTCTCCCCCCGCCAGCCCTCAGAAGAGGTCCGGGGACAGACTGTCCCCGGACCTGGTCTGAAGGCGGTCTCCCTAGGAACGCATTAATTGATTTTCAATGCATTCCTATGGGAAACCGTGCTTCGCAAGACGAAAAACTCGCAAGAAGAAAAAACTTGCGGAACGAATTAATTTCGTCTTGCGAGGCACCACTGTAGTACATAAGACAGCCATGCAAAATCATATGTGTGGATAATCCTGCTGATATACCATGCCACCCCTGTATCCTAGCACCTATTAAGATAATTAATTCCTAACAACACAGTCCCTGGTCCAATAAGGACACAAAATAAATACAATTTATGATTTGTTGTGTGACTTATACTTAACCTCAGAAATCAGGCATTTACCCTCATGGATTCTATATCTATCGATCATCTATCTATCTATCTATCTATCTATCTATCTATCTATCTATCATCTATCTATCATCTATCTATCTATCTATCTATCTATCTATCTATCTATCATCTATCTATCTATATCTATGTTTAATAAAAAGACCAGAGCTGAGGATAAGTGTAGATTTTAATATGCCTGTATTTCAGACATTCATTAATACTATTTGGCAGACCACAGAATCTTTATACATACCGGTAGTGACACCTTGGTTTTTATTTATTGCTTGTGTGGAAAGCCATCAAGCCTCTCACCATATTCTTTGCCCCTTCATTAGTGATATTGTTGTTGGTATGTGTGTTCTGCCTTTTGGTTTCCTGTATTTTTAACTATCCCCCCCCCCATAAATTCAATATTAAAAAATGGGGGAAATATGCACAAATACTTATTGTACTTTTTAGACAAATTTGCTGATAGACACCAAAGTGAAAGTTTGGGAAAGGATATGATTTATGCAACCTGCGGGAAAATGTAGGACTTTCAGGTTTGATTCACAAATGTAGAACGCTTATTACATTTTGACTCTAAAAATACTTACCAGCTTCTCTGATTTCTCCATCGTGGCTTGTTTCCATTTCTGTCGCAAGATTCTCATGGGGGAAATGTCTGTATCTACTTAGCCTATAAATAGTGGAGTACACTGTGTGCTGCCTAAATAAATAAGAATGAATTTCGTAGGATGATGCAGAAATAGAGAGAGCAGGAATGTTACTGTGCTTAAGGCATCTTCCCCCAATGCAACTTCTAATGAGGGCACCAGATTTGGTGGCTCATAATGGCAAATGTCAGCGTGTACCTGCTGAGCTTTCTACAAGCCAGCAAACCTTGGGTCCAGCTGTTTCAAAGGCTGCCCCAATGATATCACTCCCAGTTGCACCCTTCTTTTTCTTTAAAATTTATCAGTTTGTAGCCACAGTGACATCACAGGTGCAATAAACACTGCAACATGTAGTTTCCAGGGCACCTGAGATCCATATTACCGTATTTTTCGCTCTATAAGACTCACCAGACCACAAGATGCACCTAGTTTTTGGAGGAGGAAAACAAGAAAAAAAAATATTCTGAATCTCAGAAGCCAGAACAGCAAGAGGGATCACTGTGCAGTGAAAGCAGCAATCCCTCTTGCTGTTTTGGCTTCTGGGATAGCTGCACAGCCTGCATTCACTCCATAAGACGCACACACATTTCCCCTTACTTTTTAGGAGGGAAAAAGTGAGTCTTATAGAGCAAAAAATACAGTAAGTATTCAAATGCCCTGGAAAACTGCATTTCCCAGCATCCATGAGATTTGAAATACTTCCACTTTATTGTTCCCAATGCCAGCAGGAGTCAAACCATCACTGACTCCAAGATGCTGCTGCATTCAAATATGCATATACATTCCTTGGACATTGCAATTCTAGGGCACATACTATCCACAAATCCTTCACTGCGGTCCTAATTACACTTTTTGTTAATTACATGATTAACAGTAATCATGGATTTGGAAAAATAAAACGCCAGGCATTATTTAGGGGTGGGGCAATTCTCCACTGGAGGTTTAGACCCTTTCTCCCCAGTCACCTTATCAGTCTCCTCATCCCTATGTAGCATTAAGAAAAAGGCAGCCGTTTGCCCCAATACCTTAAATTCCTTCTATCTTTGGTTTCCGGGGCTGTTCGTTCTAATTCTATTGAGAGCCCTTTTTAGGGACCTAGTCTCATTAATTTAATTCAAAATTTCTGTTGGTCATCTTGAGTGCTGTAGGCTGCACAGGAAATAAATCAAGTGTGTGTCCAATTTCCAAAATAGTTTATTATTATCCAGATGGCTATGGGAAAGAACCCAAGCCACAAAAGAAAAGTTATCACAGAATGCATTCTCTTGGGCCATTAAAGAATCCTACCTTGGGAAAAGAGGATTATTCATACCTGAACACAAATATGGTCATCTGTTGGAAACTAAGAAAGAAGCAGGAAATATCTTTAAAAAGAAAAGTATGAGAATCTGAAATATAAATATTTCTTCATTTAAAAATTAACTTAAAAACTAGTATGATTCATTGAATGAATCAATTTATTTCAGTCACTGACCAGAGTTCACAGCATGATTCATTATTATCAGCATGTGACTAGTAGTTTCATAGGACTATATGAAAGGAGTCTGTAACCGAGCTGGGATTTCAACTCAAGTCTCTTTATCTGGCATTCTCTCTAGTGACCCTCTCAAACTTCAGTGCTACTCTAACCCTGCATTACTTAAATAAGAAAGTCCACTAAACTGAATGCTCCAACAAGCTGCCTTGAAATTTTTGGAGAGTGAGGTATGAATGAATGGGCAAACAAATATACATAATAGCCCTGATCCAGCAAGGAAGATATGCAGCCAGCCTTGCATGTGAGCATTTGATGAGGATGTCAAATTGCATCTTTCATGTTCATCCACACAATGATGCTCTTCTGGACCATGTCATGATGCTTATTCAGAACATGAATACGTTACAACTAATAGCAATTGTTGTGTGGCTCCAATACACTAGTGAACTGAAGGTGGGTTTGACAGTACTTAGGTTCCCTCCTGTGTCGAGAAGAATGACGAAGACAGTAACACTGATGATAAGCTACTGATGAGAGGTTACTTTTTTTTTTGGTCAAATAATATATGAAGCTGCCTATGCTTTCACTGACAAGATTCAACATGCAGCAGTGTGATGTTAACATAGCATAATGGTGCATTTACAATCATAACCTACTAGAAAATTGAGTGCAAATGAATCTAGGCAGGTAGTTTTTAATCAGCGCTGATTTGCAGGTTGATTACAACCCATGTTCCTGTCAGAGTTCTTGTGCTGAGAGGATATTGGATTCCTGGCAATTTTGGAAAGCAGTAGCACAGTTCTGTTTTGTATTTGCTCAAAAGTAAGTCCAGTTATGTTCAACAGAGCTTATGTTCAGTTAAGTAAGTATAGGACTGAAGTCCAGATTAATTATTTCTTAATGCTGAGAAGGGGCTAATAAAGTTGGATGATTTAGGCTGCAATCCTTACCTCACTTAACGAGAAGTAAGCCCCAGTGAATTCAATATAACTTTTTTTTCTGAGTAGGCATGATTATGTTTGTACTGCTGTCCATTAATTTGGGTTTCCTCAATTTATGGTGAGATCCTGGGGATATTGACTTTGCTGGAAGTAAAGTCCATTGAATCCAATAGTACTTATTCTCAAGCGAGTCCTTTTTGGCCCCAAAGACCAGATCTCCGCCGGCCCCCCCTCCCAGCCTATGAGCCAACATAATGAGCCAATTCACTCACCTGTCAAAGTTGGTGCACAAGGGTGTGCTGAGCCATGGCATTTGCTTCTGCAGGGTTCATGTTCCCCACACATCAGCTGGTGTGCAGGGAGTCCAGTCTTGCTTGGCTTGCTTGTAATTGATTCCATAAATTATGCAAATCAAACTGCAGTAGAATGGAAGCACTGCTGCATGTGATGAAGAAAGGGCAGAACAGGAAATGTTCTTATATCCCTCCACAGAAGCCATAGGTTAGCCCAGCCCATCTGCCATATTTGCAGTGCTGAGCACCATGCCTGCCCCACTGCAGTTATTTAGGACAAGGCGCACACCTTCCAAAGATGCATTGAGTTTCTTTTCTAGTTTGGCCCTTTGAGCATCAGAGAAATCTCTGACAAATGGGGCCTATCTGAAGTAGCCCTCGTGGGAGTTGTTTGGGTTTGTTGGGAACTGTTTTATTTTTAGACTCTGGCAATGCACATAATGAACCTATTTAACTATCGAACATCATTTCTGCCCACGGTGGTTTGTTTGTATGCCAGGTCTGCTGAAGCCCCGAGATGGGAGTAGGCTAAGGGATACATGGGGGTGGACAAAGTGCCTTTCCCCACAAAGCTTCACAAATGTGTGAGCAACTCAGAGCTTTTGCCTATTTTTGGCCAGAAACATAATAATGCCTTGTGATGTGAAGCTACAGTAATTGTTTTAATTGATGTTATTTTGCTACTTAGGCTCATTGTTTATTACATGGTCTTTAACCAGGTTGTCCTTGGAAATGGATTTTTAAGCCTAATTAACTCACTTTGCTATCTAATAAGGGTTTTTAACAATATATGGGAGTAAATGTGTTGGTTTTTGTTTTTTTTTTTAAAGAAAAGCTATCTATAGACAAGCAGAGCTGATTGGGAATTTAATACCTGAACAGTGTTTTCACAAATAACACAATTTTGAGGAAATCTTTATTTATTGATTTAAATGCTTTAATTTAATTTTTTAAAGCCTGTTGTACTCCTAAAGGAGCAGGGCACTTAACACCAAAACAGTAATCAAAATATTTAAATAGATTTGTATTTAAAAAGCTGCCCACAAAGATCCACCTGTTCATCCCCAGCCACAACATGTTTGCCTGAATAAAAATGTATTTTGTTTGCAGTACATACATATTTTGCCTTTCTTCCATGGTGGAATTCCGAGCAACACTTGGAGTTCCCAGGTGATCTTCTATCCAGATACTGACCAGACCCAAACCTTCTTAGCTTCAGCAAAGTGTCTGCATAATGAGATGCTTGATCATATGACTTCTGGAATATAAACAAAGTCAGTTCCTTCTGCTAAATTTCTCAATGGAATCATGTACACATTATGGTGTTCCAGGGGTCCCCTAGCTGGCTTGACACCAGGCGGTCACTAGATCAGTTACTCATTTGGTCCCCTGAGTTCAGATTTCCATTTATGGTTCTCACAATAACCTGCTGCCATGATAGAGAGCAGTAGGAATTTCCCTCTATCTTCTTACATTGTGTATATCAGTAGCCAGCACCCACAAGAACTTAAAATTATGGACAATATTACAGTCACCTGCCCGCCATTTGTGGGTCCATTCATTAGTTTCCAGAGACTACTATCTAGGTTTTGTTGTCATTTCCCCAGTTACAAAAACTGCCCAAACCACAAGTAATTTACCTTAAGCCATTTGTGTTGTTGAGGCATATTGTAACATTCAGATATTGTAACCAGAAAATATTATAGGCCCTGCAGATTTTCTTTTAAATATTTTTCACATAAAAGTTAAATAGGAAATGAGCCAAATGGCATCTCTATGTGAATCCACCTTCTACAAGCATTTTGACCTATGGCTGGTCACTCAAATCCATAAGTCAATATTTGTGTATAGGATACAGTGGTGCCTCGCAAGACGAAATTAATCCGTTCCGTGAGGCTCTTCGTATAGCGGTTTTTTCGTCTTGCGAAGCAAGTCCATTGACAGCTTAGCGGATTAGCGCTATTAGCGGTTTAGTGGCTTTTAGCGGATCAGCTGATAAGCGGCTTATCAGCGGATCAGCTGATAAGCGGCTTAGGGCTTAGGAAAAGGGGGGGAAGGGGAAAAACCCCGCAGGAACTCGCAAGACATTTTCGTCTTGCGAAGCAAGCCCATAGGGAAATTCGTTTTGCGAAGCGCCTCCAAAACCGAAAACCCTTTCGTCTAGCGGGTTTTCCGTCTTGCGAGGCGTTCGTCTTGCGGGGCACCACTGTATTAACAATGATTGATGGAGAACTGCCTGTTTATTTTATATTACTTACTGTTTAGGAGCGTAGGCTACAGCCATTCTCCAACACCATGCCAAAGGCTATTGCCATTTTTTTTGCATAGCTTTTATTTTTAATTTAATTTTTCTTGCACTTACTTTGAAATCAGATGACCCAGAACAAAGAACTGGCCAATGGTACTTCTACTCTTACAAAAGCCTACCTGTTCTTTTGCTATTATTTGATAACCTATCACCCACTCCTCCAATATTTCTAAAGGATAAAAATCGCACCTATTTTTAAAACATTGTCCAAGAGACTGATAATTTTCTTGGATTCAACAACAGTGCAGGAATGCCCATGCATTTGTTGGAAGGTAGTTGTGATTGTAGTGATGGTAAAGTTTGTTAATTTTTATTGCTGTTATCATGAGTTGCTTGGAGCTCAACATTGTTCGGAAAGCAGAATGTAAGTCTTACCTAAAAGCAAATAAAAATTAAAAGGGCTATGCAGCCAGAACAGCTGGGAAACGTAGGGCCAAGCTACATCCTACACTGAATGTTCAGCATTTCCCCTTTAACCCATTAAAGCTGTGAGGACGCTGACCCCAGTGGGCAGGGAAGAAAGGCTTATACTTCCCTTCCACAGCCACAACTGGAACAAGAATCTTCCCCATGCACAGCTTTAAGCCTGGATGAAGCTTTATGTAAGGAAGTGCAGTGTAGGGCCAGACAGTGCAGGGCAGGTGCGCCAACTCTTAGGGGTTGAGGCTGTTTCAGGTCCCCAATGTATTTTTGAGGGGACATTTGGCTCCGCCCCAGGCTCCTTCCAGCGGCGTGTGCTCAATATCAGGGTGTTGCATGGTGTTGCATGCCTCTCATGCAGGATATGGTCTTATTCATCTTGCCTTTATTAGTTACTGGATGTTTGTGTCTTTGTGTCCTTATCATAGTTTAATTTTGCATACAGTTTTATTCTCTTGCTTCTTCATTCTTTGTCTTTGATTCTTTGTGTTTGCTTCTCAGGATTTGTATTGCCTGGGTGGATTTTTGCCCCCTTTTGTCCTTGTATAGTCATTTTGGGCCTACAGTGTTGTTTCTCTGCTATTGCTGTGTCGAACCATTTCATTCATTTTAGTTACATTTACATTTTCAGACCTGTCAACCTTGTCACTGGTTCTGCTTTAACCACTAGCTTAAATTTCACACCCTGATTTTCAGACGGACTAGCAACCCCTTGAAAATAGTAAACTGGCTTATAGCAGGTCAGACTATTTATCCACTGATCTCTGATTGGCAGTGGCTCTACAGGCAGAAGTGTTTCCCAATCACCTACTTTCTACTGGAGTTCATTTTAGCTGTAGATGATTGAAATCTTCTGAATGCAAAGCATGTGCTGAGCTCTGGTCTTAATTACATTGTCATAAGGCATGGACAGTCACATTTCATGTATGAGACTTTCACTATTTTATTCTTTTAGACCAGGCATAGACAAACTCAGCCCTCCAGATGTTTTGGGACTACAACTCCCACCACCCCTAGCTAACAGGACCAGTGGTCAGGGATGATGGGAATCGTAGTCTCAAAACATCTGGAGGGCTGAATTTTCCTATGCCTGTTTTAGACAACTTGACACTTCAAGGTAAGTACATCTTCCTTCCTTCCTTCCTTTCAGCAGACTCATCTAATCAAGAGGTAGGCTTTCATTATTTATAAGGTAGTTTGGACCTAGTTTTCATTTATGTTTATGAAAGGGTCACATAAGATCATTTGTCAAGCTGTGCATATCGCTAAAAGCTAAGTATAATAGCTGGGTGTGGGTCCTACTGGGTTGTCTTCTCTACTTATATCCTAAATTTTAAGTGGATTTATCTGAACCTGTTCCTTCAATACAACTGTGTAGTCACAATATATTACTTTTCCCCACTTGAGCAATTTCAGCTGAAACCATGTACTGAAGTAAAGCATCACCATGTCTCTTCTGCACTCTTTGATAATTCTGCCTAGTGGGGCTGGCTTGTAAAATGGAGGACATTCTCAAGTGCTTCTGCCTCTACGGCATGAGCCCACACGCTTCTGTCAAATCAGTTTTGCACTTCGCTTATGCAACTTTTGGCATTGGTTGAGTAGAACACAAGCCTGGAGCTATTTTTTCATTCATCATAGCTCCCTAGCTCCATCTGATATTTTTTAGGTTACTTTCCTAAGAGCAGCTCTGCAGTGTATGCCATTTTCACAATAAAACAAGTGTCCTCAAAACCATAGAAATGAAGTCAATTCCTGCAAGACTTCCACTCAAGCACCAACTTTAAGGACAACTGGCACAAAAAACCCTGGAACCTATTTGTTTAGCAGAAGTTATTCGGTCAGGAAGGGTACTGTGCCTGCGAATTTCATCCAGTTCTGGCCATTTTTTTATTTCCCCCTAATACTTTGTAGGGGTGGGGATGTAGGAGGAGAGAGCTTTGTTCAGACCAAATCTTGCTCCTTTGGTCAGTGCACACCTCTAGTATGTACCTCGTCACGTATAAATGGCAAAACCATACAGTGTCAGTGCCTGCGGGGGAAATCAAGTCATACCATTGATTTCCATGAGAGAGAGAGAGAGATGACCATATGCTGCATCTATTTTAATCAATGCAATGCTTAACTTGGCTATATTATGTCACATTTGTTCTGTAAGAAGTAATTTATACTGATTTGTGCATGATTTTAGCCCACTTCAGGTGCTCAAACTGAGGAAGCACCTGCTCCATCCCAACTTCCATGCATTAAGTTGGAAGGTCTCAAAACTGGGAGTCTGCGTATGCTTGGCTGAATGTGCTAGGAAACCTTCCCACAATTGGGAATGTGTTTAGAATGTTCCTTCAATCATTCCCACTCAACAGAATGAGCAGTGTGCGCATGCCCAGCATATGAGGGGGGGGGGAGCCAAATGCACACTCCTCCTGGCCCCAGCTTGAGCGTTCGTGCTTTCTGTCTGAACATCTGAAGAGGTCTTCCTTTTTATTTCCATATCCCTTCCTGCATTGCAGAGGGTTGAACTAGATAGCCCTTGGGATCCCTTCCAATTCTACAATTCTGCGATTCTACGAATTCAATGACTGATGGAACAGTGTTGCTTCATTGAATTCAGCAGGAATTATTTTTGAGGATACATAGTTAGGATTGCAACCTTACTGCATATAGGCTGCCTCCAGCAATGAACGATATACCCAACATCAACAAACAACGCCAGGGGGGAAAGGAAAAATCAATATGGTACCTGTTGGGACAGCTATTAAGCAGCAGTGAATATGTAAATAATGAACATTGTACAGCAATTTATATTTATGTATAATGTTCAAATGTGTGTTTTTTTTGTAGAGAATGAAGCCAATATCATTGATAACAAGAGTCTGTGCCATAACGGCATCAAATGAACAGATGCAAGGAAATCTGCTTAGTAGTTTGTTTTCAGTTCATTCTTCCAACAAAACTAGCACAGAGCAGCCATCTCCAAACTAGTCCCTCCACAAGTTTTGGATTACAACTCCCATCAACCCCAGTGAGCACAACATTCTAAAATATCTGTAGGGCAGCCTGTTGGGGGAGTCTAGCATAGATATACTAATTTTATTCCCCATGTTTCAAGGGAAATTCCTATTACATGTATTGCTGCTGTATCAAGAAATGATAAATGCCTGATCAGGGTAGTGCAGTTGGGGTGGTGAGTGAGCAAGTTAATAGCCCCTGGCTATTAACTCTCTTTTAATCACTAGAAATTTTCCATTTGCAGTGTGTGAGGAACCTACATGTTGGCATGTGAGGGGGAAGGTTGAATGAGATAGAAAATGAACAGTCTTCTGGTGTTATGGACGTCACACCAGAATTGCTTCTCTTTGACCTTGTTGCTTGGCAGTTCTTGGTTCCATACATCTCTTCAGTGAGTTTCTGAAGTAATGAAAGTATTATCTTTCAGTCAATACAGAAATGTTGTGAAGAACTGTGATAGTTGTGGAAGTTCCAAACAGATCTTTTTTCTTTACTTGTTTACAACAGTTAGCGGCAAAACATGCTTTTGAAGAACATGCAAAATCCAGCAGTCAATAGATACGGAGAAATTTTCCATTGTGATCCCATGTTGAACCCTACTAAAGATTAACCAGTCCCTGTGGCATGAGATGTTATATTGGCACAGATATAAAATCTAATAGCACTACTGAACAGCAGACCTGCCAAATTCGTTTAAACTGAACCATATCTCTCAAAATACAAATATGGGGCCAACCCTTCCTACTCCCCTCCAGGCAATTTGAGCATGCTTGTTTACCTCAGAGTCTCCAGGTAAAATTCTTTACCTTTGTTGTGGAATTTTTTTTTTTAGGATGATAGGTTCATTTTTTAAAAACACACACAACAACTTCACATACTCTCAGAGGGATGAGAAATGTCTTTGAGGTGATATTCAGGCAACATAAATTCCCATCCATGCCTTCAAAAAGGGAAGGGAAAAACATTTCAGAATGCATTTTTTATTTTACGGTGCCTGGTGGTTTAAATTACATGAGAAGTAACTCCTTAACAACTGAATGAACATTGGCTTAGAAGGATACTTGGCAGCCTTTGTAATGAAGCATGAAAAGGAAGCTGAAGAGGTCTCAAGTGACAAGCTAGCTTAGAAGAAAGTTTGTACAGAGGCCTTTACCTTGAATGTCTTCTAAGTGCGAGAACATTAAGTTATGTGCAGTTCACAAAATGCTGCCATATAGGAATACAGTCAGACCATTGTTCCACCTAGCTCAGTACTGTCTACACTGATTGGCAACAGCTCTCCAAGGTTTAAGGCAGGGATCTCTCTCAGTCCTGTCGGGAGATGCCAGGGACTGAACTTGGAACCTCATGCTTTCAAGACCGATACTCTACTACTGAGCTACAGCTCTTCTGACAGTGTGCTTCATTTACTGTCACAAGAAACAAAATTCTGTTAAATTTAATTCTCTTACATCTCCTGCCAGAGGGGGTGTGTGAGGAGAGAATGTTCTTCAGAGGAGAGAGAACCACCCAGCTGTAAGATCAACTTTGTATATTATTTATTCACACACAACCCCCCCCCAAAAAAACCAGCAATATGAGGAATGCTAGATGCAATGATAAAATACAATATGCTTTTAAATATACAAGGAGATGCAGCTTAACAGGCTAGTGTAGAGGAACAACACTTGCAGTTGCCAAATATCGACACAAAATGATTCTAAATGCAGTAACAACATACAATGCATGTTGAAAGACGGAACAAAAAAAGGACTAAACAGCCTGTTACAGATAAACAACCCTTTCAGTTGCCAAATGCATTTCAACCACATGGCCTTCTTCACTGGCACATAGTGAGAGTGAAATTAATTGCTTCAGAGTGGTTTTTGACACCCAAGGATGTAGATATTTTAGGACCCGCCTATTCCAGCGGCAACCCGGAAGTACCGGAAAGGGTTACTTCTGGGTTTTGCTGCTCACACATGTGCAGACGTGCAAAATGACACCACGTGCATACACAGAAGTGGCGAATCGCGACCTGCTCATGTGCAGATGCGGGTTGCGTTCTTTTCAGGTTGCGAACGGGCCTCTGGAACAGATCCCGTTCACAACCAGAACTACCACTGTACAGATAAATCTTGGCATAGACATTGGGTGTGCATCCCTCTCAGCCCTCTGGTGGGGAACTGAGGCATGACAGGATTGGTTGGAAGGAAGGGTCCATCGCAAAACACAAGTTTACGCAGGTGGGCTGACCCAAACACTGGCCCACTGGCCAAGCGCTTCTGGCTCTACGGACAGAGACTTCCCCTCACAACCCCTTTAACGGGGTGCCCTGTAAACGCTGTGGGGGTGGGTTACCACTCTAACCCCCCTGGTCAGAAGATAGACTAAAGGTAGGCCGCAACCACTGCTCACTGCAGAAAAAGGACAAGCGGCCATTATGGTATCTGGTGCAGCAGCTCTCCCTATTGAACTTCGAGGACATTTTATAAATTCTTCTAAGCTTAAATAACATTTTATGGAAGTGTCTGCTTCCTCTAGTTATAAGCATAGCTCTAGGTTTAAGTATGATATACAGCCAGACTTACTGCATGTGCAAACAACATACCTTTGGGTTATTTACTGCCCAGTCAATTTATTCAGTTAATCTTTACTGCACGCAAAAATGAGCTGCAGAGTTTCAGGTTCACATGAGTATTTGTCTACCGACAGCTGCCCTTTTGAAAAACCAGGACCATATTTTTTTTTTGGTAATGAAATGTTTATAGTCTTTCACTCAACTTTCTCTTAAATCTTCCAGTCTATTAATTTCTTCTGGAGCTGTAAGCATTACTGAAACACAGTATTGTGGTTTTAGGAGAAACACTGTAGTGGTTCTTTGGCTTAAGAAAAATATAGTTATGCCATTTTTTATTTTTTACTTTACAGATTTTGTTCATATTATTTGACACTGGGCAACAATTTTTTACTTTTTGAATGTTGTCTAGATTTCTACAACTGATTTAGGGTATTTTTGCACTGCTGAATCAGGAAATGGCATCCGTTTCTCTCCATCAGGTCAGGTTTTTGTGTTATGTTGATTTGAAAAAAAATCAGATCTTGTGACAAAATCGATTACATTTTTGTGGCATTATCAGCTGATTTTTGTTGACACATATCATCCTAAATATGTTTTTAAGAGAAAAAAATGTTTTTCCAACAACATATATTGATTACCTGATAGAAACATCAATTACTGTAAACTGAATGGTGGGCATTGATAAAGGTAAGTACACGTAAATTGCATGTTGCTTCACCATTTTTCAAACTTCAGGGCTTGAACTTCCGTTTCTTGGAACTCCTGGAATGCTCAGCGGCAGGGAGGTCTCTCTTCAGAGTCCAACAGTAGTCAGCCATCATGACTGCGTCCCAGCGACCCTGATACCTGGTCTCCATCTCTTTCATGTCCTGATGGAATCTCTCCCCCTGCTCGTCACTCACTGAACCCAGGTTCTCAGGAAACTGGTCCATATGTGAAAATAGGTAGTGCATCTTGACACTCATGTTGCAGCCCAGGTTTCTGAAAGCAGTCAGTATGTTGTTGACAAGTTCTGCATAGTTTCTGGCCTTATTGTTGCCCAGAAAGTTCTTCACTACCAGAACAAATGCCTTCCACACTTCCAGTTCCACTTCGTTCATTGAGTTTCCGAACTCTGGATCTCTGATGAGCTGACAGATCTGAGGACCGTCAAAGATGCCAGCTTTCAGCTTCTCCATGGTCAATCCTGGAAAAGCCTGGCACAAGTAAGTGAAGCAGTCACCATCCTTATCCAGAGCCTTGGTGAACTGCTTGATTAAGCCGAGCTTGATGTGTAGTGGTGGGAAGAGTATTCTGTCTCTGTCCACCAGAGGGTCGTTTATGACGTTCCTTTTTCTGCAAGGCACCAATTCCTCCCGCACAGGCCAGTCCTTCTTTGTGTAATGCTGAGTACGGTCCCTACTATCCCACATGCACAGAAAAAATGGGTACTTGGTGAAGCCAGACTGTTGTCCCAACAAAAAGTTCACCATCTTCAGGTCAACACAAATAAACCACTTATGCTGATCATAACCAATTTTCTCCAGCACATACTTCACTGCTTCATAGTTCTCCTTCAGTGTACTTGAGTGAGCCAGGAGTATAGAGGCAAACTGGTTGCCGTTGTGTAGCAGAACACATTTCAGTGATCGCTTGCTGCTGTCAATGAACAGTCTCCAATCTTTGGGTTTGTACTGTGGCACTCCAAGCTTGAGCAGAAGCTGCGCAATATCTGCACAGTACACCAAGTCCTTCTCTTCCGAGAAAAAACGGAGGTACTCTTGATGCCTGTTGTGGAAGAAGCTGATGCGAGCACTGTCAGAGAGGAGTTTTTTTTCCTTCAAACTGTATGCCAACAGTTCCGCAGAGTCCTTTGACAAGCTGAGGTCGTGAACTAGATCATTCAACTCCTTTTGGGAAAATGGATGTGGAGCATTATCTTCAAGAACCACTTTTTCTTCTTCTTCATGTCCTTCAACACTGGAGGCATCTTCGCCACTAATGTCAGGAAGTTCTCCGAAGATAGGCACTGGAATTTCATCACAATGAGCTACAGGACGACGTGCTGATTGAAGATCAGGATACTTGAGGCTGCTCTGGTTCTTTCTGTTGATCCCAGTCACATCAACAGCACAGAAGTAGCAGTCAGTGACATGGTTTGTCGGCTCCCTCCAAACCATGGGAATTCCAAAGTTCAGACTCCAAGCTTTATCCTGGTCACCAAGTTTAATACCAAAATAACTTTATGCTTTGCCGCACCAATTTATGGAAGATTTCGAGGTTTTATGACTTCAAACTGATCCCTTTTTGACATAATCACCCAGAACTATTAGACCTGAATACTTCTTGTCATTAAAATAATAATTTCCAATCAAAACAATTATTCGACATGGCATTTTACCCCCACCAACTTCTTCTAAAATGCTCCACACAAGAGTACATGTGAACAAAAACGTTAAAAAATGACATGTGGCCATAGCTCAAAAACTTGACCTGATTGAGCAAAACCAATGTGATTTTTGGATTCAGCACATCAGATTCGTCCTAAATCAACTGAAAAAACGCAGACAACAAATTTGTTGTTGACCAGTGTTATGCTTCTTCATTGCCCATGCTGGCCCTATTAATATAAGAGATGGTTTTCCCCCAAATTAGGCGCACATAAACGTTTCCCCCTCTGATTTCCAAGAAGCAGCCTTTCTTAGTTTGATGGGTAGCTCAGTTGGTAAGGTATGAGACCCTTAGGGTCATGGGTTCGAGCCCCATGTTGGGCAAAAGATTCCTGCCTTGCAGAGCACTGGACTAATTGACTCTCGTGGTCCCTTCCAGCTCTACAGCTCTATGTTTCTACATTGATTATCAAAATTACCAAGTCACATTTACAATTACCAGGTGACCAGAGAGCAGTGGTAGGGAGCATTTGTCTTGCTTAAACAAAAGCTTTTCTTCTTCTTCTTCTTCTTCTTCTTCTTCTTCTTCTTCTTCTCCTCCTCCTCCTCCTCCTCCTCCTCCTCCTCCTCCTCCTCCTGCTTTTGGTTTTTACACATATTTTCCAGCATATCATCCTTTTAAATATCATTTCAAAATCTTTGGCTATCACAGCCTAAGACTTCCTTCAACCTCAACTGATGGTTTTCTAAAACCCTTTCTAATTATGCATTTTGTTACTACAGTTAGTGCTATAAATTCAAATCTTAATACCCATTCTTAATTCTTTTCACAATAATTTCTATATTACTCCTTACAAAACTTCCTTTAACCCTACAAGTGATGTCAATTGGTTACAGTTGCTTGAAAGCTTCTTCCATTCCTTTAGGAAAGTCTGGTCCTGCTGGTTCTGAATTTTCCCTGTTAATCTCGCCATCTCAGCATAGTTCATCAATTTCTCTTGCTACTCTTCCTTAGTTAGCATTTCTTCTTGCTTCCATCTTTGGGCTAACAATATCCTTGCTTCAGTTATCGCACATATTATTATTATTAATTAAATTTGTATACCACCCTCAGGGCTGTTCACAGGATAAGATCACAATATAAAAACAAACCTTTCACGTGGGTGGCACCGCCAAGGAATTTAGATATAGACTGTACATTTGTTTTAAATATTGAACATTCACCTTTGTGCCAAAGAAGCCCCAAACCCCTAAAAAGTGTGAAATTTTTTATTCAGATACAGCTAAGAAAAAGAGAATACCAAGGAATAAAAATGTGTCCAAAAGGCTACAACATAGTATCACCATTTTCAATTTTAAATACCCAAGAAATCTGAAAATTTTTATCCGCACTTCGGATTGTGTCATAGTTGAAGTTTAGATTGTGCTGTGTGATCTGTGGTTTCCTGATACCACATGTGGACAGTATTGTTTAGTGGCTGGGAACTTACAGGCACATGCAAGGCTGAACACCTTAACCCTAGTCAGTGCTTTTTTTCTGGGGGTACGCAGGGGTATGGATACCCCCTAAACATTTTTTTTATTTAACAAAGCACTGAACCTAGTGAGCTGAGAGCATTTTCATGAAGACAGATGAATTTGAAGTAGGTACTGACATTTGAAAGTTATTGTACTGTATCTTAATGAAACAGTATAGCATGTAGCAGACTTTTTAATTTATCAATACATTTCCACCCCACCTTTCCTCCATGATGTAACACAGCATCTATAAGAGTTTTTGATGGATCTCTCATCCAGCAATATTGAAAGCAACCCGATGTCCAGAAACAATTACAGTATAGAAAACTTTATGGAATAATGCAAAACATCAAAACTATCAAACTAAAGTCTCTGAAAGTCCTTGAATAAGTCACTGTACCAGACATTACCCGGCGGAAATCAAGCTTGTAAAGCTTTGTATCATCTGCAAATGTCCAATTCTGATATCCAACTCTGAACTCTGCTGAACAGTGTTTCCAGATAGCAACTACTGTTTTGTTCAGTTCTTCATCAACCAATTTATTTAATCTATAAAGAAAATGGGCAGGATGCACATCTGCCACATTTTTTGCAACACAGGGGTTTGTTTGTTTACTCATTGTTGATCTCTCATCCTGACATGGACCACACCCAGGCCTGCTTAGCTTGAACAAGATTGTTCCATCATGTGCCTTCTGAGCATGCCCTTTGCAAAAAAGCTAGATGATCAACTTTTTTGACCTTTGAAGCTCACAAGGGAATTGGGCCATCCCAAAATTTTCTTAATTCAACCCACATAAAGCTGCTTGGTAGTTAAAAGAAATTTATGGCTTATAACTTGATACATTAGTTCAGAATAATGCCAGTTGATTGGAATGATGGCATTTTCTAACAATTAACATTTAAACGGCATCCTGTAATATTTTGAGATATGTCAAAATATGATGAAGATGCCATAGCATTTGAATGCGATTGAGAATTTGGGCAGCTATTTTCTGCACCATTGAGTCCATGAGCAAATTTATGTAGTGCATATGCATTAACTGGGGATTCGTCAGCTGCCACTGGAAACTTGTAAAAGTATGTTAGGCGTGTTATTATTCAAGCTATGGGCTTGCAATGTTGCAATGGATTTTTAGCAGAGCTTTCCACAATTAAAAGGAAAAAGAAAAAGAAAAACCTATATTCAAACTCTTTCCACGGATAATTGATTATAATAAGTAAATGGATATGCATTTAAAAAGTCCCTGGATTTCATTGGCATCAATAATATGTAAATGCCTGGCACCAACAGAAGCTTCCCTTCTGGGGTTAATGCGAGCTTTGGTGGATAAGAGATTATTTTTATTTGGACTGTGATGAGGAAAAGGTAGTTCTTTCAATGCATGGAGAGATTTATGTCACACCTACCCATAGCAAACAAGTAACAGATTGAGTCAATCCAGCCTTGAGAATAGATGTGGTCCTTGCGGCAGGGTGGTGGGTGGGGGAAGTCTACCAACCATCCTCATCTCAGGGAGAAGCTGCCATTTAGATAAGGCAGAATGGAACAGTGCACATTATTTATCTTTCCCTCTCTATCCCCTTCCAAAACTGTACTATACTCCTTCTCCCTCAGTTACACTGAACTTACAGAAGCAGCATGACTGGGGACCTTTTGCCTCAGTGGACGTAAAGAAGTCCCTGCAGCAAACAAATCCGATTTGTTACAGGCCGTCCACAATAAGAATTTTAATGATACACTGCAATAGTCCTCTGGGATACATGAAGACAAAAGAGAATGAAAAGAGCAGCTCCAGGAAAGTAGAACAAATTGCAGAAGAGTGTAAGGCAGTGTGCCCTGTGGTGAGAGAAGGAAGGCATCCATGGGCTCTGGAGTTAGATATCTTTGGTTAAAGATGTGATCCCACCATTTTATTTATTTATTTGACATTTCTATACCATTTAATTGTTTTCATTTCTAAACAGTGTACATAAAAGCAACTCCCAGAACATGGGGCACAAAAACAATGGCACATAACACCAAGGGCTACATTAACGTGCCAGCTGGAATAAGAAAGTCTTTTTAGTTTTGCACTTTCCATTTATGAATATGAGAGCCTAACATAGATACCCAAATTAGAAAGTCAGAACGCTGTGTTCCAGAGCACCACCTTTCCACAATGATCCTGAGCAATGAACTGAGTGCCAAATGTTGTTAGTTGACTTCAACGTAAGATGCTGTCCCTTCATTTTATCAGGGCCAAACTTCACAAAACAGTTCTGCCCTTGAATGTTGGCTCTCCCTCAAAAAATGCTCCTGCTCCATCTCCAGATTGAATAAGAACTCTAGCATGGTCATTGACCACAGCAGAGAAACTGAACTACTGTATAAGCTCAGATTAAGTAAAGGCCAAATATATTTTTTTTGTTTTTTGTTTTACTATTTTCCAAAACTTTATTTTTCATGTGAATTCTGGACACAATGACCCCATTATTATCCCAGCATGATTCACTATGTGGGTAGGCAAACTAAGGCCCAGGGGCTGGATCTGGCCCAATCGCCTTCTAAATCCGGCCCTTGGACGGTCCGGGAATCACCGTGTTTTTACATGAGTAGAATGTGCTTTTATTTGAAATGCATCTCTGGGTTATTTGTGGGGCATAGGAATTCATTCTTTTTCTTTTCTTTTCAAATATAGTCTGGCCCCCCATAAGGTCTGAGGGACAGTGGACCAGACCCCTGCTGAAAAAGTTTGCTGACCCCCCATCCACTAGCACGTGGAAGTCATAATTGTCTCCCAGTACCACACAAACTCCCTGGAAAAGACCCTGATGTTCGGAAAGATGGCGGGCACAAGGAGAAGGGGATGACAGAGGACGAGATGGTTAGACAGTGTTCTCGAAGCTACAAACATGAGTCTGACCAAACTGCGGGAGGCAGTGGAAGACAGGAGTGCCTGGCGTGTTCTGGTCCATGGGGTCACGAAGAGTCAGACACGACTAAACAACTAAACAACAACCACACAAACAATTTGGATGGTAAATTTGTTTCCCCAAAAGATCCCCGAATACACAGGTAAATTGGGTTGGTTGACTGTGGAATGAGATTTTTTTTTACCTGTTACAGTATTAGAAACAATGAGGTCTTCATATCTCCTAAGGCAGCCCACCCTCTGCCCACAAGATGTTGCCAGACTACAACTCCCATTATTCCATACTGGCTGGGGATGATGGTAGCTGGAATCCAACAATATCTGGAAAGCACCACATTGGCTGCCCATCCTAAAGACAACAGCAGACTTTGGAAGGCCTGAAACAAATATACAAAAAATTCAGGGTAGTCACACATGCAAAAAAGGGGAAAGCTGTGTTTTGTGGGATTTTCAACTACCCAAGTCTATACAGTGGTACATCGGGTTAAGAACTTAATTCATTCTGGAGGTCCGTTCATAACCTGAAACTGTTCTTAACCTGAGACACCACTTTAGCTAATGGGGCCTCCTGCTGCCGTCGCGCCATCGCTGCATGATTTCTGTTCTCATCCTGAAGCAAATTTCTTAACCCAAGGTACTATTTCTGGGTTAGCAGTCTGTAACCTGAAGCGTCTGTAACCTGAAGTGTCTATAACCCGAGGTACCACTGTACTTCTTTGTTAGAGGTCTTTGTGCACCACCACAGAAACAAAGTCTGAAATTCCCATCTTATCCTGATATGAAATACATGTATAAATATGAACCCCTCTCAACCAATCACTTGCATGTTGATGAACTAATGCAAAGGGCAGGTTTCATAGCTGGTAGATCTGTGTTCCAATACCTGCAAGGTGTTCAAAGAGGTGCAAGGGACCCATAATTTTTAAAAAACTATTCTCTGTAGTCTTTATCATTATCCATTCCCCCTTTCTTTGCAGGCATAGATTGTTAAGTTATGAAGGGCTAATGCTACACAAAAATAAACATTTCAAAATGTCACGGTATGTTTTCGTGATGGTGTTATTGAGCAATAGAAAGAGAATTCCCCACCCATCCAGTGCAATAAGAATGAGTGCCAGACAAACATTTTCAGCTCTCTCATTTAGGTAGGTACAGTATGCCAGAACTACCTGGTGTTCTGTTTTGCAGGTTCAGAAAGGTTTCATCATAATACGCCATATCTTGATTTTGTGGAAATGTTTGCTTTCCAAGTTGTTCTTAGTCATTATCATCCCTTTCTTGGCGTTGTGAAACTGTTTGATTTCCAGATTGACTAAAGCAGATGGCAGTGCAATCCTACAAACTGTGTAGTTGTGGTTATGGAAACATTTGCACTTCTGAAAATTCTGGATGTCATCTTTCAGACCCTTCAGATTAAGGAGACTGTCATTATGTATTGATGCTTTGCTGAGTAGCACCCATGATTGAAATCCACCCCCTGTAACCACGGCATCCTTCTTGTTAGATTGATTAAGCTTTACACAGCTGGGAAGGATTACTCTCTTAATATACATAAGTAAACATTGTCTTCATCATTATGGAAAGGTTAACATTGGCACGGCTTATTTGCTCTTGCAAATTTAAAGCTGTCCGCAGCACCAGTTACCTACTTAACAGATGTCGTCCACTGTTAGCCAGAATCAAAAAGGTTTGGCTCCTGTTTTTGCCAAGTACTATCACCAAGAGCATGTGTTCACAGCAAATCAAAACATAAAATTCCCACCAAGGATCGAGGGTGCAGGAGACATAAAGGTAAAGGTAAAGGAACCGCTGGCCATTAGGTCCAGTCGCGGACGACTCTGGAGTTGTGTGCTCATCTCACTCTATAGGCTGAGGGAGCCGGCGTTTGTCCGCAGACAGCTTCCGGGTCATGTGGCCAGCATGACTAAGCCACTTCTGGCGGACTAGAGCAGTGCATGGAAATGCTGTTTACCTTCTCGCCAAGGTGGTACCTGTTTATTTACTTGCACTTTGATGTGCTTTCGATCTGCTAGGTGGGCAGGAGCAGGGACCGAACAACGGGAGCTCACCCCAACGCAGGGATTCGAACCACCGACCTTCTGATCAGCAAGGCCTAGGCTCTGTGGTTTAGACCACAGTGCCACCCATGGCAGGAGGTACTTTAAAAACACTTTACCACTACGAGGTACTTTAAAAACAAATGTATATTTCAACAGAAGTAAATTCCATCTGCCATTTATGTGTAATGCAGGCATAGCAAAAATTTATTAGTATATAAATGTGTTTGCCAAGAAACCAACATATAGGCAACCTGGCATAAACTAGAAAATAATCACCTATAAAACCAATATATGATAAGTTGAAAGACATAACCAGACTATCCATAGAACATCAGTTATTGAGCCATATAGAAATATGGCAGATGAAAGAGAAAACATTCCTCATTTGATTCCCCCCCTTCCCTTTTGCAAGGCATTTTTTAAAATAAAAAAGATGAGTAAGTAGTTAGAACCCAGATGGGAGCAACCTGAAAACTACTTTAACATCCTAAAGTGCCTTAACAGATTCATTAATATGCATTATCAATTAAATAAATGTTCTTATATGCAAAGTAATATTTAAAACACTTGCTACTGTGCACAATGAAATAAGTGCAGTCCAAAATAGTCAGCAGTTTATGTTAATGAAGCCCCATAGGACAGTTGGGAATGATAAACAACTGAATCAGCAACCGTTCAGAACATCCCACCATGCAGACTGCAGATTCAAGTCCCCAACTCTGGCTTTTCCAGGATTGCTGGTTCAGAAGGAATGGGAAGACTATAAAGAATCAATGCAGATGAAGAACTTTATAGAGAAATGTAACTTATTTTGGGGTGCGGTAAGTTACCAAAGGGGAAGAAGGAGAAGGGCACAAGGAGAAGGGGATGACAGAGGATGAGATCATAGAATCATAGAGTTGGAAGAGACCACAAGTGCCATCGAGTCCAACCCCCTGCCAAGCAGGAAACACCATCAGAGCACTCCTGACATATGGTTGTCAAGCCTCTGCTTAAAGACCTCCAAAGAAGGAGACTCCACCACACTCCTTGGCAGCAAATTCCACTGTCGAACAGCTCTTACTGTCAGGAAGTTCTTCCTAATGTTTAGGTGGAATCTTCTTTCTTGTAGTTTGGAACCATTGCTCCGTGTCCGCTTCTCTGGAGCAGCAGAAAACAACCTTTCTCCCTCCTCTATGTGACATCCTTTTATATATTTGAACATGGCTATCATATCACCCCTTAACCTCCTCTTCTCCAGGCTAAACATGCCCAGCTCCCTTAGCCGTTCCTCATAAGGCATTGTTTCCAGGCCTTTGACCATTTTGGTTGCCCTCCTCTGGACACGTTCCAGTTTGTCAGTGTCCTTCTTGAACTGTGGTGCCCAGAACTGGACACAGTACTCCAGGTGAGGTCTGACCAGAGCAGAATACAGTGGCACTATTACTTCCCTTGATCTAGATGCTATACTCCTATTGATGCAGCCCAGAATTGTATTGGCTTTTTTAGCTGCCGCGTCACACTGTTGGCTCATGTCAAGTTTGTGGTCAACCAAGACTCCTAGATCCTTTTCACATGTACTGCTCTCAAGCCAGGTGTCACCCATCTTGTATTTGTGCCTCTCATTTTTTTTGCCCAAGTGCAATACTTTACTTCACATTTCTCCCTGTTAAAATTCATCTTGTTTGTTTTGGCCCAGTTCTCTAATCTGTCAAGGTCGTTTTGAAGTGTGATCCTGTCCTCTGGATAGTGTTCTCAAAGCTACCAACATGAGTTTGACCAAGCTGCAGGAGGCAGTGGTAGACAGGAGTGCCTGGTGTGCTCTGGTCCATGGGGTCACGAAGAGTCGGACACGACTAAACGACTAAACAACAACAAGTTACCAAATTTGAATATGCAGACAAGAATTTAGATTAGTATTGTCCTTGTTAAAATTTTGTGCTGCAGCCTATTAAAAAGGGGAAAGAAACTGTTCCTAGTGAGCAAAGGACCATTATCACTTCAGTACATCACTTTTGCAAGACAACTTTGTATCCAGTGCATGAGTACCTCTTTGACCTGCTTGTGCTAGAATGGGTGAAATGCAGCTTTGCATGACCCCATCCATGCTTGGCTCTTTAACTGACACTTAATGGAATGGCACTCCATCAGAGCCTTCCTAATGGCATCCACAACATCATTTAACACATAGCAATTGTGTGGCCTTTGATCCAGAGCTGTGAAGAGTTGCTGACCCAGAATGGATTCATGCAAAACTTCTACATAAGTGGGTGAGTGGCCTCTTTAGAGATGTCAGACTGAAGATGTTGCTCCTCATTATCACCTTCTCCTTTTTTGTGAATTCGTAATAAGAAGGCTGAGCTAAACTGTGTCCTCACCAGCAACTCATTCTGAACAGCATCTCATGTTATAAGGAACAAGAGATTATGATGATTTGATGATGGACCAGCAATGTTGGCTCTGTCCTCTGGTCTGCTTCCAAGCTGACAAAGAGCTCCCTATTCCCTTCTGGCAGAACAATAACCTAAAGTTTTTCAGAGTCCTCCCCTTCTAATTGTTTGAAGTAGGGTGCTAAAAGACAGTGAGGGAATACTCTACTTGACCAAGCCCCACCTGCAGTATACATTTAAAGCAGTATCATACCACTTTAAACAATCATGGCTTCCCCCAAAGAATCATGGGAGCTGTATTTTGCTAAGGGTCCTGAGAGCTTTTAGGAAACTCCTGAACTCTTCACAGAGTTACAATTCTCAGAGTGGTTGAATGGCCAATCCCTCTTCCCAGGGATATTTTCATGGGTAAAAATTCCTTTTCTACCCCGTAAACCAGCAGGCTATTGAAAGTCTCAAGGGAAGCCTCTAAAACTGGGAGGAAAAAGGCCAGGTGGGATGATGGACAACCCTTGTCCTGTCACCCTACCCCTCCTCAAGATCCCGTCAGCCCCCTCAGGATCCAGGGCACCACAAGATCTCACAGGTAGATCTTGCTTCCTCCAATCATCTGTGGTGGTCGTCCCACAAGTCAGCTGACAGCTTCAACTACTCCTGCTGGTCTATAAGTTGCTGCAAACGAGATGGCCCCTAGAGGAGGAATGCTGCATAAGTCCTCCCCAGCAGATTCCGATTTCTGGGCAGAACAAGATAGAGGGAGGCACTCCTTCAGGTTACACACTACAAGTCTTCAGAACAGCCACCACAAATTTGTGAATGCCATAGAAAACCAACACGCCTTACAAAACGGGTGCCAGTGTGGTGTAGTATTTTCACCAGTTGCTATAACAATTCTGCAGTTCTGAATTCAAAACGATTGGACTCAACGGCGTTCTTTTCACTTATTACAATAGACTTTGGATTAAATCCCCAGAGCCTTCAAAGCCACTAATCGTGTTTCCTTTAAAATGAAAGCTGTTCTGTTTCCCAGGGGACTTTTAGATGCTAATTGCACTATTTTTAGATTCTTCTGTTGTACAACACACTGGCATATTCAAATGTCATTTGCCCATTCCAAATGCCCCTTTATTTATTTCAAAAATGACTGAATTCAAAGTCCTATTTTTTCCAGATTTTCTCCCCCTTTTATATCATCTCATTCTTTGCTCCTCAACATTTTCTCCCCTTAGAATCCATGGCACTTCCCTTTCCTAATATTCTTTCATTCCTTTCATCTCCTTTTCATTGTGGTGTCTGTTATCCTCTCACAACATTACTCCATTTCTCTTTTGCTTCTGTGTTCTCTTGACTGATCAGATTCATTTGCAGGCTTTCAGTCACCACGTTTGATGATTTACCAAACCTATATTTCTCAGCTTGCATTTTTCCTTTCTGAGCAATTCTGTACCTCTCTCTGACATTTTCTCTTCAACACTGTGTTATTTGAGTCCAAAGGACTTGACCTTGTATGGTGGGGGTAGCTAACCTTTTTCTGCCTGAGGGCCACATTCAAGGTTAGCCAGCTCTTTGAGGGCCACATCATGCCAGTGGTGGTGATGGCCAAAGTTGATGTACATGTGCAGCATACTCGCCACACATGAAGACTACAAACATACAGCACACCCCCTCACCACATGGGCAGGCACACAGCTATCCTTCTCCCCGTTCTCTCTTTCTCTCTCACACAGCACACATCCCCCTCTAACACACATACAGGAGGAGAACACACATGTGCCCATCATCACACTTACCTGAAAGAAGAGGTTTAAATCTCCTATCCCAGAACTGTGATAGGAAGAAATAAGGGCTCTAGCAGGCCATTTCATAGAATTATAGAATCATAGAATTGTAGAGCTGGAAGGAACCCCACGGCTTATCTACTCCAACCCCCTGCAATGCAGAAGCCATCGTACCTCTGCTTGAAAACCTCTAAGGAAGTAGAGTCCACCACCTCCCGAGTGACTAGTGGGGTGCCACAGGGTTCTGTCTTGGGCCCGGTCTTATTCAACATCTTTATCAACGACTTGGATGATGGACTCAAGGGCATCCTGATCAAATTTGAAGATGACACCAAACTGGGAGGGGTGGCTAACACCCCAGAGGACAGGATCACACTTCAAAACGACCTTGACAGATTAGAGAACTGGGCCAAAACAAACAAGATGAATTTTAATAGGGAGAAATGTAAAGTATTGCACTTGGGCAAAAAAAATGAGAGGCACAAATACAAGATGCGTGACACCTGGCTTGAGAGCAGTACATGTGAAAAGGATCTAGGAGTCTTGGTTGACCACAAACTTGACATGAGCCAACAGTGTGACGCGGCAGCTAAAAAAGCCAATGCAATTCTGGGCTGCATCAATAGGAGTATAGCATCTAGATCAAGGGAAGTAATAGTGCCACTGTATTCTGCTCTGGTCAGACCTCACCTGGAGTACTGTGTCCAGTTCTGGGCACCATAGTTCAAGAAGGACACTGACAAACTGGAACGTGTTCAGAGGAGGGCAACCAAAATGGTCAAAGGCCTGGAAACGATGCCTTATGAAGAACGGCTAAGGGAGCTGGGCATGTTTAGCCTGGAGAAGAGGAGGTTAAGGGGTGATATGATAGCCATGTTCAAATATATAAAAGGATGTCACATAGAGGAAGGAGAAAGGTTGTTTTCTGCTGCTCCAGAGAAGCGGACACGGAGCAATGGTTCCAAACTACAAGAAAGAAGATTCCACCTAAACATTAGGAAGAACTTCCTGACAGTAAGAGCTGTTCGACAGTGGAATTTGCTGCCAAGGAGTGTGGTGGAGTCTCCTTCTTTGGAGGTCTTTAAGCAGAGGCTTGACAACCATATGTCAGGAGTGCTCTGATGGTGTTTCCTGCTTGGCAGGGGGTTGGACTTGATGGCCCTTGTGGTCTCTTCCAACGCTATGATTCTATGATTCTATGATTCTACCACTGTTGAATAACTCTTACTGTCAGAAAGATCTTCTTGAGGTTTAGTCAGAATCTCCTTCCTTGTAACTTGAATCCATTGGTTCAAATCCTAGCCTCTTTAGCAGGAGAAAATAAGCTTTCTCCACCTTCCATGTGGAAGTCCTTTAGATATTAGAATATGGCTATCATATCTCCTCTCAGGCTCCTCTTATCCAGGCTAAACATACCCAACTCCCTCAACCATTCCTCATAAGGCTTGGTTTCCAGGCCCTTTATAATCCTGGTTGCCCTTCTCTGCTCTTGTTCCATCTTGTCTATATCCTTCTTAAATTGTGATGCCCAGAACTGGACACAGGACTCCAGGTGTGGTCAGGCTTAGCAGGCCTGCTCCAGCCTATAGGCCGTGGATTGGCTGCCTCTGTTGTAGGGGAACCTGGGGGTGGGGGCAGCGATTGCTAGAGGAGACAGTGGGCAGGTTGCTAGGCTGGCGAAGAACCATCGCTAAAGAGAGCTAGTAACCACAGAGCAATTCCTCAATGGAATAGGGGCTTTTGTAAAGGCAGACTTAAGAGCTTTTGATTAGAAAAATAAAATAAGTTCCGGATGAAGGGAGAAACAAGCTAATACTGGGATTTATTAATATGTGCACTGGGCTGGTCTTGCATTAGCAGCACAATGGATTAGAGTGCCTTTGCTGTCATCTAAATGCTATTATGAATATTTTAATTACTGAATGACTGATACACTGCTATTGGTGTGTGTGTACTTTACAGCATATAACAGGACAGCTTCTTGCCTTGAGAAGCTTACTATCTAAAATTTGACATTTACTTACTTGTTTGTTTCTAGAAGTATTTCTGCACTGCCATATCATAACAGCCAAACAGGTTTATGGGGGGGGGGGGTTGTTGTATTTTTTTGTAATGTTTTGGAACATCAAGATCAATGATAATGCCCAACCTTATGCTGCTTTTAACTTGCTGTAACAGTATTTCTTTATGCTTTTTATCTTTGGCACATTTTGTTTAATAATTAAAATAAAATAGGGTGGTGTACAATGTTAAAACATAAAACACCATTCAAAAAATAAAAGTACGGATAACTATCAAAGTGACAAATCAAAATCAAAATTAAAACAACTACAAAGACCTGCCAGCATGAAAATGTATTCAAGAGATGCATGAAAGTCAAAAATGAGAATGGCTGATGAATCCCTGTGGGAAGAATACTCCACAGTACGGGAGCAGAGACACTAAAATGCCCAACTTTTGGTTGAGGCCAGTTGGGTCTCTGTGACATGGAAGACATCTCACCACTCCTCTGAGTGACCTTGGTGAGTGAGTTGGGACATAAGGACTGAAATATAGGCAAAAAACAAAGAAAGGGGAGATGAGGTGGTAGGAATAAAAAGGGAAGCAACACACAATTATTTCATTTATGCATGCTTAGCCTTACCTTGTTTGTCAATAAGAACTTCATTAGTTAAAGTAGTTTTCATGCCATGGAGAAGGCATGAGAGAGAGAAGGCATCACACATTACACATTCCCTATGTGCTTCTCATATAGGCTGCCAATGCTATCAACAAAGGAGGGGGGTTAATCACTCGTGCCACTCTTCATACAATGTAATATATTCCTCTGTGAGGAAGATTTAGCAGACAAGGCAATCCTAATTTTCAATATTCTGGAGTGGGGGGGGGGACCCTTTAGCTTGATTGTTCTTTCTTGTTCACTTCTAGAAGCCATGAAAGGCCGGCTGGCTGCTGGCAATGGCCCTTTTCAAGGTTTTAATTTGAGGAAACGCTGTCAATGAAAAAGCTGAAGAACACAATGCTACACAGATTTCAAAAATCTTCAGTTTTCGATAAATGTTCTGAGAGCATATATTCATGCTGACATTAGCGATCAAAAGATGACTGAAATGTGTAGGTGTAATAGAGGAAAAACTTCATTTCCCCCTGACTTTTTTTATTTAATAGCTGATTTATAATCCCCATTTTTGTGTGAGCCAGCAAAATTACATTAGGTGGCTTTTCCATCAATGTTGGCGTTTTGTTTGAAAATGGAATAAAATGGTTATGAGAGTAGATTTACCTCTCAGCTTCCATTCTATGACAGGACAAGAACATATTGTCCTGGTTTAAATTTTGTGCTGCTGCCTACTGAAAAAGAAAGGCAGTCCGTTTTCATTTAATTTTTTAAAAAATTCATATTGGAAATAACCTTAGAATCTAAAAAAGAAAATATAACAAATACAAATAAGAAGGAAAGAGCATAATGCAATATAATCCGTAGGGGGAACAATAGGTACTTGTCAAAGATTAAAAGCATTTTCTTTTTTGCTTGTTTGCAGGCATTCAAGAAGAGTCTGGCAAAAACAACAGCTTACAATTAGGCTGCATTGAAGTTCAATAGCTCAAGGATCCTTAAAGTTTCCAAAGACTAGCATATCTTGCTGGAGCTATCTGAGTATTATTTATATGTTTTACATAAATAGGTAGAAACTTTATTTGCATTAGGCACTAGTCAAATTTAAATTTTATATGTAAAATATCTATCATCTATCTATCTATCTATCTATCTATCTATCTATCTATCTATCTATCATCTATCATCTATCTATCTCTATCTATCTATCTATCTATCTATCTATCTATCTATCTATCTATCATCTATCTATCTATCATCTATCTATCTATATCTATCATCTCTCATGTTTTACATATAAAATTTAAATTTTTCACATTGGTAAAAAAAATAGTATTTCTTTACTTTTCCCCAACTTAAACTTAATTTTTGGTGTTTTGTGTTAAAAAGAAAATGTTCTCAGTGGGGAAAAGACCATTATGTTCTTCAGTGCAAGACAATTTTGCATCCATAGCAGAAGAGTTCCTTTCCCACCTGCCTTTGCTAGAAGGGATATAAAATGCAGCTCTGCATAATCCAATCCATGCTTGGCTGTTTAACTAGAACTTAATTGAGTGACACCCCATCAGCCCCTTCCTAATGGCATCAGTAGCATAGCAATTGTATGGCCTTTGATTCAGAGCTGAACATGGTTTCTCTGATACTGGAAGTAATTTATAGCCATCATGACCATCTCCATGCTTCTGTTTCTACAGTAATGTATTATGAAACTAAAATAACACACACACACTCTTTTGTAAAGCAAGTCTTAAAAGAAATAAACGTTACTGTTAAACAGCTATTAAATGTGATGTGTGGAAGGATGAAAATGCAGGAAATGAGCATGGTGGAGCAAATCAGCCATGGTTTCCTTCAGCGTTTGAGATGAATGGGCAACTTCTCAGGTGTGCATGATGGAGCAGAAAAACCACTAACCATTGCCAAGATGGGTCAATGCCTCAAACATCTCTGGGACAAACAGAGCCCTTTATTTTCTGCTTGAAATGCCATACAATTGCATAGCCCTCAATTGCCAGCATTTAATATGCCAGATACCATGGCTTCTGAAGGGAGCATGATCTAGTGAATCAGTTCACAACACAAAACTATATATAAAAAACACAAAATACATAATAAAAACAAAGACAACCCAATAATCCCTCGTTCCGCAACATATTCTAAAAGAGCTTTGGATGTCAATCAGCCAAAGGTCTTGTTAAAGAGGAACGTTTTCTTTTTTTTAAAAAAAAATATTTTTTATTAACAATTTTTTGTTTAAATCACAATGCCAATAAAACAATACAATATCACATCTCTTAACATAGATCTTTTCACTTCTTTGGACTCCCTCACATCTCCCGCTCCTGCGTTCCTGGTTATAATTTTATTCAGCAAATTTATCCGCTTATTTTTAATCTTCATAACTAATTTTCCAATGTTATATCTCTAATTTTGACTATCGTTTTATTCAAATCTTAAAAAGTTTAGATATAACCAACATATTCCAAAAATATATCATTTCTTAAATTTATCTTATCTTCATAATTCACTTCCTTGAACTCAATGGTGCCCAGTTGTTTATACTCTAGCATCCTTCTTAACATTCATACAATTTACAATATTTTTGTAAATAAATCTTAAATTTCTTCCAATCTTCTTCCACCGTCTCCTCTCCCATGTCTCGGATTCTGCCAGTCATCTCAGCCAGTTCCATATAGTCTATCAGTTGCATCTGCCACTCTTCCAGTGTGGGTAGATCTTGTGTTTTCCAATGCCTGGCGACAAGTATCCGTGCTGCTGTTGTTGCATACATAAAAAATGTTCGATCCTTCTTTAACATATTCTGGCCGACAATGCCCAAAAGAAAGGCCTCTGGTTTCTTAGGGAAGGTATACTTAAATATCTTTTTCAACTCATTATATATCATTTCCCAGAAAGCCTTCACTCTAGGGCAGGTCCACCAGAGGTGAAAGAATGTTCCTTACACTTCATTTTCCTTACACTTCCAACATTTGTTATCAGACAAGTGGTATATTTTTGCAAGTTTGACTGGGGTCAAATACCATCTATATATCATTTTCATAACATTTTCTTTCAAAGCATTACATGCAGTAAACTTCAGCCCAGTAGTCCACAACCTCTCCCAGTCTTCAAACATAATGTTATATCCAATGTCCTGTGCCCACTTTATCATAGCCGATTTGACCGTTTCATCTTGTGTATTCCACTTCAGCAGCAAGTTATACATTTTTGAAAGTACTTTAGTCTTAGGCTCTAACAATTCCGTTTCTAGCTTTGATTTTTCCACCTGGAATCCTAGCTTTTGGTCAAGTTTAAAAACTACTTTAATCTGAGCATAATGTAGCCAGTCTCGCACTTTGTCTTTCATTTTCTCCTGACTCTGCAATTTCCAATTATCTCCATCTTTTTCTAATATTTCCCAATACTTCGGCCATTTGGCCTCCATATTGAGTCTTTTCCGGGCCTTAGCTTCCAATGGTGAAAGCCACCTTGGAGTTTTATTTTCCAATAAGTCTTTGTATTTTATCCAGACATTAAACACTGCTTTTCTGACAATATGGTTCTTGAAAGTCTTATTGATCTTAACCTTGTCATACCATAAATATGCATGCCACCCAAAAGCATTATTAAAACCTTCCAAATCTAGTACGTCAGTGTTCTCAAGAAGTAGCCAATCCTTTAGCCAGCAGAAAGCTGCGGCCTCATAGTACAACTTTAAGTCTGGCAGGGCAAAGCCCCCTCTTTCTTTCGCATCAGTTAATATCTTAAACTTAATTCTGGGCTTTTTGCCCTGCCAGACAAATTTAGAAATATCTCTCTGCCACTTCCGAAAGCACTCTGTTTTGTCCACAACTTGCAAAGTTTGAAACAAAAACAACATTTTTGGCAATACATTCATCTTAATAGCAGCAATTCGGCCTAACAAGGAAAGTTTCAGTCTTGTCCAACTTTCTAGATCTCTCTTAATTTCTGACCAACATTTCTCATAGTTGTCCTTAAATAAACTCAAATTTTTTGCTGTTAAATTTACCCCTAGGTATTTTACTTTTTTAACCACATTCAACTCTGTCTCTTTCTGAAACCTTTCTGACTCTGTAACTGTCAAGTTTTTCCCCCAAAACCTTAGTTTTTTGCTTATTTAATTTAAATCCCGCCACCCAACCAAACTCTTGAATCAATTGTAATACTCTTTTCGTACTAGATTCTGGCTCCTGTAAAGTCAAAACTAGGTCATCTGCAAAAGCTTTAAGTTTGTACTGTTTCGCTCCGACCCGTATTCCTTCAACCAACCGGTCTCCTCTAATCATGTTCAAGAGCACCTCCAGGACAGAAATAAATAACAAAGGGGAGATAGGGCAGCCTTGTCGTGTTCCTTTTTCAATTTTGAGCTCTTCTGTCACCACATTGTTAACTATCAGTTTAGCCTTTTGTTCTGAATAGATTGCATCTATCCCATTTTCAAATCCCCGTCCCACTCCCATCCCTTCCAAATTTTTCTTCATAAATTTCCAGGAAATGTTGTCAAAGGCCTTCTCCGCATCTATAAAGATTAAGACAGCTTTAGTATTAATATTTGTTTGCAGAAGTTCCAAAATGTCAATAATATTCCTTGTATTAGCAAACAAATGTCTGCCTGGGAGAAAGCCTGCCTGGTCCTTATGAATTACTTCATTTAGAACTTTTTAAAATCTATTTGCTAAAATATCCGCAAAGATTTTGTAATCCACATTTAAAAGGGAGATGGGACGGTAGTTCTTGAGTTGTGTCTTTTCAGTTTCTGATTTAGGTATCAACGTGATGAAAGCCTCTTTCCACGTTTCCGGCGCCCTTTTCCCTTCCAAAATTTCGTTGCCTACCTCCATCAATGGTTGTATCAGATAGTCTTTCAATATCTTATAGTACTTGGAGGTAAGGCCGTCAGGTCCTGGGGATTTGCCCAATTGCATGTTCTGGATGGCTTGTTCAATCTCTTGTCTTGTTATTTTGGAGTTCAGGATTGATCTGTTATCTTGTGACAGTTTTGGTAGTCCATTCTTTATCAAAAATTGTTCTATCTCAACCTCATCTTGTGGCCCTTGAGTGTACAGTTGTTTGAAGTATCTCTGGAAACACTTTCTAATCTCCTCGGGGTTCTGTATATTTCTTCCTTCAATCTCTAAATTTGTAACTATATTCATTTTTTGTCTCTTCTTCAACTGCCAAGCTAGCAGTTTCCCACATTTATTCGCCGATTCAAATGTTCTCTGTTTCATTAATTTAACTTTCCACTCTATTTCCTGATTTATCAATTTAGAATATTGTGCTTGATAAAGTTTAATTTCTCTCAGGATCGGCTGTGACTTCGGTTTTGTCCTTAATTTCTTCTCACATTCTTTAATTTTCTCCAAAATTCTATCTTTTTTCTCATTTTGTGTCCTTTTCTTTACCGCATTCTGCTGTATCAAGAACCCCCTCATCACCGCCTTACTTGCGTGCCAGATGGTTCTTTTTTCCACCGTAGTGTTCAAATTTATCTCGAAATAATCTTTCAAAGCTTTTTGGGCCTTCTTAATGATCTCCTGATCCCGAAACAAATTGTCATTCATCCTCCATCTGAAGGAGCCGGTTGGTAGTAATCTCATATCCATCTTTACTGCATTATGGTCGGAGCAGGTCTTTGGGCAGATTTCCACTTTTTTAATCTTAGGTGCCAGACCTCTAGATATCCATATTTGGTCGATTCTTGTCCATGTCAGTTGGGCTTCAGAAAAGAATGTTCCTTCTCTTCCCAAGGGGTTCTTTGTTTTCCAAATATCAATCAAGTCCATATTGTCAGTTAGTTCAAAAAAGGTCTTTGGTAGTCTGCCATCCTTTGTTACATTTTGACTTTGTGACTTATCCATGTTGGTTGATACGACCCCATTCATATCTCCCATCATGATGATGTTATCATAGTCCAGATAATCCAGCATGCTCTCGTGCAGCTTCTTGTAGAATTCCGATTTCCCCTCATTTGGTGCATAAATTCCTAATATCAAAAGCTTCTCTCCTTGGTGTTGTATCTCAATTGCCAAAATTCTTCCTTGTTCATCTTTAAATAAAAATTTTGGTGACAGGCTCTCCTTTGCATATATCACCACTCCTCTTTTCTTAACTCGGTCCGAAGAGATAAATTCTTGGCCTAATCTTTTGTTTATTAACACTTTTCTATGGAGCCTGGTCACATGTGTTTCTTGCAAGCAAACAATGTCCAATTGTTCTTTTTTCAATATGTGAAATATTCTTCTTTTCACCTGGCATCCAGCCGAACCTCCATGGATCCTGCAAATGGGGAGCCATTGGGGAAAAGGCCCATTTTCATGTTTCCACCCTCCAGACCTCTTAGGACCCACATACCTACGGGACCGCCTCTCCTGGTATGCCCCGCGGAGGACCTTAAGGTCCACAAATAACAACACTTTGGAGGTCCTGAGCCTCAAGGAGGTTAGATTGGTTTCAACTAGGGCCAGGGTCTTTTCAGTACTGCCCCCGACATGGTGGAACATTCTGTCGCAAGAGACTAGGGCCCTGCGGGACTTGACATCTTTCTGCAGGGCCTGCAAGACAGAGCTGTTCCGCCTGGCCTTTGGTTTGGACTCAGTCTGACCCTTATGTTTCCCTCCCCTTATGGTTTTGATTTATCAGCTATTTTAAAATGAGGCTGCATTTTAAATTGCATTTTAACCTGTATTTTAAATTGGTGTTTTTTTCCCTTCCTCTCTTTTTCCCCTACAGTGGTACCTCAGGTTAAGTACTTAATTTGTTCCAGAGGTCCGTTCTTAACCTGAAACTGTTCTTAACCTGAAGCACCACTTTAGCTAATGGGGCCTCCCGCTGCTGCTGAGCCACCAGAGCATGATTTCTGTTCTCATCCTGAAGCAAAGTTCTTAACCCAAGGTACTATTTCTGGGTTAGCGGAGTCTGTAACATGAAGCGTATGTAACCTGAGGTACCACTGTATTATGTTTTTACTGTAATTTTATATTATTGGTGTTAGCCACCCTGAGCCCGGCTCTGGCTGGGGAGGGTGGGGTATAAATAAAAATTATTATTATTGTTGTTATTATTATTATTATTATTATTATTATTATTAATATTATTATTATTATGGCACATGAAGGAGGGCCTTAAAGGATGATCTTGGTGTCTGGGTAGATTCATATTGAGAGAGGCGGTCCTTGAGGTATTGCAGTCCTGCCATTTGCTGCCTAGGGGAGGAGACCAGCAGTGGCTCCTTTGTCAAGAGGCTACTGGAGAAGCAGCACTGGGGTATGCTGCCAAGGAGGTGGCAGAACCAGCTTCCAAGGAGTGTGCTACAGCCGTCACTGCCATTGCAACAGTGGCAGCGGGCAATGCATTCCTTGGAGGCCAATTTGCTTCCTCTGTGGATCCTGCTGCCCAGTAAATAAGGTGCCTCAATAAATAAGGTGCCTCTTTGTCCTATGTTGATAATGTTGCTTTATGATCCTAATAAATCTCCTCCCTCCACCACGAACTCTTCACAGTTTCTCCCTCCCATGGAAATATGAAATTCTAGTCCTGATTGCACTAAACAAGATACTATATTATTTCAGCTCCCTTGTGAATTGGTTTGACTTCCTTAAAGCCACGTGGTCTTCACATTTCCTATTCTTATGTGCATTCTTATGTCATAGCACCAAAGTCCCTGAGTTAATGCATAATCAGATAAACAGTTTAATATAGTGACTGCAATAACTTTGTCCTGTTTCATTAAATATAGTCCACTAGTGCATTGAAATCAGCCAGCCCTTTTCCCAGAACGCTACCCAGGCTTCAGATATTAACAAGGTTACTGTACTTAAGCATCATTAGCGTAACTGTGTCAATGCAGCTAACAACATATCACTCAAACACGTATGAAGGAGTGTATTATTAGTGGTCCCATTAATTAAGCATGCCAATTTGTTGATAATTAACTCGAGAAATTTATGGCTTTCGAAAAACAATTACAGTAGCTGATATAAACACATTAGGTAATGATAGCAGTGCCAAGTTTAATTGCTTCCAAGAAGAATGGCTGATATTAAGACCACAATCACCACTATTCATGTTTGATAGTGGTATGTAAATGTGGCAATTATTAGTTTTAGGTTTCAACTTTTGAAAGTCTACTTTATTTATTGCATATGATTAATTTATAATAAAAAATGTGAGAACACACCGTTTTCTTGCTCTGAGTCAGAGAAAGGCTTTGCAACACATGCGTGTGCGAGAGCCTCTCAAGACAGGCTAAGGAGACATTTTCCCGAAAATCCCACCATGGTTAAGTAAAAAAAGGAGCAGCTTGGATTTATCACCATTAAGCACATTTGGACATTATTTTGCACTTAGAAACGGGGTGAGGAATTATTCCTTTGAAGTATTCCCAGCTCTTTAAAAGAAGCAAAGGGAGTCTTTGGAGAACGGGGCAGGCAGGGTTGTGAGAGTGGCTGAATATGAACATGGAGGATTGAATATTATGGGGAAATGTTCATTAAATCGGCCTCATTTTTTATCACAAAGCCAGCAGGAATGTTACCCTTTATTGCTTTAATATAATGAAGCTCGGTATTTCTGGAGAGACTGTTACTGACCATGGTACGTCGTTTGGAAAATGAATGCATTTCCCTAAGTAAAGTACTTTGAAGCAAACCTTGTTTTTAATAAGCATTCTTGAAAGCTGTAGCCTTGGCAGTGCTTTTGCCTGTTATGAGTCAAGCGATTACTTGTTTTCTTTTTTCTTTATACCTGTTAAAGATAAAATGGAAACTGGAAACAAATAGATTGCAACAATTTACCAAATATTAAAAGAGGTGTTTTTTAAAGGAAGAGGACTGTGAGATTTGAAGAAGGGAAACAAAAGATACAAAAGAAGGGAAGCAAAAGATACAAGAGCAGGGGGTATGCAAGGGTACGCAGTACCAGCACCTCTTTTTGTTAAAAAGTGTGGCATTTACTGTAATAACTTCTTTTTTTAAAAAAAAAAAAAAAATTGATGCATTTTCCAGTACATATTCACATACAATTATCATCCCATCAAAGTCTTTTTTGGGCTTCCCAACCTAACCTTTTTTGACATCCTACATCATTTTCTTTGTTTTGCTACATCTCCTTTTATTCTTCCATCCTATTTTCACTCCTTCAGTTCGCTTATCCTTTCTACAGCTGATCATAAATTTATCCCTGCTTGAAAGTTTACCTTAATACCATTCCCCCCCGCAAATATTCTCCAAGACAATCCCACTCGCTTCTCATACTACAACAACTTCATGGTGAGTACTGGCACTTACTTTTCTAGAAAAAAGCACTGGCCATGAATGTGAATTTGACTATCAAAAAACATGTACAAAGATAATATATCCTCTTTTTTTGCAGGGGTGCACTGCTGAGATCACTGTACAATAGACTATATCACTATAGCAGTTCTAAGACTATATGCAGTGGTGCCCTGATGAGTCCTAAGATAAAGTTGAGCTGAAATGTCTCGGGGGCAGTTTGTTTCTGAGAAAACCCTCTGAGATTTTACTTTCCTCACTACCACTCCTGAAAAAGAATGACACTTTGTTCAGCAATTCCTCTTAAGATTCTCAACCATCTTGTGGCAGTTGCTACCATTTCTTCCCTTCATAAAATTCCAGAATTACACTAAGTCCAATAGAGGAAGGAAAATGGTGGCCAAGTTTCTAACACAGTTACTGATTCTGGCACTTGCAGTAACAGCATGTAAAAAAAAACTGTGGCAGGAAGAAGGGGAAGCTGGGCTATAGCCATTGCAAATGCCTCATTCCTGACATACTGTTGAAGAATTTCACCTTATGAGGAATGGTTGAAGGAGCTGGGTATGTTTAGCCTGGCAAAGAGGAGACTGAGAGGAGATATGATAGCCATCTTCAAATATCTCAAGGGCTGCCACATGGAGGAAGAAGCAACTTTGTTTTCTCCTTTTCCGGAGGGTACATATGACTACCATGCAACTAGTCAGAAATAAATGGTACTGAGTTCAGTGTGCCTTGCTCCCAGGTAAATAAGTAAAGGATTGCAGCCTTATAAACTGAGTGTGTTCCTCGGAAAAGAAGCCTTGTGAACCATGTCAGTCCAGAAACACTTCCTTTAGTTATTCATGATCTCCCTCTCCCCCTGCTTTCTATTTTATAGGAAGCTATTTCAATTTATCTTGTTGGAATATGGGATTATCAAAGACAGCTTTGTAACGTTAAAAGGGAATTTTATCTGCCTATATTAAGCCGTTGGCTTAATTTGCAATCTTTGAATTCAAGGAAGAAAAAGCTATGAACTATGGAATAATATGAGTCTATATTGTGTCAAAAGGCATTTCTTTACTACTGTCACAACAAAGGTTTTGGTGAAACTGCTTCTATTTTTTGTACTTTAAACCAAACTTTTCACTGCTTTCTCTCTCTTTGGTTCACATGAGGAATATTCCGCTTTTTTTTTTTTTTTTACAAGCAGAGATTAAAAAAAAAGAAAACCACAATGTGGGCTTTTTCTCTGCCATTAAAGCTTCACATATTTAAATCACTTTTTACTGCAAGTCACTTGGGGAAAAAAGTCATATAGCCTGTTGTTTTTATGGTCAGTTTCATAGCATGACAAATAGGCTGTCATGAAGCCATACACTTCTCACTGCAAATGATTTTAATTACAGGAAATTGTGCAGGCAATGGGTGGAAGGAGGGTGGAAGATGTAGAAGCTTGTAGGTCTCAAAAACCATGTAGCTGGATCTAGCAAAGTCTTCTAGAAATCAGAATTAACTCCAATTAGCATGGTTTTTTTGCTAATGTAGTCCTATGCAAATAGCCAATCATATGTGGCTACCACTGCGTCTGGCGATAGTTGATGTTACAAAAAACTCAAAACAACCCAAGAAATTGAGACAAATATTGTGGCTTTAGGAGTTACATTCAACGAGTGTACAATCTGTGTACCTGTGCACACATTAGTTGAGGTGGGCAGAAATAGTTGTACACTCCTTCACACAAACACTTGTACCTGTGTAGAGACAGCTTCTATGTGCGCTTAGTGTAACATGTGAACAAGCCTATCATTTCTATTTAGCTTATAGTAAGGCAAGGACAGGTGGAGTAGTAATAACTCTCCTTTCTGGATCTGCAGAGCTCCAAAGAGAATCCCTGGGGCAGTCAATCATTCTCTTTCTCCCACCTGTCTGTAGATTTTTCTTCAGTTTGTTAATCTTTCATACAGGACGATGAGTCGAATTTAAGTGGCACCGGTGATATTTATGTGGATTTGCTTTAAAGCCTTGATGCTTTGAACATCGTGTAATTAACAGGCCTTTACTGTTGACCCTAGTGGGTCCTTGGAAACACTGATGCTGGCAAAGTTAATTGAAACAAATATTTCATTACCAAATTAATTCTATTACTTGCCGCCTGCACTGCTGGGAGCCTCTGTGCTCCAAGGTGATTTGAAGAAGGGCTCTTATTTTTTATAGTGCTCCTGTATTACATTTGATTTCTTTCCCCTCACCCTGCACAAAAGCTGGGGCGGGGGGGGGGATAACAACTGACACCTTAATGTACTTGATGATCAATGCCAGTGTAAGACCAGTGCTAAGGCTATCCTGTTTTGGAACAAAGTCAGGAAGCTGGAAGCTAAGAATGATGCCTTGCAATTTTGTGCAAATTGTGCTTGCTTATGACCAGCCCTCCATTCCCCACCCTACACTTTTTCTTGCTCTTACAGGGCCAAATCCAGAAGATGAGGATGGAGTGCTTGGAACCAGAAAAAGTCTACATTGACCTGGTCCTGTAGTACTTTATGGAGCACAATAACCGTAATGTATTGCATGGGGAATCTTCCTGGAAGTTGACCTGTTTGTTGATTACATCCATTGCTGGCAGGATGTTAAAGAGTGGGAGGGGACCCTCTTCTAGCATCCTTCGCCATCTTTGTCTGGCTCACCACAGAGGAAGGGTTATTGTTTTTTGCAGCACTACAGTAGGACTAAAGGACATGATACTTTATTATTCTGTATTTGGACCCGAAAGATAAATAGCAAGAAACTGACACCACAGCAAATTAGGAGACTAAAAAGAAGAAAGGAGATGAAGTGCATTATCAGACCAGTCTCAAAGTTTGATAAGGTAGGGTGGATTAGACATAAACTACTTTACGGTGCATTCTTATACATGCTTTTCTGAGGAGGTGGGGAGAAGTCCTGCTGAACTCAGTGGGACTTCCTTCTGAGCAGACATGCATAAGGCTGTGCTATCAGTCTCTGGCCTGTGAATTAGATGAGAAAATGACCGAGCGATCCATCCATGTGACTGGAGTGTTGATAGCCTGATGGCAAAGTCAAGATAAATGTGTAACATTATTTAGACCGACAAATGCAGTTTGTCACTGTAAAACAGATCAATGGTTTCCAAAATTAAAACATTCTATATCTGTCATACATTCTTATCAAGCGTTTTCATGAGTGTCAGGTGAGAGGCAAAGATGATGCACAATCAAACACAGATCCAGGACTGGAGAAGTGTTAAGTCTCTCTGAACATTGCACTGTTTTCTGTTTGGATTTTTAACTTTGGTAAAAAAGAGTACCATCTCATTCAGTGCTGCCATTTTAAGATTTACCACCACTGCAGCTCCATACAGTTAATTTTTCGGGGGAAGAGTTGCAGAGGCTCAGATCTGTCTAGAAGCAACCCTGATTTGGAAGAACTTTCTCATAATCCTTGATGTGTTAAGACTCACTGTAGATACTCAGTGCATGGTCAGGTAAAAGTACCCTGAGCATGCTCGGAGACACTTTAAACCATTTTATTTAACATGTTGGAGCCCAGATATTGAAAAGAGGTGCCAGGGCTGAGCCATAAAACAAATTCATCTCTGGTTTTATTCCTCGAATCTGTATTTTTTGATAACGTCACTATGGTTGCACAAGGAGCAGTGATTGTTTTCTTCAGTCTTTGTTTGTCCCTAATAGGTGGCATGCTTGCAGCGAGAAGTCAAACACAGCTTCCCTCCTGAGAATGATCAGAGTAAGCACAGAGAAGAAAAGCCTGTGGCAGACCAGTGCTCTAATGCTGTACTTCTTATTCTTTCAATATCTCTGCCAAAACCTAGGAAGCCGGTTATGTGGGCCTCAGAGAAACAGCACAAATCACTCCTTGGCATGGATGCTACAGGCACCTATGCCTACCACCTTCAAAAGTCATCATGTAGCCAGATGTAGTTGTTTTTATCATGAACTCCTAATTGGAGGGTTACGCTTTCTCCCCCCCCCCATCTTGTGGGTAAATATGAGGTGGGGGTAAACACAGAGAAGGAGTGGAGAGAGAGATTGTTACCAGGGATACAAACAGGCAGTGAAAGATAGTAAAGGAGAATGGAGAAGGTATTTGGCTCCCCCCTTCCCAAAAAAACCTTCATATGAGTAAAGTTTTATCTTGGCCAAAGCCATCTTTGCTGTTAGGCAGACTGAGGTGGCTGCCAGAGGTGTCAAACGAAAGAAGTGCCATGGTCAGATCACTTCCTGGTGCAACTGGACTTCTCTGCGACCCATCCCCTCTGCAGGGAGGTGGGACCAATTCGGATGGTCTGCCCCCGCCACTTAATGGATCCAAATGGTTTCCAGAGAGTGGTAGGGGATGCTTTATCCCATGTTGATGGCCTTTCAGCTGATTCCCTGGTGGCCCGCTGGAATGTGGAGTTAACCAGGGCTATTGACTGTTTGGCTCCGAAGCGCCCTCTCCGATTGCATGGAGCCCAGACAGCCCCGTGGTTTTCCATGGATCTGAGGGCAATGAAACAATCGTTGAGACGGCTAGAGCGCCGGTGGCGGATAACTCATTCCAAATCTGACAGGACACAGGTTAGAGCTCAACGTCGAGCCTACCAAGTGGCGATAGCGACAGCGAAGAAGACTTTCTTCGCCGCCTCTATTGCATCTGCAGAAAACAGCAGCAGGAGACTTTTTCAGGTGGTTCACAATTTAGCAGAACCACCTGCGACATCGGGGCCCAGTACGGGCCACATGATCTCCTGCAATGATTTCACAAAGATTTTTGCAGATAAAATCGCTCAGATTCGGGAAGAGGTAGACTCCACCGTGGGAGCAGGGCCGGGGCGGGAGAGTGCTAGAGTCCTGTCTAGTCAAGTTGTGTGGGATCAATTCCAATCTGTTACCTCCGAGGATGTGGACAGGCTGCTTGGACGAGTGAAGCCAACCACCTGTCTCCTGGATCCTTGCCCATCCTGGCTTATAAAAGCTAGCCGGGAAGGACTGGGCGATGGGCTTCGTGGGGTGGTGAATGCTTCCCTCCGTGAGGGAGCCTTCCCAGACCCGCTGAAAGAGGTGGTTATTAAACCGCTTCTTAAAAAACCATCTTTAGATGCGGCCACGATGGCCAATTATCGCCCAGTCTCAAATCTTCCATTCTTGGGCAAGGTGATTGAGTGAGCGGTTGCCGAACAACTCCAGGCACGCCTTGAAGAAGCGGACCATTTGGATCCCTTCCAGTCGGGATTCAGGCCTCATCATGGGACTGAAACTGCCTTGGTCGCACTGGTTGATGATCTCCGGCGGGCTAGGGACAGAGGTGAGAGCTGTTTCCTAGTTCTGCTGGATCTCTCAGCGGCGTTTGATACCATCGACCATAACATCCTTCTAGACCGTCTTGAGGAGCTGGGAGTTGGGGGCACTGTCATACAGTGGTTCCGCTCCTTCCTCCTGGGCCGTGTTCAGAAAGTGGTGTGGGGGGTGAGTGTTCAGACCCCTGGGCTCTCACTTGTGGGGTGCCTCAGGGTTCTGTCCTCTCCCCCATGCTTTTCAACATTTACATGCAGCCACTGGGAGAGATCATCAGGAGGTTTGGGCTGGGTGTTCATCAGTATGCGGATGATACCCAGCTCTACCTCTCTTTCAAATCAGAACCAGTGAAGGCGGTGAAGGTCCTGTGTGAGTGCCTGGAGGTGGTTGGAGGATGGATGGCGGCTAACAGATTGAGGTTGAATCCTGACAAGACAGAAGTACTGTTTCTGGGGGACAGGAGGCGGGCAGGTGTGGAGGATTCCCTGGTCCTGAATGGGGTAACTGTGCCCCTGAAGGACCAGGTGCGCAGCCTGGGAGTCATTTTGGACTCACAGCTGTCCATGGAGGCACAGGTCAAATCTGTATCCAGGGCAGCTGTTTACCAGCTCCATCTGGTACGTAGGCTGAGACCCTATCTGCCTGCAGACTGTCTCGCCAGAGTGGTGCGTGCTCTGGTTATCTCCCGCTTGGACTACTGCAATGCGCTCTACGTGGGGCTACCTTTGAAGGTGACCCAGAAACTACAACTAATCCAGAACGCAGCAGCTAGACTGGTGACTGGGAGTGGCCGCCGAGACCATATAACACCAGTCTTGAAAGACCTACATTGGCTCCCAGTGCGTTTCCGAGCACAATTCAAAGTGTTGGTGCTGACCTTTAAAGCCCTAAACGGCCTCGGTCCAGTATATCTGAAGGAGCGTCTCCTCCCCCATCGTTCTACCCGGACACTGAGGTCCAGCTCCAAGGGCCTTCTGGCGGTTCCCTCACTGCGAGAGGCCAAGTTACAGGGAACCAGGCAGAGGCCCTTCTCGGTAGTGGCGCCCGCCCTGTGGAACGCCCTCCCATCAGATGTCAAAGCGATAAACAACTACCTGACATTCAGAAGACATCTGAAGGCAGCCCTGTTCAGGGAAGTTTTAAATATGTGACATTTTAGTGTACTTTTCCTCTTTGTTGTAAGCCGCCCAGTGTGGCTGGGGAGGCCCAGCCAGATGGGCGGGGTATAAATAATAAATTATTATTATTATTATTATTATTATTATTATTATTATTATTATTATTATCAAAAGCCCCCAATGGGGTAGAAAACCCATTGGTTCAGAAGTGGCACTGGTATCAGCCAAAATCATGTGAGATCTTGCAGAGCGTGCAAGATCTCGTGGAAATCAGGTGAGATTTCACCCACAATTGGCACTGATGCAGAGTGAGTGGGGAAGTTGTGTTGGTCGAGGCAGCCGCAGCAGGGACAGGAAGGGCAAGGCGGCACTTCCTGTTTGACCTCAAGCGGCAAAATGGGATGTGCCACCGCTTCAGAGCCACCCTTTTTGGAACAATAGCACCCACAGGTGGTTACCAGCACCCAAGAGTAATTTCACAGTGGGTTAAGTCTTTGTCCTGCAAAGGCACGGCCTAGAGGTATTTCTCATCCTCTGCTTTCTCTACAGTTGCTGTTCTGGCCCATCGCCCACATCCATCTCTCCTACCTGTCTCTGCTTATTTTTACATTCACACCACAGGCAGCCATAAATACTAGGGTGGCAAACACATTGCGTTCTCTGGCTGAAAGTGCTGCCTCGGCCATTTCCCCTCCCAGATATGAATAATATCCCTGTGACTTAATTCGAGCAACACTGCTATGTCCTCTACTGCCCTGGAAGTCACAAAACTACCCAAAGGACAATACAATGCTGACGGTGTGTGGGAAGTCTGTGTGTAAAATAATACTCATTCCATACAATTGCTCACCTGAACATTAGTTTCTGGCTTGCTTCACTTGGTACCCAATAGAAGTGGGACATTATTCTCACCTTTTTGCCCATATTTATCACCATTTCCTATGGATCCAGTTTAATATATCTCCTAGAAAGTAAAGAATATTATCAATATGAATAACAATTAATACACTACCATCATTTTTATTTAACAATATTATTAGTAAATAATAGTGAGGTGGATATTTGCTGAAGATAAAGATGGGAGCTGACATTTTATGTGTAATACAGCAATAAAATAAAATAAAATAAATCCCCTGAAACACTAATGCATTTTCTTTCAGAATCTGAAAAGTGGAAATTTGCTTGCTGGGAACCATCATTTCTGATCTAATGGAGGTTGGCTATGATATAATTCCTGTTACAGAGCAATTGATCAAACTATGTATTGGTAGTCACCTCAGCTGTACTTCCTGTGAGCAGAAATTACTTGCAAAGTTTTGTATAAAGGAGAACAAAGCTCAGCAGGTTAGTTCAAATGAAATGTTGTCAGAGGTCAGCACTTTCTCCAGCAGGAGCTATCCAAACATTCACATTGTAATTTCCATTCTCCATTCTGTTTCTCAAATGTCGCAACAGAGAATTGCTTCTGTGAGGTGAATGAAGAAGAGCCAGGATGGAGCAAAAGATCATCAATGCATTTGTACATGTACACCTTCTCTTCCCAAGCAATGAATACTATATAGATAGTTTTTACTGGCATCCTGAAAGCATTTATTTTGATTATTCCTGGTGCCACAATGCATTTGGAATGTGAAAATACTGCTGTGTCTTTAAGTAAGGCTGTTTGAGCAGATAGGCATGAAGACGATCTAGTGTGGAATGTTTGCTAATATTACTATAAATTACAGTGGTACCTCGGGTTACATACGCTTCAGGTTACATACGCTTCAGGTTATAGACTCCGCTAACCTAGAAATAGTACCTCAGGTAAGAACTTTGCTTCAGGATGACAACAGAAATCGTGCTTCAGCAGGAGGCCCCATTAGCTAAAGTGGTGATTAAGGTTAAGAACAGTTTCAGGTTAAGAACGGACCTCCGGAACAAATTAAGTACTTAACCTGAGGTACCACTGTACTATAAATTTTGAAGGAGAGCTGAATTTTGGTTCACGTATTGATTTGGTAAGTACAAAGCAGGTACATTTCCATTAATATATGAACTCAAAAAATTGTTCCCTCATTGCTAGTTTTAGTAAGATTGAGCCAAATATGCATCCCTTTCAGATAGATGATTCATCTCCTGCAAATAGTGGATTTTTTTGCACAGTTACAAAAGTGGTAGAATGTTGCTGTTATCCTTTCTCCCCATCAACATTCAGCACCTGGGCAGATGGTCACTCAAGTCACCAGGTTACACTTCCACACAACTCTGGGATGTATGTAAATTATAGTAATTATTTTAGCATTTGCTTTCTCACAACTAAATCAGCATATGCATATTTTATGTAAATCTGTGTCCACTTTTGTCTTCTATTTTGGTGGCCCCCTTCTAACGATGACTTTCCTGCTGAATCAGAAACTATGTACGTGGGTTTATGGTTCTCAGGACTGGATCCCTATCCATATGTATTTTTCCCCCAGTCTGATATTTGGGATGGGATACAATGCTTTCATTTTTAAAATATACAATAAATGTTATGAATATAAGAAGCTCCCTTATACTGAGCCAGACCATCTAGTTCAGTAGTTGTCTACCACAACAGTCAATGTCTCTCCAGGGTTTCATCCCAGCCATAGCTGGAGATAACAGGAATTGAACCTGCGGCCTAACAGATGCACAGTACGTCCTCTACCACTGATCTGTAGCTGTTCCTCTAACAAGAAGCTTGCAGTTGCATATCCGCAATGACCGCTCCCAGCCTAAAACGGGGGGCGCCCTTTGCGTGGAAGCGTGCAGCCCCTAGATCTGGAGCGGCTACAACAGCATAGGCTTGGCTTTGCCTTCCCTCAGGTGGGATACCTGGAGGTCTCCACCTACCTCAGTCAGTTGTCTAATCCCACCTGGGGGAAGCGTTGCCAAGGAGACCAGGCCAGGTAGGGGAGGGATTACCTGCCCACACAATAGAGGGAGGATCTTACCTGGAAATCCTCACTTGGCTCCAGAGCGTCTCCCACCCTACCCACCCTCAGTTAATGTCTTATTTTGCAGGTTAACTTTTATTCACAGGTTTTGCAGGTTAACTTTTCTTCACAGGTATGCGGGCGCTGCTACGTTAAGGTCGCTGTCAAAGGGCCGGAAAGGAATTTCCCTGCATTGGCAGGTTTCGCCTTTCCCGCAGCAAAACGTCACAACTTTGGCGGTATCAGGCCTTGGGCGGAATCCTTTTGTCCATCTTCCTCTTGCAGTGGCGATACCAGTGTTCCCCGTTAAAGGGGTTTCTGAAGGGAGGCTTTGACCGTACGCTGAAAGGTCGTCATTGCTCTCCCCTGCGGCAGCGGCGTAACGGGGGCGGCTATCTCTGCTTGAACATATGTTCTCCAGAGCCGGCCCATCCCCCCCCACACACTGGATAACCCTGATGCTCCCTAGGTCCCCGGCTGGGGACTGCGGAGGGAGAATGCCCAATGCCTGAGCCAAGGTCTACCCACATTTGAAATTTAATAAAGTTGTGGCCAATTTAATCCCATAGCACGTTGTCTTGAGTCGTTATTCTACATGACGGGTGGGACCGCGCGGGATCTGGGGACTCCGCCTGTCCACGCAAATAAATCATTTGTCCTGCTAAGATGCATTGATTGAGGAAAGTGGCTTGCCAAAGTGTGTTGGTAGAAATATTGCATGGACCCTTCCTCCATTCACTTCAGCTGTACTTTCATTAATTATGGCTTGAAGTAAATGGAGGAGGTGCAATAACTCGACGTATACCCTGTCTTAACATTTCACACTATCTTCTTGTTACAAAACATCCTTAATATGAAAAATCCCATGTTAGTTTGAACATAATCTATACTATATGAACTTGACCTTTCCCTCACATTCTCTAATTTCTTTTATGGTCTTTTGTACACTCTTCAGTGTAGATTAAGTATTTGGGGAGAGAAAGGTGTAATGAAAAATGAATTAAAATAAAGGACAAAGCTGTGCAATTTAACAGTTTTCCTATACCACTGATTGGGTAAATGCATCTTAATTGTTGTTTTAAATTACCTTACACACACACACACACACACACACACACACACACACACACAGCACAAACTTATTTCTTTTGACTCGTATCCCACAAGGAAGTGGAAAAGAGCATGGAAGTAACAGGAAGCATAGGAATAATTGCTTTTAATTAGAACCAATTTCTAACACATTGTAGAGGAGATGGTAACAAATGCAAGGCAACAAAGCTATTCCTTAGGAAGCTTAGAAGGTCATCAAAAGTGTATTCAGTACCTGCCCAATTTGCAATGCACAAAGCTAATTGCAGTTCACCAACCCCATCAGTCCTGTATGGTGCTTTTTTTCTTAAAAAAATGTTAAGGAGTACTCTCATTTCCCTACTCATATTGAAATACTGCTCCTCAATGAGGCCACACCTAGATTCACAAAATGTTTAGGGGTTGCGTCCCCCTGCATCCCCCCCCGAAAAAAGCACTGGTCCTGTATGAGATCCATAAATCACATATTTTTCCTGCCTTCATTTGACTGTAAAAAAAATGGGGTTGGTTGGGGAGAAGTGGAGCCAAGAACCTGGCAGGCCACAATACATGGGCTGGTGGAACATGTCTAGTGTTAAATCACAAGTTGTGGTGAATGTTTGGTTAGCTCAAGGTGAATGTTATGTTGGATCAATGATTTTTCCTTGCGCAACAGAATGTCCCCCCCCCCCATCCTTCTCCCACATATTGGAATACAACAACACCATAGCCGATAGCACCATTTACAGCGAAGAACAGATAAAAAACCCATTATCTGCTTCCAAAAGCTAGGGTAAAAAGCTAAAGGTAAAGGTACCCCTGGCCGTACGGGCCAGTCTTGACAGACTCTAGGGTTGTGCGCTCATCTCACTCTAGAGGCCTGGAGCCAGCGCTGTCCGCAGACACTTCTGGGTCACGTGGCCAGCGTGGCAAGCTGCATCTGGCGAGCCAGCGCAGCACACGGAACACCGTTTACCTTCCCGCTAAAGTGGTCCCTATTTATCTACTTGCACCCGGGGGGTGCTTTCGAAATGCTAGGTTGGCAGGTGCTGGGACCGAGCGACGGGAGCGCACCCCGCCGCAGGGATTCGAACCGCCGACCTTTCGATCCGGCAAGTCCTAGGCGCTGAGGCTTTTACCCACAGCACCACCCGCGTCCCAAAAAGCTAGGGTAAACAGGTGTATATTTTAAATAATCAATAGAAAATATGATGTGTCATATGCACTTCTATGGGGAGAGAGCGCTACAGTTTGGGGGCCCACCACAGAGAAAACCATGTCATGAGCCAATACCAGCACCATCAGACTTCTATTCTTCTTTGCGATCACTCGTAGATTGTCTTCCATAAACATGGTTTTAACAATGAGTCCGTAAGTGACTGTGGAGGCCAATTCTGGACCCACATGTCCTTCCACAGTAGGCACATTGGTTCCCAGGCTGGAGTTGATCACAGTGTGGATTTGCCAAGCGTGCCTTCTTCTTAGCACGTTTTGAGTGTCTTCAAAGTCCATGTCACCTTTGGTAAAGGCTGTTCTCCAACTGGAGCACTCGCAGGCCAGTGTTTCCCAGTTGTCAGTGTTTATACTACATCTTTTTTTTAGATAAGACCAACAGCACTACCAACAAGGCGTTCTCTACTGAGCACCTTGAATTGGGTTTAGAAACAAATGGTGAGCCAGTACAGATGCTTCAGGACAGGTGTAATATGAGTCCGACTGGATATCACTCTAGCTGCTGCATGGTGCACCCTTGATGTCACCTATCCCTCCAAACAAGGGCAGCCCCACACATTCTATCAAAATAATCTACTCCAGAGATTAACAGGGCATGGAGTGTAGTAGCCAAAGTATCTCAGTGTAGAAAGGGCCATAGCTAGAAATAGGCACACCTAGCCCACAAGGCCTTCAGTGACAACACTGGGTTCAGGAGTACCCTGATACG